>NC_052628.1:26828137-27453137 GCF_016161935.1 Mauremys reevesii | reverse complement strand
GAGCAATCACTCACATCTTCATGGCGCATTTTTTTAAACTATACAGAAAACGGGTACTGGAATAATTTGTGTAGTGGGGTTGTTCAGAACCACTGAACCAAACTGTAAAGCCTGTATATGTTGGAAACCACTTCAAGCCAGGGGGTGCAGCAGCACCCCTAGTATCCCTAGTTCCAGCACCTATGGTACAGAACCCTCAGCCTCTCTTGTTTACTCAGTTTTTGTTTAGAAACATGTATATGAAATACTGCCTTGTTTTTAATCACATAGATGTTGATGCAGTGTATTTTTCTGTTTCAAGCTAAAAAATTGGCTTGAATTGATGATCTACTCCACCCCACCCTCATACACGTTCCCCTCCAGCCTTGTACAAATCTCTCTCTGGTCTCTGGATAATGCTTGGGAGCTTTATATAAATGACCTTGAAGACAGAAGGGTGTGATTTTCAAAACAAATACAAAGATAAGACTAAATAAATTCCAAACGATTGGAAAGGATGACATGGGCTGAGAGATGGTGCATAGAACTCAGCATAGTTAATATAGTAATGCAGTTATGGATCACAAACAATGAAGCCTAGAAGAAAATATGATCGTGACTGCAAACAAAGATACATAGTGGGTCTGATTCTGCTCTGCTTAACCCTGGAGTTACACCCACGCAATTCATGCAACTCCAGTTCTAGTCAGCAGCAACCAGCTGTGTATAGCTCTGCCCACTGCTCATTAATACTATCCTACTAGTGAATAAGTAAACACAAAAATAACCCCTCTGTTTTTCCTGTTTCCTTTCAGTTTCGTGTCAGGTCCTTGCGGCGCCCATCTCAGTTCAGGGGACAGGCCTGTACTGAACAATTGGTGGATTCCCGGAGGTGCTTCCCAACTAAACTTTGCAACATAGAGGAAGTTGACTGCAGGAATAAGTTCCAGTGTGAAAATGGTAATGGTGCTATTCACTCCATAACCACTAAATCAGATGTTCAAATCAAAATAATAAAGGTAAAATAGGCTGCTTATTTGAAAAATGACATGCTGTGTGTACTCTCCAAATCCTTCATATGCATTTGTGGAGTTTTGGAAAGACGTTAAAGAGAATGGATTGCCAAGGCATTTGTGTGCAAAATAGGAGCTTTATATCTTTGTGCTGCTTCCTTCTGTCTTCATTGTGTCTGCAAGAAACTTGAGCCAGGGCAGATTGTCCGGTGAGCTCTGTTTACTGAAGAACAGCAATGCTCTAACAAGGAGAGATTCTTTGCATGGTTGCATGGGTTCTTCTGTGTGTGTACATGGCCCTTTAGAGTTTTAGGACTTGTTTTGTACCAGTTTAACTGAACTAGTGCAAAGTTCTGGGTGGACGCTCTTAAGTAGATTTAAAGGTGACTTATGTAGGTTTAGCTTTGGCCTGTTCCTCAATTAAAATGAGCCCGAGTTAAACCAAAGAAAGTATCCTTTTTCTTTTGTAGAGAAGCAAAGTTTGTGTTGTAAATGGCTTGTCTAGTTTTTGTAAAGTCTATCCATGAGTAAGTTTGTGTAGAAGGTTGGTTTTTCATGAGAGTATCTAATTTTGAGAGTTCAGTCTTAATCTTCCCCTGTTTGCTGTATAGGATGTTGATCAGGTGGTTTCGCAGTTTCTTTGAGAGTGTGTGGCACAATCTGTCAGCATAGTCTGTGTGATATGTAGATTGTAATGGATTTTTTACCTTTAGCTGCATCCGAAGAAGTGAGCTGTAGCTCACGAAAGCCCATGCTAAAATAAATTTGTTAGTCTTTAAGGTGCCACAAGTACTCCTGTTCTTTTTGCGGATACAGACTAACACGGCTGCTACTCTGAAACCTGTCAAAGAAAGTATGTTCACATAGGCTTTTGGCAAATCTTAAGTTAAACCAGGGCAATTCTGCATGTGGCCAACCATTAGAACAAGAGAAGCTGCTCCCAACTAGAACAATGAAGGCATTTCTGTTATTTCCTTAGAGTTCTTTTCTTCCTGCAGACTCATACCCCCTAATTATTGAAGCATTAGAAGCATCTCTGTCTTACCCTCATTCTAATGGACAGACCTATTGTATGAAAAATATTTTGGCTTCTGCGGTTTCTCTGGAACAGGTCGCTGCATTGCCAAAAGTTTGGAGTGCAATGGAGAGAACGACTGTGGGGACAACTCAGATGAAAGAGACTGTCGGCGGATAAAGACCGTGTGCAACAGGAGATATGAGAGTATCCCCAGTGTACAGTTAATGGGCAATGGGTATGTTGCTTTTGCTTGCCTTTTTCAGGTTATGGTGTTTTTATCTCATTAACATTTACGTAAATGAGGTAGTTAGTCTCTGAAGGCTGCACTGGTACATTAGTGAATCAGACTGCACCAAATACCTGGTATCTTTTTATTAAGAATATCAAAAAATTATAAGAATATAGTTAAGCACAGAGGCACGGCACTCTCTTGTTTCCTATACTGGATGCAGTAGAGAGACCCATCCATGCACTAGTCTCTGGGGGGTTGGGCCCCCACCCATGGGCCCTCTTGGCAGCCTGGTCTCCTCACAATGTAACTGTACATTTCTGATGTGTCTGAGCCCTTCTGTCGGTTGGAGAATGTTTCCCTAAACATTTCTTATTCTGCACTACATGTGAATTTCTTTGATTAGATTTCTACCCAACATCATTTAAAGTTGTTTTGTTTGCTACAGTCGGCTGAAAAGAACAATTTTACTGGATGACTGTATGCAACTCGCTCTTCTGCCATAGAGTGCTTCTAATCCAGAATTGAACCCAAAGTCCCAGAGCATAGCACAGAGGGGATATATGTGCAGCCTCTTCAAACATTACAGCCCTAGGTACTCCAGTTCCCCAGTGATGGGTGTGACATAGGGTTCTGGATCAATAGAGACAGAAAAGCAGGAAAGTGTAGGTGCATTTTTGAGATGCATTCTTCATGAGTTCGGAACTCTTGTAGGAAGAATTTCTTTCAAAGCATCAACATAAAATCCTTTGATTAGATCTTTAGTTGATGTAAACCTACATTCTCTTCAACTATGTTGATTTACACCAGGTTTTAGCCCTATTATTTTTCTATGTCTTTTTAACTTCTGAAAATTACTTTCTTTCTAGTTTTCATCTTCTGGCTGGAGAGAGCCGAGGAGAAATCCTTGATAACTCATTCAACGGAGGAAAATGTACAACTGTAAAAGGCAATGACACAAGGAAATCATTTCGTGTTCCTGCAAATCTTGAGACTATCCGCTTTCAGGTACTGTCTGAGGAGTAAAGCCACTAAACAACAGCTCTGCTATGAGATGTCCATATGAGAGAGATGGGTGTGTTAAGCAGTGATATATTCTAGATTATGACTCAAGAAAAGTACCTAAGGGTACTGTAACTCCTCACTTAATGTTGTAGTTCTGTTCCTGAAAAATGCAACTTTAAGTGAAACAATGTTAAACCAATCCAGTTTTCCTTTAATATTTAATGTAAATGTGAGGGGTCAGGTTCCAAGGAATTTTTTGGGGGGCAGACAAAAGGCATTATATAAAATACAGTACTGTGCTGTACTTGTGGTTGGGAAGTGCCCCTGGCTTACCCTACACAGGCACAGCTCACTACAGGCAAGGACACCTTCTCAACGGCAGCTTCCCCGGAGAAGAACAGGTGCCGACTTTGCTGGGGGATTCTCCAGGCCTGCCTCTTCCTGTCCCCACTCCACTCCAGGCCCACCTCTTCCCACCCCCACTCCTCCTCCTCTCCGGAGCAGCCGCAGCTGCACTCCTCCCCCCGCTCCAAAGTCCTAAGCGCCGCCAAACAGCTGTTTGGTGGTGAGGGAAGCACTGGGAAGGAGGCGGAGGAGGCAAAGAAGAGGAACTTGTGCAATGTTCCCTTGTAAAGTCGCTGCTCTTCCATAGAATTTTACAAGCAGTAGACAGAACAGGCAGCCAAACAACGTTATAAGGGAGCATTGCACAACTTTAAACGAGCATGTTCCCTAATTGAGCAGTGATGTAACTTTGAAACAATGTTAAGCAGGAGGACGTTAAGTGAGGAGTTACTTTACATCCCTTTGGAGACAGATCATTACAGATCTTTATTGATGTTGTCAGAGAAAAACTAGTTCTCACTCTTTGGTTGGGTGCAGCAAAATCAAATACTTTATTTATTCTCAAGCAATTGCAAAGAGGGAGGGAGTGCCCTAGGACACAGGGTTTCCCCCTCCTAGGCAGGTCTCTCCACTAGTAAACAATTACAGCAAGCATTTATACTTTTTTGTTACCTACAATAATGAGCAACAGCTGCATTTTGTTTATACATAGGCCATCTTATCTTATTTTTCTCACTTCTGTTCAGACGCCAAGTTACATTCCTCATTATCGACACAAGGTCGCAACGACTTCTCCCACAGTTCTTTCCCACTCGCTTCACACAATCCCAGCGACACAAGATGGCAACGACTTCTCCCACAGTTCTTTCCCACTCGCTTCTACAAATCTCACGTTATTAGGGCTACAGTTAGCCTAACTCTTGCTAACGGAGACTGTCTTGCACTAAGATCCCCTACAAATCCCTGTCAGTTCTTTCTCTACTTCCACAATGTCAATGGCAGCTCTGTTGATGGAATAAGGGCAAAGTGTGCAACAAGGTCCGCACCATGGATGAGGTCCACATTGCAGATTTTGTCCTAACTGCAGCCATATTTTTTATCAGTGACACAAGAGGTGTGATTGCACAAAGACCACACTTCCAAAGGTGCTTTGTAAAGAGTTGAACTGGATTTGCATGTACACAGCTTGTAGATTTAGTAGCCATCCAGGTTCAAGTGTAGAAGAGTGCAGAAATGTTTAATTATGGGAGAAGCAAATTGTTTTGCTCCATGTCTCTGCAAAGCTGTCCTCATGACGTAGTGAGTTTTCATCCACCAATAGAGATTAGCAAATTACAGAAGGTTTCGAGGTTTGTGCTGTATGTATGGCTGGATCTGTATATACATGTATACAACATGCTTTGGGCTGGAAAGGTCATTGGACCAGAATCTCGCTCTTAGGTTCCAGTGCTTTGTAGTTTGAAATAAGCTAGAGATTCTATGAGAATAGCCTTGCTCATAGTATTGCAGTTCTTTCCATCCTGCTCCCAGCTTAAATCAAAGAGTGGAGCAGTGTGCAGAACAAGAAATGGACAAAAACCCAATCAAACTAACATGAACTGAACTTTTTCAAATTTCCCAAAATGTTTTATTTTGGATTTGCTTGAGTTTGGGCTGAAAATGTGGATCATTTCTTGTTTTATGCAAATCAGTTGTCTCATCCCTTGCAAGTAACTTCGTACATGCAACTGCAGAAGGGCTGAGCTCCTTTGAATATCAACAGCTTTAAAGCATGTTGAAAGTGGGAAATATTAAGGCTTTTCAGACACGTTTTCAAAGTCTGACATGTCAGTTGCACTTGAAACTTTGTACATTCAAATATGTATTTGATATATAAATGAATAACTGCATGCAAAAACACCCATTTGACCTATTTTCATATCCAAATGCCTTTCTGTGCATATACCTTTGTCACATTTTAACCATCAGCTTCTAAAAACAGTCCCTCATGTAATGAATGGACTTTTTTTGTCATTTTGTGATTCAAATGTGTTGCTCCCAGAAAATTTTAGAACTTCATTATTTAATAATATTCCAATGAACAACCCATTTCTGCTTCTCTAGGTGGAAAATGAAGAGGATGATGTGGCATCGGATTTCTATCAGGATATAATTCCTCTGCACACAGAATCTGCTAGTTATGCTTCACACACTGGCTCTGGAAGAAGTTCTTCTGGGATCCCAGGTCTCTTCTCAAAAAAGAGACGTGTAAAAATCACATCATCTTCCTCCTTCAAGGAAGCCATTGACGCCTCATATAAAAAGGTATAATAAACTAGATCTCATATTTTATTCTTTCACTCTCCATTTGTTCAATTCCAGGAATGGCAGATCTTCAAAAGATTACATTTTATAATCAAGCTAGCACAAAACTTTATTCTATGCTAAATGAGAGAAAGGAAAATGGGTACTCTGGGCTGAAATGATTGTCAAGCCCAGATTACCTCTTAGTTTAAGAATAGGCAATTTTGTTCACTTGAGTGAAATATAAACATTTTTTTTTCACACATGGGTTATCACCTTGCCCTTAAATGACTTCTAGGAGATAGATCCACATTTTATACCCATAAAATTTCATTGGACTTGCGTATGAATAAGAATTTTTTCTCCCTTATGCCACAAGAGTTACCTATAATATACCTTTAAACACATACAACTGTGTGGAAAAGTACCACGTCAGCACATCATAGGTTACCTCTCTTCTAAGAGTATATCAGAGTTGAGACTAACAGGTCAGGTAACCCTACCCTTCACTCCAAGCCCGGACAGTCAGTTGAGAAAATCGCCTAGATGAAATTAAGTTCAATCAGGATTTGTGATTTTATAAATATGGGAATAAATCCACATTATTTTTCACCTCCGGTTACTCTCGCCTTATAATACCAGAGTCTTGGAACTGTCAAGTTATTGGTAGTCTATCCAATAGTTATTGAACTAGAGCATACCTTGATTCAAAGATTTCCAGTGATACAGAATCCCTGATAAATTGTCCAATGGTTAATCACCCTCACTACTGTTGGGTTTTTTTTAAATAGCACCTTATATCTAATCTGAATTTGTCCAGCTTCACTTTCTAGCAATTGGATCTTGTTATATATTTGTTGGCTAAACTGAAGAGCCTGCTACTATCAAATATCTGTTTCCTGTGTATACACTTATAGACAGCAATAAAGTCACCCCTTGACCTTCTTGCTGATAAATTAACTAGATTAAGCTCCTTAAGGATCTTTCTATAAAGCATTTTTCAAATCTTTTAATCACATTCATGACTCTTCTCTGACCCTTCTCAAATTACGTAACATTTATTACTTGTCCTATTCTGTAGGTTAAATTTAGGAAGAGCCGTGACAAAGTTATCTAGTTTTCAAAGACACAAGCAGAATATCTTTAAGATCATTCATTGTGAATTAATTGGTTAATAACTTCACAGCTCTTTGCATTGTATAGCATTTTGAACCAAAGTATTTCCATTATTTTTTTATCACTGAACTCCTACCCTGCCAATGAAAAGGAACATTGCTTTGAGACCAATTGTCAGGATGTACCAGAAGTATTTGGCAGGTCAATAACTGCCTGTTCTAAAGTCCATTGAAATCAACAGAGAGACTCGTTCTGATTTTAATGGATTTTGGATTAAGCCCGTTTGCTTTGACAGGTGATCCTAGTACACTGGGCAGCAGTTAACTGGTTAAGATTGAGTTTGAACTACTTAATTCAAGAAACCATTCTCCACAAAAATAGGGTAGTTATCAATGTGCAGCGCTTTTCTTTGCTACTTCTATATGTATTTGAATCCAAAATGAATGAACACAAAATCACAAAAATGCTGACATTAGCATATCAAATAAAACATGTGGCTTATGATGTTTTTAATAAAAGGATAATTTCCCCCAAAAATGAAAAAAAAATCAGAGTTGTTTTTAATGTCTGCAGTGAAATGATAAGCTTCTTCCAAAAACTATTATTTTTTCATAACTTAACAGCTGCCAAGAATCCTATTGAGTGGAGAGGGAAGAGTTTAATAAGAATGTATCTGTATGGTTTTTCATGCATAAAGAGTAAACAGGCACTTCTTTTCAGCCAGAATGGCTGTAATCTTAGGTTAAGAACCACAGACCAAGAAAGAACAGAAGTAAAGTCCTCACCAGAGAGTACACAGTGTGTATTTACCATCTCTGACAGTCCATATTGAACTGAATGCAAAATGACTTCTGGCCTCTGCAGATCAGAGACACCTTAGAAATTTAACAGGGCAGTACACAACAGAGAAAACAGAGAGCATAGTTAAATATGCCACAGTAGCTGCTGCTTCTAATCATGATTAGGGTGGTGCAAAAGCTAGCAATGGATCCAGAAACCTACCTGGCTTTCTGGTTTCCTTACAAGATGGTCAGAAGATTGTCTAACATTCATGAGTGTTAACATGAGTTTTAAAATTTAACCTAGTTTGAGAAACCCTAGCCAGTTTGTTTCACAATGGAATCTTTTTTAAAAATAATTTAACATGTGTGGTATGGTAGTTCCTAAGGGTCGGTCAAGAGTGGGGCCTCACTGCACAGAACAGTAGGCATTCCCTGTCCCAAGAAGCTTGTAGTCTAGTAGATAAGACAGACATTGGGGGAGGCAGGGGCGGCTCCAGACCCCAGCACGCCAAGCACGTGCTTGGGGCGGCATGCCGCAGGGGGCACTCTGCCGGCACCGCGAGGGCGGCAGGCGGCTCCGGTGGACATCCCGCAGGCATGCCTGCGGAGGGTCCGCTGGTCCCGTGCGGCTTCGGTGGAGCCGGCCCTGGCCCCTGGGGGGAGGAAAGGGGTATAAAACACAAGCACAGTGAACAATGTGATGGTAGAAACAATGTCATGTTAATTCCAAGATATTTGGGAAAGGAAGGAATTAGGGCGACAGGGCAGGGGAGAAGAGCATATGAGAGGAGGAGTGGAGTGAAGCTCTGGTGAATAGACTGGGAGGGGAGCAGAAGGTTTGGAGTGATGGAGGCGAGTAGGGAGGTTGGAGCAAACTGCCAGTCAGGTACAGGACACAGAAAGCCCAGTCAAAACTGTAGCAAGTTGTCTGGATGTCTGAAGGCCCCTGCTTTGGCTGCTTCTGCTCCAACCTGCTGGAGTCTCTGGCCGGCTCCTCTCCGCAGTTTTCTCCTATGCCCAAAATGGGATTTGGGGGGAGAGAGGGACACCATCTGGGTTCTAGCGCCCCCAGAGTGCAGGGGGTCACCTCTGTACTATTGTTGATCCAAAGAAAGCAATGGGGACAGCAGTGGCCCCAACTTGGACCCATTTTTCCCCGTCCCCACCAGGGCAGCAGTCCCTGCTTTGGTTGCTTCTGCTCCTACTGGCTGGAGTCTCTGGCTGAAATCACATGAATCTCATGGGTTCAATGTACAACCAGGTGAAACGCAGTCATTTTGACTTCACTTTGAGTTTGTCCTTATTTAAAACTCAGGGGGATGAAACAGTATTGCTTGAAATCAGAGAAAATATCCACATAAATTAATTGTATATCCCCTTCTCAATCAAAACTGCCAAGTTTCACACTGGCCAATTGTGCTTTCCTTGGGGTTACACCACAGTCAAGTAAGTAGATTGTGTATACTTTAATTGAAGTCATTGATGTTTTTTTTCATGTAACTGAGCAGAATTTGGCACAATATCTTATTAAATAGTCTACCCTGACCAAGACAAATATTTGTGATGATATTTAGTATTCTAAGGGATAAGTTTACTACTGGCATAAGTAGGTTTTACTGATGTCATGAGGATCTCTATAGTTTTATAGGGGAAGCATCTGCCCAAAGATAATTAGATTTAAGATTTCCAAGTTGCTAGATTGATTAAATATCTTATAGTGCCAAAGATTCTGAGCCTTTCTGTATTTGAATGTAGTAATTATTGGGCAGATATTAAATTTCTGGGAAATTGTTCTGCAAAGAATTGCTTGTCACAGGCATTTAGAAATACATTTACCAGTAGAAAATGCAGATACGTGATACGCATGTACAATACAAAAGACAGCTGAATTAGACACAATTAGAAAAAATACGCTTTCTGAGCCAAGTGAAGGTAAGAACAAGGATGCAAACATTCAGTGGAAACGTGAAAAGTACCTATGCCGTTCATGGGTGGATAGGTACAAAGCCATAGAGAAAGTCCAAGAAAAGTCCTAAGAAATACTAGGGAAATGAAACTTTTGGCTAAATCCTGATGTTCTAAATCATGCAAAATTCCCATTGAAATTAATGCACATTTGGCCTGACTAAGCATTTAGGCCAATATTTTCAGAAGTGGCCACTCATTTTGGGTGCCCTGCTTGAGACATCTTATTATCAGAGTTGCTGACATGAGTTCCCATCGAATTCAGTGGTACAGGATCAGTTCCAACTTCAATTGGAACTTGTGCTACCAAGGGTCAGTTTGAATATCCCAATATGTCCTTAGGAGAAATACAAGTGGAATCTCTTAGGTCATTTATTTCCAATCTCCCTGTGACTGCAATGTGAAACGTTAAATGGGCATCCTGGAATTCAATGCAAACTCTATAACGGGAGCTAATGTTGTAATAAAATTATGACTGGACAACTGTGGGGAAAGGGGAACCTGAGATCCAGCCGAGGTTACCCTTCGGTTCCCAGCATCTCTTGGTCCGTGCAGGGGAAACCCAATCTGGAGCCATCAGGGCCCACGCATCTCCCTTCCCCACAACACCCGTCACAAGCCTTGTGAGCTCAGGGACAAAAGAAACTACTGAGAGGGAAAATTAGCAGCAGAGAGAAACAGCTGAAGCAGGAAGCTGCAGCTTCTGATTGTCATCAGTGCCACTTTTCATGGGGTTTGGGTTTTTTTTTTACTCTGGACATTCTCTCTCATCTACTGATTTGTTGTTGGCTCCAACATCATCCTGCGCCCTCCCTCAAAGTCTCTTCTTTTCAGCCTCATCCACCTGCTTTCCTCTCCCTCCCTTTGTCTTTCTATTTAGCTAACAAAATCCCAAGCATGCAGAAACTGTGAGTCAGGTGCCCTGAAATCATGAGACTGGTTTTGGAATCATGAAATTTTCAAAACACAGTTTTGTTTTCTTTTTCTTTGCCTTCTGGTTTCTGATCCCAATGGGTGCACTTGCTTTGTGGTTTCAAGCTTTTTCTCTGCCACTCTGCAGGCTAGAAACTTGAAAGCCAAGATTCTGATGCAATGTCTCGATTCCAGCTGTGGCTGTAAGAAAAACACCAAATACTGTGAGACTCATGGTAAAATCATGGGAATTGGCAACACTGACCGAATCCCCTACCTCCACCTCCAAAAACCATCCTGAAAAAATTAAAATTAATCATGGAACTAACATGATAATTGCAAACCATAGCACCTATCACTCTGCTTGTATGTTACATTCCTTCCTCCGAGCTCTGTTTGCCTTGTCTATGGGCTGTACATTCTTCAGAACAAGGACTGTCACTTATTCTGTGTTTGTACAGAATGAATGAAAGGGTCCTGAGCTCAGTTGTGGTCCCTACACACTAACATCATACAAGTAATTATTAATAAGAATACTTTTTGTCTATATGTCTATCATGCATTGAGACAGAGCCTCTAGAATATAACCAAGTGCTTGTAGTATCAAGTGGATTGATCTCTGGTTTCATTTGTGCTAGTTTACCCATGACAAAAGAAACATAAAATAGAATGTATTTGCCCCTTTTTACAATATACAAAGGGAAATGAACATATTCTCAGCCTTTTTGCCTCTTTTAGTGAACCAGAGAATAACGGTATTTAGTGTCTCATTTTTTCTTTCTTTCTAGAATTCCAACTTTATTAGGGTCCATAAAGTGATTGCAGTTTCAAACTTCACAATGAAACAGTCAGATCTGCAGCTTTCAAATATCTTTCTAAAGGCACTTAACCACCTGCCTTTGGAGTACAACTATGCTTTATATAGCAGAATTTTTGATGACTTTGGGACTCATTACTACACTTCTGGATCAATGGGTGGCACATATGACCTTCTTTATCAATACAGTGCTGAAGAACTAAAGAATTCAGGTATGTAACCTTTGGTGAGGAAAAAAAACATATGATCTATTTAGTATGTGACAGGATCAGGCCAGATGTCTACAGGAGAGTGATAGAAGGCAGATATATTAGCCCCAGGTTAAGTAGGTCCCCTTTCCCTGGGTAAAGTAACAGGGAAGGTTCCAGAACAATCAGGAACTTTCTGGAAACAATTAAGGCAGACAGGCTGATTAGAACACCTGTAGCCAATCAAGAAGCTGCTAGAATCAATTAAGGCAGGCTAATCAGGGCACCTGGGTTTAAAAAGGAGTTCACTTCAGTTTGTGGTGTGAGTGTGAGGAGCTGGGAGCAAGAGGTGCCAGGAGCTGAGAGTGAGAGGGTGTGCTGCTGGAGGACTGAGGAGTACAAGCATTATCAGAGACCAGGAGGAAGGTCCTGTGGTGAGGATAAAGAAGGTGTTTGGAGGAGGCCATGGGGAAGTAGCTCAGGGAGTTGTAGCTAACATGCAGCTGTTACAGGAGGCACTATAGACAGCTGCAATCCACAGGAACCCGGAGTAGAGGGCAGGCCCAGGTTCCCCCCAAACCTCCCAACTCCTGATCAGACACAGGAGGAGTTGACCCGGACTGTGGATTCCACCAGAGGGGAAGATCTCTGAGGTGAGCAAATCCGCCAATAAGCGCAGGACCCACCAAGGAAGAGGAGGAACTGTGTCACAAGTAGCATATATATATATATATATATATATATATATATTCCTATCATTCCCCTAATAGTGCCTGTGAGAAAAGCACTGCCCCATATTTTCATGTTTTAGTGTACACAACTCAGTAATCCAATATGGCTCTCACACAAAATAATGTCTAACCTCACAAACTTATGCAGGTCTAGGTTTTACCAAGGGAAGTGATGGATTCTCCTTCTCTTGATGTCTTGTAGAACAGATGCTTTAGTCAAACCCAACTTATTGTTCTCCATGCAGGGGTAAATGGGTGAAATTCTATGGCTTGTATGATACAGGACGTCAGACCAGATGAACTAATGGTTCCTTCTAGACCTAAAAGCTATAAACCTATGAAAAGTATTAGCAATGACTGTTGGCAGTAAATTCCTTAGAAAGATCATCAAATCATTAAAATGGAGAGAGCATTCTACAAACGCTGAAAACCTAACTTCTCAGGTTAAAGGCTGTGCTCTTGAGTTATGGTTAACTTGTGTGGCCACTGCTGGTTAATAAAGTATAGTCGGGTGCGTCAAGGAAGTACCAGCAACATCAGTACATACTTAGACAGGTATGGTAAATATGGCTCTGTCTGACATTGTTGGTACATGGGGGAATAGCAGGGTATCTCATGAAACAACAATGAGGTGAATGAAGTAATCCACAACACCTAAGTCATCTTCAGGATGTAACTGGTGGGGATGAGAATCTCACACATGGAGGAAACTAGTGAGGTGTTCTAGGTGAGGAATGCCATGAAACAGATGTAGACAAAAGGGGCACCATGTGGAAACTAGGGATGCTGTTTAGTGTTTTGTGTTTAATATTTGGTGCTTAATGCCATCATTGCTGTTTAATATTTCCCAGGCTTGACACAGCAAGAATCAACGGAATGTGTCCGCGTAGAAACAACTAGGCGAGTGTTTTTCAGAAAGAAAAAGAAAGTACATACGACGTGCACCACAAATAAACTGACTGAACGCCATGAAGGTCATTGTGATGAGAACTAAGCACTGTGTACTGTTATTTACCATGAGGGATAGTATCTGACAGTTATTGGGGTGAAACCCTAACCTCATTGGAGTCAATGGCAAAACTCCCATCAATTTCAGTGGGGCCAGTTTTTCACCTTTTGTCTCCCAAGTCAAGCATTATGAGCATTGTGGCCCAGATCCTCTCCCCTGTTCCATCCTGGCATGTTTTCCCAGCTGAGGAATCCTATCTCACAAAACTAGCATAATCATCTCCTATGCTACCTCTCTCCACATTTTCAATGTAAGGCCATGCTGGAGGTGGAAGGTGACATGTCAGGACTGCTCTGGCAAGCCCACCTGGTGGATGATCATTTGAGGACTATTACCAGCTGGCAGAGACTAAAGCAGCCCCCAAGCTGCTCTCAACTTTTCCATGGCTGAAGGTGGCACAAAATCAGACATAGAATCAGGAATCCATGACTAACTCTTCAACATCCCCCTCTTCTCTGCTGTACCAAGCAAAGCTCTGGTGCAACAGAGGCTCTACCCTATGCTTTTAGTGTACTTCTGGTATATTCAAAGAACAGTTTAGTTTCTTCAAAGTGTCAGGTAGTCATGCATCCAGCATAAATGGAAAGAACTCTTTGATCGTTTCAGGCCAAATATGCCTTCCCTCTCTCATGTGAGTGGTGCCATATGAAAGACAACCAAACTATTGAGATGTGTAAGGAAATCCTGTCCCTGCCCATTCTCTAGGCAGTTCCATATGATCTATTTTCTACTCATATTGTACTATGTCCTATCTAGTCTTAAATGTCTCCAGGGATGAGGCTTTCATCCCCTTCTTTTACGAGAAGTCCTCAAGATTATTCCACAATCTACTAAATTTCCCAGTTGAGATATTTTTCTTCATATTCAGGCTACATTTTTCTTTCTTAATTTCATAACATTACTCCTATTATGCTCCTTGGATCTGGATGAATAGTTCCTCTGCACTGAGTTGTTTACACCTTCAAGTATTAGTAGTATTTATTATTTATTATTATATATTAGAAATTTACAAAGGATCCCTTGGTCAGTGTTGCCAGAGTCACATAAATGTCAATCGGACTACCACTGTCAATAGCAAACTTTCCATTGACTTCAGTGGGAATGGGATGGGAGAGAGAGCAAGAGGGACGACCATCTCCCTGCCCTATAATTTGGTGCCCCTGTGTCACCAGCAAATCCTTTTGGCTCTTCTTAAAAAAAAAAAAAAAAAAGAATCCAATCCTTGGAGTTTGCATTGTATACAATAGAAAAGTTGTGGTTATGTTTTGAAAAACCTTAATTTTAATCTCATTTTAGGATCATTTTTGCAGTCAGCTGAACGATCTATTTCACTGGTAAAAGGTGGAAGGGCAGAATTTGCTGCAGCTTTGGCCTGGGAGAAAAAGGGGGCTTTCCCAGAGCATACAGTATTCACAGACTGGGTGGAATCAACAAAGGACAATCCTATTGTGATTGATTTTGAGGTAAGAAAAGAAAGAAAAACACTAGCAAGAAAATAAAGCCCATCATCCTTTAGGGGATCAGAGACTAGATATGGGGTTCTCAAACTTCATTGCACCGTGACCTCTTCTGACGACAAAAATTACTATGGGACCCAAGCCGGAGCCCGCCCGAGCCCTGCTGCCCTGGGGGGGTCGGGGGAGAAACAAAGCCCGAGCGCCACCACCCCAGGAGTGGGGGCCAAAGCCCAATGGTTTCAGCCCCAGGCAGGAGGCCTGTAACCTGACTCCCGCCGCCCAGGCCCCAGGAAGTGTAAGCCAACCCTGCGACCCACAGTTTGCGAACCGCTGGACTAGATCCTTCGTTCTTTTTCATCTTGTTCCCTGGAATGAGACTGGGATTATTTCACATACACAAAATATTTTAGAGAGTTTTGTAAACATTTACTAGAACTACTTTTTGTATCCCTCAGCCTGTTAAATTAACTCTCCTTAGTCCTGGGTGTCGAAATTGAAGGGTGCTGGACAGCCACAGGGAGTGAGGGGAGTCGGTGGGCCTATTTTCAGGCATCATTGGGAAGGAGGAGTCCCCTGTAGCTTGGTAGTAGGAAGGGGCTGGTTGTTTTGGGGAAGAAGGAAAGCAATGCACTAGTTGTGTGCAGAAAGTTAGCTGCCTTCCTCATTGTGCAAACTCCACCACCGCTCCTAGTTTGGAAAACATAGACTGTGACTAAACAGTAAATGTAATATTGGTCCCATCACATTGCTCACCCCTGTATATTACTGCATCTCCCGCGAGTGTACATGACCTCCGTGTCTTTGTTTACACCATCTTATCTGGTGTGATTTTTAAAATGTATATTGCTAATTCTTTGCCACTTGCCTGCTAGGCCGTCACCCTTGTGAAGAGGAAAATATAGATATGGGTGATCTAGATGTATGGAGTTTTCATGTCCAGTTAAATACCAAGAAATTGCACCATGCACCACGCTCCCAATATCTTATGCACATAGCTTTGTAGGCTCTGATCTCTTTATAAAAGATGGATTTATTTTTTTTTAGCTGTTTGGGCTATGTTGATGCCCTGTAGCTATCCATAGCAAGAAGTCAATACGGCTAACTCTGTACTGCAATGAAATTTTCACTTTATCATTCATTATATGATCCTCTGCTATGTGCTTGTCTTTTAGCTGGCCCCCATCCTGGATTTGGTGAAGAACTTCCCCTGTGCAGTGACTAAACGGCGCAACCTCAGAAGAGCTCTTATTGAATACATGGACATATTTGACCCTTGTAAATGTGCCCCCTGTCCCAATAATGGCAGACCTGTGTTGTCTGGAACAGAGTGTCTGTGTGTGTGTCAGGCTGGAACCTATGGGGATAACTGTGAGAAACGCGCACCAGATTACAAATCAGGTATTTACAGTAATACCATAATGATGCAAATATGCTCCTTCTTTCTAGCTGAACAATTTAATGTTAAAAGTTAAAGCTGGTTGGAACCTGGAGTTCCCATTCCATCAAATTCCAAACTTTCACATTTCCATTCCATCACAACAAAATATTGAAATTTCAAAGTTTCCCATCAAGGAAAATTCCACAATTTCATTTCAAACAAATAAACTAAATATCATTTTGAGTAAATGTTTAATTTTGATAGGTGGAAGTAGTTTCATTTTGATAAGATTGAAACATTTTGTTTGGATTTTGTTGGCTTGACTTTCATAATTTATAATGTAACATAAAAGTTGAGACATTTCCTAATTTCATGTTACATTTTTCATGCCATGTCAGAACAGTTGAAACATTTCAACTTTTATATTATTAAATTATATTTTGTATTTTATTTTGTAAATTGGCAATTGATTATAAATTGGCATTCTTTAATTAGTAAGTGATAATCTTAATGATAAGTGTTGAAGTGATTTGGTATTTCCTAATGTAATGTGTATAATAAAAAAAAATACACAGATTATTTTTTATTCTGTATTTTTATTATACGTATTACAATAGGAAGTTGCCAATTACTAGACCATTACAAATGACCAGTTACTCCACTAATTAGAATACCAATTACCAATTTCAAAATAAAAATAAATCGGGCAAGACAGGCAGTCAGCCAGTGGCAAGCCAGCCAGGGAGCCCAGGGAACCATGGGAGCTGGGTGGGCAGCTAGGGCAGTCTGGGGAACCAGCCATTTGGGAAGCCGGGAAGCCCAGGGAGCCAGCCACCCAGGGAGGCTGCTTACCATAGAGTTGGCTGACCAGGAATTCGGCAGCCTGGCAGCTGGCTAGCCAAGGACCCTACTAGGTGGACATGTGGACAGCCTTCTCTCTCCCACCTCCATCGCAGGTGGGTGGGTGGACAGGTAGGAAATCAAGCAGGAAGCCTGCTAGCCTGGCTGCTTGCCTGGCTTCCATCAGAAGTGAAATGTTTTGATTGTATCAAATCAGCAATGTCTAGTAGAAAACTATTCCAACAGGAAATTTTCTATCAGGCTAGTAGAAAGTGCTTCTATCTATGTACTGATTTAATCATATCCATATTGTGAAGATGCATTTTGAAAGTGAAAATCTATATTATGACATATATGTACATGTGTATATATGTGTGCAAACTCCTGTTTATTATAGAGTCTAATAATCTGGTGTCCAACATGAATCTGTATTTCTAATATTTTTAAAATATGGTCCTTGTACAAGTGAAACGGAAGATCCCTGGCTAGATCTAAGAATTACTGCTTACGAACCCCACCTGCAAATTAAGTTTAGTGCTGATTGCAACTCTGCTATTCCAATACTCAGCCTTTTTGGGCAAGGCTAAATTGGGTTTGGGGTTTGTGACAAGGACAAATGCGTAGAAGGGTTTAGCAAGGTACTACTGTATTTATTTTTCATTCTTGACCACATGAGAATTAGAAGCTAGGTATACAGAAGCCAAAAGACATTAACCCCATGTACTGCCTGCGGAGATATCTGTAGATTTAATAATTCATATAAAACATGTTTCAAGGAAAAGCAAACTAAAAGAATTAAACAGAAGATGGGCAAAGGTGATGGCAATTTAATTCAGAATTGGATCTGGAGTAAATTTGGGCTTAGGGATATCTTGGCTCTGGAATTCAGGTCAGGAATTGGATTTCAAGACACTAACATCTCATGAGCTGTCTGAAAAGATTTCTAGCCTCATGGAATCACCAAATGGCTGCATATATGGTGGAACTCGAAAATAGGCATCATCTGGTTTTGGATATGACCTGGGACCAAAACTGTGTAAAGAAAGGAATATTTAGACTCCCCTGAAATTCAAAGTTCAAATTTGGGTTTGGCCCATCTCTGTTTAAAATGTAACCCCATAAATAACATGTTTCTCTGCTAGGAAACAATGCAAATACTTTTAAATTGTGACTGTTAATCAACCAGACTTCCTGTTGTATACAGAGTAAGGAAAATAATGCAGGTAGAGTGGCTTTGTCAAGTGGCTGGAGTTTTCTTTCATCTGTTCTAGTTGCAGTAGATGGTTACTGGAGTTGCTGGTCTGCCTGGAGCTCCTGCGATGCTGCTTTCAAGAGAAGAAGGACCCGTGAGTGTAATAACCCCGCACCGCTGAATGGAGGGAAGCCGTGCCAGGGTGAACGTGAGCAGGAGGAGGACTGTTACATCTCAATGTTTGTGGACAAGTAAGAAGATGGTAGACTGGAATTTCCACTTCCTGATGGGTTGGGATTGAAGATGCCTGTTTGGTGACTAGTAAGGATAGGGAATAGTGGAGAGGAATCTCCTGCCTGTGTTTCTGTGGATGGGTCTGTTAGAGGAAAATGTCTGAAAATTGATACAAATTTGGTTTGGTTTTGTTGTTTCTTCCCAGAGAATTCCAATAGTGTTACCAATATGTTATTTTTAAATGTTTTGTATGACTCTGTCTGAAATCATTCCGAACTCAGCAGTTTCTTTTCATGGGTCTTTATGCAAACACATTCCTGTCTTCTGAGCTGCATGAATTTGGATGTTGCCTCCTCTTCCCACAAGCTTCTGTTTGTTTACTTGTTTGTTTGCTTTGTTTGCTTGCTTGCTTGTTCATTTGCTTGGTTTTAGGTTTGAATTCAAAATCTCAAAGAGAAACATGACCAAAACTGCTGAGGTTCACCTGGTTCTGCTTTGAAACTGCAAAACATGAATTTTGCAAGGTTTCAATGTAAAATCATAAATCCAACCCCAGCTTGGGTTTAGTTGCTCATTCAAAGGCTGAGTCTCAAGGAGCAAACTTCATAACCATAGCTCACCACTGGTGCATCTTCTCTGGTGGTCACAACACTGGTAGCAATCAGTGGAAGCTGCAGAGGTGGGACTGGGAGTTGTACTGTTTATGTTGTAATAACTATATAGGAGCTCCTTTACTGAGGCTGTTGGACACATACAGACCCTTTAAGTTCTCTTTGTCTACCTAGCTCCATCAGTAAGTAAGGTAACATAGCATGTGCTTCCTCATAGCTAGGCTTGGAGGGATTAGATTTGTATTGGTAAATGTCAGTAAAGGTCAATTTCACCATATACACCCAAACCGACATAAAAATTCCCATCAGTGATCATCAAAGTTTACACTTAGGCAAAGTAAAGTTCTATGTGAGCACTTATTAGAGTTTGATTTAAGGATATTTATTTTGAAATGTGATGCCGACAGTTTGTGTTTTAACAGTTATAAAGCTTTAAATTTTAAATCTCAATGGCTGCCATTAAATAGTCATCAGGTGTCATGTGTCCCCCCCACCCCATAGTTTTCCACAACTATGAAAATTAAAAAGTGCTTAAAATAAACATTTATATTCACCAAATTGTAAAAAATATTTAAAATCTAGTTCTGCCAAGGCTACTCATATCCACGCACTGGGGCCTCCTTAGTCCTTGCCTGAACTAGGTAGTCAGGGAATAGACTTTTGACTACCTTCGGTATGACCCAACCAACTGATGATGAACTCCAAAAGTGACCAAACCACTTGAGCTCACAGTCAGTTCCTAGAGGTTCAGCATCATCTTCTGTCCTCCTTGCTCTGTTTCTTCTAATTCAAGAAAATTAAATAGGTAAAATTCTCTGCTAGTCCAGGGAAGTTGTTATGTCAGCAGAGAATTTGGCCCAATATCTGCTCCTCTGTTCCCTGGGCTGCTTTCGGCTAATCTGGCCCTTGTCAGCACATGGTACTCTTTCCCTTAGTTTCAATGGGTTATAGGAGGGGAGTGGAGGAGGAAAGAGAGCCCAGCTCCCCCTTGCCTTCCCTGGTTTGCAGGAGCAGTATTCCCTGCCACCTTCTCCTCCCCTTTGGCCTATGTTGTGAGAACTCTCCCTTCTGTTTCAATCTACTTTAACCACTCCTTAGTTTGCATCCTTAACTACAAACTCTTATTTTTCAGAGGGGCTCCATGTGTAAATGACAATGAAGCAAGAAAGGAAGTGGATGTTTTCATTGGTGAACCAGAGTCTGGATGTCTTAAGCCATCCCCACCAGAAAATGGATTTCTCAGGGTGAGAGGGTTGTAACGCCCGGGATAAGGGGTGATGTGCAGGGACAGAGAGCTTCAAGAAGCTCCCGATTTGACAAGCCTCACAAACTCCTTGTTGGGTTCACAAAACTAATTTACATTCTACAAAACTTTGTTTCCTCTAATTGTATCCAAATATTAGTACATGACACCAGCTTCAACAACACGATTCCACTTTATTTAATAAATACATTTTTCTAACTGATTAGAAGCTGATATTATGTACCACTGTTTGGGATATAAAACATCACAAAAGTTAGGCTGGCATTAGTGGGTGCACTTTAAGATAGAGTTTTTTAATTTAAATTTTCTTTCTTACCAACTTTACTCCTTTTTTCACCAAAGTCGTCTATATTTGCAGGCTTTTTTCCTACTGATTTTCTTTTCCATGTTTTTTTCATTGACTGTTTTCTTTCTGCTCCTAAAAATCCCTTCCCCTGTCTCTCAATCATTAAATTCATACTTCATCTTCACTTTGGACTTTTTGGGTTTTGGCTACATGGAAGCAATAGGACAAGGAGCAGCATACAATCAGCTAGGTGTTAGAGTGATTGATGAGAACTTACTGCTTCCTCCAGTAAGAGCTTAACAGAAGAGATTGAATATACAAATCTACTGCAAGGTGAAAAATTGAGAGAGATTTAAAAGGCAAGGGAAGCACTATTGCTGAGATACTGATGCATGTCCGTGTATGCGCCACAAATGAGTAGTAGACAATCATCAATATGCCGCACTAAACATTTTTTTTACATTTCTGGGATCAATATTTTTATGTTGACTGACAGTTTCTTCAGTAGACCTTTTACCAGCACATAAACATAGAGAGAGATCTACTATATCTTGCATCCCTGCTGTGTTAGCAATCATACTGCTGAATAGAGGGCAAGCTACACGGCTCCCTTTCTGTGGGGGCTTTCTCCCAATCACAGATCTGTAAAAGATCTCAGCAACAACTAAAACAAAGGATAGATGAAGGATATAGGACCCAATTCACACAGCATTCTTTGTGAACCCTAATGTTGTAACCAGTGTGCCGATACTAATGGGGTGAATGCAGGACAATATTAGCGCCTGGATGGACAGACAAATGGGACACATGGCTTTCGCATCAGAGAAAGGAAAACAAAATTGTTATGACAATTGCAATACTATGGTCCTGAGAATCTGTTTCTTATGTCAGTGAGTGTTCCACTTACAAAGGATTTGATTTAATTGTAGAATGAAAAGAATCATTATGCATTTGGGGAAGAAGCTGAAATCGCCTGCATGACTGGATATGAGCTCATTGGCTATCCGTTCCTCAGGTGTCTACCAGATCATACCTGGGCACAGCAGCCTGTTGAGTGCCAATGTAAGAAAGAGGAGAACAGTTAGGCTCAACAGAACTCAGAAGGAGAATATACAATAAGCAATAGAATGGTTCCATTTTTAATAAAATAATCTGTAAATTGTGTCTTAAGAAGAAATTAATGATTGATAGAAGTTAGAGGTCGTGAAGACCTCCTGCGTCGCCATATTTGTTCCCTTCCCAATGCAGGATTGTTCCTATAGCATATTCTATAAACAATAAGATACTATCCTGCTGGGTACTATAGAAAACCTGAAGACAGATACTTTCTAGTTCCTTTTCTAGTCTGAGTTTAAATGTCTTCAGCAGCAGTACCTGCATTTCACTTCCAGACCTATCCAAGTGAGCGGTAAATTTTGTGACAATCAGACTGAACAAACTAGCATTCTCAGGATTGGACAGACGCACAAGTTACATAGGATGAGATTTCCAAAGCAGTCTCTAGGGGACTTGCACATGCCTTTTCCATTAATTTCTATGGAAGATGTGTGTCTAAACCCCTAGACTGTTTTGGAAATCTCAGCCATAAAACCCATATCCTGGTGTGCTTACAGTGTAATCAACAAGTAAAGCTAAAACTTATTCTGAATCTATCAGTGAGAGAGATTCAAATAGTTGGCAAGAATCCAATGCATTTGCATTGATTTGAATCTTCAGGTTGTACATTTCAGCATGAATTACTTATTGAATATATTTACAACCTTTCTACCACCATTCACTTTATTAATAATTACATATTGTAAATAGTTTGATAAGATTCTCTAATGGCCTGTTTTTAATATTTGTAGCATGCTGTACCAGCATTCTACAAGTTTTATTAAGCTATTAGACATACTTTATAAACACTTTATTATTCCTTTTTAGTAACTGATAGACAAATGTAATAGATGGAATGTTACCATGAGAGCAGGTCAAAATTTTTCAAAACTCATAATTGTGGTGTTGTTTTTTAAAAAAAAGTCAAATTTTAGAATATCAAATGAAAGAGGTCAGCGTTATTGTGAAAATGGTCACAACATTTTTAAATGGATATATCTTATCCACTTTAATTACTGTGTTTATTACCACAAAATGATATACTTATTTGAACTGTCTCTTTACTATAGCATCAATGTGCCCTAAACCATCAGTATCTGAGAGCGTCACAATCTCCCCATTAAAAAATGAATACAAGGTCGGGGAAACCATCCAGCTACGCTGCCCAGCTGGCTTCATTGTCACTGGTGGAAAGCAGTACACTTGTAGGAAAGAGGTATCATGGACACCTCCTATATTGAGATCACTTACCTGCGAAAAAGGTTAGTACCCCTGTTCTGCCTGTGACTAGTATATTTTCATTTCAGATAACACGGTGGGATCAATAATTTTTTTTTAAACAGTGTAACTCAGATCAGATTTAACTAACTGTGGAGCATTGTATGATGCGTGGCAAATTTTAAAGCCAGAAAAGATCATTATAATCATCCAGTCCAACCTCTTGCATAACACAGGCCATAGAATTTCATACAGTTATTCCTACATCGAGTTCATACTTATGACTGAGTTATAACCTATCACTTGTTAGCAGTGAAGTTGTTAGGCTGCAGATGGACTTTTCTTTTCAACTGTACCTACTAGGCATTGTGAAAGCTAGGAGATGGTGGTATTTATGTTTGATGCAAAGGAAATGTAGAACTGGATGTCACCTGCATGGTGCTGAAACCTCAGCTTGTGTTATCTTACCAGTTCTCCCTGTAGCTTCATATAGATCAGCCCTTGTGAGACTGTGCACATGCAGGCTTTGGAGGCGAAGGAACAGTTGTTCATAATGGCCCTCTGCTTTTGATGAGAGGAAGCACCTGAGACGTTTTTGGGTTCACCCTTGCAGCTTTTTGGAGAAAGTACAGGCATATGTGGCAATTGCCTATATCAGATGCCACAAAGACATGCTTCCACTGCTTAAATAACAAGAGGAGGTCATCCACCACAGCAATGCATTCTCTAAATACCATGCCTTGCCCTGAAGCCTGACTGAGAGGGGTACAGGTTACTGGCACCTGACACTGTGTTGGCTACCTTTTCCATTAGCTTGCTCATAAACGGAGATTAGAGACTGGGCTGTAGCTTACAAGGTCTCCATTACTATTAGTATTGTCTGACCTATTTCATATATTATGGTGTGTGGTACTCCCCTAATCCTCACCCGTCCCCAGAAGTGTTCTTATGGAGCTTGCCTAGTCTGGAAAGCAAACGTGCGATGAAGCTGATTGCTTACTGTCTGGTTCACCATTCTCTGCTGCACATTGTGTTTTGTGTCTCTGGCTACACCAGACTGCTCATCATTTTCTTTATATGCTCAGCAACTTTTCTTCTCAGCCAGGCAGATTCCTTTGCCAGGTGCTTAGCGCTCTCCAACTGGGTTGTGTTACTGAATTTTATTTCACACCATTTTGCTCCTCCCATCTCTTCAAGGGCACTTGTCTATTTTCTTAAACAGGGAATGTCATCACCACTGACCCTGTTGTAAGGATATGTTCTTTTACATTTAACCCAGATCTTTGCAGGCTGAGGAGCCTTGAACTTCTTAATACTTAACATGGGTGGTATTTCATGTGACATCTCATATTTAGAAGTGCATTTTTTAAAGGAGGAAAAATAAGGCCTGTAATTATAGAAACATAGAGATGTAGGGCTGGAAGGGACCTCGAGAAGTCATCAAATCCACCCCTTTGCTCTGAGGCAGGATCAAGTAAACCTAGACCATCCCTGACAGATGTTTGTCCAACCTGTTCTGAAAAACCTCCAATGGTGGCAATTCCACAATCTCCTTCTGAAGCCAATTCCAGAACTTAACTACCCATATAGTTAGAAAGTTTTTCTTAATATCTAATCTATATCTCCCTTGCCGCAGATTAGCCCATTACTACTTGTCCTACCTCAAGAGAACATGGAGAGCAATTGATCACAGTCCTCTTTATCACAGCCGTTAACATATTTGATAACTGTTGTTATGTCCCCCCTCAGTCTTCTTTTCTCAATACTAAACATGCCCAGTTCGTTAACCTTTCCTCATAGATCAGGTTTGCTTTGTATCATTTCTGTTGTACCCCTACGGACTCTCTCCAGTTTGTTCACATTTTTCCTGAAGTGTGACACCCAAAATTGGACATAGAACTCCACCTAAGGCCTCACCAGCACCAAGTAGAGTGGGACAATTACCTCCTGTACCTTACATGCGACGCTCCTGTTAATACACCCCAGAATGATATTAACCTTTTTAATAACTGAATTTCCTTATTGGCTCATATTCATTGTGCGATCCACTATAAATCCAATATCCTTCTTCACTAGTACTACTCCTAGCTACTTACTCTACATTTTGTAGTTGTGCATTTGTTTTTTCCAAACTTGTTTCCAATCAAGTTAAAGCCTTGAAAGTTAAGTCTATCCCTGGCCCACTTCCTGTTCTTGCAAAATGGTCTAAGAGTGAGCCATCCCAAATGGCAATTATGGAAGATGTCACATGGCAAGTTACATGGTTAACTGGAAGCCTGCCATGAATAATGGTTTCTTTCCATTCGAAAGAAACATCTGCACTTATTGTTGCTGTTGCCTGTGGCTTCAAAGAATCTGTAGCAAAGGTCTGAAAGTAAGTGGTTAAATGAACTGGATCTTTCCCTTTACTTCTCAGTTCATGCTTCTTCCTCGCACTTCTTGCTCTACATTGTTCAGAAAAACAGGAGAGGACTATTGCACATACCTAGTTGTAGTTCTCAGACAGCAGAGCTGGCCCCAAAATTTCAACCTTTCCAGTCTGTGAGCTTCACCATGGTTAACTATCCCTTTGTCAAGACATGGCCTGAACCTTTTGAGGAAATCCCATGAAACAAGATTTCAAGACCTTCCCCAAGATTAACCAACTTCCATCCATCGAGCTCACAGCACCACCAAGCCAGACCTTTATAATGTGCTCTTTACCTTGGAATCTACTTACGAACCCACTTGGAAGCTTTTTGAACTCAGCAGAAATCTACCTACCTACCTACCTCTTTGGAAGTGCAGACTAGAGTAGATGCATGACACCTGCATTCTTTTAATTGAAATTGTTCCCAGACAACTTCTAGGTACAGCTCAAAGATGTTATCTTCTATAAAGACCTGAAGATATGGCCATCTTGGGGACTGCCTATATCTTTTTATGCCATCTGGGTTCCACTGGAATCCCCTCTCCAGAGGGGAAGTCCGGCACATGGGCAGCAGGGTGTTTTCGGTGGATAGCCTTTCATTTCAGAATTTGCTCTATCGTACAATCCATCAGAGTCTGAGTCTGAGGATTTTTGTGAGATGTACTTGTTCATTCCAACTTTTGCTTTCGTTAACTGTTCAGTGGTGAGAGTGGTAGAGGCAGTTTGATTTGTGCCAGTTGTTGGCAACAGTCATGCATGTTAATTTCTGTAATTCTCCAAAAATACCACAGTGATGAGAACAATGTAAATAAATATATTCAAAAATAACCGTAAGTCTTGTAAAATAAGCCAATATATAATAACAGCAAGGGAAAATGGCACCATGATTTGGGTACTATTTCAGCTCAGGGGAAGACTCTTTTGGCTGAACTGACTTTGTGCTTTACAACTAGGTGTGGAAAAGCTCTTTTATGTTTTCTGTGTAGGTGCTGACTACAGAGCCCCCCGTCCCTATCCCATTCACCTTGATGTTCCGAACTTTTCGAAATTCTGTCCTTTGTGTGGCATGATTTCTATTCATACTTGCATTGTTTTTAAGATTGTTTTTAAATGTTGGAATTAGACCTGGGAGTCTCTGCTAACTGAAGAACAATACGTATCACCTCTTGTTATGGGAGGTCAGGCTAAATTAAAATAAACCCACTCTAGCTTTGACAGCAGATTTCTAGTTTCTGTTCATCTTTTTATCAGTTATTTCAGGGAGTAGCTCTGACAATACTGTCTTTCTTTTTCAGATGAGCAAACTAAAGCTAGAGGTAACTGCAGCCCAGGACAAAAACAGGTTGGATCTCAATGTGTTTGCATGTCTCCAGCACAGGATTGTGGGTAAGGCATATACAGTATTTGGATATAAAGCCACAGTCGCACGACGGTGGAGTGGTTCATTGTGAACATGAAACAACAGGGAAAGTTAAAAATAAGACTAGCCATGGCATTCTTGCAGCCTTTTCCAGATGTTAGCAAAACAGCCACAAGACGGTGTCCAAAATACAGCCATTTTTATAGCTAGCAGCTGTTTTTCTGCAGATCAACAATGGCATCCGGTGGTCAGCATGCCACAATGCCATCTCCCACCATCTGGACCCGCAAGCTTCCATTCTTCCCTCCCCATCACCTAACTTCTTTCCAGCCACTGACTTCTAAGCGGTCAGCCAGCTAGCTTTCCTACCAGCCTGTGTTACCCATGTGGAGTCTCACCAGGTCTTGTTTTGATAGTTGCCATCGGGTCAGCTCTTTGGTTTTATGCCTCTTGTGTTTGGGACTTCCGTCAGGTGGATATGGGGCAGAATACACTGAAGGCGTCAGACTCCAGGGAAGTCCTGGGTTGTGCCACATTTGAAGTCAGCAGCCAGACTTGCTGAAGTCCTGTGAATTTTTGCAGGGATAAGTGAAGGGTCTTCTGGTGATTGATTTTTTTTCTCCCCAAACCGGTTTGCCCCATCTTCCTAGGGCCAATTATATGAATACAACACCTGTATTCCTTCTGGATTTTCCCAAACACATGTGGTGTGAATTGACCTGGCTCCCCTGAAGTCCGGGGAGATATACTGATTTGCAGCAGCTGAGAAACTCGCCCAGTGATGATGGTTCACTTCTGCCAGACTGATTAATTTGAGTGTAACTAATTATCCAGTTTGGCTTATTCTAACTGGCTAAAAAAAACAACAGCAACAACCTCAAACTTTGTTAGACAGATGTGTTTGGTCACAGGAGTGTTTTTTACTTACCGGCCCTTTTATAACCTACTCTGATGCTGCATTTGTTTGCATTTGGAGGAAATCACTTGTGCTGCCATCCCAGATATAAATAATTGTGGGCTTGTTAAGCCATCTGTGGGAAGAGAGGACAAACGGGGACAGGGAGCCTCTACCGGCTCCAAAGAGGAATCATAAATCAGGGAATGATGGTGTGGAGACCTAGCCACTTTAGAAAAGAAATGAGGAAAAATGGATTCTCCTGAGCTCTAGACCTAAGCTTTAATTTTTGGAACATCACCATAACACAAAAAGCATAGAAGAGCACCAGGCTTAAAGTAAGCCAAGAACACTGCTGGTTTAGTTTTAGAGAGAAATGCTGTCTGTTTACACAACATCAGCTGCTCAGGCCCCTGAGGCACCAAGGGAACAAATTGTTGTCTTGGAGAATTTTTAGCATCTAATTATTTGCAAGCTAGACTAAGGATGTCTGTGTGGTGGACTGGCATGGAGACACTTAGGAAGGAAGGATTGATCAGTGTTAGAGCACTAGGTAGGGCCATGGAAGACCAGGGGTTCAATTCCTGCTTTGCCACAGATGTCTTGTGTGATCTTGGGACAAGTCTCTCTGTGCCTCAGTTTCACATCTGTAAAATGGGAAGACTAGCACTTCCCTAACTCACAGGAGTGTTGTGGGAGTAACTACATCAGACTGGGATGTGCTTGGATACTGTGGTGTAGGGGGCTGTACAAGTACCTAAGATAGACATGCAGCTGATTGTTCTAATGATAGCCCTGATTTAACTGCACAGTGGCAATGTCAATGTATTCTATGCGGCTGGAATTTCAAGGGTTTGACATATGCCTCCTTCATTTTTTCCAGCCTCCTGTAACATTTTTGTTTTTGTCTCTTGGCAGCCACTACTCTGAAGATGTCTGCGTACTACATGCAGTTTCTGAAAGTCCCTCTACAAAGCCCAGCTGTCAGTATTTAGCTGAAAAATGCCTTAACGAGCAGCCACTCCATTTCTTGCATTCTGGCCCCTGTCATGGTGATACCAACCTGAACTGGGCCATTGAAAGGGCAAAGCTTTCAACAAATAGCTCAAAGAAAGAGCTCTGTGGATATGACACATGCTACGACTGGGAAACGTGTTCAGGTAGGACGGTGCTTTATTGAGATCTTAAACTCAGAATAGAACATTTGACATCCACACCACTGCTCTAGGAGTGAGATTCACAGTCATTCTGGTCCACATTCTAAGGTGTATCTGAGCTACTCCTAGCTGAGAAGGGCAGGGAGGCACAGGGAGCTTTCTGTCCCTGGCATGAATTCGAGCAGCCGCAGGTCTGTTCCTCAGCACTTCTTGCACTTCAAGGGAGTGTTGAGCTGACCACACCAACTGTATGCCATTTGGGGAACCCACCATGCAAAGGGGCTCCCGAGCTGAGTCAGTTTTCTATCCCCTTTGTGCTGCCCCAACAAAGGAAACAGATAGAGTAACAGGGTCTGTTCCTGTGTGATTAAAGACTACAAGGCTCTGAATATTGCATACAGACGGGTCAAATGATTTGGAAACTGTAAGTATTTATTATTTACACAGTACCTTGTATCCAAGCATCATGAGGGATCAATGAGGTAAGTCCCATAACACCAACAGGAGATCCAGCGGCTTACTCCAAAGCTAAATTTGGCCACATTTATTTTCCTGCATCCCTAAACTAAGTCTGAGCCCGGGTCTCCAGCAATAAAAGGTTAGCAAATTAACTCCTTTCCAGTGGTGGTCAGGCACACAGTGAAGGGTGCCATATAACCTAGACATTTAGGGCTTAATTCTCTGTTCAGTGCAACTTGTGTGGTCATTTAAGCCAGTGCAAAGTGGGAGTAAAACATTACCATGCTGATTATTTTACACTCGTTCTGCATTGTTGTGAATGGCTGCTCAAGTTGCCGGGCAAAGAGAATCCTGCCCCTGGTTCTTGTCAATGAAAACATTTTTAACTACTGTGTATTTGCATTTAAAAACAGTGATTAAAAGTAATGTCGATGGATATACTTCAGTACATCATGAACACAGTGGGCCCTGTTCTGTTACCCCGGTGTAATCCAGAGTAACTGTCTTGGCTTCACTTGCCTTATTCCATAATTTTGAGGTTTGGTAATCAAGTGAATCTAGAGTAACTCTATTATGTGGAACTAAGACCAGAATCTGGCTCAGTGTAATTTATGCTGATTTGGGGGTAGGGGGTGCGGCATCTCAAACTGAGATCACCGAGTTCATTTCCCATTGGTCACCAAACAGGGGTACAAGATGGCCTACAGGAACTTGACCTTTTAAGGCAATTCAGACCTGTAGCATTAATAATGGAAATGAAGCCACCAATATGATCCTCTGTTTGTTCTTATGATAACATAACCTCTAGTGTTGTGTTTCATGCCATATAAGCAACATTATATAATCTTTCGGAATAGCTACATTAGATCACTGTACTACTGAGTAGCATAGGTTTAGGCAGCAATGTATCTCTTGGTCATGACTGTATTGTTGTTTTACATAATGGCTTCTTAATGGTATAATTTTAAAATAATGTACATGAAATCCACATTTATTAAGAGCTTTAACGAACAGAGTCAGAGTTCGTTGTGAAATCCCTCTGAGGATTGGTGTACAAACATTATTGCGCAACTCTGCTCTTTACTGAGTAACAGGGCGATAGCAGCAGTGATTTTCCAGTAAATTTGTGAAATGTTTGCTGGCTGACACAGCGCGCAGAGCAGCCTGGCCAGAAAAGGGATGGGCGGCAGCCACATTCATTCCTCCACTCGCTTTCAGAGACTGGGCGCTCCAGCTCCTTTATGCAGGGTCAAAGAGCTGGAGTGGCATAAATAAGAGACTCCAAAGCCCCATATCTGGCTAGAGGAGGGGAAGAACAGCTGGGAGGCTGACTCCTGAGGATCCTCTTGCAAACCCCCGCCAAGGGGAAGTCCTACTCCTATAGGCCATGTTGTGTGTGTCAGGGGTGAGGCTGTAGCACGCAGCTCTGCAGGGGTTCTAGGCATCACTGCAGCCCATAGGGCAGCCCCAGAGAGGCTGCTATAATTTAGACAGGCCCCCGTGACTGTATAAGTTACTACAGGCACCTCTCCACGCAGAGTAGCCCAAGGACAGAAGGGCACACAGGTGTCTTAAAGTTCCCATAGTACCTCTTTCCCCCCACCCCGGCCTATAAACTGTGTGCTGCGCCTCTTAGAAGCTCAGCACAGAGAGCGAAGAAGGGGGAGAAGATTGGAAGAGAAACAAATTTAATCAAAAAGTGTTTGTTTCCACTGTAAGGGATCAATAAATCCAAGGCAATGCTTAATTGGATTAAAAAAGCTGCCCCCTCTGCTCTTTATGCTATCCAGAATGTGAGGTTTTTTCTTTACTCCATCGTCTTCATATTTCTTCCTTCTCTCTGCCCCTTCCCCTCCCCCACCCCATCTCTTCCCTTTCCCTCATCTCCCAGTACCCTCAACCTTGCTTGGCGATCTTCCTATATAAATCACTTCTTGGCCGGCCCTGCGTTTCTAAGGTTCAGCTTCTCTGTGGGTACATCTACACTGCAATTGGAGGTGTGATTGCAGCTAGCGTGGCTAGAAGCAGCAGGGAGGATGTGGTGGCATAGAGTGTGGTGTGGGCTAGGAATGCACGTAGAGGGGTCAGGGTTCTGGGCAGGCTTGTACAGTTCATGGTGCTGTGTCCTCACAACTATTTTTAGAGACACTAGCTAGATTAAAGTATGTTACTCGAGTTGTACTCATACCTCCGACTACAAAGTAGATGGCGAGCGTTACCCTCACATGTTCCAATGAGCATAAAATAGACATAGGATGGAGGCCAGCTTTGGTATTCTTGAGGGTGAGCATTGGGAATCACTGCAGAGACAGAAGATATGTAAATAATATATAGAAACAAATAAAATGGGAATAAATGAAATATTTACATTTGTAAGTGAGGAAAGGGAGAACTATTTTCTTAGATGGAAAATTTCTGGGGTAGAATGTCAGAAATTAGAAGATGTTCCTGTTAAAAATGAGTAATAAAATCACAGTCACCTGTATGCTAGTAGTGGAGAGCCTAGGATACATAAAAGGAGGTTTAATGAAATATGAGCAGACACAACAGAAGTTTTAAGCATCCATTTCACAGCATTGCTGCATTTGAAAGTAATTGGAAGCATACAGTCAACATAATGTCTTTGTTCAAAACATCCATGGGCAGATAAAAAAAACTGGCCAGACAAACAAATGGATCAGCGAGGTTGACATTTTACTTGCTCTTGAATGGACCAATGTTTTGAAAATACATGCTTGAAACTTCTCTTGTGTCTATTCCCACCGCACTAATATCCAAGGCTGTCTGGAATAGTCGTATTGTCAATCTGCAATTTCATTATCTCTTTCTAGTTCTTTTAAATGTTGCCAGACTGTAAAATACACGTGTGCACATACACACCTGCTGGTATTTGCAACTAAAACTGAAACCTGTCTGTTCACAGATTCGCAGTCACAGTGCTTCTGCCTGATACCCTACCAATGTCCAAAGGTTGAGAGCCAGCTTTATTGCATCCAAATGGAATCTACAAGTAGAAAAAGGACAGCCAGTCTCTGTGCACTGGGAGCAATGAAATGTGCCGGCATGAAAATAGAAGTACTGCATCAGGAGAACTGTTTGAATTAATGTATTTGGGCCGTATGCATCCAATAATATACTTGGCCTTATGCTTCAGGCCATGCAACATAGGATAGCTTCTCCTGAGGAAAGATTGGCTGACTACCCAAATAAATCAAAACAGCAAAAAGCCCCAGAGCTCTGTGGCTGGGATTTACAGACTTGCTCATAGGTTGGTGAGGATCTCATGCAAATGAGCCCTCTACCTCCTACACCCTACTATGCCCAATTTTACCTTTGTCTCTCTCTCCACCTTGCAGGCGATGCATGCACCCCTTGGGCTGCAAGAATTACTCTCATAGGCTGCAGTAAGATTCTTGTGTGGCTCCTGGAGAGAGGGATGGCAATTGTCATATTATCTGTTCAAAAATACCTTGCGCTTTGGGACTGAGGGTCTTTCCTACTATCAACTGTGATGCTGTTTGGGTCCTTTGCCCTAGTTTTTGGGACTCTCCCCTCCCCAATCCCGAGGGGATTTGTTGATGGTAGAGGGCCGTCTCCTCTGTCTCTGCCCGCCCAGTGCTGAGCTCCATACTGGAGTTCTCAGACAGGAAGGGGACTCTGGGTGGCCCAGCACCTTTACTTTTCCTTTAATGATGGTCAGTCAAACAGAGAGACGCTGCCCCCAGTGTTGAAGACCTCAAACAATGAAATGAGCAGTATACAGCACTTCCAGTTGCAGTCATTCCAAAATCCTGAATCAGGCCTCCTCAAAATCATGAGATTGGCTAAACAGTGAGGTATTTTTTTTTAAATAAATGTGCAGTTCTCTTTATTTGCCTGCTGGGGTTTTTGTTTGTTTATTTTATGTTTAGCCTCTAAGGTTCACAGCCTCAAGCTTTCCACCCGAGAGAGCTAGAAATTTACTTTCCAAACAGAAAGAGCTGAGTTTCTAACATAATCGCTTGACTCCATGAGCTGAAGCTTTGAGAAAACCAACTAACTTCTTGATACTTGCCCGTTCTCACCATTTTATTGCAACTCTGATGCATCATGCAGTATGGCTCCTATATCTGGCCATTCAGCTGGGCTGAGTTCCAGACTTCACCCAGGAACAGAGGCATATTTTAGTGGCCACTGAGGCTAAACATGGCGTGGCAGTTTTGCATCCAAGGAGGCACTGGCTCCTAAGAGCAGGGGAGCTGTGGAACCTCAGCAACCACTAACCCAGTAGTCAAGTATCAGAGGGGTAGCCGTGTTAGTCTGGATCTGTAAAAGCAGCAGAGAGTCCTGTGGCACCTTATAGACTAACAGACATTTTGGAGCATGAGCTTTCGTGGGTGAATACCCACTTCGTCGGATGCAAGTAGTGGAAATTTCCATGGGCAGGTGTATATATATGCAAGAAAGAAGCAAGCTAGAGATAACGAGGTTAGTTCAATCAGGGAGGATGAGACCCTGTTCTAGCAGTTGAGGTGTGAAGGTCTCATCCTCCCTGATTGAACTAACCTCGTTATCTCTAGCTTGCTTCTTGCTTGCATATATATACCTGCCCCTGGAAATTTCCACTACATGCATCCGACGAAGTGGGTATTCACCCACAAAAGCTCATGCTCCAAAATGTCTGTTAGTCTATAAGGTGCCACAGGACTCTTTGCTGCTCTAACCCAGTAGTGGCTGCATAGAACCCCAGGGAAAGGAAGGGAGGACTCCTATGCCAAAATAGACCAAAATATTTTGTTGTGGTGTTAAAATTTATAATAAAGGCAATTCAAAATAAATACTTACATATCTTGACTTTGTCTGTTTCCAGTTTGTCCGAGGTGTCTCCATAGTCTCAAGACTTTTCACAGATTTCCTATTATTCCTAAGGCTGGTTGGCTCTCAGAGTGATCACAGATCCAGTGATCTTTTTTTTTAAAAGAGCTTTGTGCTTTTTTTCAGACTCCAGGAGGGCTGCTTCCCCTACCTTCTGGACTCTCTATAGGGGTGAGGATCTGCTGCTTATGTTTCTGTCTTTTTAATCTTAAAGTTGCCCTTTTTATATATAAATCTGACCCAAGACATTTTTAAGTGAAATGCCAACTTGCATTTTTGTTGTGATTATTTTTCATGCTCTATGTGACACAATCCACCTGCCTCATTTATTTTTTTGCATTTCTAAAATATTTAGGAGCTCATACACTGCTAATCTTGCACTTGTCTAGCACCTTCCATCTCAGAATCTCAAAGTGCTTTACAAACATGTGTAAGTTAAGTCTCACCCTCTCTTTCTGATCTGTGTAACGGTTGTTGAGTCCATTTACTGATGGAACGTTAAGGCACAGAGAGGTTAAGCGACTTGCCTCGAGATACAGAGGAAGTTAGGGGAAGAGCTATGAATAGAATCCAAGGGTGAAATCCTGGCCTTAGGAGGTTCGTGGGAGTTCTGCCATTGACTCCAACAAAGTCAGGATTTCACCCCAGTCATGCTGAGTTCCAGTGCTGTGCTTCGCTTTTGGAAGAAATACTTTCTTTGTAATCATTTTATATTAAGTAACTAGAGAGGCAGTTACTTCCCAGTCAGTAGCAGAAGAAGCTTCATTTACTTTGTCATTGTAAACTCCAGATAATTGTCTGGTTTGATGGAGCGGTGCCCAGGGGCCTACCTTAAAGTTGGGCACAAGGAAGAACCCCCAGCACATAGGAAAAAATCCATCAAGATGACAATGGATTCTGAGACCTAGAAATTCACAAAAGGGTAGCTGTCCCTATACAGCAGCTTCACCGTTGCACAGAGAGAACCTACGTGAGCATCACTCATGTAGGACAGAAGGGTAAAGTATTTTCCAAACTAAGTGTAAGGAGCCTACAGTAGGTTCACTAGAACTTCTTTTTGTTTGTTTCTAAATTTGTATTGTGACAGAGCAGGTATAACACATGGAATACAGTTATCAGCACAACTTAACTGCTTAAAACAAGAGGAGTTCACTGGGAAATTGGCACAGTCCATCACATTTTTTAGTTCTACATAAATGGTAGATTCCTCTAGCAGGACATAGGAAAGAACTGAATAATATTTATTTTTTGTACAGCTCCAGGAAGCAGTCCCCCAGATAAGTTAAAATCTTGTTGTGTGGAATGAGGATGCAATGGTCACCATTTTATATATATATATATATATATATATATATATATATATATATATATATATATATATATATTTGCCAACAAGCCACCACATCGTTACCACAGTTAGTGATTTTTCCCTATGCCTAGAATATCTCAGATTGTGAATGCCTGACTTTTTAATCTCAACTGCTGCATATGGGACAGTGAAGGTAGGTGTTTTCAATATAAGCATATCCGAGAGAACAGGAATTGTGGCTGGATGGCTACAATATATGTGCAGACGTGCAAGGTTACCTTTTGCAGCAAGTGCAGTAGACCTGTTCTGTGGCTGTAATGGAGGGCTGCTTTTTACTGGCGTGGGATAAATCTGTTGCTGTAGTAGACATTGGTCCTAGCTTGATTCCCTTTGAGCCTACTCAGCTTCTAATGCACAGCTACAAGCTGCACTCAAGAATCTCCATTATTTTTTTAAATACAAGGTCTATGGCATTTAAACTTGCTGCAGTTCCGGACAAGCTAAGATTTACATATTCAGTTGACTGGAGTGGTCCCTTAAATCTTCCAGTTCAGCAAGAATGCCTTTTATGTCCTTCCATAGATCCCTGTCCAGCACACTTCTGCTTGTGGCCTAAATAATATGGGCTTAAAATGCATCTCACTTAGTGCTGACTGTTGACATTGCTTATGGAGTTAAATTGACGAAGAAAGTTACAAAACAATATTTTTTGTTCAGTTAAATCTTAACTAAAACAAACCAACCGTCTGATCAGAGGGGTCAGTTACATTTCTTGATATGAAGGGATGTTTTCAAACTGCTCCCAGAGCTGTGTAGGGTTATGTATGCCTGTGAAACCACATTCCAGTTACTTGGCAGGCAGCCATCTCCTTTTGTAAATTGTCGAGCAGACTTGATGTTCCATGGCTTCCCACAGTCTCTGTGTGAAACACAAGGGCAAGTCTGTATCTTTTAAATGGGATCATTCATATGCAATGTGTGTGTGGTGGATAATGGAGCCTAAGGGAGTTAGGTGCCCAAATTCCATCCCTTAGTCCAGCAGTTCTCAAACTGTGGGTCAGGACCCTAAAGTGGGTCATGACCCTGTTTTAATTGGGTCACCATGGCTGGCTTACACTTGCTGGGGCCTGGGGTCAAAGCGTGACCCCCACGGCTCAGGGCTGGAGCCAAAGCCTGAGGGCTTTAGCCCTGGGTGGCGGGGCTCAGGTTATAGGCCCCCCTGCCTGGGGCTGAAGCCATTGGGCTTCAGCTTTGGCCTTCCAGGGGTGGCGGAGCTCAAGTGGGCTCAGGCTAAGTCACAAAGAGGAAGCTGCAGTTCCTAAAGCGAGAGGGGTTCAGCAGAAAGAGAGGACAATGGAAGAAACACCACACGGGGAAAGTGCAATGCCTGGCCAGAGCTAATCCCCAGGGACTGCCAGGAAGAGATGCCACAAGCGGTGAATGAACCCAGGACAGCCACTTTACAGTTTCTAGGTGTTTGACTTTTGGTGTCATCCAATGTAGACTGAACTGAAACTAGTGATAGGGGCTGCGTTTACAGATCGTATTCATCCAAAATGCCCACTGATTTCAATGGGAGTTACGCATGTGTAAAGTCTTCAGGATGGGGCTCCTAGAAGTGGAAGAGGAATCCTTTAAAGAATGAGAGAGAGAGCAAGACCTGGGATTTATGGTCCACGTTTCCTCCCAGGCTAATTTTTGTAGTTGGGTGAATAAAACCTGAATAGAGTCATAGATGGATAGATTTTAAGGCTAGCAGGGGATCATTATGTTCATCTGGTCTAACCCCCTGCATCACACACATGAGTGTTTCACCCAGTAATTCCTGCAACAATTTTGATTGCGCTAAAACATGCCTTTTGGAAGACTGTTAATCTTGATGTAAAGATCTCAAGCGATGGAGAAACTACTACACATATCCCTAGGTAAGTTGATCCAATGGTTGGTTACTTAACTTCTCTGTTTAAGAAACTGTACTTTGTTTCTCATCTGAATTCTTCTAGTTTTACCTTCCAGCCACTGGATCTTGTTTAGCCTTGTGTTTCCGAGACTGAAAAGTAGATCTGGGCATAAAATTTCTAGCAAAACAGGATTTAATCAGAAAATGCTGATTCATCAAACTCACCATGTTTTCATAGCTTCATAGATTCTAGGACTAGAAGGGACCTCGAGAGGTCATTAAGTCCAGTCCCCTGCCCTCATTGCAGGACCACAAGCATGTATCAGCTTTGACAAGCTACAAAGTTCCTTCAGAAACCTGCCAGGTTTCCTGCTAGCTCACCTGGTGGGCTGCTGGTAAGCCCCAGGTTCACCGCATCTGCATCTCCAGGGAAGCCTCGCTCTGTGGGCTGTCCCACTATTGGGGATTCCAGGGCTCCAATGCTCCCTGCCTCAGAGCTAGTGGCCTGGAAACCCTGGGGGCTCTCAGAGCTTCTAGGATCCTTGGCACAGATCTGGGAGCCCCAACTCCCAAGCTAAAAGGCTCCTGACTCCCAGGGCTTCTAAGCTCCTGCGAGCCCTAGTGGACTGACAGGGAGATGGGAGCCATGGCTGAGCCAGAAGCCTTACAGCTTTGGCTCCCAGGGGCAATTTCATTTTGAAATTAAACCTTTTGACTAGTTCAAAATTAATTTATTATGGATTTTCCCTTCCACAGAAAATTCTACTTTTTGTTCTGAAATGGAACTAATTTTTTCCAGAATTTCAAATTTTCCTGCAGGATGGAAATTCTGACTTTTGGCCAGCTAAGAGCTACCTATTATTAGAAATCTTCTTCCTCTGTAGGTACTTTTAGACAACAAGAGTAATGCAGTTTAGAATGAAAACACTGATTTAAACTGTAGCCTTCTCAACAAGCTGAAATACCCAGGGTTCAATTTATGATAATTAATTATTCCTCTACTGCAGAAGACCTGGCAGACCCAGCACAGCCCCAACACTTTTGAATGTTTGTTCACTCACATGTGGCTCCTTTCCCAATCAGTGTGAGCACCCGAGGTAGGTATTCAGTGAGTGGGCTGATGGGCTGTGAGCGGAGGCCACTGCCACTAGACCTCCCTATTTATAGTGAGAAATAGATAAAAGAAATGCCACTGGCTTGGCTACTCAGACAGACATGGAGAGGAACAAGAAATCTAGCAAGCTAGTGGTCCCCTCAGTGGAGGATAAGCAGGTTAGGAAGAAGCGACTATCCTTGAAACAAGGAACTGAACCTGATATGCTGCTTCCCCAAATTATTCCTTTAGTAGCAGGACTGACAACCCCACCTCTCTCCAGCCCCAACCAAGGGAAAAGGTTTGTTGTCACTGCATTCCAAGGAGCATAAAAGAACCACAGAGAATACCCACCTATTGGGCAAGTGACCCAGCCTATTGCATCTTGGAGACCAGATCTACAGTGAAAAGAACAAGCCTTCTCCAAATCTGTTCTTGTTGGTGGAGGGGATGGAGATCAGAGAGCCTATTTTAGGAATACTTATCCTACTGTCAGGGAAGGAGGACAACAGAGGCTCTACCTGCAGAGATAGCCTGAGTATAGAACTGATCTGTGGTTTGCATGGCTGGGGCCTTGTGGTGCAATTTGGTGAGACCACTGGGTTTTTCTTGAGACAGGACAGTTGGACCATGTGGTTTGCTTGAGTTGGAAGAACAATGGGATAGGACTAGGCCATTTAAATAAGGGCTACATAGCGCGTTTGGCCCAAGCTGTATGTGCCTTTATATTGTGAACTCTTTGGGGCAAAGACTCAACTATATATAGTAAGTAAACTATGCCATATAAATATGTACATGCACTTACAGAATAAACAATGAATAGTGATATGCCAGAATCTGCCACACTTACTCAGGTTGGGCAATACATATTCACACCATTGGTGTGAATGGGACACCTCACATGAGAAAGCACTACTTCTGTATGATTGAAGACCATTTGTATCATTGTTGCTATCACTGATCTACAGTTGCAACTAATCTTATACAAAGTATGTCATTGCTAAGGTATCAGTGGCAAAGTTGTACTCTGCCAGGTAAAACAATCCTGTTTATATGCATGTATCATCTTTGTATCTGAAGTTATGAATATTTGCTATGTATTTGTATCTCAAACATGTGTGGTGTTCTTGGGTGACAACCTCAAGATAGTTTTACATCCTGTCTAGCCAGCCCAGTCGGGATGAACTGGACTATTGAAGCTTGATGGGCCATTAAGACAAATCGAGTCTCCAGATATCTCTTCCTGCAGATGCTTCAAACAGCAAGGAGCCACCCTTGTGATTCAGCAAAACATGTAAGGGCATATGATATGGACATGTGACCTTGGACTCCATCTTTGTCAGTAACTTTCCATACACAGGGACTGAGGGCTTTGTTTGGGACAGTAAATTTCCATGCTAATGGCAGAAGAAATAAGACACCTGAGACATCTCCATCTTGCCTCATTCCTGCTCCAATTCTCTGGACTGTGGATTTACAACTAAAAAGAGTATTTTGAACTATGGACTGAGAACTCTCCAATCTTTTGGAAGTTACCAGAGAGACTTTTGCAAGCCAGCAGTCTATTCCATCACGGCTATGATCCTGACCTATGAACACTGAAAATCACTTGTATGTATGATTCTTTAACCATTCAATAAATCTCTTCTTTTCTTTTATTAGTAAAATCTTTAGTGAATTAAAATGTACTAAGAACTGGCTGCCAGCATGCTATTTGGGTAAGATCTGAAGTACATATTGGCCTGGGGGTAAGTGTCTGATCCTTTGGAATTAATAGAACCTGACATATGGTGAACTGAGTTTTCAGTAACCTCTCACTGTATTAGACCTGTTTGTCTGGATGGGAGCCAAGGGCTGGAATGCCTTAAGGGGACTGTTTGGCTTCTTGTTAACCAGAGTGGTGCTACAGAAGCTTTTTTGATACTGGCTTGGACTCTAACTATAGAATAAACTGCCAGTTTGGGGTGGGGGGGATTGTCTACCCTGTTTCTTGCAGTCTGCCCTGACTGTGGCATTCTCAGTGTGGTCCATCCCAGGCACCCGGTCCAAGATACCATAGGAAATAGTGGACTTGTAGTAATAATTTTATTCACAGTCATAATTTGCATATCAAATGTTCTCGTGTCTCTGACTAGTTAGAGGAGTTCCAGCTCTATCAGGCACCAGGCACTCTTCCCTTAGGAAAGAGTGCATATCACCCTCCAGAGGAGTTCAGGGCATAATGTTCATGTGAGAAGCAAATCTCTCCATTTGCCCTCTTTGTCCAGATAATATTTTTTGCAGTTGCAGCATTGGATAAAGAGAAAGGAATGTGGCAACATTTCATTTTTAGCTGTTGTTAACAAGCAAAAATGAAGTTAAAAAGCCTGTTTGTGTTTTTAACTTGACTGTGTCTCAAGTGATTTGGGGGGCATTTGACATGTTTAACAGCTTCTGAATATCTGAATACAGGAAATAACATATATTCATATTCTGTAGTTGGATACCTTCAAACCTATGGACAAGATTATGTTAGTGTACTTCATCCTGCTGAGGGGTCCTACTGTGACCATTATCCATGGAGTCCATGGGCCAAGCTGTTCAAAAACCTGCAATAATGGAGCATAGAGCAGAGAGAGGTTGGTGTGTGCTGTTCCATTGCTTTTATGTATTTGGACATAATGGGCCTCTAGAAAAATGAAGTTAACAGCCAGGGAAGTAATTGTTCTGGCATAGGCAAGCCTAAAAGAACCAGAGGTCTGTGCTAAAAATCTCATTTTCCCTTTGGCAATTGTTGCTTCCATAACCTTCCTGATAAAAAGAACTGTTCATTTATCAGAATAGATGGCACATACATTTCAGATCCTCCCTAAAGCATATAAGACACTTATAGATTCTCATGAAAAAGAATTAAGAATTAGAGTGGGACATAATTAGTAAGTGTGTTGGCAAATGCAGACTTATTGATGATTGATTAAATATTAATCTGTACATTGACCTAAACGTGATCACCAAGAACTTGTTATATTTCTCTTTCTCTCTCCCTTAGAAGCTGATGAACAATGAAGCTGGTTTACAAAACACGGCTCTTTTTAAAATCTTGGCTCCCATTATACTTGATGATGATGATAATGCCGTAACTAACTACCTTATTACTTTTCTGACAAATAGGAAATGATACCTACTAGATACAAAATTCTTGTGGCCGACTGTATACAGTGTGGGACTCTCAGACCTGCAACTAGCAGGCTTGTCTTATCAACTACCAACTTGGAGACATTGATCCTTGGTCAGAATGTGACCCGTGTGTTAAAAAAGTAGGTAAAGAATAAAATGGGTGGGTGGTTGTAGAGAAATGGTGACTATGAATGGTCACCTGTATGTTGAGAAAATATTTTGATACTGGACGACATGTAGTTTATTTGCTTGTGTAGTGAGGTGAGACTGCTGGTCGTCCTGGGAATTAGCTCCTCCAGCCTGGAGCGCCCTCTCCAGGCCAGTGTCTCGCCTGCCTTATGGCCCCCGTGTCCCTCCCAGACCCCAGTGCCCCTTTTCCTCTGGGTTCTGCCCCCAGCAGTAACCCACAGTCTGTTCTCCCCTCCCAGGGGAACCCCCAACCCTCTATCTCCACCTTGCCTCAGTGCCATCATCTAGCCCCCACTCACTGGGGCAGACTGCAGTCTGTAATGGCCACTCATCACTGGCAAGCAGTAGGACCAGCTGCCTCTGTATTCCCAGGCTGCCCCTCTGCAGCCACAGTACCTTTCTGGGCCTTTACCAAGGCCTGCAGCCTGGGGGTTCACCAGGCTGGAGCTCCCCAGCTCCTTTTGCTCTTCCCCAGCACTGCTCCCCTTCAGGTACCTTCTCTCAGGCAGCTAGCCCTTCCCACTCCAGGGCTAGAGTGAGACTCCTCCAGCTGCTGGCCCTCAGCCCTCTTAGAGGGCCAGCTATGGCCTGATTGGGGCGTGGCCCCAGCTGTGGCTGATTTTCCAATCAGCCTAGCTTTTCCCAGCCACAGCCCTCTCTAGAGCTGCTTTTAACCCTGTGGGAGTGGGGCAGCCATCCCACTATAGCTTGGTAAGGCATATGTATAAGTTAAAATGTAAGAATGGCCATACTGGGTCAGACCAAAGGTCCATCTAGCCCAGTATCCTGTCTTCCAACAGTGCACAATGCCACGTGCTTCAGAGGAAATGAACAGAACAGGTAATCAAGTGATCCAACTCCTGTCTCCCATTCTCAGCTTCTGGCAAACAGAGGCTAGGGACACCATCCCTGCCCATCCTGGATAATAGCCATTGATGGACCTATCCTCCATGAATTTATCTAGTTCTTTTTTGAACCCTGTTAGAGTCTTGGCCTTTGCAGTGTCCTCTGACAAAGAGTTCCACAGGTTGACTGTGTGTTGTATGAAGAAATACTTCCTTTTATTTGTTTTAAACCTGCTGCCTATTAATTTCATTTGGTGGCCCCTAGTTCTTGTCATGAGAAGGAGTAAATAATACTTCCTTCTTTAATTTCTCCACATCAGTTATGATTTTATAGACCTCTATCATATCCCCCCTTAGTCGTCTCTTTTCCAAGCTGAAAAGTCCCAGTCTTATTAATCTCTCATCATATGGAAGCTGTTCCATATCCTTAATCATTTTGGTGCCCTTTTCTGAACCTTTTCCAATTCCAATATATCTTTTGTGAGATGGGGCGACCACATCTGCATGCAATATTCAAGATGTGGGCATGCCATGTATTTATATAGAGGCAATATTATATTTTCTATTTTATTATCTATCCCTTTTTTAATGATTCCCAACATTCTGTTTGCTTTTTTGCCTGCCACTGCACACTGAGCAGATGTTTTCAGAGAACTATCCACAATGACTCCAAGATCTCTTTCTTGAGTGGTAACCGCTAATTTTGACCCCATCCTTTTATATGTATAGTCAAGATTGTTTTCCAATGTGCATTACTTTGCATTTAAGACCATAACGTAATAAGCCTACAAGACCTTGACGATAATAACTTAGCTAAACTAATTGAGGCATAAGGCCTCAAAAGCCTTAGCATAAGCAGCTAACCAGGAGTAACCTTGGATCATAAGATATCCCAAGATAGAATACTGTAAGAAACTAGCATGACTAAACTGATGTCATGAGACCACAAGATGCCAGTTTATACCAGCTTTAGATATTTTAAGTTATGAACATCAGCAGACATCCAGCCACAAGAATACCATGGTAACTAACTGATGTATATGCCAAGAAGCTCAATGTCCTAGAGAAGGACACCCCAGCGTTAGTAGGGCGAGGAAATACAGATAAGAAAAAGGGGATGAAACCCCTACTACATATGCATTAGGCATAGTGGGTGTCAGCATAGCACATTATAAAAGCTGTATCCAGGCCTGTGTGCCTTGGGAAATGCCAGGTTGCTAACTGATGATGATAACGAGGAGGAAGAGAACTAATACTTCAGGTTTTTCTGTAAGGGATCATGTGAGTGTATGGATGCTCAGACACTCATTTTATACTAATGCTATCTTCCTTGCTGGGTTGGAGTGTTCGTGACTTTAATTGTGCTAATAAAAGTAGTACAAGGACAGAACCCCTTTCCTAAATGTAACTGTCTTCATGCACGTTGGGTTTCTTGTAATAACTTTAATATTTCTGGAAGCAGAACCATGCCAAACCACAGAATGTGAACTGGGAATTAACACACAATCAATAGGTCAGGCAGTACACATGACAAATTGATTTGTAAGTTCAGAAATTGTGACAATAGGGAAACAGAGTAAAGATGGCAGCAGGTCAGGAATCAGAAAAGGGTTGATTGGAAAGATCATGTATGTTTCCTTTAATCAGAATTAAGATCTCATAGCTTAATGCTGGATATACAGCCAACCTGCTATAGCAGATAGTGTGAGATCCTAATGGAAGAGGCTGTAAACCAGTGCCCTACCAGCTTTGAGAATGGAAAGTGATGCTATTTTCATAATATATCTGGCCTAATGTGAGCAAGTAGTATCAGAAACCCCTTGTAACCCTCTCATTTTCCACCCAGTTTTGCAGTCCCATGAGCACAAGTTTGAGAATAGCATCTGAGTATTTGGGTTCTCATCTGTGCTAGCCAGACTTCCAATCTTTTAGAGGTTCACCCACCACTATGATCTACTAAAGAAAAGCACTATATGAGAGCGTGGTGGTGGGGGAGAGGGTGTTTGTTAGTAATATATAGCTTCTGCTCAATAGACAGAAAACTAAGAAGAATAAACAACCTGGATTTTTTTCCTTTGCTTCCTTTCAATTTCATGTCAGGTCCCTGCTGCACCCATCTTGGTTCAGGAAACAGGCCTGTAGTAGTTAGTGGATTCCCAGTGGTGCTTCCCAACTAAACTTTGCAATATAGAGGAAGTTGGCTGCAGGAATAAGTTCCAGTCTGAAAAATGGTGGTAATGCTATTCACTCTATAATCTCTAATTTACATGACTGTACATGTCTTAAAAACAATTTTTGGCTGCTTATTTGAAAAATTACATGGACCAAATGTGGTTCTGGCATAAGCAAACACAGCTCCCACTAAGTCGGGGACAAATAACTCCTGAGGGGTTATATTTAGAACAAACACCATGCATTCCCAGCAGCTTTTCTTGTGGTGTATCTTCACTTTTGTTTCCAGTCCTCCTGACTGAAACCAGGAAGCACAGAAGTGTGCAAACTTCAAGTTAAGACCGTTTTCTCAAATGCTAAGGTTTCAGTTCAAGTTTCAGATGATGGAGGAGGCTATTTTTATATCCGTGTACCTTAATCTGTGTATTCATTGTTACTGTGTATAGAAGCAGCACGACTGCGGAAGGTGGGGAACACAAATACCTTGGCCCTGATCCTGCAAACTGATCTGCATGAGCGAACTCCCACACATCCCCATTGAGATTATTGAGGCATGGCACCTAAGGTATGTATAATGTCCCTCATTACCGGGTAACTGATTGCCTCACAGCCTTTGTATTTATGAACACCCTTCTGAGGTAGGGAAGTGCCATTATCTGTATTTTACAGGGAAGGAAATGAGGCACAGAGAGGCTAAGTGATTTGCCCAGGGAAACACAGGAAATCTGTTATGGAGCAGGGCACTGAAGCCAGCTTTCCCAAGTCCCAGACTAGTGATGTAATCATTGGACAGACACACACGCCCCTTCCTCTCATACATGAGAACAAAGGTTTGCTTGCTTAGATCAACTGTCAGGGTTGTGGCCTTAAGAGACTAGTTTTGTGGTTCTGTTTCTTCAGGTGGAAAATCAAGAGGGTGATTTTCAAACATTTGTATAGCAATACAATTTCAAACTCAAAATCATCAGAACTCCTGGGAAAGTCCTCCTGCCTCTCCAGTGATGGTTCTTCTGGGGTCTACAGGTACAAGCATAGGAGTCTCCTCATCCTCCACCATCAGGGAAGCCACTGAGTCCTCTCCTACCCTTCTAATATCAATCTGTTTTCACCACAGTATGACAGATCGACTGAAGGAAATTTTTCTTCCTGAATATGGCCATCAAGTTGTTGCTATGCTAGATGAAAATGGGCAGGTTGAGTTGGGTTGACTTTTATTTTTCTCCGGGCGTGCTCCACCCCAACTCCACTCCAAGGCCTTGCCCTCACTCCACCTCTTCCTGCTCCTGCTTCTGCTCTGCCTCCTCCCCCAAGGCCCTGCCCCACCTCTTCCCATGCCCATTCTGCCTCCTTCTCTGAAGCCCCCACCTACCGCTCCCTGCTCTCCACCCTCTCCTAAGTGCCTCCCCCAGCTGCCAAACAGTGAACAGCAGTGGCTGGTGGGTGCTGAGAACCCACTATTTTTTTTCCAGGGGTTCTTGAGCCCCAGAGCATCCATGGAGTTGGTGCCTATGTGTTAAATCCATGTTTGTTTGCTAGGTACAGTGCACACAGAATTAGGTTGTTTTGCAAAATTCCTAAGAGAGTTAGTATGTCAACATTCATTGTGCAACTCTGCTATTTACTGTGTAACAGGGTGATAACAGCAGTGAGTTTTCCTGTAAATGTGCAAAATTTTCTTGGCTGACACCATGTACAAAGTAGTTGTGCCAGGAAAAAGGGTAGCAGGCACACTCCGCCTTCCCTTGGGGTGGGAGGGCAGGAGGCATGTTTGCACTCACAGATAAGAGAGACACTTCATCGAAAGGTGCCCCTCAGAGTGTGCAAAAATTCAGACACATTGCTTAACTGACATTGCATCCTCATAACGTATGCCCCATATATCCAGAAAATAAGAGGATATGTGAAAATCAAGAATCCTGTGCTGCTGTATGCAAAAATACAAGTGTGCAGAGCAAGTTCCTGCATCCCCTTGCAAGATTCAGTTCCAGATCACCTTCCCTCTCTTTTACATTTTATTTCTTTCTTCATCAGTGCTGACACCTGCTCTTCCTTTCTTCTAAGTACATCTCTAAGAATACCCAAGTCGTCATGCCTTTTTGAGTAGGTGCATCTGAAAAACATTTGAAAGGGCTGCTGTGCACATCATGAGCATTTACGGGGTTAAAGTTAAATACTTATGCCTTTTAGAACCACTCCTCACAGCCACTTCTCCATATGTTAGTGCTTACACATGTATTTTCTCAATTTACACATAGAATGCCACTAAGACTAGTGAAAGCTTTTGTAACAATCATATCTTTTTGCTAATGCCTTAGTGCCAGCCCTATGGATTAATTGCCTGGTGAAGAAAGCTGAGACAAACCCTTTTGCAAAACTGGTTTGCATATAACCCTCAAACTCTTCCATTCACAGAATCAAAGTGCCTCTGCCTCATGCCGTACCAGTGTCCGAAGGATGAGAACCAGCCTATCAGAATGGGATTTGCACACAGAAGAAATCCAACCTCTGTGCAATGGGAGCAATGAAACGTGCTAAAGTGAAATCTGAAACATTGCATCCTGGGAAATGTTTGACTTAACATGTCACGGAAGATAATAAAGAATAACTCGTCCTTATTGAAGAAATTCCGGCCTTCGCTTATAACGATGTTACTTTACTTAGAAATATTGTCTTCAGAAATATCAGTGAAAGCTTGTGGAGGGCCTAATCCTGGAACCTTCACTGAAATGACCTTACCCATGTGCCAGTGGGATTTCTTGTTTCTCCATATAGGTACTTATATGGCCCTCATCAACTTAATACTTGAGCACATGAATAAGGTTCCAATATAAAGCCCTAAAATGTAGACATATTGCATGTTTGCCTGCATGGAGTTTGTGTTTACACAAGTAAAGGCCAATGGTATAAGCATATTGAGACATAGGAGTATTTATAACATGTGTAGTTATTCAAGATCATAATATTAGAAACCCTTGAAAGCACTCTAGTATAACCTCTACCTACAGCATACTGTAGAAATGTTACTTTGTCACAGACCTGGCCACATACTCATGGTAAATTATAACACTGCTCCCAAGCTGCATGCCTCTTGCTAAAATTAATTCTGTACATTTAATTGTAACTAATTTTTTTCAAACCAATGAATAGAGCAAAAATAATTTTATAGCAAACATTACCAGTGCTAAAATGAGTCAACTGTTCTGTCTGCTCCTGTCAGGGCAGAATTCGGCCCAATGACTTTACAGAACCCAAATAATAAATGGGGAAAAAATCCCTAAGGAATACACACAGAGAGAGTTCCTGAAATTGAAATCTGAACCCTAAATGAGCTAATACTTCTCAAGAATTTTGTCAGAAAAGAATCCAATATGCCTCACACCCCTATAGGGCCAGAATCCATCCTTTCTGTTGTTAAGTCAAATCTATCCCATCTCTGGTAGTACAGAGAGAAAAAAATCAATGACCTTTTATTTTACTTGGTCAATAGCCATGTGCAGTAATTACTCCATAATTAATTGCAAGAGTGGAGCATCAAATTGAATGGAGAAGTAAATGCAGTCTGAGAGAAGTGGAGCTGATATGTAATGTTATGAATAGCAAGATGTAACAATTTTAGGAGCACTGTACATGACCGGGTCTGTGAGGGGGAGTTATGGTGTTTTTGATTATAAGGACTTCTTTCCTGACTGCATTAAATTAATTTAGATTGGGGGCTGTGGGGAGAACAAACAGGGAAGTAATACAATGGCTACCCAGCTAAGAATACCCAGTCTCACGCTTGAAAGACAATGGGTAAAAGTATCTGCTTCAAGGACCTTGCATCCTGTCTTGAAGGAAGATGCAAGTTTCTTTTGCCAGGCTGGGAACTTGGAGCTCAAAAGAATGCTAAATAGTTAAAAGCCCTCTGAGGAGATGGGCAGTCACTTGTCAGAAGCTGTCTAGAGAGACAAGCTAACAGAGTGAGAGAGAGAGGACTCTGCGGAGGGCATCTAAGCAGTAGGGCCTTTCCAGATCCAGAGAGAGATACACCTTAGGGATAAGATAGGTATGTATACGGTCCGTTATATTGGTTTTGAGATGTTGTCTCTGAAATGTGTTTGTTCTAAATGTAACCCCTCAGGAGCTATTTGTCCCTGACATACTATGCTAAGACTCAAGGGGACTTGCCCCTGGACAACGGAGGCTCAGGACTCCAGTTCCCAGATTGCCTGAAGTCCTGGATGCAGATAGAACAAGCTGGAAGCTACTACCAGAACCAATCAGAATCCAGAAGTCAGGGACAAAGGGTTTGGTTTTACTTTTATTTTTGGCTGTTGCTGGAGAGCAGGGAGAGAAACATCACAGCCTGGGGGTGGGGTGAGGGGTGTAACCCATTAAACTGTCCAGAGAATAACTTTGAACTCTGTCCGTGATTGCTGGGTCATTGACGGGTTGTTACACTCAGATGCACCCCAAAACTGCAATCCCAAGCTACCAAAAAAATGAAGCAAGACACACAGGTAAATTGTCAGTCAAAACAAGTAATAACCATGAACCAGTTAAGTCAGCAACAGTCTGAACAAAACAAAATAGTCCAAAAGGTTGATGTGTAGCAGCAATCCCTGAGTAGCTGCACGCATGTTTTGTTGAGCTGTCTGTGATGATGACTCCTGGGTCTCTGTCCTCAGAGTATCCTGTGAACTCAGAGCCCCCATCAGCATATTCAAGAAGTTTATTTTGTCTTTGTCAGCATTAAATTTAATCTATCACAGTATTGCCCAATTCCCCAATGAGGTTAAGTTTTGCTGCAATTTCTCAGTCTTGTTTTTTCTACTGTTTTAACAGCTTAATGTCCTCTGCAAACTTCCCCACTGTTCTATGAACCTCCCCTTCACAATCACTGCTGAATATATGAAAATGTACATCCCCAAACCAATCCCTGAAGATCTTCACCAGCAAAAAGAAAACTTTCTTCTGTGGATGTCACAAGTCATTATTTAGATTATTCAGCCATCTAGCTGCTGCATCCGCAAGGATAGCAAACACTTGCAGACGCCCCTCCAATTGTGTTTGACCATCTGTATTGCTGCCTTGCAATCACACTGTGAAGATTGGGTTAAGCCAAAATTCTGCATTATGGAAGCTATTCTGGCCATTCCAGTCAGCAGTCTGTTGAGCCAATCCAGGATCAGCTTCCCAGATTGCAAACAGGTGGATGTAAATTAGGGCTTCTATCACATAGTTGCTGCTACTATGTGAGGACATAGCTATTGGCCCTGATATGCCATTGTACATCCAAGATTGGCACTTGACTGGTAGCTCTGGATGGGCAGCTCTGGACACGAATGCATGACAAGCTAATGAAAAAAGATGTCGCCAAGTCAGTCATGACAAGTCAACAGGAGCTGCAGCAGTAAGTGTTTTCTTCTGGAGCTGAGTAGATCTTCTTGTGAGACGTGTGTCTTATTGGAACCATTGTTGGCCTTGTGTGCAGCAGCTTGTTTTAATTTTTCATAGCCTTCCATTCAGTTTTAAGGGTGAGGGCCTCTTGTTGAAGCTCTGGAGGAGCTATATGAGACAACACATATAAATTAGGTATGAATGTGTGACTAAGGCAACCACTCATGATATGGGTGGCTGTATTCAGTTCTGAATCAACGAGGTGGGTACGCCAACATCTGCCCCAAACTGCTGTACAATATTCCACTGGAGCAAAGAACAGCACCAGGACTGAGAACGGGTTTGATTCCCCTGAAGGTCCTTGCTAGCTTCTGCCTTGATGTGCGGCCAGCAGAGACACATTGTGGAGGGAATCAATGAACTGACCAGATCAATACAATCCCCAGTAAAAAAAAAAAAAAAATCTCAAATGAACCCAACTTTGTTGTTGTTGCTGTTAATAGGTTGAACTGATTTTGGATAAACTTCCCTCCTCCTCGCTCACTTCTTAACTTTGCTGATTCTTTATTGTGATCTCAGCTGGTCTAACCATTTTTAAATGGAAGTTGATGTCTTGAAATCTCATGGGTTCCAGGCTTTGCCCAGAGTTTTAATCAGGAGGAATAGAATTCAGTACATTCTGAGCACTTTTGAGGTGGAGACGTGCAGAGTATGTGAGATTTGAAAAGAACATGTGACCAGTGTCCAGCTGAGAAATTTCTGAACTGACATTGCACTAAACGGAATATCATCTGAGACAGGGAACTCCTGGGGTCAAGTAAAGGGAACGGAAATGGAAATATGAAACCAGAGGTAGCATCTGGTTGGTGTCAGAAGAAGGAGGGGAAAGGATGGGAGACAGAGAGGATGGAGTACAGGGTGGAGACATGGGAGGAGAAAGGAAGGATAAAAGCACCCTCAGAAGATACAGATGAGGCAGATAAGTATCCAGATTTAAAGGGATTAGCCAGAGTGAACTGTTTGAAGTTCACCCAGCTACAATATTTTGTGTGTCTTATCTCAGTCAGGCAGTAGTTTATTTTGTAAATGTGGAGATCTCTGTGTGCTGGAATATAATTATAATGCACCATAATTTGGTTTCTTTGAACTGTTTCTTAAGCAAGTATTTCCAGGCTTTCTTAAGGTACCATGCTATTTTCTATGGACATTTTCCTATTTTTAAGGCATAGATCGCTGGGTTTCTATTATCCGTGTGCTATTTATCAGGAATTTTCCACTAAATATGATTTTCTTTTTGCCTCCAGCAGTGTAAAGAGGCTGCTTCTAGCCAGAGCAATAAAATCTTTGTCAATTTACATTTCATGCCAGCTGCTCACAGGAAAAGGGTAGAGACTGCAGATCTGTAACCTAGGAATAACACTCTGTGCAGTAAAAAAAACAGGAGTACTTGTGGCACCTTAAAGACTAACAAATTTATTTAAGCATGAGCTTTCGTGAGCTACAGCTCACTTCTTTGGATGCATAGAATGGAACACACAGTCAGGGGATATTTATACATACAGAGAACATGAAAAGGTGGAAGTATGCATACCAACAGGCAGAGTCTAATCAATTGAAGATGATGATCCTTATCAGGAGAGAAAAAAACTTTTTGAAGTGATAATTAAGATGGCCATAGAAGGGTGTGAGAGAACTTAAACATAGGAAATAGATTCAATTGGTGTAATGTTTTGAGTCTGTTTTTTTTTTTTTTTTTGCAAAAATTGCACCTTTCAAGTCTCTCACTGAGTGGTTAGAGAGGTTGAAGTGTTCTCCCACTGGTTTTGAATGTTATGATTCCTGATGTCAGATTTGGTCCATTTATTTATTTTTTTGAGAGACTGTGTCGGTTTGGCCAATGTACATGGCAGAGGGCATTGCTGGCACATGATGGCATATATGTTGTTGGATGTGCAGCAGGTACGAGCCCCCTGATGCGTGTCTGATGTGATTAAGTCCTATGATGGTGTCACTTGAATGGATATGTGGACAGAGCTGGCATCGGGCTTTGTTGCAAGGATAGGTTCCTGGGTTAGTGTTTATGTTGTATGGTGTGCGGTTACTGGTGAGTATTTGCTTCAGGTTGGGAGGCTGAATTAATATGCAAACTAGATACTATTAACTGTGGGTTAAACAAAGACTGGGAATGGTTGGGTCATTACACCAATTGAATCTATTTCCCTATGTTAAGTTCTCCTCACACCTTCTATGGGACATCTTAATTATCACTTCAAAAAGTTTTTTTCCTCCTGCTAAGGATAGCTCATCTCAATTGATTAGACTCTGCCTGTTGGTATGCATACTTCCACCTTTTCATGTTCTCTGTATGTATAAATATCCCCTGTCTGTGTGTTCCATTCTATGCATCCGAAGAAGTGAGCTAGCTCTCAAGCTCTCTCATCTTAAAAAAATTTGTTTTTCTTGTGTGCCACAGTACTCCTGTTTTTTTTTTCTGTGCAGTGTGGGGCTTATATTCTGCAGCCCTCCAAAAACATTAGAGCAGAGCAATATTTCAGCGCAAATAATCTATTGGATTCACTGCACCTGGGTATGGGGCTTTTTCTCCTTTCTGGGAGCAGATTATTTTTCTCAAATTCAAGTTATGTTGATTGGTTTTCAAAAACATAGGTGCTGCATGTTCCTTACTCAAACTATTTGAATCAAGTTTCCATGAAAATACTCATGTTTATAAATTCAATATTAATGCCTATTAATATTTTATTGCTTAAAATTCACTGTGTCCATGAACAATCCTGTAAATTAAGGGAGGGGCACGGGGTGTCTGTGTTTTAAGGCATTGATGGGGAGTCAGGAATGTAATGGAACTGTATTATAATCAGCCACTAGGTGGCACTGTGTGTAAAATACCTTATTAAAGCTAACCTCAGCACATTACCTGGGGGAGCATTAAAAGATTTTGAATACATCTGGTGTGCATAAGCAAGCTCTGTGGCCAGTCCAAATCTGGTACAGAAACATGAGGAGGAGGTCTGGGTTTAATTCCCAGTTTTGCTCCAGACTGCTGTGGGACATTGGGCATTAATCTGCACAGTGGGGTTAATGCATCTTTTTTTCCCTAGCCTTCATCTATCTCGTCTATTTAGACTATACACTCCCTGGGCACTATCTCTTCCAGTGTGCCTGTACAGTACCTAGTAGAATGGGGCCTGTTCTCAGTCGGAGCTTGTAGGTGCCCACATATCACAAAATAATAAGTAAACTCTTTTGCTATAATATTCATAGAAGTTGAAAACAAAAAGGGACAGAAATGTGGTTGAAGTAAATTAATTCATTTAAAAACTTGTGCAAATTTATTTTCACTGTTTGCCAACTTCTAACATACATGCCTGTAAAATTCATGGGTACATCTATGTGTATATACAAAAGCACATTAGCACAGATGCAGAATAGGAGCATGCAGAGTGGCTTGATGTGAAGTTATCCACTCTACCCAAGTCAATGTCTTTTTGTGCTCAGAGATACAATTTTTTGTGAATGTAAACAAATGTACAAGCATAGTATCTGTGTAGCGTGGCCTCCCTTGGAGATTGACAGCAAGGGAGGGCCAGATGCCCCCTGATGGGCGGAACCAGGAAAGCCACGCCCACCACACCAGAAGCAGAAGGGTGGGACAGGAACAGGAAGTATAAAAGGCAGCCCCTGTAGTTCAGTTGGGAGGAAGCCACTGAGGGAGGCAGATGCTTCTATCCTGCTGCTGGAGTCTGAGCCAGCTGAGAACTCTTCTGCCTTCTTTGCCTACTTTCTACTTGCACAAAACTGAACACTCCATCTCCCAACCCTCACTCACTTGCACATTTTCAGTGGGCTGGCTCAGGGGGTTACGGTGCAGGAGTGGGTGGGGGCTCTGGCTGGGGGTGTGGGTATGGTTCCTGACCAATGGGAGCTGCAGAACCGGCGCTTGGAGCGGGGGCAACATGCAGAGTCCCCTTGCTGCCCCTGTGTGTAGGAGCCAGAGGTGGGACATGCCGCTCCATGGAGCCACAGCAGGCAGGAAGCCTGCCTTAGCCCTGCTGTGCCGCTGACCAGATTTTAATGGCCCAGTCAGGAGTGCTGACTGGAGCCGCCAGGTCCCTTTTTGACCGGGTGTTCCAGTTGAAAACTGGACACTGGCAATTCTACTGCTGCCCCGAGGACTCGTCTGAACTTCCTGAGCTACCAGACATGCCAGATACTGAGGAGCAGCTAGGATTACTGCTTGCAGTGTACTCAGGGAAGACAGAGGACAATCCAGAGATCCAGGTACATTTCAAGCAGGGCTTGATTACCCAATAGGCAGACTAAGCACGTGCTTAGAGCCACCAGCAAAGCAGGGGGCACCAAAAAAAATGAGGAGTTTTTTTTTTTGGAAAAAATTTGATATTTGATATTTCAGAAAAAGCATCGAAGTAGTCATCATGGGAAAAATCAGAACTTTGTGTAGTGGAGTGGGCCTGCATCCTCCTACCCCCTGCCATCCCATCCCTGGGCTGGCAGCCACTCCAACCAGGAGGCCTGTGGGAGTTTACTGTCTTCTTGGGCCCCCTAGACCAGTAAGGAAGCCTAACACTCTCCCCCCATTTTTCTATTCTTTTTATTACTTATTCCCACCTAAACCGGGGGCGGGGGGGGATCCTGCTAACGTAGATTGAAATAATGCGAGGAAATCAGAGACTGTAACTGATCATCCTACTCCTGGTGGTAAAACTGACATTGTTCTAGAAGGTGTGAATATGTCAGAGACTGAACCTGCTAATAGGAGAAAAGATCCTGGTATGGGGGTTGATTTCAGTACCGATGATGTCGCTTACTGGATAGATCGTGGACCAAATGACTGTCAACAACACACTAGGCCATTTGAGAAATCACGTCGGACTTTTACCAATGGCAAACAAACAAGATATTGTCCACAAAAATATTTTTTGGCATGAAAGTGAATGGTGAGAAATACACTCAAGAATAGCTGCTGTAGTCATCATCAACAGGGGATGTGTACTGTTTCGTTTGCAAACTTTTTGCATATAAACTTTCAACATCCTGGTTTGCTGCAGTTGGATTTAGTGACTGGCGGAATACTGTTTTAATTGAACAACATGAAAATAGCACTACTCTCAGAGGTTCAATGTTGACATATTTAAATCGAAGACAGGGCTTTGGATTGACACTCAAATTGGAAGAACAAATTAAAGGGGAGCGTGAATACTGGCAACATGTCTTGCAGCGTGTTATAGCTGTTATTCAAACATTAGCTGAATGTGGTCTGCCTTTCCAGGGATCAAATGACACATTTGGATCATTGCAGAATGGAAATTTCTTGGGATTGTTGGAGCTTGTGGCCCAGTTGACTCATTTTTAGCAGGCCATATCTCAAAATATGGGAATGCGGGCAAAGGTAACCCATCATACTTATCCAAGACAATATGTGATGCACTCATTGGTCTAATGAATGACTAAGTTAATTCAGCTATTGTGGATGAAATAAGTACTGCTGGGTACTTCAGTTTATCTGTCAACTCTATACCTGATCTTTCACATATTGATCAATTGAGTATTGTACTAAGATATGTGTCTCTCACAGATGGAAAACCAGTTGAAAGATTTATAACATACCTCAATTTGAAAAGCCACACTCGTGAAGAAATGGCAAATCAAGTACTGCATTATCTGTGCCAAGTTTGCAAAATAGATTTCTCAAAGTGCAGAGGTCAAGCTTATGACAATGTTGCCAATATGTCAGGGCGTTATCAAGGAATACAGAAGAAGCTTTTAGAACAGAACAAATATGCCATATTCATACCATGTGCTGCACACTCTCTCAATCTTGTTGGCCGCAGTGCTGCTGATTGTTGTCCGGGGTCAGTAAGGTTTTTCTCAACAGTCCAGTTAGTTTATACATTTTTCTCTGCCTCAACACACCGATAGTTCTTAAAACATATTTGGGCAATGATCGTGTGTTGAAATCTCTTTCTACTACTCGCTGGGAGCCACATGCAGTGGCAACAAATGCAATTCTGGAGTCCTACTCAAAGACTGTGGATGCATTAGAAAGTATAGCTGAAGACCAATCACAAAAGGGAGAAACTATACGAGAGGCAGAAAACATTGTAAACAAGATGCAAGAACTAGAGTTTGTATTCATGTTGACCATGTGGAATGAAATTTTATAACACTTTTACCACACAAGTCAAGCTCTAAGAAAAAAAATGGATTTGAAAACATGTGCAGACCTCTGTCAATCATTAGCAGACCACTTACATGCTTTGAGGAATGATTTTACTGTATAGTATTGTTTTTATTTTGAATTACATATGGGAGGACACCATAATCTTTTCAGGGCTTAGGGCCTCTACAGGTCTTAATCCGGCCCTGACGCCGAGGAAGGGAAGGAAGTGGTCTGACTGTGGTCTGGCTGGGTTGCTGCCGGAGTCTGGTTCAGTGTGTTGCATCTGGATTCCAGCTGACCCAGTGGCAGACCACTCTGCCACTGTTAGGGCCCTGGGTTGAGACGCAGTGGAGTCGGTTGGGCCTGCATCCTCCTACCCCCTGGTATCCCATCCCTGGGCTGGCAGCCACTCCAACCAGGAGGCCTGTGGGAGTTTACTGTCGTCTTGGGCCCCCTAGACCAGTGGCGGGCAACCTGTGGGGAACGGTGAGCTGTAGCCACTGGGAGCTGTGGGCGGCTGTGCCTGCAGACGGTCAATGAAAACAAACTCTCTTGTGGCCCACCAGTGGATTACCCTGATGGGCCGCATGTGGCCCGTGGACCACTGCCCTAGCCTATGTTGGGTGCTTGCCCCTTGCCTGGGCCCACTAGACTGTGTTGGGTGCTCGCCTCTGTCTGAGAGCTGGAGCCCTAGCCTGCTGGTACCCCACCCTGCTTGAGGGTCAGGGTCTGGATAATTCACTGCTCTGCCCTGCCTGAGGCTGGAGCCCTACACAGTTGGTATCCTGCCCTGTGTGCGGGCTGGATCCCTGGCTTATTCACTGGGTCTGCCCTGCCAGAGTGTTGAGGCCCCAGACTGTGCTCGGTACCCTACTCTGTCTGAGGGCTTGGGGTCCCAGACTATACCAGGCTCTACTCTGCCTGAAGGTTGGGCTTAAGACTGTTGGTGCCCTGCCCTGTCTGAGGGCTTGGGCCCCTATACCACTCACTGCTTGACCCCACTGGAGGCACTGAGCCCAAGACTGCTAACTTGCCCCTTGTCTAAAACTGGTATTCCAGGGGAGTGACAGCCAAGAGGTGTGGCCTCCCTCGGAGATAGACAGCGAGGGAGGGCCACACACACCTACATGTTTACAATCTATATACACAACAGTTTGTGTTGTGGCTCCCTAGATATAATAAGCCAAGCCACAATAGATCACATCATGGAGGATAGGTCCAGCAATGGCATTAGCCTAGATGGTCAGGACTGTACCACATACTCTGAATGTTGCTAGCCTCTGTTTGCCAGAATCTGGGAGAAGACTCATTCCCTTTGAAGCATCTGGCATTGGCCACTGTAGGAAGACAGGACATGGGGCTCACTGGATCATTGGTCTGACCCACTATGTCTGTTCTTATGTACATCAGTACTTGGATTGGAGACCACCAGGAAATTATTACTCTTTAATAAGTGGATTACAATAGCACTTAGATGTCCCATCCAGCTTGCAGTCCCCTTGAGCTAAGTGCAAACACATGGTAACAGACAAGGAAGGATGGGTTAACACTATGACACTCTGTGGTGTGGTAATTCAGTAAATGCACTCTTCTTTCTGATTTGGCACTGAATCATTGCCACAGTATGATGATAGGGGCACAATGCTGGTGGAGGTGGCCTAATTCTAATACAGGTAACTACATTCTGCAAACCCCAAGTCCCTTCCTGCAATTTCTGTTGAATATGAAATTCACATAGCTGTGAGCTGTTAAACAGCTTTCTTGTTCCATCACAGATTCTGCTCCATTTCAGTGGTGCCAGCAGGTAAAGTGACATAGGGACATTGTGACTGGAAAGTGGACCCCAAGATGCCAAATTTTGAACACTATTGAGTTTGTGGTTTTTCTAATCTGAAGGTTTAGGTTGGCTCCTGGTAGAAATATGGGCCAGCTGCAAAACTTGGATCCAGATCTAAATTTTAATTCCAAATACACACATCAAGTTTGGGAAGTGTTCAGATCTAGGGTTTCCATTCAGGCACTGAGGTTTAATTGACCAGTGTTTGTACATTGGTTTGAGATCTTGGATAAAAAGACAATACAGAGGTGCAACATATTAGCTGTTATTATCTGCTGGCCTCAAAAATAAAATTATATCAATGGAAAATTATCTGTGTACATAAATTATCATTACAGGGGAGTGGAATCTTTCTAGTATCCATATTTCCCTTAATACCAGAACTCCTGTGCCAGCCTTGTGCTGTTTGTTTGCCCTTGTGTGACAGACTGAACATCTAGTTCTACCGTAAAGCTTGGAGCTATTATTCCCCAAAGAATGTTCGGTCTGGAGAAATCCAGGGACACTTTCCATCGCATTAGTTCTGCATTGATGGCACTTTCTTCCCTCATCAAGGGAAAGGCAAAGTTTAGGGATTTATCATTTTTACCAGTCATCCCGTGGAAAGCTCCCCCGATGGCAAAACTTGGTAAACAAGATTTCTAACTAGGAAAATTGGCAAAGCAATCAGTCTGATTTATTAGTCTTTTATTATGGATAACAGAAAACCATAACCCAAAAATTTAGATTCATATCCTACCTTAGCCAGACAGAGCATCCCAAAGCCCTTTACTAAACAGAACAGCTGAGACATTCTGCAACCAAATGAAACTTTCAGACAAAATAATAAAATCTGCTTTGAAGCTTGGACCTAATGTATTCAGGAGGAGCAGTGCTCGAGCTGGTTTGGTTTTAATTAGAGAGGAGCCTTAGTTGCAAAGTCCAGAGAGCTGCTCCTGCACCACTCCAGTCCATGAGAGATTATTCATTGATTTCAATGGCATCAGGAAGAAGGCCTAGATCTGGATGCAAATTTTCCATAGTCTGCAGCTGGTTTGATTTGGACCAATGATTGGTCCCACTGACCCTCTGAAACCAACTCGCAGCGCCCCAGTGGGCTGCAGACCCCCCTGGTTCAGAACCGTAACAGCATCAGGCTGGAGACAATGTTTGAAAATATTTACGAGAGCTCTGCTCCAGACAGCTCCAGCTGAATTTAAACCCTGCTCTTGGCTTAGTAAAATGTTTTGTGTAGACATGCCTTTTCATTGTTCCAGGGATTATCTTTGGGGGCTTGTTTACACTACAAACAGTACTATGCTATGATACCTTATTATGACACAGTCGTGCTTTAGAGCCTGTGTGGAAAGAAAAAAAAGTGTCATAACACTGGGCTCTGACACAGGACATTTGCAAGTTAGTCAGGTCCTTATTGTTCCACACTGGCCAGCACAGATTGGAGCATCAGATTCATAGATTTTACATCCAGAAGGGATCATGAGACTGAGCTCATGCATAACACAGGCCATAGAATTTCATCCAGTTAAAGGCTAGAACATGGTTGTTAAATGTGGTTCAAACTCAAACAGGTCAGATTATTAATTTAAAGAGATGGCTCATGTGAGTAAGCAATACTCAGCCTGAGTGAGGGCTGCTGAATCTGGCCCTTTATGATTGGGATGTGGAAACTTGCCAACACTTTGCTAGCCAACAAAATAAGTTCTTGTATAAGAGCAGCTTTAGTGGTGAACCAGGATGGCCAAGGGTCAAATGGTAAATGTAGGAGAATCGTTCCAGGGGAAAGAAACCTCACTGCACAAATAAGCATGTCCAGAGCTTTAAGTTTGCTTCTGAAGCTAGGGCACTTCTGTGAAAATATGTGAGCTGGCAAAGTATTGAGAGGCCTAGTATGCAAATAAGTGCTAGAGGAGGACTTCAGAATTCTCATTTCCAGTACTCCCACAGAATGGAGCTTTTCAAGCTGAGGTAGGGTTTACGCAGGTCAACCACACATGCAAGTAAGTCAATAGTCATTATAAGGAGAAACGATGGGACCCATTATGTTTGATAGGCATTTAATGATAAATATAAATCCATTGCTTTAAAAACGTACAAGTTTCACAATTTTATCCAACTCGTTTTATCATCCATCCTGCTACTCAGCCCCCAACCCATGTCCTTGTTTCGATCTAAGAGTAACTACAAAGAGAAAAAAAAGGGGGGGGGGATTTCAAACACAGGCACCTAAATTGTACTTGCAACGTGTGTGTGTACCTGCAAACATGCCATTGCATCCATAAAACAGGTAGGTGCATGTTGCCTGTTCGCAGAATTTAGGTTCACAAGCTGCAGTGCACAAGACACCCCCTTTATTGGACAGCTTTCTTCCTTAAGAAATTGCCCCAAAGTATCTCCAAGGAGACTGAGTGAAGTTTTTTTCCATTTCTATTAGAAGACGCCTCCCCAAAGCAACCCACCTTGAGAAAATTTTCCTTTGAAAACAGATTTTGCTAGATACTTTTCCGTATGTAAATTCCTATTTTGCAAATATACAAATGCATTTTGGCAAGTTCAACTTAGCTGCCTATGTTTGAAAGTTTAGCTCTCAGTGAAAGTTAGGATAATGTGAAATATATGGTTATATTTGTATTAAGCGGAATAGTGTACAAGAAGCTCCAGTATATTAATTCTTTTCATTATTTTAAGCTGTCTTCATTATTAGTGCATATTGCTTTGACTTATAAATGCTTCAGGCTCAGTGACAGGTACACTGCTGTGCATGCAGTGTGCTTAATTGAATAAGGCAAAATGGTAATACAGTTACTTCATTAAAAGGGAATAATCATATCTCTTATTGCATTAATAGGCCATTCTTTTCCCTGGTTTCTGCACAGGGAAGCTATCCAGTCCAATCAATGTATGTGTGCATTTGTGGGGTGGGTTGGTTGTTTGTTTTTTCCAAATTAATTTACATGTTTTAGACACTTAAATCAATCACTCTTTATAAATAGCACCTTGGTATTTGCAGATTTAGACTGAGTCTACAAATTGTTCCATGCACCTGCAGGAAATAAGATGCAGGATCAAGGCCAATTTTGGAACATTTTTAACCCAGAGGGAAATGTAAAGCAGACGTGCCAATTCCAAGCCACAAGCCTAGACCTATAGCCCTTATTTTAACTTCAGTGGGACTGTTCAAGCTGAGTAAGGGCTAAGGGCCCTGATTCAAAGCCCACTGAGGCTACTGAAAAGACTCTCATGGATTTCAGTGGGCGTCATGTCAGGCCCTACATTGGGTAGACTAAGGTTTTATGTACATAGAAAGGAAAAAACAAACTCAAAGGCACTTTTAAGCATGACCTGCCCAACTATTGACATATCCCATGGCAAGAAGCAAAATGAACCATAAAATATCTTATTTACTCGGTACGTCACAGGGTCTCATGCTGACAGGGGTGACATTCTCCCCCCGGCACTTGAGCAGACCAGCCTCGCATTCAGTCATTGTCCTACTGGTGACTTTCCCATTCACGTCAACGCAAATGCTTATTCCTCCCTCGTCGCATTGCCCAGCTTCTCGGCACACACATGTGTTGGTTTGAGCTTAAAAAACACACATACCCCAATATTAGTATCTCAACCACTGAAAGCAAAACAGACCCATAACTGCCCTACTATCAGAAATTGTCCCAGTAACTGAGCAGTTTGGAAGAGCTCCTGCTCCTGGTCAGATGTTAATCAATATTCAGGTTCAGTGGGAAAAACTACAAGCACATTCAAACAGCAGTTCTATTGTAACAGGAGTCGTAAGTGTGTATTGGGGCTGCTGCTAGTCTGAGCAGTGCTTGCTGAGGATGGCTGAGAGCACAGCTCTCTCCTACCCATTTGAAATTACTGCTTGAAAACAATACTAGCATGATTTATTATTTATCTGGTGGACGTATAAGATGACAGGTCCCTGCTCCAGAGAGTAACAAGTTAAGGCCCTGATCCTGCAGACTCTACAATGTGTATAATTTTACTAATAGGTAATCTCACTGATGTCAATGGATCTGCTCACATAAGTAAATGTATGCACGTGCATAAGCGTTCACAGGATCAGGGCCTAAATAACAACATACAAAGAATAAGGGGTATGAGATTTCTCTTCCATTTGTGTTTTTAGTTTTAACCTTAGTCCACAGTTGTCCTTGTTTAAGGCTTAGTTATTTTGACTGTCTATTTGTTTAATCTTTGCCTAATTTCTTCCCTTTCTATTTTAACTCTTTACCCATTTTTATTGTTGTTTGCTATTTTCAAAAACAATGTTTGCTAAGGATCACTGCATGACCCCACTAGACAAGATATAAAAATATGGGTTTGATAGAGTTTTATTCTAAGAAATATAACAACTAATCTGTATGTGGGGACCTCAACGCACTTTACAAACACTAATTCTGGTCACTCTAGGTCAAAAGAGATGTAACAGAAACAGGAGATTAAAAAACCAGTGATCAGAATAATTAGGGGCCTGGAAGCCCATTTGATGATAAATTGAAAAGATTGGGATTGTTTACTTTAGAAAAGAGAGTATCATATATGGGTATGTATGAGAGCATAAACCAGGCACTTCACTTCACCTTTTCTCATAATGAAGGAACAAGGGGATGTTCAATGAAACTGAAAGGCAGCAAAGAAAATACTTTTTCCACACAATGTGTAATTAGCCACTGAATTCATTGCCACAAGATAACATTGAGGGCAAGCGCTCAGCGGGATTCAGAAAAGGATCGGACATTGCCATGGATAGTGACAACATCCAGAGTTAAGATGAGCAAGGATTGAATAACAAACACGAGGGGTGAAATCATGGCCCCATTGAAGTCAATGGGAGTTTTGCCATGTACTTCAGTGCAGTCAAGATTTCACCCCAAAGGTTCTAGAAGGGATATCAAATGTCATGCTCCAACCTCTAACTAATGGGAGTTAGCAAGAAACTTTCCCTATTATTCCACAATTATTTCCTACAGGCTTTTTTCCAGCATAGAAACATCTGGTCACTGTCAGAGACAGGGCACGGGACTAGATGGGCCTCAGCTCTGATTCAGGAGGGCAATTCCTATGTTCCGAACACCTCTGGAAGGTAGGTAGGAATTATATCTATTTTACAGATGAGTAAATGGAGGCACATCAAGCCAGGAGCAGAGTCAGGGCTAATATGCAAGCGGATAAAGGTTTTCTTTTATTCACAGGCAGTTTCTCCTAATTCATCCATGTTAAATGTGAGGACTCTCTTACCATCACATGTCTCCCACAAATGACATGAGCCACAAGGTTTTGCTGCAGCAGTAGGCATTTTGCAGTTTTCCTCATTGGTCAAAGAGTATTTTCTGCCCATACACTCAAGAGCGTACATCTTACACACAGTTAAGACTGTGTTTCTCTTGCTTCTCTCATCTATGGCACAGACATCCAGGGACGGTCTGAAAAGAAAAGCAGAAATTGCATCATTTACTTCTGCTTTATCTTGGTACCTCTTAAAAGGGGGGAAAAGTGTCCTATCCTGATCTCATGTACATTGGTGCATCCCCAATGACTTTGGTTAAGTTACTCATGGCTTACATGCAGGTATGTGAGATCAGAATTCAGTTCTCTCTCTCTCTCCATCACACGTATGCTGTGCCTAACTTAAGACCTTTATCCACCCTTTGAAGTCTCTGTGAATTATGCCATTGATTTCAATGGGAGCATGCTTTAGCCTTTAGGCTCAGATCCACCAACATATTTAGGCACCTAAACTCCAGATTTAAGTGCCTAAATATCAGTTTTAGACATCACTGTGATCCACACCCTCTTGACAGCTAAACTCAGTTGCTTCTACCATTTGCTATTTTAAAAATGCATAGTAGACTGACTGTATTGCTTTATTTGGCTGAAAATAACAAATTTCAACACCTGATTTTTACAATACTTACAAAAACGGGTATATGAGGCTGTTTAATTTAGATGAAAAGAAAAGACTAAGAGGAAGCTCCCAACTCACTGATCTGCCTGCTTTGTAATGCTTCAGCAATCCAAAGCAAGCGAAAAGCTGATTGAACCAGCTGGTGAGAGATTCCCCCAGGGCAGGGATATACCAGGGGAAAGGATGTGGCTGGAACATGCTGCGCTCCAGCAATCCCCTTGCTGCAAAATAGCTCTTTGGGAACTGCTGCAGCCAGGCATAATTTAGAGCCTCCTTGATACCTGGAGACAGAATATTAAGATACTTAAGGAACGTGATGAAAGATAATATGGAGAATAATATATTGCCGTTATATAAATCAATGGTACACCTTCAGCTAGAACACAATGCGCAGTGCTGGTCACCCCATTTCGAAAAGGAGTTTGCAGAGTTTGGAGGGGGTTCAGAGAAGAGTGACAAGCATGATTAGAGATGAAGAAACTCTCATAGGAAGAGTGATTGAAAAGACTGGGATTGTTCACTGTAGAAAGGAGATGAATAAGAGGTGACATGTTAAAAGTCTACAGAATAAAGAATGGTCTAGGGAAAGCAGATTGGGAACTTCTGTTCTTCCTGTCCTCTAACAGAAGAACAAGGAACATTAAATGAAACAAAGGTGAGAAAATAAAAACTTATAAAAGGAAATAGAATCATAGAAATATAGAACTGGAAGGGACCTCGATAGATCATCTAGTCCAGTCCCTGGCACTGAGGCAGGAATAAGTATTATTTCAACTATCCCTGACAAGTGTTTGTCTAACCTGTTCTTAAAAACCTGCAATGACAGAGATCCTAAAACCTACGTATGTAATTTGTTCCAGGGCTACTCTAGCAGTTAAGAAGTTTTTCCTAATGTCTAACCTGAATATCCCATGGTGCAATTTAAGCCCATTACTTCTAGTCCTACCTCAGTAGATAAGAAGAGCAATTTATCTTCCTTCTCTTTATAACAAACTTTTATGTACTTGAAAACTGTTATCACATCCCACACTCACAATTCTCTTCTCCAAATCAAACAAACCCAATTTTTTCAGTCTTTCCTTGTAGGTAATGTTTTCTAAACCTTTAATCATTTTTGCTGATCTCCTCTGATCTTTCTCCAGTCGGTCCACATCTTTCTTGAAGAGTGGTGCCCAGAACTGGACACAATACTCCAGTTAAAGCTGTATCAGTGCTGACTAGAATGGAAGAATTACTTCTTGTGTCTTGCTTACGACACTCCTGCTAATTCCAGAATGGTGTTCACTTTTTTTGCAGCAGTATTACATTGCTGACTCGTACTGAGTTTGTGATCCACTATAACCCTCAGCTCCTTTTCTGCAGTAATCTTTCCTAGGCAGTCTCCATTTTTTATTTATGCTACTGATAATTCCTTCTTACCTGTAGTACTTTGCATTTGTCTTTATTGAATTTCATCCGACTTATTTCACATCATTTCTTCAGTTTGTCAAGGTCATTTTGAATTATTATTCTATCCTCCAAAGCACTTGCAATCCCTCCAACCTTGGTATCATCCCCAAAGTTTATAAGTGTACTCTCTATGCCATTATCCAAATCATTTATTAAGATATTGAATAGAACTGGACCCAGGACAGATCCCTGTGGGACCGCCCTTGATACGCCCTTCCAGCTTGACTGTGAACCATTGATAACTGCTCTGAGTACAATTTTCCAGCCAGCTGTATACCCACCTTTATAGTAGGTTTGTTTAGGCTATATTTCCCTAGTTTTCTCATGAGAAGGTCATGTGAAATTCTATCAAAAGCCTTACTAAAGTCGAGTTATTTCACATCTACCACTTCCCCCCTATCCACAAGGCTTGTTAACCTGTCAAAGAAGGAAATTACATTAGTCTGCTATGATTTGTTCTTGACAAAGCTATGTTGATTTTTTTCCCAATCACTTTATTATCTTCTAGGTATTTACAAATTGTTTGATTTGCTATATTATCTTTCCAGATATCAACATTTAACTGATTGGTCTATAATTCCCTGGGTTGTCCTTATTCCTCTTTTTATAGATAGGTTGGTACTGTATTTTCCTATGGGAGGGCCAGTTCAGTCCTGCCTCTGTTCAAGCCCACAAATGACTCAGAGACAAATGTGCTCATAAAACTCCGGATGCAGTCTGTATAGCCTTAAACCTACAGTCCTAGAGATACAGGATATCTCTTCTCACTTCCTTCCTGTGTCTTTTGTATCATCTGCCTAATGGCCTAATTACCCTCTTAATTCTCCTCAGCCCATCAGTTAGGCAGAGCTCTTCTTAATGAGGTCTACCAGGAGCATAGCTACTTAGCATCCAGGCTCACCCAAATCTGCCACAGCGACCCAGAGCATCACTCAGGCATCTGAAATCCAAGACGGAGCACAGGCAGGGCCGGAGCCCCTGAATCCATGGCTGAGAGGGGGTGAGTTATCCCAGACGGGGAGTGTGCCTCGTGGAGGCAGATCTGCGTGAGGCTAGCACTGGGGCTGGAGCAGAGTGAAGCCAGGCCAGACGCCAAGATGCATGACTGGGCTGGGCGTGGGCAGGGCGCCGAAGACCGGAGCAGCAGCATGCAGTGCACGAAGCATGGACACACAGCAGCACCGGCAGGACAGAGGGACATGGTCGGGCAGGCAGACAGACACCGAGCTGGGGTTGGCAGGGGCAGGCGGAGCTTGAGCCCTGATGAGGCCCCCCCTCCATCCCACGGGTGCGCCCCTCAGCCTGTGCGCCCTGGGCAGCCTTGTCCTCTGATGCCTGCTGAGTGGTAAGGGCTGGCTGGAGGAGGTGGGGGAAGGTGGGCCCCCAGATTCCTCCTGCCCCCTCCCACACTCCGATCCCTCCTGCGCCCCCAGCTCCAGGCTCTGCTATGCCTCTAAGTTCTGCCACCTGACTCATGTCCTGTACCCCCCTGTGTCCTGCCCCTTCCCCCCAACTCTGGCCCTTGGCCTCTGCCCTCCCTGTCCAGCCCCTCCTCTGCCCCAGTTTTCCCTCCCCGCTCTGGATAAACTGTCTCTCTTCCCAAGATGGTCAGGCTCAGGGAACCAGTTTCCCTTGCTGGGTACCCTGCAGGGGAGATGGGGAAGTAGCCTTCAGACTTTGCTCAACTGAAGGAGGGGACCAGTTTCTATTATCTCCCCTCTGCCCTAAGGAATGTGAAGAATTTCAGCCTGAAGGGGGGAACCTCTTTTACCCCAGCAGCTATCCATGCTGAAGCATGGGGGTGGGGTCGTGGGCCCATGCACATGCCCAGCTCGGCAGGTGAAGCCCTGCGTCTGGGGGCACCAAGGCTAGGAAGAGGGCGTGGCATCGGGGGAGAAGCTGAGCTTGTGCAGTCTGTCATTGCCTGCCCACTGGAAGGTCAGGGCTCACCCAAATTTCCACTCCTAGCTACACCACAGAGGCCTACTCTAGAATAATTAATTAGCTTCACAGTGACTCGAGTGGTGGCTCAGCTGCTGTTGCCCAGTATTCTGCTGTATTTCTCTTTTCCAGTCTTCTGGGATCTCTCCCATCCTCTACAATTTCTCCAAGGTAATCGCTAATGGCTCAGAGATCTCTTTTTACAGTTTTAATTAGACTGTGGAATTCAGTGCCATGTGATGACAAAGGAGGGGTTAGACATTTGTATGGATAATGAGACTATAGTTTTGGAAGAATATTAACCCTTCTGCTTCAGGGTTGAAACCAATGTCTAGCTATTGAGGATTAGGATAAAACTCTCATGTGGAGCAGATTGTCTCACATCTGCCAACTGTGGGGTTTTTCACTTTCCTGCATCTGGTGCTGACCACTGTCAGAGACAGGGAAGTAGACTAGATGGACCATGGGGTCTTACCCACTGGAGCAATTCCTATGTAATCTATCATTGCTCCCACATTTCCTCAGCTGGGCTGAGCGGAGGCTGAGTTGTCTCCACAGCAAACTAAGATACTGCCAGACTCAAAGTAAGAAAACAAACTCAAGTTACATCCTTAATCCCTACATGGCAGTAAACTGCATTACAAGTGACTAGGTGCCTAGTCATCTTTAATAATTGATTTGTTCTCTCTGCTAAAATGTTGGGGTGTTTTGTTTTGGTTTTTTTGAGAAATAGTGAACTGATTGCAAAATAATTGTTTACTTACTTTTCTGCCACTTTGAACAAAATTTGTCAAAGGCTAAAAAGAATTATAAACCATGAGCCAAATCCAGACCTTTGCATAAGTGGCTGCAACACTACTAACTTCTCAGATGCCATTGGTTACACTGGGCACAATTTAACAGAGCGTTACACATTGTCTATGTAAAAGGCCCAAACCACCATAGTATCAGAGTACCTCCTAGTCTGGAATGTATTTATCCTCAGCACTCCCCTGGGAGGTAGAGCAGGGCTATTAGCCTCATTTTACAGATTGGGAATGAGGCACAGAGACAAAGGGTCAGATTTTTAAAGGTATTTAGGCATCTCAAGATACAGTTAGGTGCCTAATGGGATTCTCAAAAGCAAGGTGCCGATCTATATCGTTAGGTGCCTAAATACCTTTAAAAATCCATCCCTAAGTGACTTGCTGAGGGTCACACCGGAAGTTTGGCTTTAAAGCCATGTCCCAGGCTGCTGCCCTAACCACAGGACCATCCTTCCTCACAGCACAGTGGTGAATCAGACCTACTAAAACTGCGTGAGGCCCATTAACTTTAATTCATTTTCAGACATTCAAAATGTGCTAGCTAGAGCTTGCGTTGGCTAGGTGGCATTTTCAAAAATGTCTGAGTGACTTAGGAGCACGACTTCCATTGACAAGTCCCAATGCCTTTGTCACTTAGGGGACTGAAAATCCCCTCCTTGATCACATTGAATAGACCCTTTTTCCCTGAGCCACTTCGCCAAAGTCATTAGGATTATTCGTGTAATTAGTAATTGCTCACCAGTAAAGAGCATACACCCTGGGGCCAGATTCTCAAGAGTTCAGCTCCCATTTAGGCATCTAAACAAGTGCTCAGCTGCCAGTAGCTCCCACTGTGACGGACATGGCCAGATTTCAAGAGCTCACACCCAAAGTGCTCAGCTATTATGAAAGTCTCACTCCGACTGTGGGTGCAGAGCAATTTTGAAAATTCAACTTTTACTGCCTGGTGGGCAGGGGCGGCTCTAGGATTTCCGCCGCCCCAAGCACGGCAGCACACCTTAGGGGGTGCTCTGGCGGTCGCCGGTCCTGCGGCTCCAGTGGACCTCCAGCAGGCGTGCCTGCGGATGCTCCACCAAAGCCGCGGGACCAGCGGACCCTCCGCAGGCACGTCTGCGGGAGGTCCACCAGAGCTGCGGGACCAGCGGACCCTCCGCAGGCACGTCTGCGGGAGGTCCACCAGAGCTGCGGGACCAGCGGACCCTCCGCAGGCACGTCTGCGGGAGGTCCACCAGAGCTGCGGGACCAGCGGACCCTCCGCAGGCACGTCTGCGGGAGGTCCACCAGAGCTGCGGGACCAGCGGACCGTCCACAGGCATGCCTGCGGGAGGTCCACCGGAGCCGCCTGCCGCCCTCCCGCGGGACGCCGCCCCAAGCGCACGCTTGGCGCACTGGGGTCTGGAGCCGGCCCTGCTGGTGGGTCCCAGACATTTTTCTGTTTCCTCAAATTAAATAAATAAATAAATAAATCAGTGGTTGAGCCATTTGATTTCAAGCACAATAAAGGCAAACCCAAACCATAGCACCATTTGTCCCATTAGTAAAGTGTCCCGGAGACTCAAAGCACCAAATAAATTATCAATAATAAACTCAAGCCAGACTTCACATTATGAGGTGCAAAAAGGTGACCTTGAGCACTCTGCTGGTGCCACAGACTGGCCTCTGCAAATTGCTGTGTAAATGGGAGATCAGATTATAGCATCTCTTCTAGCTCTCCAGTCTCTCAGAAAAAACACTTGTTTTATTGCACATGCTTATTACCGGTACTTGGAGAATTTATATCCCAGGGGGATGAGTCTCTTACTCCTCCTTGATCTTCTAAATATCCAGAATAGCATTTTATCTTCCCTGCATCCCTCATTTCGCAGATCAAGTGGAGCTGAAATGATCCTTTTACCTTCAGCCATTTACCTAAGTTCTATCACTGCTAATTCCCACTGACAGGTAAGTGAAGAACAGGAGATTGATGGAGCGGTAATGTAAACACAGCACAATGACTTTCCCTGGTATGAGTAAAGCTGTCTAATCTGTCACGGACTGAAAGCCTGAGAAATTTAATTTGTCTTGAATAAAGTGAGAACGTTATTGTCAATGTCAGGCTGAACTTACCCACACTCATAGGGCATTTTACACACACATTTTGACTGTTGCACTTTCTCCCATGGCTGACATTTAGGTTCTGTCAGTTCTGGTTTCACGCTGGGTACTAAAGCGAAAGAACACAGACAAAACCATTACAGGTCAGAAAAATGAAGGCTATTAAATGGCGACCATGGAATTATCCCCCTGGTTGCATTAAAAAGGTACTGGATTATTATACTATGCCATAAAATTACAGCCTGCTTGTAATAAAAAATATCTACTGTGTAGATGGAATCAATAGAATTTTTAAAAATGTAATAAACTCTGTAGTTAGTGCAACTGCTGAATGCTGCTTTAGCTCTGGGCCAGAGTCAGACGGGGGATGGATGGGGGTACTATATATGATTGTGGGATACTGAGACCACAGCCCATCATGCTGATCAATATTGTCTCATTGTTTCCTTTCCCTCCCCCAGCAGTCTGTCTTTATCAGTCTTTTGTCTTATACTTAGTGCCTGCTCTTCTGGGTAGGGACTGTCTTTTTGTCCTTTGTTTGTACAGCACCTAGCATAATGGGCTCATTATGTATTCCGCTTTGGCCTGTTGCATTATATTCAACGCTTAAAAGTGAAAAAGGCCCTTACTGAACTAACATCCCTCCTGAGATTTCTTTAGCTAGCAACAGTCAGACTTCACTAAATCCCTACAAAACTGTTTTCTGTAAGAGGTTTAACTTAGTTTGTGTATTGGATCTTGTAATATCACTGACCAGAACTGCATTTTTAAAAGGAAATTTTTCTTACAATTTTAGACTTACTTTAGCAAAATAGATAAGAATAGACAAACTGTCAAAGATGGGGGGGGATAACAAGAAGGAGAGAGAGAGAGAGAGAGAGAGAGAGAGAACTGTAGTAGAATTTTAATATAAACACTAAGCCTAGTCCTGACTGAATGTAGATGAGAAAATTATACCCCTTCCCCCTCAAAAAAAAATTCCTGGGATCAGCAGGTCAACCGGTCCTGTCTTTACTCTATAGTTTAGTTATCTACTGACTGTTCTTATCCAACCCTGTCTCAGAAAACCCAGGTATGTGTTACATCATGCAAAATTTCAGTGGTTCCCATTTTTCCTTTGTTGATTTAAGTGTTTGATATAGTACATCAGCTTTTTCTAATTCTTGTCTTTATGTACCTTCTTTTGTTAAAAATGTTATATTATTGGATTGATCCTCCATGCTTTTCCCACCAGTGCAACTGTAATTCCAGGCTTGTCACACCCTTCTGGATGCATAAGGCTAGATTGTGATTTAAAGTTGTAGCTTACTAATGAGCTGGAGGGGACCCTGTGAGCCCCTTGTTAACATAGTTGGCCTTTGAAAACCATAAAGGAGAATCACAGTTTTCATTTTTTGTAAGAGTTCCCAGCCATTGTCCTTGCATAGGGCTTGAAAACATAAAGCAATATAAACTGGTGAAAACCAATTGCTAGGGTTGAAAGGAAAACCAGCTGGGCTACATTTCAGCAATAGGAGGTAGTTATCTTTGGGGTGTACTCCAGGAAGTGATTTTGCTATCCCTTCCCAAATCCTTAGGTTGGCCCGGTTCATGGAAGTGTGCTAGTGGAGAACAGGAACTGGTTTGGAGTAGTGGGTGTGACTGGGTGGTTGAGCCTTTAAGAGGAGCCAAGTCCAGCTCTCACCTGTGCCTGGTTTCCTCCCAGATCACATAACTGTAGGCAACAGCAAAGCCTGCTAGGGAGGGGAAGTAGGATATAATAGGTCTTGGTTTTCACTGTAAAGAGGGACCTGGAAGTGTTTGGGACTCTTACCACTAGACAAGCTGCAGGGGAACAGCAGTGGCCATTAGCCCTCTCCAAGCTAATGTCTGGGAAGGGATTTCCTGTAACCTAGTGGAAGAATTTGTGAGCACCAGTTCTCAGAGGAAAAAGTCACCTAGACCCTAGTGAGAAGAGACAGTGGAGAGCTAAGCGACAGCATATAGAACTGGGAACAGATAGACAGAATCAGTCCTGAGGTGGCATGGATGAGAGAGGTTTCCTGTATGGATCTTAGGATATATTTCATTTGTTCATGAGACTATTAACCAGACCCCAGGGGAAGAGGCTCTGTTCCGGAATGTCCTTGCATCCCTTTCCCCAGAAGTGGTGCAATCCTACCCAGAAAGGGTAGCAACCCCCTCAGAACAGTGAGTGCAAACAATTGTTTATCAGCCTTGCCCCAAAATGCTAAAGCCAGTGTTGTTTCCCTAAAGACTTGACTTGAGTGGCCTGCTACTCGCTCGAGCCATGGCAGCTGCTCCAAGGCAACTGCCCTTCTACATAACCTACCAGCACTCCTAAGAGTACGTGGGGAAAGCCCTGTGCAGTACCTGCCCTCAACTGGCTGCTTCACGGGGAGGGGTAGATGAACAGAGGCTAAGGTGCTGCTGTGCTGAGTGGGAGTCCTGCAGCTGCTGTATCCTGCCTCCACCCTGCCAGTGCCTGTATGCCCAGCCTCAGCCTGGAGCTTGAGGAACCACTACTGAGAGGAAGCCTGGAGCCCCACTCCCCTAACTCAACTCCTGTCCCCAACAACCAGATGACCCCAATTCACCACCAGCTAGGGGGAGACTGCCAGCAGTCAGGAGAGGCCTGCCTGCCTCAAGAACCAAAAGGGACCCTTTTCCTAATGGACCACCCAGCCTTGCCATTGGAGGAGTCCTGCTGCCCACCTGACCATCTACCCCACAACCTCAGACCATAGTGTGCCCTGCTGTGAGGAACAGCTGACAGGTGGGGGGGGGGAGACACACAGAAGAACTGCTTTGTGGTGCAGTTACCATGGTGGGTTGAGAGGGGTCAGGTGGAAAGATGGATACAGTGGGAGGGGGATGTCACCCACATAACCAGCTGAGATGGGAAATATCAGAGGGAACTCCTTGTTAAAATGTTGGCAGCTACCACAGCCTGCAGGGGAATGATATGTGAAGGGGCTACATCATAGGCACTGACTCCTTGAGTGCTTCAGGGCTGGAGCATTCACAGAAAAAAAAAATTGGGTGCTCCCAACACCACCCGCCTACCGCGGATCAGCTGTTCCGTGGTGTGCAGGAGGTGCTGTCGGGGGGGAGACTGAGGGCGGAGTGCGCTTGGGGGAGGGGTCAGAATGGGGCAGGAAGAGGCAGAGTGGGAGTGGGGCCTTGGGAGAAGGAGTGGAGTGGAGTGGGGGCAGGGCCAGGGCGGAGCCAGGGAGAGCACCCCCTGGCACATTAGAAAGTTGGCACGTATGGGATACATTGCAAAAGGAGCCGCCAAGAGAAATAGTCTTAGGACACCTGAGGTGAACATCACAGCAGCAGCAACTCCATCAGCATGGGCAAGGGTGCAGCACATTTTATGACATGAGTAACTGTGGCACACTTACGGAATAATAAATATATAATATCTAGCTCTTAGATATCACTTCTCATCAGTAGATCTCAAAGTGCCTCACAAAGAAGCTAACCCATTTTACATATGGGGAAACTGAGGCACAGAAAGGGAAGTGGCTTGCCCAAAGTCACCTAAGAGGCCAGGGACAGAGCCAGGAATTCAGCCCAGATCACCTACATCTTAGTTCAGTGCACTATCCATTAGGAAGCATTGCCTCTCTAACACTACTAGGATTTCATTCAGACCCAATTATTGCAGTGGCTTACCTCTTCTCTTGCACTGGATATCCTTCATATCAGGAGACCACTTGAGGCTGGGTTCACACAGAATGAGAGATGACCCTTCCAAATGCATGCCATCTGGACAGGACAGAGTCACCTTCTCTCCAATCTCATATGAAGGTTTCCACGGCTCTCCTCTCATATCCCCCGCCAGGACAGGTAAGACACAAGCTGTTTCTACGGAATGAAAGCAAAAGAAATGGTGACACCATAATTTGTTCAGAAAGTGGTCACACATTTCTTGTCCTGTCTTAAATTCTTTGAGTCTATTGCCCATGTTTAGAGCAAACTGTATGAAAACTCAGCTCTTATTCCTCTAGAAAGACACCAATTGTGTTACTACAGAATATTAACCTATTTGTTAAAAATTTGCTGTGTGCTTGGGGCTGTACCAGAGACAAAGACAATGTAAACCCTGGGGGCTGGGAATCTAGTCTGCACTGGGATCTTTCAGGATAAACTGCACTGGTATAAACCTCTATAAAGGGCTTGAACTGATGCATTTACACCAGTGTCTGACATCCCAGCATAGACAAGGCCCAATTAAGACACACTGAGAGACCCAGAAGAAGATGTTAAAGTTTATTTTTATAGTGAGGGCAACTGACTGCCTGGGCTAATGTTTGTGGACAATACAAAAGAAGTGAGTCTTTAGCAGTGATTGAAATGAGGAAAGGGTAGTGGCCAGACCCTGCGATTGGGAGGGTAACGCCAGGCATGTCATGGAAGAAGGCAAAAAGACAGGAATGGGAGGCCATTAAGTGGACATTAAGGCTGGCATGGGTGGTAGAAGGAAGATGGGATCTGGATCTAGACCAAGCTGCTTTCCATCTAGAAAGATATCAATCTATCTGATACACCATTTTAATAGGTGACCCACAAATCAAAAATAAAAAGGATCTAATCATGGTGGGCAGCAGGGCGGGGAGTGAGAAGAGAATGTTGAAGACATAAACTAACAAACATTTCTTTATAGGTCCCACAGAGTTCTGTGGCTGAGTTTTGGATTCACTATGATGTCAAAACAGCTACTGGAGAACTTAGCTATAGCCAGGAGCTGCCCAAGTAAGTTGTGGCATTATTATTATACACAGAGAGATTTTTTAAGTATATCAGCTAATAATGATAATTCTTGGTTGATCACCAAATGTGAGTCTCTCAGAAATGAATTCACCATCCATTCCAAGTTGGGCGGGGCCAGGTAGGCAGGCAGAGCTTCAGAGTCTCAGTGTGGGGATGAGACAATGGTGTAGAGAGGAGGGGTTTATATTCATTAGGAACTGGGGAAACTTTTGGGACAGGGGGAGCCTATACAGGATAGATGGGCTCCACCTAAACCAAAGTGGAACCAGACTGCTGGCACTTAACATTAAAAAGGTTGCACAGCAGTTTAAACTAAGAAATGGGGGAAAGCCAACTGCTGCAGAAGAGCACATGGATTGGACACAGACTTCTCTTAGAGGAGAGTCTATTGATGGAGATTGTCTAGATTTTAATCAGAGGAGGAGAGGATGGAAGAGGATAATCTAGGGGCCAGATCAAACGAGAAACATTCACATAAAGAAGAATCGGACACATCAGAAAATGGCAGACAAATAAACAGTGACAAGTTTTTAAAGTGCTTGTATATAAATGCTAGAAGTCTAAATAATAAGATGGGTGAATTAGAGTGCCTCGTGATAAAGGAGGATATTGATATAATAGGCATCACAGAAACCTGGTGGACTGAGGACAATCAATCGGACACAATCATTCCGGGGTACAAAATATATCGGAAGGACAGAACAGGTCATGTGGGGTAGGGAGTGGAGAGTGGCAATATATGTGAAAGAAAGTGTAGATTCAAATGAAGTAAAAATCTTAAGTGAATCCACATGTTCCATAGAATCTCTATGGATAGTAATTTCATGCTCTAATAAGAATATAACATTAGGGATCTATTATCGACCACCTGACCAGGACAGTGATAGTGATGATGAAATGCTAAGGGAAATTAGAGAGGCTATCAAAATTAAGAACTCAATAATGGTGGGGGATTTCAATTATCCCCATATTGACTGGGAACATGTCACCTCAGGACGAAATGCAGAGACAAAATTTCTCGATACTTTAAATGACTGCTTCTTGGAGCAGCTGGTACGGGAACCCACAAGGGGAGAGGCAACTCTCAATTTAGTCCTGAGTGGAATGCAGGAGCTGGTCCAAGAGGACCGCTTGGAAATAGTGACCATAATATAACAACATTTAACGTCCCTGTGATGGGAAGAACACCTCAACAGCCCAACACTGTGGCATTTAATTTCACAAAGGGGAACTATGCAAAAATGAGGGGGTTAGTTAAACAGAAACTAAAAGGTACAGTGACTAAAGTGAAATCCCTGCAAGCTGCATGGACAATTTTCAAAGACACCATAAGAGAGGCCCAACTTAAATGTATACCCCAAATTAAAAAACACAGTAAAAGAACTAAAAAAGAGCCACCGCGGCTTAACAACCATGTAAAAGAAGCAGTGAGAGATAAAAAGGCATCTTTTAAAAAGTGGAAGTCAAATCCTAGTGAGGTAAATAGAAAGGAATATAAACACTGCCTAATTAAGTGTAAAAATGCAATAAGAAAAGCCAAAGAGGAATTTGAAGAACGGCTGGCCAAAAACTCAAAAGGTAATAACAAAATGTTTTCTAAGTACATCAGAAGCAGGAAGCCTGCTAAACAACCAGTGGGGCCCCTGGACAGTCGAGATACAAAAAGAGCACTTAAAGACGATAAAGTCATTGCGGAGAAACTAAATGGATTCTTTGCTTCAGTCTTCATGGCTCAGGATGTTAGGGAGATTCCCAAACCTGAGCTGGCTTTTGTAGGTGACAAATCTGAGGAATTGTCACAGACTGAGGTGTCACTACAGGAGATTTTGGAATTAATTAATAAATTTCACAGTAACAAGTCACCAGGACCAGATGGCATTCACCCAAGAGTTCTGAAAGAACTCAAATGTGAAGTTGCGGAATTATTAACTATGGTTTGTAACCTGTCCTTTAAATCGGCATCTGTACCCAATGACTGGAAAATAGCTAATGTAATGCCAATATTTAAAAAGGGCTTTAGAGGTGATCCCAGCAATTACAGACCGGTAAATCTAATGTCAGTACCGGGCAAATTAGTTGAAACAATAGTAAAGAATAACATTGTCAGACACATAGAAGAACATAAATTGTTGGGCAAAAGTCAACATGGTTTCTGTAAAAGGAAATCATGTCTTACTAATCTATTAGAGTTCTTTGAAGGGGTCAACAATCAAGTGGACAAGGGGGAATCCAGTGGACATAGTATACTTGGAGTTCCAGAAAGCCTTTGACAAGGTCCCTCACCAAAGGCTCTTACATAAATTAAGTTGTCATGGGATAAGAGGGAAGGTCCTTTCATGGATTGAGAACTGGTTAAAAGACAGGGAACAAAGGGTAGGATTAAATGGTAAATTCTCAGAATGGAGAGGGGTAACAAGTGGTGTCCCTCAAGGGTCAGTCCTAGGACCAATCCTATTCAACTTATTCATAAATGATCTGCAGAAAAGGGGTAAAAAGTGAGGTGGCAAAGTTTGCAGATGATACTAAACTGCTCAGTATAGTTAAGACCAAAGCAGACTGTGAAGAACTTCAAAAAGATCTCACAAAACTAAGTGATTGGGCAACAAAATGGCAAATGAAATTTAATGTGGATAAATGTAAAGTAATGCACATTGGAAGAAATAACCCCAATTATACATACAATATGATGGGGGCTAATTTAGCTACAACAAATCAGGAAAAAGATCTTGGAGTCATCGTGGATAGTTCTCTAAAGACGTCCACGCAGTGTGCAGTGGCGGTCAAAAAAGCAAACAAGATGTTAGGAATCATTAAAAAGGCGATAGAAAATAAGACGAAGAGTATATTATTGCCCTTATATAAATCCATGGTACGCCCACATCTTGAATACTGCATACAGATGAGGTCGCCTCATCTCAAAAAAGATATACTGGCATTAGAAAAGGTTCAGAGAAGGGCAACTAAAATGATTAGGGGTTTGGAACGGGTCCCATATGAGGAGAGATTAAAGAGGCTAGGACTTTTCAGCTTGGAAAAGAGGAGACTAAGGGGGAATATGATAGAGGTATATAAAATCATGAGTGATGTAGAGAAAGTAAATAAGGAAAAGTTATTTACTTGTTCCCATAATATAAGGACTAGGGGCCACCAAATGAAATTGATGGGCAGCAGGTTTAAAACAAACAAAAGGAAGTTCTTTACACAGCGCACAGTCAACTTGTGGAACTCCTTGCCTGAGGAGGTTGTGAAGGCTAGGACTATAACAGTGTTTAAAAGAGAACTAGATAAATTCATGGAGGTTAAGTCCATTAATGGCTATTAGCCACGACTGGTAAGGAATGGTGTCCCTAGACTCTGTTTGTCAGAGGGTGGAGATGGATGGCAGGAGAGAGATCACTTGATCATTAACTGTTAGGTTCACTCCCTTTGGGGCACCGGGCATTGGCCACTGTCAGTAGACAGGATACTGGGCTAGATGGACCTTTGGTCTGATCCAGTAGATCCATTCTTATGTTCTTATGTATTCTTATTAGCTAGGACCTTGGAGAGTTTTTGTTTCCTAAGGAGAATTGAGCAGGGATTATTCAATATATTAGGAGGGTATATCTCAGTCAACTTTCTGCTGCAGCAGGAGAAGAGTATGGATCACCTCAGTTCTATATACAGTGAATAGCACTGCAATTATTTTACCTAAGATTAAAATCATCAGGGCTAGCAATCCTCTGACTTCCGGGGGATCAGGAAGAAATTTACCCCTGCAGTGTACCTTTGGCCTGGTGCATTGTGAATTTTCTGGTTCACTTTTTGCCTTCCTTACAACTAGACCAGATGGACCAGTTGTCCATTCTATTATAGCAATTTCTATATTCGAAGAAAGAAAAAGCAATTTAAGTCTGATTCTAGTTGAGAATTGGAAGACCACAGCTGTCTACATCCCCCCTCTGCCTTTTCCTCTCTTTTTTGAAAAATAGATGTGGGGAAAAGTTTCACTGGGATTCAAAAGTCAACTTTCAATTGTACTTGGCAGTGAAAATCAATTTAAACATACTCTTGCATTGCATATCCCCAGTGAGCCACTTTAAACCTTTCCCACATTTAGCAACAGGATCACCAACAAGAGAATAACCATCTCTGCAGGCGTAAACAACACTTTTCCCGACAGGATATGAGGAATCGGCATTCTGAAAGGAAATAAATAGGAGAAGTTTTGAATGTGAAACAAAAAATGTGTAATAACCACTAAAAATATAAAACTTTTTTTTGGTTTCTAAGAAATCGGACAGAATTAACTGAGCAAATACAGTTCCATGGTTTGCAGGATTTTACCTTTATCTTCTGAGATAAACTAGTACGTGCAGGGTGATAACCATTGACTGGAAAAACAAATGGCAAAATACCTGTTAGGGTCCAATCCCTCAAGCCTTATTCATTTAGGTAGACCCAGTGGAGTAAGGGTTTTCAGGGTCAGGCCATTAGATTTTAGATTTTTTTTTTAACTGATTCCTAGTTAATTTGAGGGAAGGATGTTTCTGGCACATTTCTCCAAAACCTACAGTATTGCTATGTGTTAGTTATTTCTCATAGCAACCAAAAGGATGCTAGGCACCTCACAGCATGGATAAGACATAATCTCTGGTCCAAGGAATTTACAAGCTCTCTTGTTACTCCCTTGTTAAATCACGTCTGAGATTGGGGCCCGCTCCTGCTGCTGCAGGCAGTTGGAGCCCTGTGCATGTGCGGAGTCCTGGTGGGGACAAAAAGAGTGTGTTCCACTAGTTAGGGCACTTAACTTGGAGTCAGGAGACGTGGAGTCTATTCCTAGTTCTACCGCCAATTTGCTGTGGGAGCTCACTTCACCTCTCTGTGCCTCTTTCCCGTCCTGCCTTTGTCTATTTTAATGTTAAGCTCTTTGAGGCATGGACTCTCTTACCATGTGTTTGTACAACAGGGGCCCTGATCCCTGTTGGAGACTCTGGGCATTGCGGGTAATAAAAATAGGAGTAAAGGTGTGGGCGGGGGGATGGGGAGTTACAAGTAAGTAAAATAAGTCTTAGCTAACTTCTTGTAAACTTAATCCAGGAGGAACACACTAAAGAGATTTTCATACAGCATCATATTAAATTGATCAAGACTAATACAGCGTCGTAGGGGAATTGCTATGAGTTTATTAACTGCAGCTCCAGTACTGCAGCTCAAAACAGAGCATAGATTAAGTAATAAAGAGAACTTTTTTATAACCTACTTGAACAAATCCATTTTCCAAGAGTGGGGGAGGTGAGCAGAATTCTGTGGGGATTATGGACACATCAAAGCAGTGTGGTTCAATCAAACTGTAAAGCAAAAAATTTAAGATTGTGATTATTTTTACTAAATGCAAGAGGGTTTTTAGTCATTCTTTCTTCTAAAATACTGCCCTTCTCAGAGAAGCCCCTTTTCAGGGTCAGTCTGCATTACTGTAAGCCGTGATCAAACTAAACTCATTTATCATGTGTTTTTGAGAAAGCATGTGAAGACTAGAGTGAAGTTAAGCTCATAGGCTTCACCCTTTTTTCCAGATCCACTTCACAGCTAGGTCACAGCTCTTGAATTTCATTTTGTTTCAGACTTGAACAAACACAAAAAAATTGATGCTTTGGTTTAGCCAAAGCCACTGAATTGCTGTGACAGTCCAACAAATTACAAGTCGTTTTGAGTCAAAATCATAAATTGCCTCAGATCTCCCACTTTGCATTCGTGCTCAAGGTGTTTCCACTTACCGAAAATGTTGCAACTCCTCATCCTCACATTGTCTGCTTTCAAACTGTTCTCCAATGCAGGATATCCCACCACCACTAGGTGGTGGATTATTGCAGGTTCGACTCCTTGACTTCCTTTCTCCTGAGCAAGGACTCCAAGAGGACCAGCAACTCCACCTTCCATCAATAACTCCTGTGTAATGTTAGAGTGAGACTTTACATTATAGGAATATGTAGGAAATTCTATTGTCCTCTTAGTAGCTGCTGCTGCTATCTTAAAAGCAGGAAACAACAGTCAAAGCTAATGATGATCCCAAACCATTAGCTTGGAGCTGAATCCAAGATCTCACTGTCATGGACCTGAGACTTTTCTTGCTTATATTGCTTTACACTGGTGTAATTCTGTGGAGTCTTTACTGATTTATACCAGAATGAGTAAATAGAAATGTAGCGCCATACTACAACTGGACAAAAAAAACTGAATGTGTTCCTGTTTCACAGGATGTGAAATGGACTCATTTTTGTTAATTTATTCCAAAAATGTTATTGAACTCTTTCATTTACCTGCATAGCAAAAACAATAATTGTGAAACTCAGTTTGTCAGGGGAAGACCAGCATAATATTAGTCATTGGCTCTTTGAATCCAAACTTTCATTCAGGTTTAGATTAGTTAAAATAAACCCATGCAATCCAATACTGATCTCTATGCTCTTATACCCTCCCTGCACAAATACACCTCTCACAGATCTGATCCCTCAAAGCATCACCACTAGAACAGTTGTTCCCTTTTCTCTACTGATCAGTGGCATTTCATGTATTGCAGGACACAAGTAATGTAGAAGCCTAGGCTATTGGCAAATTTGAAAAAAAGCACTTTGATATAGTGGACTGAGTACTATACTTTGAGTCATGAGTTCTAATCCTGGCTTTGTACATAACCTTGGGCACTTAAATAATCGGAGGGGCACATGACACAAACTCTAATTTTTTTCAATAGTACTTATGGGTGCTGGATAGCTCTGAAAACTGGGCAATAGATTAGGTGCTTAAATGTGCACTTAAGTGTCTAAGTTTGATTACCATCCCCAGACCTGAAGAAAAGCTCTGTGAAGCTCAAAAGCTTGTCTCTCTCACCAACAGAAGTTAGTCCAATAAAAGACATCACCTCACCTACCTTGTGTTTCTCATATTCTCGGACCGACACTGCTACAACAACATGGTAATCAATGTGTTTAGGCACCCAAGTTTGAAAATTCTGGCCTTGATCTTTTTGCATCTCAGTTTTTCTATTTGCAAAATGGGGATAACAGAATCAGAGAAGCAAGAGATGGAAAAAATCTATTAATTCATCTAGTCCATTTGCTTGTCAATGCAGGACTGCTCTCACTGTTACTAGTATTGTCAACAGTACTTAAAGAAAATACTTGGAAAATGTAAAGTGCTGTATACAAATGTTAAGCAGAGACCCAGAGTCTAACAGAGAGGAATACTCCCCATACTCATTTAACCTCTGTCGCCTGGCAGCCTGATGCCCTCAAAAATCCACTTGACTTTTACAGATAGCTGATGCCCAATATCACTTGCACATTCAACCTGCGCAATAGCACTGATCGTATCACTGCAAGCAGAAAAGTATGCTTTAAACTTTTGAAATCTCAAAACAAATGCGTACTTACCCGGCTGATCTTGTACAAGCGTTCCAAGTTCACAAGCTGCTCCAAACGTGTAAGGTTTGCAGAAACACAGGCACTGAGTTCCTGCTATGGCAGGTTCGCCACCATTTTGACATGGCCGACATTTGCAGGGATCATTCTCACTCAGATACTCTTCAATGGCTAGTTTCAGGTAATGCCTTTTAACTGAGGCACAGGACACTTCCTTTACCAGCTCGTACAATGGTGTTAGCTAAATGCAATAAACAGATATGTCTTACATTTAAAAACTACATATTTTAAGGGTGTCACAGTTTAATAACACATTGGTCATGTACAATATTTGGAGGTGTATATTGTGTGGACAGTTTTGCAAAGAGGGAAAACTCTTCATCTGTCGTTAGTAGGAAAGATCAAGTAAGGCCTCATCTACAGTCAAAACCAACTTTGTGCGACATTTGTTAAAGTCACTTGCAGCTCAGCTGTATTCAACACAGTTCAGCCATGGCTGTGTGGATTGGGGCTAAATAATGCCATGCCATGTTCAAAAACGATACACTAGCAAAGTCCCTATGTGAGCTTCCGCGGTCCAATAAGTTGTATATTTTAAACAATTATAAGGTCAATTTCTTATAATTTCAATTTTAATACTACTTTTTGCTTCTATCACAAAATCCCCCATTTCCAGAGCTCACATTAAATCCCAAACTCATTGACAGAATTCATCTTTTTCATTTGACACTGTGCTCCAACTTGGGCCCTGAGATCTAAGCAGCTGGACTCCTGTGCTTATGCAAAGCAGTAGTGAAATTACTGGGGCTCTGCACAGGGGCAGTGTCATCTTGTACAAAGTTCTTGTACGAAAATGCTCTATAGTGTACAAAATGCAGTGCAGGCTCAGAGCCTTGATTTTGTAAAACTGCCAGTCATTACTGTCCATTTCTCCAACAGTCTGCTTTTCCTGTGCACATTTTTCTTATTTTAATTTTTCAAAAACAATCTGGATACAAAACTACTGCCATTTACAACTGATGCTGATTAACCCCTATAGCTTAATCATATCCCCACTTCAGATAAACCCACCTCTCAGGGCTGTTTTAGGAAAACAGTACCCAAGTCTTACCTTTTGTTTAATTATTCTGGGATAGTATTTCACTGATCGAGCCCAGAAGGAATATCTTTCACTATTTCCTGCAGGATTATTCAAATCTAGATAAGCAAGGCCAGCAACAGCCGCTGGATTTCCTCCCTCTACATAGGGATCACCTCTAATCTGATTATGACTGGTTCCTACACATTCAGGGATGAGAAATACAGAAGAGCAGCATTGCAAAATGGGGATAACATGTAGCAATAGAAATTCCACAATATAATGCAAATAACTGTGCAAGAAATTAAAGGACATATCAGTAGAGAATTTAAGTAATATAGCACATGTATCCTAGAATGGTAATAGCGGGCCAAATCCTGAAATGGTGTTTCCCAACTGTGGGAGGATCTGACTAGGGGAGAAGTGCTGATCGGGAAAGCAGCATGGCAGTGGAATCATTCCAACTCCTTGCAGCAGAAATGCTGTTGTGAGTAAAGATGCGAGGAGGTGGAAATGGTGCTGATGGTGCCCACTTTATAACTTTTAGCCCAATGGCAAGTTGGACTAAAAGTTATACGGTTAGCACCCCATCACCATTCCTCTTTCTCCTCCCCAGATTTTGAGTGGGACCCACTCTGGTGGGCAGCCTCGGCGCATGCCTACCAGATTGGATCCCAGTGAGATAGGCACTTCTCTACCTACCTTCCCCTACTTTGTGAATCTCACTGGGGCAACAGGTAGATGTCCAGATGCCTAGAGTAAGACATTAGTGCACCCAGAGGCACTTATGGAACTGTTACAGTAGAAATTTAGGGCCAAGTGAATTAAGCACTTACAGAACTAGGTGGCAGCCAGCCAGAAGGTTTGTTGATCACACTGGTGCATACACCTGGGACTTAGTCTTCTAAGTACCTTTGTGGATCTGGGCCGTGGCAACTGTGAATGAGTATGGCTCAAGGGATGTGGAAGAGAGGCTATCCACAAATCTACCACAAGGTGGGCTCTAATCAAGTCAGGCTGGGAACAGCTGTCATAAAATCATAGCTAGGTAGGGCTGGAAGGGACCTTGAGAAAACTTCTAGTCCAGCCCCCTGCACTGAAGCAAGACCATGTAAACCTAGGCCATCCCTAACAGGTGTTTGTCCAACCTGCTCTTAAATACTTCCAGTGACAAGGCTTCCACACCCTCCGTTGGAAACATATTCCAGAGTTTAACTGCCCTTATCGTTAGAATTTTTTCCTAATATCTAACCTAAATCTGCCTTGCTGGAGATAAAGCCAATTACTTCTTGGCCTAGCTTCAGTCCTCTTTATAACAGCCCTTAACATATTTGGAGACTGTTATTAGATACTCCCCCTCCCCGTCTTCTTTTCTCAAGACTAAATAAGCCCAGGGTTTTTTTAACCTGTCCTCACAGGTTGGGTTTTCTAAACCTTTATCATTTTTGTTGCTCTCCTCTGGACTCTCTCCAATTTGTCCACATCTTTCCTAAAGTATGGCACCCAAAACTGGACACAATTCTCCAGATGAGGACTCATCAGTGCCAAGTAGAGAGGGTAAATTACCCCCCATGTCTTACATACAAAACTCCTGTTAATACACCCCAGAATATTAGCTTTTTCCACAACTGCATCACATTATTGGCTCATTTTCAATTTGTGATCCACTAGAACCCCCATATTCTTTTCAGCTACTGCCTAGCCAATTATTCCCCATTTTGTATTTGTGCATTTGATTTTTCCTTCCAAGTGTAGTAGCTGGCACTTGGCTTTATTGAATTTCATCCTGTTGATTTTAGGCCAATTCTCTAATTTGTCAAGATCATGTTGAATTCTCATCCTGTCCTTCAAAGTGCTTGTGAACCGTCTTGGCTTGGTGTCATCCACAAATTTTATAAGGATACTCTCCATTCTGTTACAAGACATTAATGAAAATATTAACTAGTACAGGACCCAGGACTACCCCTGCGGGATCCCAATAGATAGGTCTCCCCAGTTTGACATGAAAAATTGATATCTCCACTTTGAATATCGTCTTTCAACCAGTTTTGCACCCACCTTATAGTAATGTAATCTAGACCATATGTGAACATCCTGGGGATTGTGTCAAAAGCCTTACTAAAATCAAGGCATATCACATCTACCGCCTTTCCCCTATCCACTAGGTCAGTAACCGTGTCAAAGAAGGAAATTGGGTTGGGAGGTATGATTTATTCTTGACAAATCCATGGTGGCTAGTACCCTATTATCCTGTCCTGAGAGATGCTGAGCACTTGCCATTCCTACTGGAGCTCAGCACCAGCCAGGATTGACCTAGTGACCAAAGGGATGAAAGGGACTGGTTTGTATTTGTTTTTTCTGCTCATTCCACCAATTTACACAATATTTTGACAATTGTGATATCTTTTCCAAGCTCCTCAAATGTTAACCCACTTATATCTGAAATCTCAATTATGTCACCAGATATGCATCATTTACAATGAAAACTCAGTCCCTCTTATCTGAAACCTGTTTATGCATATATGTTCCCTGCAATTCCATTCAGATAGTCAGGGTTCAACTACATCCAAAAAGCCCTTCTGTTTTATTGACCTCCCACACGTAACCCATTCTGACATATCCTGCAGTGCAAGAAATCTCTGTGCCGTGGAATCATTTACCTGAAGAGGATTTTAATAGCTCATCCAGTTTTGAGCAGGTAGTCTTTTTCTTTCTTACGATGAATAAGTTCCAACCTGATGATGAACATTTGAACATGTCTGTAATACTCAAACCTGGAAAAAAATAGATCCAGTCACCTTGACAGTAGGCTGAAAATTAATTTCTGCTTTTGGATTCATGTGTGAGGCTCCCATTGACTGAGGGCCCACTTTAGGAATAGAACAACTGCAACATTTTCTTGCAGGAGGGGACAACTACAAAGCAGATCCCATGCTAAGGGTTACCAGTAACCAGTAGCTATCCAAGAGCGACACCTAAGGATACTGGCAGAGGGCTGAATGATGTGTTTGCCTGATATTTTATTTCCTTTTTTCTGATTTATCCTTTTTCTCACCCCACCCCTGCCCTTCCAGCTGTGGTTGTGTGTTTGAGTATCACCATATGTGCAGTTTTGCCCTTTATTTATTTTTATTTTGTTCTGCCTTTGCTAGAGATGGACTTTACTCACACCTCGTATCCAAACACCTCTGAACTTTGGGGCTGATCAAAAGCCAAACCAAGATTGGGATCCAAATTTTTCAAATGGCCCTTTAAGTTTATAACGTGTGGAACCAAATGTATAATACGCTGAACCCCAAATCCAAATCTCCCTGAACTTTGAATGTTCAACACCCAGATCGGGATCTAAAGATAGTGCCTGGAGCCCACCTCTAGTTTATTATTGATAAGGAGAGTCTACGGCAACTGACTGGTGAGAAAGCAGTCTCTTTATTTTTGTTTTATTTGTTAGCTGGGAGGATCTAGGGAGGAGTTTCTTCACTTGTTCATTCGCTTGGTTCATTGTAACAAATGCTCCAGTACTCTACCTTCTGCTTTGATTTTTTCAGTATCCATATAAAAGAGAACTTTGTAATGTCCTCCCAGAGATCCAGAGTGCAGGAAGTGAGTTCCAAAATGTTCAATTAATCTTCGATATGCACTATATTCATAGACAGCAGGAAGGTTGGCAAGCTCTTTCCAGAATGGCTCCGTAAGAGTTAGAAATTCTGGGTTGTTATTAATGAATTGAGCAACTTCCACATGATTCTCAACAACCATGAAGTGGTTACTCTAAGAGGATGAAAATAAATCAGTCATAGAGCTATTTAAAAATGGAATGGCTTCTGCCAATCAGCTCATCAGGATCCTGAACTTGCTAATGGACAATAGTTTCTACAACTGTTCAGTATGTTACCCCTGCATTCTGATTCTCTCCTGTCCTCAGGACTTATCATTTCTGTATGGCTCTTGTGATAAGGTGGTCTGTTTCTTTAAGAGACTGGATTTTTGTTTTGTTTTGTTTTTCCCTTTGAGATTCTGTTCTTCCTCCGGATTTAACGGTTTCCTGTTTCGTGTGATAGGACCATCTGAGTGAATGTGATATGAATAGTGTGGGAGGTAGACAAAATCACTATTTTTTTCCTTTTTAATAACTGCAGCATTCTTCCTTCACTCTCCACCTCCCAAAAAAGCTTCAAAAGGACAAATAGGCGAATGCATATTCCTGTATAAAACTTAATGGTGGTTGTCAGGCATTAGGAGCCTGGCAGAGCCTGATTAATGAGCCAGGCTGGAGACAAAGGTACTGCAGTTCAGCAAAAGGGAAACTGAGGCACCAGAAAATTCTCTCCTGACTGGTCTGGAGAACCCTTTTCTTTATAAGTTCCCCACTCACTCTTGTCTTTGTGATAGCTTCTCAGACACATGCCCACAATAAATATGGTCTTCTCAGCTTTTCTTCCAGTTAAAAAATAAGCATTATTTTGAACTTATTTACTGTAAGTCTCAACATATGTAATCAGTGTACACATTTCAATGTACTAACAACAGAAGGGTAGTTTCTGTCAATTTGGTGGTGTAGCGGGGTGGTGTCCTTCGGGGCTTAAAACAGCCCAGGAGAGGGCTGTGGCTGGGGCAAAAAGGGCTTAAAAGCTACAGGTCTAAGAGCTGGGCTGATTGGGGAAGTGGCCGCAGCTGGGCCACACCCTAATCAGGCCAGGGAAGCCAGGAGCAACCAGTCTCTCTCTGCCTTTACAGGGAGAAGGGCCTGGCTGCTAGAGAGTGTACCTGGGTGCCCAAGGTGGAGTAGGGCTGGGGGAAGGCAAGAGGAGCTGGGGAGCTCTGGCCTGGAAACTGCCCCAGGCTGCAGGCCTAGGGTAAGGCCAGCTGGGTACTGGGGTTGCAAAAGGGCAGCCCGGGGTAGGCAGAGGCAGCAGGTCCAAACCCCTTTGCCTATGATGACTGGCTGATACTGCAGTCTGCCCCAGTGAACGGGGGCTAGATGGAGATTGGGCAATAGCCAAAACTGAGGCAAAGTGGGGATAGTGGGTTTGGGGTTCCCCAGGGAGGGGAGACCCAGAGTGGTGGGGTACTGCCAGAGGGCAGCACCCCAGTTAAAAGGGTACCGGAGTCCAGGGAGGGAGATGGGGGCCAAGAGGATAGGTGGATCACCGGCCTGCAGAGGGCGCTCCTGGCTGGAAGTGAACTAATTCCCGAGGACGACCAGCAGGAGGTGCCGCAGGGGTGAGTCTGCCGTGCTACAGGTGGCAATCATATTATGAGCTAAAAACATATTAGCCTTCAGCCTCTGAGTTTATTTAGCCCAAGATACTAATATTACCTCATAAACAGGAAGCACTCAAATTATTGAATTAATACTTGTTTTTAGTTAACTCAAAATTATAGGCACAGTGGAGACAAAGGTACTTTACTGAGAACTTTACCTACTTCTTTATAGAGTTCAATTCTGAAATACAATTTTTCTTGTGGATAGGAAAACAAATTTTAACCCCTCATTGTAATTTTTTTTTTAAGTTGCCTCTAAACACTGAGGAATGTAATAAAAAAGGCAAAGAGAAAACAACATTTAAATGAACTGTTCAGAAGAAAATTATCAGCATGGACAATATTATTCAGTTATTAGCCAGTGTCTTTCTTTCCTTATAGCAAAAGCAGCCAATAAATCAAATGAATAGATAATAAGCAATTACAATGTTAAAAAATGAACTAACATAACCCCATCTAGTGACCTCTTTGTACAGATCTTTGTACAGATTGTTTGTTTTGTCTAAGTTGCACCAAAACTAACAGGATAAAACAAAAAAATTGTCATGGAGATGTTCAAATTATAAAACAGCATTGAAGGAAGTAAAATTTTAATCGTTCGTGGGAAATTCTAAGCCAAAAAGACAACTTATACATACCTTTTTGCTGCTTTTCTCCTGTGTATTTTGTGAATAGTAATGGCCACTGTTTGATCGTACATCGTGCACTGTGTGTTTCATATAAGACCAGCTACTGTTGTAAAACTCATAACTAAAATCATTCTGAATTTTCACCTAGAAAAAATGCAGGAAAATGCAGTCCTTTATGAATGGGTGTTAGTAGCACATGCACTTCCTGGCACAGAGAGACTAGGAAGATTTCTGTGGGTTGAATACATTCTAGATAGTGTATGAATATAGGACAAAGCAAACATCTTTATACAAACATAGCAGTAGTATGGCAGTGGATTTAAGGACTGACCCAATTCCCACTGACGTCAATGGGAGCAGGATCAAGTCCATTAATGATATGACAATGAACAAAGCATACCTCTGAAAGGGATGTAATATGTCTCTGCAAATGTCCTAAGAAGCGTATGTATGCTATACTTCTAAAGAATGAGCAGGTGCATTAGCTGCTCATGCTCAGAGAAAACCAAGTGAGGACAGACCTCTGTACTCAGTAAAGATCTGACCCTGAGAGATGAAGACTACGTCTACCACACTTTGGCCCTCATCTTGCAAACGTTTATGCACATGCTTAACTTTAAGCCATTATTTGGTTATAATCTTCTCTCTGAAGCCCTCAATGAGTTGAACACATTCCATGGGCACGCAATGTTTCAATTGAAATAAAGGGTGCATAGGATCAAGACCTTGATCTAAGCAATAACATTCAGGGTTCTGTTCCTTTCTTCTAGTGATAAATCCTCCACTTAACATTAAAACTAATAAACATATATACAATTTTCTGGGAAGAGATAAACTTAACCCTAAGTAGACACATGAGCTAGAGGGGGAGGGATAGCTCAGTGGTTTGAGCACTGGTCTGCTAAACCCAGGATTGTGAGCTCCATCCTTGAGGGGGCCATTTAGGGATCTGGGGCAAAAATGTGACAGTACTTAGTCCTGCTGTGAAGGCAGGGGACTGGACTCAATGACCTTTCAAGATCCCTTCTAGTTCTATGAGATAGGTATTTAATTCTGGTGTAACTTGGCATAACTCCATTGATTGACAGAGCTATGCCAAATATCACCAGCTGAGGAGCTGGCACATAGTCTCCAACACTATTTTTTTTGCTGTTGGCAATCCTGTTCCTTAAATGCATGGCCTGTTCAGGAAACAGTTACCCAGCTCAGTTCAGTTCAATAGTGTTGACTTCTCCTCTCTCTGGATTTAATCTTGTGAGAGGTACTGAGTATTGACTTCCCCAGGGCCAGATTTCCAATTAGGCACAATAGAATCATAGAATATCAGGGTTGGAAGGGACCTCAGGAGGCCATCTAGTCCAACCTCCTGCTCAAAGCAGGACCAATCCCCAACTAAATCATCCCAGCCAGGACTTTGTCAAGTCTGACCTTAAAAACCTCTAAGGAAGGAGATTCCACCACCTCCCTAGGTAACCCATTCCAGTGCTTCACCACCCTGCTAGTGAAAAAGATTTTTCTAATATCCAACCTAAACCTCCCCCACTGCAACTTGAGACCATTACTCCTTGTTCTGTCATCTGCTACCACTGAGAACAGTCTAGATCCATCCTCTTTGGAACCCTCTTTCAGGTACTTGAAAGCAGCTATCAAATCCCCCCCCCCCATTCTTTTCTTCTGCAGACTAAATAAAACCAGTTCCCTCAGCCTCTTCTCATAAGTCATGTGCTCCAGCCCCCTAATAATTTTTGTTGCCCTCCGCTGGACTCTTTCCAATTTTTCCACATCCTTCTTGTAGTGTGGGGCCCAAAACTGGACACAGTACTCCAGATGAGACCTCACCAATGCCGAATAGAGGGGAATGATCATGTCCCTTGATCTGCTGGCAATGCTCCTACTTATATAGCCCAAAATGCTGTTAGCCTTCTTGGCAACAAGGGCACACTGTTGACTCATATCCAGCTTCTCATCCACTGTAACCCCTAGGTCCTTTTCTGCAGAACTGCTGCCTAGCCATTCGGTCCCTAGTCTGTAGCAGTGCATGGGATTCTTCTGTCCTAAGTGCAGATTTCTTTTGGCCCAATCCTCTAATTTGTCTAGGTCCCTCTGTATCCTATCCCTACCCTCCAGCATATCTACCACTCCTCCCAGTTTAGTGGAATCTGCAAACTTGCTGAGAGTGCAATCCATGCCATCCTCCAGATCATTAATGAAGATATTGAACAAAACCAGCCCCAGGACTGATCCTTGGGGCACTCTACTTGATACCGGCTGCCAACTAGACATGGAGCCATTGATCACTAACCTTTGAGCCTGATGATCTAGCCAGCTTTCTATCCACCTTATAGTCCACTCATCCAGCCCATACGTCTTTAACTTCCTGGCAAGAATACTGTGGGAGACCTTATCAAAAGCTTTGCTAAAGTCAAGGAATAACATGTCCACTGCTTTCCCCTCATCCAGAGAGCCAGCTATCTCATCATAGAAGGCAATTAGGTAGGCACGTGCCTAGGGGTACCAGCATTCTAGGGGCACCTTACCTCTCTAAAACTGTGTGCAACATGAAGGTCAGCTGTAGGCAGGGGGGGCACTGAAGATGCTGTGCCTAGGGGCACATAAGGTGAAAACCTTGGACTTCCCCTTGGAGGCTGGCCAGGTGAAGGAGCCACCATCTAACTGAACCAGCAAACCAGACAGCTGGGGCTGGCTGAGTGCATGTTTGCCACAAGGAACTCTTTCCAGGAAGCTTGCCACCCTCATGAAACCTTTCACGTTTCACATTATTCTCCCAGGTCTAAATATGACTCTAAAAACAAGGCTATAGTATAGCAAACATACTTGGAATGTGTAGGTAAGAAGGCTTTCACTCAGTCTGTAGTATTCTCTCTGATCACCACTAAACACCTTTCTGCACTGTCCACCAAAACTTTTAGTATGAATCACTCTTCCCCTAGTCTCACCAGAAATGGCATCAAAGCTGCAAGAGAGAAAATACAAACGATAGCGTAAGGCAGCAGAGTCACTGAGAAGAATGCATGGTTGACAGGATGATAAAACTACAAAAAGTTACATCTGCATATAACAATCAAAAAAGGACTTCCTGTGTAGTCAGCAAGTTAGTGCACAGCAAGCCAGAGAGGGAATCTACAGTGCACTAGCCGCCTATGCAGACACTGCTACCGTGCACTAAAAGTTCCATAGTGAGCACTGATGTACTGATGTTTGAAATGAGAGTATGCCAAAATGTACAACGGAATTTTTAGTGCACTGCAGCAGAGTCCACATGGTGAGTTAGTGTGCAGCAAGCTAATGCCCTGTTGATTTACACCCTGGCTTGCTATGTGCTAACTCACCATGTAGACAAGCCATTACATAAGAAAATAGGACACTATATTATAGACTCCTGGTGGGCATAAAAGTGCCGCACATACATACTAGAGTATGGAAAGTAAAATGCCATTCTTAATTGTGTCAGCAATGACTACAACTTAGATAATGTTTTTACCCCTCTTACCCAGATACAACTTTTAGATAATGTTTCACCTCTTAGCTCAGAGAGCCGAGAAGCTGCTAATGCCATTTTATTTATATCCATGGCAACTGCTTATGTTTAGCTATATCTGCAAAATGCCCAATCCATTACCAAAACTCCCCTTTACTCCATCTGAGCTAAGATCATTCTCAAGGCGATAGGGCTACATTAAACAAGTTAAAGATAATCATTTTGTTATGCTAATACTTCTGTCTATGTAGCTGAGGTCATTAAAGAGTGTAGATCCACAATGCTATTGCATAGCAGTATTCCTTAAGGAAAAAGTAACTGCTGTTGCTATGCCTGTAGAAACTGGTCTATAACCTATCCTGGTTATAGACAACTAGTTTGCAACATTTCATTTCCCTGCCCCGTGGACCCAACCGGCCCCCCCGCCCCTTCACCGCAAGCCGGCTGCACAATCTGCAGCCGGTCCGTTTCCAAACCGCGCCCAGGAAGCATCTCTACGCGCTCGTGCTCCACACCCTTCACTTCCTCACCCTCGTGTCCTGCCCCGACACCAAGTGGCGGGATCTCCTGCCACCTCTGGAGGGTGAGGAGCGCCGGTGGGCCAGCCTGTACTCCACCCTGGTCCCAAGGCCCGTCGGGGATATCAGTTGGTGGCTCCTTCATGGGGCCGTGAACACGGGCGTGTACTTGGCGCGGTTTACCCCTGTCCCAGACACCTGCCCCTTCTGCGGCATGAGGGAGACCCTGGCGCACGTTTACATAGAGTGCGCCAGGCTGCAGCCCCTATACTGGCTCCTCACCAATATCCTATTGCATTTCTGGCTGCACTTTTCCCCCCACCTCCTTCTCCATGCACTCCCTATCCGTGGCCCCACGAAGTCGCGGGACCTCCTGGTCAACCTCCTCCTCGCTCTGGCTAAGATGGCCATCTACGCAACCAGGGAGAGGCGGTTGGCCAATGGAGACTCCTGCGACTGTGGGGCTTGTTTCCGATCCTTAGTCCGTTCACGTCTCCGGGCAGAGTTCCTCTGGGCGGCGTCCGCTGGCTCCCTTGATGCCTTCGAGGAGCAGTGGGCGCTGTCCGGGGTTCTCTGCACGGTGTCCCCATCAGGCTCCCTTCTTATGACCCTTTGACCGCACTCCTGTCCCTGTTCTTTTATTAGTTGTCCCCCGCACTTAGTGGGTTTCTGAGGCCCTGTGGAACCTCCCCTTAGGCTGGGGGGGGATCCGTTAGCATGGGGCGGGCTTTGCCCGCCCCGTTTCCCAGAAACCCAATAGATACACCACCAAACAATTTATTGATTTGCTTTGAAAATGATATTGGCTAAGCTGGGGACCCAGACTGTGAAGGGTTAAAAATATTCAATGGTACCAAAGTGTTTTTACTGCTTACTCCAGGCATCTGACATGGATCTTCTAGGTGAACATGTTTAAATATTAAACATTAATGTACTTTTGATGATTAAGCTACTATTAAAACCTTTAATGTTTTAAATAAATAAAGCATCTAGAGCCAAATATGTTAAAACTCTCAGTTTCTGGTCATCTTCTTAATAGAAAAAAAAACATTTCATTTCAAATTAAAAAGATGTGTTTAAGTTGCAGAAGTGCAAATGTTTCAAATCATTGTTCAAAATCAAAAGGCCAGATTCATAGTTATACTCTGGCTGGTTTAAGATGCTTCTGTGATGCAAGACAGCTATAAACCCAGTTAAAACAGGTTCCCAGCTGCTTTGTATTAGTGGAGCCAGAGCACAGCAGCCAGATCATAGTAGTGAATCTTGTCCAAAAATTATACCTATATTGAGATCTTAGGCCTGAATCTCCACCACCATGCACCTTGTTTAATCATCACACTTATACAAAGTCATTATAAAATGCTACCGTTTTGATTTGGGTGCATTTTATATAAGCAGGACACAGGTGTCAATGACTACTCAAAGTGCAAGTCAGGGAAGAACTAAGCTCTTTTATAAAATAAAAGTATAAAATTTCAGCTCATAGGGCCAAATTCTGCAATCATATCTCTGTTTGAAGTCAATGGAAGTTATATGTGTGTATCTGAGCAGAAAATTTCACACCCATAATGAACATATGGCAAAGCTATGAAGTCCTTCAATCATCTGTTTAATCTATCTAAATTGGCAGACGGGAGCGAGAAAGAGGTTGTAATGTGCTATACACAGTACATGTGCATTGCTGCCTTCTGTTAGGTGGAATGCCTGCTCAGAAACAATTGTTAAAGGATGTGTTACACTTTAATGAATGCCCTCTACAGAGACTGTAAGCCCTAATTCTACTCTATCGAAAGGAGACTTTTCTTTAGTGCAGCTGTTTGTCCAGCACCTAGCACAATGGAGTCCTGGTCCATGACTGTGACTCCTAGCACCAAGGTTAACACAAATAATACAATAGTAAAAATAATAGTCTTGAGATCTGGAGCTGATCCCTCTGAGGCATGTGAGCAGGTTAACTAGAGGCCAAGATTTGTTGTAAAATGCTACAAAAATACAACTTAAACTAGCACAGATATTGATGTAACAGGCAAGATGAGATCTGCAGAGAAGCTTACCCAGCTCCTGTAAGTTCTGCATTAGGAGGCATTTTATCAATGTCACAAGCCGGTCTGCTCTCTTCACACCGATCCTCATCAGCACCGTCTTCCTCACAATCCTGGTCTCCATTGCACACCAGAGATTTGCTAATGCATTGACCTAAAACCAAAACAAAAAAAAATCTCAGGGAAAGGGGGAAACATGTTTGTCCATCTGGATACACAGCAGCTAAAATTAAAGTGTGTTAATTAGCCGATTTAATCACACATTCTCATTTTGTGTAGTTCTAATTAAAAACAAGCTTTAAGAAAAATTATGGAAACTCAAGAAAAAACTCGGACTCAGGGGCCTGCCTCTGTGACCGATATATCACTGGAAGACCAGGGTTCAAATTCTGTTTTTGGCAATAGTCAAAAAGCAACACTAGGTCTCTAAAAAATGACACTTAAATTGAACTGAGGGCATTGCAGCACATGCTTTAAACATATAGCTAGGGTTGCTGGAGTATATACACTAGAATGCGCCTTTAATTACATGATCATCTATTGGGCCTGATTCTTCTCTGCTTTAGACCAGTTTTACTCCATTGTAACTCCACTGATGGCAGGTGAGTTACTCCTGATTTACACTGGTGTAAGAGGGGAGAATTGGGCTCATCATTTCCACACCACCCCTAACTCATTCAGTGTGCTGATTGGCCAGTGGTTGTGAACTATGCAATTATAACACAGAAAATCCATCATTCAATTTATTCTGATGTAACTAGGAGCAAAATTTGGCCCTCCGTGTGCAGGCTGAACAGTGAACAGTGGGCATACAGGAGTGCTGGTGTCTTAATAGTATGTGATCATGTACAATAATATAGCGGGCAGGGGAGACGCATGGAGGTGGGGCCCGAAGCATCACATGCCCCTCCCCAATTGCCTGCCGGGGGGCAAGGACCCAGCAGCACCCAGGAGTCAGAGCTTGAGTGTGGAATGTGATGAGTTCTGGGCTACTAATGACTTAGGCCCTTGGTGCAGGGAGTTTGTTTATAAACAGAGGCAGGGTGATTAAGATAACAAAAGGCTTGTCATTAAATTAAATTAAGGATCATTAGATGATCCTGAAAGCATTCCCAGGCACTCCAGTTAAAAGACAGGAAACAAAGGGTAGGAATAAATAGCCCATTTTCAGAATGGAGAGAAGTCAATAGAGGTGTCCCCAGGGGTCTGTACTGGTCTGGGATCAGTGCTGTTCAACATATTCATAAGTGATCTGCAAAAGGGGGTAAACAGTGAGGTGCCAAAGTTTGCAGATGATACAAAATTACTCAAGATAGTTAAGTCAAAAACAGACTGTGAAGAGTTACAAAGGGATCTCACAAAATTGGTTGACTTGGCAATAGGGTTGCCAGCTTTCTAATTGCACAAAACCAAAAACTCTAGCCCTGCCCCTTCCCCAAGGCCATACCCCTTGCCCCAGCCCTTCCCTGAGGCCCTGCCCTCCACTCACTACATTCCCCCTCTCTCAGTGGCTCTCTCTCCCTCACCCTCACTCACTTTCACTGGGCTGGGGCAGAGGAGTGGGGTGCGGGAGGTGGTGAGGGCTCTAACTGGGGGTATGGGTTCTGGGGTGGGGCCAGAAATGAGGGGTTCAGGGTGAGGGAAAGGGCTTTGGGCTGGGGCAGGGGGTTAGGGTGCAGGGGGGGTGAGGGCTCCATCTGGGGGTGCAGGCTCTGGAGTGGGGCTGGGGATGAGGGGTTTGGGGTGCAGGAGGGGGCTCCAGGTTTGGGGAGGTTCAGGGCTGGGGCATAGGGTTAGGGCTCAGGGTGGGGGCATGGGCTTACCTCTGGCAGCTCCGGTCAGTGGCACAGCGGGGGGGCTAAGGCAGGCTTCCTGCCTATCCTGACTCCATGCTGTGCCCCGTAAGTGGCCAGCAGGTCTGGGTCCTAGGCGGTGGTGCTGCAGGTGGATCTGTGTGCTGCTCTTGCCCATAGGTACTGCCTCCGCAGCTCCCATTGGCCGCAGTTCCTGGCCAGCGGGAATGCGGAGCCAGTGCTTGGGGCAGCGCATGGAGCCCTGTGGCCCCCCCCACCTAGGAACCAGACTTGCTGGCCGCTTCCGGGGTACAGCACAGAGCCAGGACAGATAGGGTCTGTCCCTCCAGTGTGTCAGTAGGGTAAGGCATATATGCACAAAGGGACCACAGCAAGGCTATATAGTGGATTAATAAGGCTGTGTCTGATTTTTGGCCTGTGAATTTCTTTCCTGTAAAAACTGGAGCTTTCATCCTTTGATTTTATTTAACTCATAATACTGATTGTCTGATAAACAGGAAGCACCTTTACATAATCCTCTTCATAACTTTAAGTATCAGAAAGTTATGAAAAATAAAGTAAAATAAAGTACCTGAAAAGCACCTGAACCTATCACCACAGCCCTCCTCTGTTGGGCATCCTCTGGTAGGAACACATTGTCGTGTTTCAAAGGCACTCCCAACACACGGGTTTCCCCCATACTGGCCATAAACTGCTATTGTCCGTCTGCGAATCTGAATGCAAATCAATAGAAACCTTTAGAAAGTGTAAACCTAAAGCAGAAATATTAGACTGCTTTCATGACAGCACAACAAATCCTTTGCTGTAATTAATTGAAACATTTATTTACGTTTCCTGAAAACAAAGACACTACTCCTCATGTTACTACAAACTAACAACGTATCAATAAAAAATGGTTTAACAGAAAAGATTCTACTCTTTTTAGCCCTAGTAGACTAATCAACCCAATTGTTCTGTTCTAACATCTAGGCGCCAACTGCAACTAGTACGAGCCAGTTGAAAATACTGTACTCTTTTTGCATTTTATGAACATTTTTAATGGCGTCAGTCACTCTTGGAACTGACCTGCCAGAACTAAAATAAAACAGCCATCGATCCCAAGAGGAAGCAAGAAGTGCAAAGGAATATGACAAAAACTAAAGTTAGACAAACTGGAGTTTTATTGCATCTCAAAAGAAATTCAGGTTCATGTCAAGTCTTAAGAGAAAGTACACACTGGCCCTTTTTAAAGCTGAATCCATCCATCCACCTATCCCTAATTAATGACTTATCAAAGGAAGCAATAAGGAATCTAAAAATCAAAAATATCTCTCACCTGAGTGAAAGTGCCAACAAAGAAAACTTTCAGCTTGTTTCTACTGATTCCTATTAGGAATGGGATGGAATGGAATGGAGCAGTTGGGTCATCCAATAAAAACTAATAGAAATCAATAGATATCAGCTGAAGAACTATACCAGAGTTTACTTGAATTTCCACTAGGACATCTTTTGTAACTATCACCAAAATGAAAACTGCTGAGTCAGTTATGCTTATGATTATTATCCTCCTTCCTAACATCAATGTCCTTTCCTTCTGCACTGTCAGCTCTTAGAATATCGCATCCTTGCGGACACAAATCATATGCTTTAGGCTTTTGATACTCTTACAGATATAATGCTACCATAATTATTATAAAAAGGCATGTTAAGAAAGGCAAAAGAAAAAAAGCATTAATAGCATTATACCTGAGTCTTAGTGCAGCCATCACATTCAGACCAAGGGCCATAAGGATTCCAGTGGCAATTGACTGGAGAGGAAGGACTGCCTCAATATTATTTTTTGAATTATTAAAAAAACAGAAACAAATTATAAGGAATTGCAATGTCTCCATTCATAAGCATTAGAGCCAAGTTTTCAGACACAGCTAAATGAATGTTGATTAAAAATATGGGGCCTGATTGGGCTCCTACTGAAACCAATGAGATTCACTCATCCTGCCACAGAAGAATAAAACTGACTCCCAATCCTTCTGTCTAACCACTAGAGAGACAGGAGAAACTATCCCTGAGGAGGCACACGCTCAGTCCTGAATGCTCGCATAGACCATATCATAACTATACACTGGGAGCCAGATTGTGTCAACAGCACAGCCCTGTGTCATGGGGATCACGGGGAGGCCAGACTGCAGTGGGAGCTCCCTGTGGAATTCTCAGGCTCAGCCAGAATTCCCAGGAAGTGCACAATTCCCAGGAAGTGCTCCCCCTGGAGCTTGCCAGCTCTTCCAGTGTGTACAGAAGGGAGGGATGCAGTAGCCCGCCTCTCACCACACTTCCCACCACCACTGGAGTGGTTGGTGGCACTGACAGTGCTAATGGGGAAAGTGGCTCCACTGTCATGGAGCACAAGCTAAGAGATTCCTTTAATCCTCTTCCCATGTGTGGACCAGCCACGTCTATGTAAGCACTTATATATAAGTATATTAAACACTTCATAGTCATTCTTTAGCATACACAATTCCAAATAAATACTCACCCAGAAAAAACTGGAAAGAAACATGTAACTTCTACCAGAAGGAAAAACTCAAACACCTGAACAAGAAGGAGGGAAAACATTAATTAATTTTCGGTTTGTTTTGCTTTTTCTTTTGCATGCGTTTTGTCAGCTTTGGGACCTGATCGGCAACCCTCACTCCAGCCAAACTCCAATGCAAATAAATAATAATGGCACTGCTAATAATGATGTGAAATCTGAACACGCAGCAGATTAGCCACCCAAACCACATTTTCTTGTTTGTCTACTTTATTGCAGTTTTATCTCATTACATTTCTCAGCCAGGGATCTTCCTTTTTAAATTAATATTTCATCTAATTCATTTCACTCGTAGAAATTAGCTAAGTGATTGTCTTACCTTCATGTTAGGAGAAACGCTCAGATACCCAGCAACTCCCAGGGAAGAACTGTACCTTCTCCGGGACTAGGAGGCAAGTCAGCAGCAGAAGGAGTCTGGCTGGCTGGCTCTTCTGGAGTCTAACTCTGCCTTGCTGTTTTGCTTTTCTTTCACAGAAAGACTGAGTAATACAGAGGAATTTTAATCTTAACCCATTTAATCACCTCCTGGGACACAAACAGCCTGTTCTTGTAGCTGCTCAATGTCTTAAAGACAGAATAATATACATATAAATCAAGGCTTGGCTATGCTAACTAGGGCTGGCATGAAACTATGGGAAGGACTCACAGAAAGAAAACTAAGTTTCTCTCCCTTTTTTCTATGGTGCAATGTCTTTCACTTTTCAGAGACCACAAGCCAGCTCTGACCTCAGTTACACAAACTCAAGAGTCACTTCACTCTCTTCAGTGGATGGAGTTACTCTGGTTTACAACTGTACGACTGAGTTTAGATTCTGGCCACAAATCCTTAGTGGTGATGTGCAGTAGCAAGCCTCATCTCCACACATCAGCTTCTACTGTGAAAAATCAGGTCGGGGCCAAGTATTCAAGGTCTGGATGCAAGTTTTGGTCTCAATCTTTCAATTGCCCCTGTAGCCCCACAAAGCCTCATTGATTTCAATGGAGCCCCATGCAGGGAGCTGTCTTTGTGGAGGCAGTTGCAGGACTGGGACCTTTGTGTATGGGCAGGGCCGGCTCTAGACCCCAGCGTGCCAAGCGCGTGCTTGGGGCGGCATGCCGCTGGGAGGGCGGCAGGCGGCTCCAGTGGACCTCCCGCGGGCGTGCTTGCGGAGGGTCCGGTTGTCCGGCGGCTCCGGTGGACCTGCCGCAGGTGTGCCTGCGGATGTTCCACCGGAGCTGCGGGACCAGCTGACTCTCCGCAGGCACATCTGCAGGAGGTCCACCGGAGCCGCGGGACTGGCGACCGCCAGAGCGCCCCCCGCGGCGTGCTGCCCTGCTTGGGGCGGTGCAATTGCTAGAGCCGCCCCTGTCTTTGGGATATTCTCACTTTCTCAGAATTTTACTCCTTCCCCTACATGCCCTCTCACTTTCTCCCTACGTTCGTCTCGTCCACAGTGCTCTCTCCCTTCTTCAAGAATTGCCCCCCCCTAATCCAGAAACACCATTAAGATGTTGCAGCTGGGGAAATTTCTATTAATTTGCACCAAAAGTAGAGAAAGTCCTTATGATGGGGTGAAGGTATTCTTCCTCCCAGGAAATTCTTTGCATGATACACACCATTCTGTACAATCTAGTGTAATCCAAAGGTAAAACAATTGCTCTTCAGAAGTATTACTCTGCAGCAGGAGGGTAATGAACATTCTACAGAGTAGTGGGAGTCCTTGCTGTGATGTAGTAACTTCTGCATTGCACTAGGTGGAGGCTGTGTGCAGATTCATAGGTTCAGAGTTTAAAGCCAGAAGGAACCTTGAGATATCTAGCCTGACATTCTGTATAACACAGAACAAGGCCAGCTCCAGCTTTTCTGCAGCCCCAAGGGGTAAAGCGAGGGGAAAAAAAAAAAAAGCCGATCGGCGGCACTTCAGCGGCAGCTCAATTGCACCGCTTTATTCTGCTGTGGCAATTCAGCGGCGGGTCCTTCGCTCCCTCTCTTCCTCTTCGGCAGCACTTCGGCAGCAGCTCAAAGAGGTGGAGAAGGACTGAGGGACCCGCTACCGAATTTCTTCCGAAGAGCAGGACGTGCCACCCCCCTTTCCATTGACCGCCCCGAGCACCTGCTTGGTTCGCTGATGCCTGGAGCCAGCCCTGACACAGACCATTAATTTTCACCCACTTACCCCTGCATTCAGCTCAAAAACTTGTGTTTGATTAAAGCATAAGTTGTGTTTAGCTAAAACATATCTTCTAAGAAGGCATCTAGCCTTGATGTAAAGATATCAAGAAGAGCTGGAGAATCCACTACTTCCCATGATAGTTTGTTCCAATGGTTAATCACACTCGGTGTTAAAAATATGTGTCTCATTTCTAATTTGAATTTGTCTGGTTTCAGTGACCAGCCATTGGTTCTTGTTATGCTTTTCTCCTCAGATTGATGAGCCCTTTACTACCCAGTATCTTCTCCCTGTGAAGATTCTTATATACTATAATCAAGTCACCTCTCAGCCTTCTTTATGATGAACTAAACAGATTGAACTCAGGTTGACAAACTAAACAGACTGAGCTCTCTTATTATGAGGCATTTTGTGGCTCTTTTTTCTGTGCTCGCTCTAATTTTTCAGCAGCATTTTTTAAATGAGGACACCAGAACTATACACAGTATTTCAGTATCAGCCTCACCAAAGCCACATATGGAGGTAAAATCACCTCCCTACTCCTACTCACCTGTTTATGCATCCCAGGAATGCATTAGCCCTTTTTGCCACATCATTGCACTGAGCTGATTGTCCACTATGACCCCTAAATCCTTTTCACTGTCACTGCTTTCCAGGATACAGTCCCTCATTCTGTCGGTATGGCCTGCGTTCCTTCTGCCTAGATGTGGATTCCTAGATTAATTATTCCTTGCTCCTAGATCTGGGGTCATGTTTCTCTGTTTAAGTCAGGGATGATGATGACCTGTTTGCTAAAAGAAAACAGTTCCAGAGCCAATTTAGCTATATCAGGAGCCTGCTTCAGAGATTCTTCCGGTTCTTTAATGGTGAACCCTTTTGATAACATGATCTAAACTGTTTGAAGATACCTGGTACTTGTTTCTTTATTATTTTACTTGTCTTAGCTCATATCCAGGACTTGGGGTCCTTATTCAATTTGAACTCATTGCTTACACAAGCACCCCCTCCAACTCCTTCCTCCCCACCATCTCACAATGAAGTCAGTCTTCTCTGTTGTCTATACACTTTCTCTCCTTGAAACTAATTGATAGGATGGAAGAATATTGCAAAGTCATAGTTTGTCCTTTTTTTCTGTCACTAAGGCCATGTCCACAATATGGAGTTAAGTCAACTTAAGTTACGGCAACTATCATAAACCACTGTAATTACATTGCTTGTGCATGGTCACGCAATGCTCCTTGTGATGGCGGAGCACATCCACAGTTGGTGCTGTAGCACCGACAGAGAGAGCCGTGCACTGTGGGTAACAATCTCACTGTTAAAATCGCCAACCTTTTCCTGCTAGGAGTTCTGGGAATGGATTGCAGTGCATCATGCGGTGCATCAAAAAAAGAAATAGATAAATTCATGGAGGATAGGTCCATTGATGACTATTAGCCAGGATGGGCAGAGATGGTATCCTTAGCCTCTGTTTGCCAGAAGCTGGGAATGGGCGATAGGGGATGGATCACTTGTTCTGTTCATTCCCTCAGAAGCACCTGGCATTGGCCACTGTCAGAAGACAGGATACTGGGCTAGATGGAACGTTGGTCTGACCCTGTATGTTCTTATGTTCTAATGGGGGCGGGATCACTGCCCCATGAAGGAGTTTTCTCCATCTCATGCTTCCCAGGGCTTCTGACTGCATTGTGTGTTGTTTTTCAACTGCCCCTGTAAACTTTGTGCCTGCCATCTCAGCTGTGTGGAAGCTGTGTGGAAGTTGGCAATTCCAGACTGCTGCCGGTCAGTCATGAATCAGTTTGGAGTTGGGAAGTCCACTGTGGAGGTTGCGGTGATGCAAGTGTGCAGGGCCATTAATCTCCTCCTGCTACAAAGGATTGTGACTCTGGGTAATGTGCAGGAAATATTAGATGGCTTTACGGCAATGGGATTCCCTAACTGCAGTGGGGCGATAGCCGGCATGCATATCCCAATTTTGACCCCAGATCATCTTGCGACAGAGTGCATCAACAGAAAGGGCTACTTCTCTATGATATTGAAGGCCCTGGTGGCTCGTTGGGGTCATTTCACTGACATCAACGCAGGGTGGTCAGGGAAGGTGCATGACACACACATCTTCAGGAACACTGGCCTGTATAGAAAGCTGCATGCAGGAACTTTCTTTCCAGACCAGAAGATTCCAATAGGGGATGTGGAAATGCTTATAGTGATCCTGGGAGACCCAGCCTACCCCTTACTCCCATGGCTCATGAAGCCTTACACCACAGAGCACTTCAACAACAGGCTCAGCAGGTACTGAATGACCATTGAATGTGTGTTTGGCAGACTAAAGGGTCACTGATGCTGCCTATTTGGCAGTTAGACCTCAATGAGGAAAATATTCCCATGGTCATAGCAGCCTGCTATGCTCTGCATAACATTTGTGAAGCCAAGGGGGAAAAGTTTCCCCAAAGGTGGAGTATTGAAGTGGATCACCTGGCAGCTGATTTTGAGCAGCCAGACACTAGGGCTATTAGAGGGGCTCAGTGGGAGGGGTTGGGGGGCTATACAAATCAAGGAGGTTTTGAAGGAGCATTTTGACAATGAGCTCCAGTAATGTGTCTTTCTGTAATGAATTGAGCCAAGCATTGTTTACTTGCCACATTGAATGACCTCTGTAATGATTTCTGCCTGAAAGTTAATTGTGGTCTGCAAATGTGCCGATTGCCACTGTGTATGAATTTCTGTTGCAACCACCCTGTGTAGGTCACAAATAAAGAATCCCTGTCTTTATAAGACTAAATTGTTGTTAAACAACAATACACAGATTAACATTTCTTACAAGGGACATGACAGTGAGCAGCACCCTCTGATGTGAGGATTTCACAGCTGAGTGTAAATGTAGCTGCCATTACGGGAAATGTCCCTACGGGTGGAATGCAAGAGGTATTGTGATGGGCCAGGAACATAAGAGGAATGTGTGTAGGGAGTTTGGGGAGGCAAAGAAGGCAGTTCGGTATGGGATGCAGGGGGAGTCAAGCACACATGTGTTCCACCTTCCATGCAATCAGGGACCTCAGCATCTCTATTTGGTCCTCCGTGAACTTTATTTTCTACTCCTGACCCTGTATTATCCACTTCTGGCTTTGTCTCCTCTCCTGGCTATCCATTTCTAATTTTTCATTTATTGTCTCTCTCCATGCTCTGTGTTCACTAGCGGCCTGATCTGATGATTGCAGCACTATGCAAAACTCCTCCTCATTTGCTTCTTTATCTGACAGAGGTGCTACGCCAGTGTGTAGGAGCTGGCCCTCAAGAAACAATAAACAGAGTCTTGAATCAGAAAAGTTACACATGCCTCTTTCTCACTTTCCCTTGCAAGCATGAAGCATGGCCAGAGCACCAAACATGGTGAATTCGGCCGGGGGTGGGGGGATGGTGGTACAAGATGGAACAAAGGGTCTGAGTGGGTTCAGAAGGGGATTGATCAGTACAAGAACCTAGGGACACTATTCTGAATACTGGCACCATTTTCAAAAAACGGGGGTGATTGAAGCTGAAATCACACTACTGATGCAAGGGTGCATCTCCTGCATGCGTGCAGCTTCAGACTGGGTCCATACGCTGCTCACCTGGGTGTTGCTTTGGTGCCTGCAGAAGTAATTGCCGATTGTCATGGAAAAGTTTTCTACAATGGGGGAAGAAACAAAGCAGCTCTGCCAAGGAACCTTCGGCAGAGGATTGCAGAGTATCTGCAGGCAAGTTTCCTAGAGATCTCTATGGAGGATTTTGGGGAGATCTAAGTGGACATTAACAAACTTTTCTGCATGGGACCGTACTGCGTGGCTGCATAGGGGAATGTGAAGCAGGTGCAAACAGTATCTAGTGTTATTAATTTCTATTCCTTCTCTCATGTGCACCAAATAACAAAATTAAGGACACCTCTACCTCATGTCACTGGACACTATCAAAGCAAAATGAGCTCCTCTCTCCTGCTTCAGGAACACCAGAGCCGGACTGCTGGGACTGGCTAGACCCCTCTGGAGTCAAAAAGAGGTCCTGACTCGCCACACCACCAGCCGAGCCTGTCCCACATCCTCCTCCAACTCAACCTCCTTGTCCACCACTTCGTCCTTGCAGTTGACTCTGTTTGCTGCTGCCTCCAGTCCCCCCAGAATATCCACAGGGCTCTTGGCAGGGTTGCCACCGAGGATGAGATGCAGATCCGTGTAGAAACCGCATGTTTTCAAAATCACACCAGAGCGAAGTTTGGCCTCATTTGCCTTCTGGTATGCCTGCGTCAGGTCCTTGATCTTAGCATGGCACTGCTGCATGTCCCTTTTGTGCCCCTTCTCCTCCATGCCACGAGCAATCTGCTCTTAGGTGTCCAAGTTCTTATGGATGGACCGGAGCTGCGATTGCACAGCCTCCTTTCCCCACAGACCCAACGGATCCAGCAACTCCAGTGTACTCCAGGCCGGAGCACATTTGCTGTGGAAAGCCAACATGGTCAGCTGGAAAGATGTGATGTGACCTGTCCACGCGCAGCAAACAGGAAGTGAAATTTCAAAAATTCCTGAGGCTTTAAATGGGGAGGAGTTTTTCATTACAGCAACTAAGGGTCATTGCTGATTATTTTTATTATATATTAAGAAGAGCACCCAATGTTGCACCCTTTTCTATTAGAGTAGTGTTGTGTGAAAATACCTGGAAAAAGAAGCAAAAGGCCAACCATGGGGCAGAAATTGTCTTGTCCAAAATGAGAATTCCACCACAAGAATTATTAGTATAATGCTTCATTCACTGGACTACTGATATTCCGCCTAGTCTGGAGATGGCATGAAATGCTGCTGTCTGTATTTTAATTCAAACTAAGGTTAGCCGGTATATAATTACATCTGTGATATTTCCCTGTAGGCTTCTGACACTTGTACAGGATTGATGTGTAGGTTTCTCCATAGTTTACAATGCTTTAAATGGCCTTGCATCTTCACTTTTGTCTGAGTTCATTATCTGTTATGTTCCCAAGTATAATCTATGCTCTGTGATTGCTGCGGATGCCAAGGAGCAAATCACAGTTGGGTGGAGAAAGAACACTTTGTCATTATGGTTTTTAATTGTGCCATTCACTCTCTTTCTGAGCGTTTCTGGATTTGTATGGGAATGTTAATGTCATCTGGCTTTTTCTAATTAACTGCAATTATCTGCTTTGCTTTCAAGGTATTTATTACATTTCAGAGATTAATGTAAAGTGCCTTGGGATGCATCTCCATAAAATGTGTCAAATGACATTAATGTTGTACTAACTACAACTCAAATGATTTTCTCCCAAGGGACATTTCAGAATGTTTTCTTATATACTCTAATGTGTGCTTCAGTATCTAGGTAAAACAAACAAAAGCGAAATGCTGAGAGAATTTCCTAGCTTGCATGAATTCACGTTAGATTAAACTCGAGGGCATATTTTAATCATTCAATGCCTACATTGAATTTTGAGGGATTAAGTGTGACTTGAGTGGTGCAGCCTCATGTTGGTCCGGTGCCCAGGACAGAATTTCACCCCATATGCCTGCATGTGCCAGCAGGTTTTTTATGTTATTTAGGGCTAAATCATCACACCTAGTCCTGTGTAAGGAGTGGCATGTAGCTGGCACAAGCACTTAAATGGCCTACAGTAGGGCAGTATGTAGGGGAAGACATATATACTTTATGTGGCAGGGAATAGAACTCCATTGGTCCCAAATAAGTTAGCAAAGAAGGGGCTAATAGGAGTAGGCAGAGGAGGGGCCATTGCCTCTGTGCTTTATATGGATTCAGTGACACAAACCCACACATAGCATACAGATGGGCTGCACTAATGTTTAAGTTGTTTTTGGGGTGGGGTATCTGTCCCTCACAAGCCCTAAAGACAAAGAGGGTAAAGTTTTTCAACATGCCTAAGTGATTTAGGAACCAAGGTGCCATTGATATTTTTATGGGACTTAGATTTCTAAGTCACTTAGGTGCTTTTCAATATAGTATCCACAGTCTACTCTGGCTTTGAACAGCAAGTTAAAAGTCAACTATGAGGCTTTGATACTTCCAGTTCTTTTGGTATATCTGCATTATTATTATTATTGGAAATATTGTTATTAATTGATCAGAAAACAAAACTCTTTCTGTGAGAAATTTTGAATGAAAAATCTTTGTTTAAAATGTTTCAGGCAAAATCTTTCAATTTTCCTTCAGGAAGTTTCAAAACAATTCAGAACAAAAAAATGTAATAAATGCCTCTCAATAAAGAAAACAAAATGTCCTTTATTTTGAAGGAAACTAGAAAAAAAGGCTGACAGACAAAACTTGACATAAACAGAAAGGCTTTCAGAGTTATGTTTGTCAAAGTACAACGGCATTCTTGGGACCATCTGAAATTCATCAAGATTTTGTCAGGTTGCACAAGAGGTTTGTAATTAGTTCTGTCTGCAGCTTCAATGCTTCTCATAATGTGCTTTCTTCTCATAGAGACACTGTCAGCTCTAACTGGACCCAAAATTTAAGTTTTGTGAAAATAAGCTTTTGCAAAATTTAAGAGAGTGAGCTAGATTCTTTGCTGTGGTGAAGAACACAGTACAACTTGGTGGGGGTGGGTAGTAGTGTTTAATGCACGCAAAGCTGACACTTAGCTTACTTTTGCACTCCCTGATTCTGGGCTGGCTCTATGTTGGTCCAGACCCCCCAACATTAAGTAGAGCAGCCTAAAGACTGAGCTATGTTAAACTAGCTACCAACAACCTCAAAAGGCCAATTTGGCAGGTGGGTTCAGCTGCGTTTAAAGAAACCTTGGCCTTGCCTCTTGGCAATGGCCACATCATAGCTATGCTGGATCCATGCCAATGGAAGATATCCCCCCACCCACCCAGTACTGGTGTGATTTTCCCATTGCTGGTTACACTGGCTTTAGAGCCCATTTGCACCAGCAGTTTAACTCAAGGCAGCTGTCCTATAGCAAAGACTCTGGGCCACTATGCGCCTATGATATTTTAAAATAATGAAATAATATGAATGTTTCTGTTTGTATGCTTGTATTAATGGTGATTTATTTGTACTTTTTTATTTGCAAATAATAAACATTCATGCAGTATTTACACCCCAAACAATGCAGCTAAAAATGTACAGAACCTGACAGTGAACTTGACTAGAAACTATCTATAAATAAAACTGAAAGTGACTAACCTTTTGTCAAGTATCAGAGGGGTAGCCGTGTTAGGTTTGGGTGGTGAATACCCACTTCTTCGGATGCAAGCCTTTTGTCATTTTCCAAATTATGCTCTAGAGCCATAGCTATATAAGAATGGAGAGCATATCACATGAGGGCTTTAAAAAGGACTTCCATCCCAAAAGGTGTCATTCATTCCAAATTATCTTTTAATCCTTTCTGAGTCTAGGCTTATTTAGAGGGAGGACCCCAGGAGTGGAAGCCAAATGATGATGTTTCTAATTTGAGGAGAATACCTACAGAGCAGTTTATAGCTGACAAAAATGTTCATTGTACAGCTCTGTTGAGACTTCAAGCTAGCAAATGGCTTGGAGAAGTTTTGGATGATAATGAAAGAAGAAAATACACAACAATTCCAAGAATAGAAAGCTAAAATCTAGGCACTAATGTAATAATAAACCTAGAGGCCCCAAATAAAACTGGGGTCCCATTGTGCCTGACACTGTACAGGCACATAGTAAGAGACAGGTATAGTCCTCAGCATATTTACTACAGACTGTATTGTGCCTCTAAGGCACAGTCGGCACTGGCATAACCACTACAGCAAAAGAGCTAAGAAGCACTGAACCTGAAAAAGACATACTGGTTGTTACCCTGCTACAATAGAAGTCAATGACAAAACTCCCTGTAAACTGATGGAATGACTCAGCAGAAAAAAGTCAGTCAGCAATGTTTTTTTCCTCAAGGGTTAGTATTTATAATATCTTAGTAAAATAAATTAACAGAGTGAGTAGAAAATTCCCCAGTTTAGGATTCATCCCAGTCCTATGATCTTTTTATTGTGGAGCCCAACCTTCCCAAAAGTATTTTTTCCCTCTCCCAAGCAGACACTCTTAGTGTATGCCAACACTTAGCGTGTTAAACCATACCTAAAAAATTAACATCATTGTAAATTCTAATGTAGACACCGTCATGCTGCCTGGAGTGGGTCATAACTCTGAGTGCCTGTCTCAGGGCAGACTGTCAGAAAAAAGTTTATTCCAGGACACAAACTTTTGTTGCTACTTGGGTTAAACACAATTAATGACAAACATTTGTGCCTTGTTTAGGCTAGAATTTGCAATAATTGGTTAATATGTTAACGTATGAGTAAAAATTCCAGTGTAGACATAGGCTTATAGACCTTCCCCTCATCTGTGCAACGGGAGGGGGAAGCTGAACTGAAGTTACTCCGAGGGCCAGATTTTCAAAGGCACCGAAAGATATAGACAGGTGCCTAGTGAAATGGGAGTTAGGTGCCTAGTCGCTTTTGAAAATCCCACTAGGTGCTTATCTGCATCTTTAGATGCCCAAATAGCTTTGAAAATCTGTCCGCCAGTGACTTCATTGGAAGCAGGATTCATGTTCAATACCACAGTTCCAAAGAGCCCAGCTGCTGTGCCACCTTTGAAGAGAGTGCAGCAAAATGCAAGTCTTTGTGCCCAGCTAGCTCCATAGCCGCTCTGGAGAGGTTAGCACCACTATGCATACTAGACTTGCATTCAGTGAAGCACATGGTCCACCTTGGCTCTTCTTCAGGTATAGAATAGTTCAGGAAGCTCCATGTGTTTTCTGTGTTCCCTTTGCACATGCTTGCAGGGCTGGGCACAATCTAGTCCTAACAGTTCTTATTAAGAGAAAGAAAATGAGAAACTGCAGGCACTGCAGATGTTATGTTGGAGTGGAATTCCCAGATGCAACATATATGCTTTGTTTCCAGTAAATGGAAAATTGCCTAGACCCAAATACGTTCCAGAATAAACAGAGGAAAAGATTTGTAATTATAGACTAGCACTGATCTGCTTTATTGGTCCTTAAACATTTAGGCCCAGAGCCTCAGCTGATGTAAATTGCAGTAACCTTATTGACTTCAATGGAATGTGCCAATTTATGCCAGCTGAGGAATTGGCTTCCACTGTCTACAAAGTCAGAATTGACAATTAGCTACTTCATTTTTGTCTCAACAGATTTTTTGATAATTTGTGCAGTATATCAGAGCATTCAAATAAATACCCAAAGAAAGCCAAACAATTCTGTAACAATGAGCAGAAGACTTTGTGCAAATGGTAGTTTTTCCTACTTTAAAATGAGTTAACATATTTAAAGTAGTAGCCGTGTTAGTCTGTATCATCAAAAACAACAAGGAGTCCTTGTGGCACTAGAGACTAACAAATTTATTTGGGCATAAGCCCACAAAAGCTTATGCCCAAATAAATTTGTTAGTCTCTAAAGTGCCGCAAGGACTCCTTGTTATATTTAAAGTAGGGCAGCAACTTTCTAAAACAACTTTACTCTTTCCAGACAAGCTACAATGACATGATGATCTATAAAAAAAAATGATCATTTGGATCAGTTGCACATCAAGCTCAATGTTTGTAAAGTGCTTTGGGATGAAAGGTAAATCGTTATAAGTACGTGGAAGTAAACATAAATTATTTTTATTATTTTCCAGATCAAGCCTACGTGACACAGTTTGCTGTATTTCATCTTCCTTGACTTTCTAATTAATGGCAAAGAGTTCTGTGGCACCTTATAGACTAACAAATGTATTGGAGCATGAGCTTTTGTGGGTGAATACCCACTTCATCAGATGCATGTAGTGGAAATTCCACTCTTTGCCGCTTTTACAGATCCGGACAAACACGGCTACCCCTCTGATGCTTTCTAATTAATAGTTTTCACTGTGACAAACATTTTTTTTCTTCGCTTTTGCACAATGTTGTAAGCATGTGCCATATTTTTCAAAACTCAGGACCTAAATTACTCCTTGGAATATGTGAGGAAGTGGGCCTTAAGGATTTGTGTTGGCAAACATGCATTTTGTGAACTCAAAACAGATTCCCAACACTTAGCTCATGTATATTTTATACAATTGGCTTTGCCTCATATTCTTAGGTGCAGAGTTTTGAAAATGTGGTCCTTAACCACCATATTTGGCAGTAACTCGGACCAATGTTAGCCACCCCAGCAAAGAGGCCAAAGAATGACTGGGTCATGGAAACTGAATTACCCTCTTACCTTTGGGCATGGACGCTGCTGTCAAGCATTCATGCCCATTGCATAAGATGTATAGCAGCTTCCTGGGAAAAGGGGAACAAGATGTCATGCTCTTACGTCAGACTGTTTAAGGGAAGGTTGGTGTCTAGTAAACTTATCAGCATCTATAATTTAAATAAAGGTGAGACACTTGACAATAAATGTGTAACTGGTTGGATGACAGTGAAGGTGTTGTGTTGGCATAGTTGCATCTGGCAGGGTATGCAATTCTGCATGAAGCAAGAAAGAATTAAGAGGGTGATGTAACCATCTTGTTTAAATCTGGCCTTAAATTTAGATCTCCCTTTCCAAACTGCATATAAATGAGTGTCCTGGGAATGGGGTTAAGATGGGCCCAAGATTAGTTTATTACCAATTGTCCTGCTATGCCATAGAGTCCCTTTTGAGCTTGTCAAGTTCCTCTCTGCAGTTGTACTGGAGTCGCTAAAGCTGATTGTTTTTGAAGATGGCAAGATAGCTCTGATTTTGTGGCTAGAATGACAGCCGTAAGGCTGATAGTGGTTTCTGGATCAATTCAATGCATCTTGGGTTTAGATTGGGATGAACTGAAGGTTACACCCTTCTTGTGGGCTCTCCTTACCTTTATGGAAGGAACATGTCTTTCCTGCCGGGGAGATGGTTGTTTCAGTTGCTTGCCCTATGAGGTAAATGGAGCCAAGGCACTTCTAGAGAGTTCTAAGTGAAAATACTGTTCTGCTGACTGTTCTATTCTACTGATGGGTTGGTAGGACTTTATAATGATCTTTTGTCCTTGTCTATCAGTATAATGGCCTTGAATGCCCTGACTCCATCTCCACAGGTCACTCTGGTGTCCAGATGATAAGACAGATGTAGTGTAAGGGAGGGCAGCTAGCAGAAATCATACACTGAGTCTGACTATTTGGTCCCTTAAAGACTTTTTGAAATCATATGCTGTGGCTTCGCAGGTAGTAAGGAAGCATTTCATTGTCTCCATTGTAACATCCTCAACATCCAGAAATGTGGAACTGTTCAATGTGGCAGACAGTTATCGAGCATGATGTTTTAGTGACAAGTCTGTGGTTTCTAATGGGGTAGATGGAGTCTCTCCTGGGTTGCTTCATCCCTTTCTTTCTGAGAGGTCTGAGAGAGCTCCTGGGTGACTGCTCATCTGCCCTAAAGGCTCTCTCATGGGGTACCACAGGTTTCTGTCTGTCACTCTTCCTGTTCAATGTGAACATCAAGGTTAGGGCCTGATCCAACTCACAGTACAGTCAAAGGAAAGAATCTTGTTAGTTCAACAGCACCTGAACTGGTTGCTGCAAGACTCATCTATCTCCCCCAGCGTTTGCTAAGGAGCAGATTGAATGACACTGGATAGTCAGATGTGGGGGATTATTATTCAAGTATATTTTGTGACATGGGGTTGTTTTGAATGGGTGGGTTGTAATTATCCTTAATTTTGTAAATTTAAATATCTGTGCAAGCACCTAGAGTCTTGGATTGATAGTTCTTAAAGAAATATGATTAAATAAAGGAAGAAATGTTATGACAAAATGTCCACGGCCACAATTTGGACATCTCTGTACTCAGGGCTGCCTGACACTTCTCATTATAAGACCCTGTTTTCAGTTGATCATAATTTTGCCAAACTTTAACCATTCAGGCTGAAATTTTTCATGCCAGGTGTCTGCTTCAGGCTGAATATTTTTTAAAAGTTTGGTAAAAATGGTTCAGTCATTTCTGAGAATGTGATTAGAAAAAAATACATTGCTTTATCCATGTTAAAAAAATTCTTACAGTCATTTCATTGAGAAGCCCTAGCATCTCCATGCTGTGGAGCAGGAACTTGACATTTGGCAGAGAGGTGGCCTCTGTATCAAGGATACACCTTTTGCTGTTCCTGTGAAAAAATACCACTTCAATGCAGAGAGTACAAGAACCAGATCTGGGGTGGGAGGGGGGTGACAGAGGGAGTAAATTAGGACAAGGAACCAGGGGTGAGGGGCAGAGGGAGAGACTGAGGGTATGTCTGCACTAGAACTGCTCCAGTGGCATAGCTATGCCAGAGACAGAAGGGGTTCTTCCTTCACTGTAGTAAATCCGAGAACCGGTAGCTAGGTGAACGGAAGAATTCTGTGTCTACGCTGCCACTTATGTCAGCAAAACTCATGTCGCTCAGGGGTGTGAAAAAACCACCATTCATTAAGGTGGTTTTATTATGTCAATGGGAGAGCTCTCTCCCATCAGTATAGAGTGGCTACATGAGTGATCTTTCAGCAGTGCAGCTGCATTGCTACAGCTATAAGCTCGCTAGTGTAGACATGGCCTAACTCAAGCTAACTGTTGCAGTGAAGATGAGGCCAGAAAAAAGTGATGAATTATTTACTGATTGTTGAAAAGTACTTTATTTGTTGTAGGTTAATTGATTTTTTTTTTAATGCAAAGGCATGGCCAATGAAAAATGAAACATACTGATGTTCCTAGGTGTCTTCTTTCTACTTTGTTCCAATGTGTAGAAAATTGAGTGTTTTATCCCTGGAATATGATGCAAATCATGACACCACACCTATACTGTTTTGAGAAATGTAGTTCAGTAGTTTTGTTGCAGGCATGTTTATTTGTGACTGGGACATTGAACAGAGGTTCTTAACTGTGATATATGGACCACTGGTGGTCCACATAGTTTTTGCTTGTGGTCTGAAGAGAACTAGCTGGTTATGGGTCATGACCTTCCTCATTTCCAGCTGCTAGGATGCATTAAAAGAAGCTAAAACTACAATAGCTACTCTCATATTATTTATCTATGTGAGCAATTGCTATAGTTCTAACAAGAATGGGAGGTGAAGTGGAGTCCAAGCAATCGTGAATGGAAGGAGAGGTGTCCATGAGACATTCTCTCTACTCAGATGTCATCCACACTATAAAAACCTCTAAAGAACCCCTGCATTAAAAATATGAGAGCTAAGAAACTTTATTTTCACTAAATTGTGGTACTGATTTGGTTTCATTATATGTGAGTTAATTTTTTGTGTCATTTTTGTGGAGGAGGAAGATTTTAATGTTTTGGAATTATGGGGATTATTGGTATCTTTTGTTACATATAGAAAAGAACAGAACATCCAGGGGGTCTCTCCCAGTAAGGTGTAGGAGTACTGGAGGCAGAAATGGTTACAATAGTCAGTTTTGTTGCAAGCTTTTTTTGGTGGTTTATTATGCATTTTACCTAGCAATTTTTTAAACTAAATATTTTTTCTTCTACCAATTTTCTTTTTTAAATTATTTTAATCAAATAGAAGCTTTTAATACATTCACTGATTTCTAAATGAGATGCCCCAGCTTCTCACATATGTACCATCTTTGTTTTATTACAATAGAGATTTAAGAATTAAGCACAACTATAACTTTGCAATATTAATTTCAATCAACTGACACAATTCAGTCATTTAATAGAGAGTCACACCTTTTCATGTTCTCTGTATGTATAAATATCTCCTGTCTGTGAGTTCCATTCTATGCATCCGAAGAAGTGAGCTTTAGCTCACGAAAGCTCATGCTGAAATAAATTTGTTAGTCTCTAAGGTGCCACAAGTACTCCTGTTTTTTTAGTAAATTGTGTGATAGGAAGGACTCAGCTAAATTACACTGTCCTCTAGTGGCAATCAGTGTTGCTGTAATCTACATTCTTACTAGAAATAATAGACTGTCTTGTGGTTAAAGGAGAGCAGATATCTGGGATCAAATTTTTTGGTAGTGTGTCCACTAATCTTAGGTGCCTCATCATTTGAGTGCTATCTTGATACATTTTGGACCAGATTTTCAGAGGTGACATGCACCCACATCTCCCAGTGACTTCAGAGAGAGGCAGAGAGAAAGAGCCCACAGCTCTGAGAATCACGTTGGCATCCAGAAATTAAGGCACCCAAAATTAGTAAACGTTGAAAAATTTGCCTTGGGTTCTATTCCCAGCTCTGCCACAGTTTTCTTGTGTGATTGCAAGCAGCCACCTAGGTCACAATGTTCAAACTTCAATGGGAGCTGAAAGCACTCATGGCTTGAGGCATCTCAGTTTGGAAACATAGGTTTTTAGCTTCCTTGGCCTTGTAAAGAAACCTGGCAGTACAATCACCTGCTATGCTTGTAGGATATGTCAGGCCTGAATCTTTATTTGTGTAATCATCTTTTCCTGTGTAAAGTATTTTACATCTACTTTGTAACTCATTGTGCCCAGGTATAAATGACTACACAGGGTGAAAGACAATGGAAAATCAGGTCCTTCTTATCCTCACCACAAAATTTCTTGCAACAGTGCACCAGTTTTGCTAGCACCAATGCAGTGCTAGTGTGGACTGGAAGTGCTGTGTTGTAGTTGCAATGGTATAATTACTTATTGAGTCCCTGGGCACTCCTACAAGGCTCCTTCTCGTGCTGCTGTGACAACTCTGAACACTGAGCTGCTAGTCAAAACTCTCACTCACTGTCTGCATGCAGGGCTGAGAACAGCTGAGATGGTACTTGGTCAATCTTAAGATTTACCCATTTGCCACCTCCAATATCCCAACCTCCCATAGCACTAATTAAAGGCTCAAAAGAGATATGGAAAAATACACCTTTATTAACATTTTTAAACATGTAAGCAAACTGGGTTTTTTTGGTTCTACAAGGGACTCAAATTTATTTTTTAAACAACATGTACATGGCACATTCCAATGTGCTTACTTTAGTGGCTATTGCCATGCCAGTCTGTCCACTACCACTGCAGCATCTCCCAAGCTCCTGATATCAAAATAGAAAACAGGGAAGGGACATTGGTTAAAAGATACATAGCAAGGTTTATATGAGGAGGATCGCCCAGACCCAGTTTGTATGCTGTAACATATATACGTGCTGTCCGAGTGGTCTGGATTTCCCATGGTCTCCTGGATCCCTGGACTGTCATCATCCCGATCCTGAAAGATGTCCTGAGCAGGCCACAGAGGGAAAACCACATGACTTCATCTCCATTTGCACTGGCTAAATCCCAAACACTACCTGGATGTGAGCCTCTTTCTCTCTCTTTTCCCCCGTGTCACCCCGGCTCCCGTCCCCTCCCTCCGGGCCCCGGCTCGCCCCGTGTCACCCCGGCTCCCGTCCCCTCCCTCCGGGCCCCGGCTCCCCCGTGTCACCCCGGCTCCCGTCCCCGGCTCCCCCGTGTCACCCCGGCTCCCGTCCCCTCCCTCCGGGCCCCGGCTCGCCCCGTGTCACCCCGCCTCCCGTCCCCTCCCTCCGGGCCCCGGCTCGCCCCGTGTCACCCCGGCTCCCGTCCCCTCCCTTCGGGTCCCGGCTCCCCCGTGTCACCCCGGCTTCCATCCCCTCCCTCCGGGTCCCGGCTCCCCCGTGTCACCCCGGCTCCCGTCCCCTTCTCCTCAGGCTCCCCTGCTCTGCCACCCGGCCCTCGGGCCCAGGCTCCCCCGCCGTCTCTCGCCGGGCCGGGCGGAGCAGTTTCCCCGCCGCACCCGGAAGTGGCGGGCGGGATATAGCGGAAGCGCTGGGCGGGCCCGGGTCTCTTTGGTACTGGCGGCCGGAGGAAGATGGTGAGTGCCGGGAGGGGGGTCGGGGGAAATCCGCCGCCATCCAGCGGGATTCGGGGGCTTGCGTGGCGCGGGGAGGCTGCCCGGGGCCCGGCCAGTCCGTACGTCACGATGGAGCTGCGGGCCGGGGCCCAGGCCGCCTCTGCTGCGAGGCCACGGCGGGCCCGGTCCCTGCTCCCTCTTGCCGCGCTCGGGCGCTGGAGGAGCTGGACACGCTCCCACTGAGGGGGCGCGGGGTCTCCCGCCTCCGGGGCCCCCTCCGCGAGCATCTTCCCTCGCTGACCCCGAACCACGGGGCTCTCCGTGGAGCGAGGCCTCGTGCTGGCGAGGCGGCCTTCCTAGAGCTCGGTGTTGAGGGGTAACCCGCCAACCTGCCCTGTTGGTAAAGATCCGGGAAAAGCCTCCTGCGCGTTGGGGCTCAGTGGTGCCAGACGGGGGTTGTGGTAGCTCTTTAATAAGGGGAGTCAGGCAAACCTTGCGGGACGTGAGGTAGGGGAGGGGGGCTGCCTAGGTCTGTGACTTGTCAAAACGATCCTGCCGAGTTGTCTTTTTGACGAAAATATAAAAAATTATCATTGGCTTGTGCAAAACGAGCCAGCCGTGTTGGTGAAGTGATGCTGTTCCACCAGTTTACTCGCAATGAGAGATCACTTGAGGGGTTGAGAGAGAACAGAATTGGGAATCTGTAAACATTTCTAAGCAGTTGTGCTATCTCATTTTTCTGTTATAAAGGTGGGATATGCAGGAATGTAAGTAATTCTTGTTTAAGAAAGTGAGATGTGGTACATAAAACTGAGATGTGTATGTTAGATGTATTTCCACCTCTTCATTTGTGTGTACCATTGGTTATTTCATTAAAATGTCTGAGTGAGAGTTTCAGAAGACTTTACTTTGTTTTGAGGTACGTGGTTAAGCGCTAGCCAAAACTGTATTTTTATTTAATACAGCTTTCTGACATGCAAATTCCTGAATTGTATTTCAGACGAAGGGAACATCGTCATTCGGTAAGCGCCGCAATAAGACCCACACTTTGTGCCGGCGCTGCGGATCCAAGGCATACCATCTCCAGAAGTCCACCTGTGGGAAATGTGGGTACCCTGCTAAGCGCAAGAGAAAGTGTAAGTATGGAACCTTCAAAAATTATTTGTGTAAACTTGTTCTTTGAATTAGTTTTTCATGAAGAAACTGTTTATACAGTACCAGGATAGTCACTTGTGAAAGTGATGGGTCTGTCTAAATAAACACAGCCAAAACAGTGGGCTTTTTTGTGATTTAATAGAAAAAATATTGTTTGTATAAGGAGTTCTGTGGTATTTTGCAATGTGCTTTAGAGTTTTCAAGGAGCTTTTTGTTCACTACCCTCTGTTTTCTTTATTTACATAGGCCTGGTCTACACTGGGGGGTGGGGAGGAGAGGATTGACCTAAAATATGCAACTTCAGCTATGAGACTAGCGTCTATACTAGACGCGATAAATTGATCCCCGATAGATCGATCACTACCCACCAATCCAGCAGGTAGTGTAGACATACCTATACAGAAATTACTATCAGAAAATGAGCACCAAGTTGCTCTGCGTATAGCTATATGTCTCCAAATCAAATTTATACATATATACAATGTATCCTGTAGATACAACCATTGTTCAATGTGCACATATTTAAAGTATTTTAGTGGTATTACTGTTGCTCTGCTTCGTTCCCACTGTAAAACAGGGATGGTATTTGCCTATCTCATTTTATACACTTAATTGTGTCGGTGAAACAAAATAAATCTCTAAATTGCATTCTAGATAACTGGAGTGCCAAGGCTAAAAGACGCAACACCACTGGTACTGGTCGTATGAGGCACCTGAAAAATGTCTACCGTCGATTCAGGTACAACACTGAATTTCAAGCATGCAAGTTACACTGTAACATGAGATCTTACACAGACTTCAAATACCTTTTAAAAACCCATTATCTAAATGAACACTTATTGCCATTTTCTTTTGTAATGTATGCAGTACGTATGTAGTCTTAACTTTTTCAGTTTATTATAAACATCTTGTGATGTAAAAGGTATTTGATTCATATATTTGACCCAACATTCCTTGGTAGCCTTCTCCATTTGTTTAGACTGGAAGTTCTGAGTTCTAATGTAGGATCTGCAACTAACATGCCAAGTGAACTTGCCTAAGTCAGGAAAGGTTTAATGAATATTTCTAAACGCTTTGGAAAGCTCAGTTAATGGGAGCTACATAGGGCATAATATTGTTAGTTTTGATTGTAATCCAGTTTGGATTACATGAACATGAATCAGAAATGGAAGCAATATTATTTCTAAGTGTGAAGCCGTGATCTGCACTTGTGGTAACTTAGTGGTATTTTAATTAAAGTAATTATACCAGTGTTTTCCATTATTGTTGTGGAGTGAAGAACACAAGAGGAAAAGTAGCTAGAGGGGTTTTATGCAATGATAATACATTCTCTTTGTGATGACTGGCTTTCTTTTTTGCACTTTTATTTGCACTTTTTGCACTACTGCATGTTTGGACTAGATGTGCTCTAGCAGACTTTAAAGGACTTTCAGACTTTCACTTCCATTACTAAAATGACCTCTTTAGAAGGTATGTCTTGTCCAGCACTTGTTTCTGTTGAGGCGATTACTTCATAATGTTATAAGATCTGCTGATGCTGCCAGGCACTGATAAAGTGAGTTGAAGGCATTCTGCATCTCGCAGGATTGGGCCCATTGTCCACTTGAAAGAGTACTCTTTTTTTTTTTAATCTTCTGGGTGGTGGTAGTTGCATAGTAACTACCTGCAACTCAACCAATTCCTGAAGCAGAACTTCTTGTAACAGATCCTTGAAAGATTTCAGAGGTTTTTGCCCACATGTGGCATTACCAGCAGAATCCTAGGATATGAGTGTGATGATAGTATTTTGTTTTAAATTGTGGAGGAAATCACATCATATAAAAGAGAAACAAATGTTTGACTAATTTTGATTTCCATAACAGCAGCTCATTAATGTAGTTAACATATGTTTGTTAGCCTGTTCCTTTTGTAAGAAATGCCACGATTGCCAGTGTTGATGAGTTAGCAATTTGGTATAGACAGTACAGTAATACTAATCCGGGAACATATATCTTTTTAGCACTGAGATAGTTATGTTTGATAAGTTGAAATTGCATTCAAAGTGAGAATTAATCACTTAAAGGTGTGCCTTTCATGTTTCAACATGGAGTTCATGTGTAGTTTAAAGCATCACTGCTCCATGAAGGTATAAAATAAAACTGAAGTTTCCTTTAAAATGAACATTGATTTTAATAGTGATGTCTGTAGTGTTGCTCTTGAAAGTCCAAAGAAGACTTATAGCTAGGGTCAGCGTTAGCTCTTATTCTTTTGGTCCGTGTAGTCCTTTCCCAACAGCACTGTCAGAAAAAAGTTGTAATAAATCACATAATGTCCCGCTTCCTGCAACCTGCTACTTGATACATCTAAGGCCATGTCTATGATACCACTTAAGTTGCTCAGGGCGTGAAAAAACACCCCCAAGAGACATAAGTTACACTGACAGAACGCTGTCTATGCCTTCTCCTGACGACATAGCTAACACTGCTCATGGAGGTGGTTTTATGGCATAGAGCAGCTACACAAGTGATCTTACAGCTGCACAGCTGTAAGATCACTAGTGTAGACATGGCCCCAAGGTATTGGTTAGCTGCATTTAATTGCCTTATCTTGGTGAACTTTGCAGTGACTGTTGCCTTGTTTGTTTCTTTCCTAGCTGCTCTCACTTTTTCTCAGTTTACTTAATTAGTAATTGGAGGCTGGGGGATTTGTGTTTGGAGTAGCCTTACATCTAATCTTACAGTACTTACTAAAGGGAAACCCCCCTTGGCTTCAAAAAATCACTTGCTGGGAAAAGAAAAATAGAATGATTTCAACTGTAGTTTTACCTGAGTAAGCACTGCAGAATTGCTTCCATTATGTTGGGACATGAACTTCTGGGTAATATAACTTAACTGTTCTAGTAGGAGTGAAATTTTAAATAGACACACTGAAATGTTCATGAGCAGCTTGTCAATGATGTTTCTCTTTAAAAATGTCTGAACATATGAAGTCCATAGTGATTTTGACTTGTAACTGAGATAAGCTGAACCAAATACATTGTCTGAAACTTTCTAATAAATACCACTTTATGGAGCCTGGAATATAAAATGCTTTAAAAAGACAGTAACCCTGTTGTTATTGTTTTTGTACGTACAGGAATGGATTCCGTGAAGGAACAACACCTAAGCCCAAGAGAGCCGCTGTTGCAGCATCCAGCTCATCTTAAGGACTCATCTGTTTGTTAAAATAAATGATCTAATTCAGAAAAAAATTGTCGGGTTTTTTTATACACATTTTATTTTGGTGAAACGGTAAGAGTATCTATATATGCGTGTGTGTAATAGATTCTGACAAAGTGTTGTGTTGAAGTTCATTAAACACATTCCTTTAAGTGATTTCTCATTTTATCATATTTATATCTTTAAGAGTGTTCGTCTAAATAATGTAATTGCTGAAGTTTTTTATGGGCAAAGTATATAATTCTTTATACCAACACAATTTTTACGCTGAATAATTTCAAAACTCCCTTTTGCATAACAAGTCTTCTACATATACAGCCGTAGGAGATGTTCATCAATTAGTAGCTTTTGGTTGATATAACTACTAATTTGTACACAAATGTGCACAGTTCTAGATACGACTAAATAAGATGCACAATTTTTTCCTTATTCTGTCTAAAAGAAAGCAATTCACTTACCAAGGAACTATAAATATTCTCATCTCAATAGTCGCTGTATGCACTGGAGTGTACTTTAAATGACAGCCATCAGCTAACTAAAGCCATACGTTATTCTTAATGTCAGTCTGTAAAGGTTTTATTGACTTAAAACTGCCTACTTTCAGAATATAAGGGAAAACTTTTTTTTAAAAGGGGTTGTCTGGTCTTATCTTGTATTTTAGTGTACTAATGTTCTGTTCACTGTTTTTTTCACAATTTAAAAAAGACAAGTCTGCAAAAAGTGTCTAACCCATTTGTTCAGAGGGTCATCATTTGGGTTGAGTGAAGTTTACAACTATGGAAAAAATAGTGTTTAAGTCCCTAATGAACAAGTGGTTTTAGCCTAGTCCTTATTACTAACAAGACCTAATCTGCAATTGAGGGTCGGGCATCTGGATAGACACCTCCCCTGCTCCAACAAAAAGAAAACAACAAAAAAATCAGGACAGTAGTAACATTCTGTTGCTAGGATTAAGGTACCATGTATGAGGGGTTCCACCCCACCCCCAGGGGATTAGTGCTCTGGGGGTTAGAGATGTGCTGTACATGTGAGTTACTTAGGTTAAATGAGCAGATGCTTTGTGCATTAATCTGTATGTTGTGGGAGAGGGCTGGTTAGGAGTCTCTTGGAATGAGTGTTGATGGTTCTCATACTCTATAGCCTGCCCTGGAAGACTTGGTTGGTCACTCACAACTGGTTCTTTCTCTCAGGATGATGCCATTGGAAAAACTGCTGTATGGTGAGAGTGTAGGCTGGGGGCAGTGACTTGAGGCCCCTTAAGTGAGGGAGGGCAGAACAGGCAAGTCAGCAAGGCTGAGCATTTCCTGGCACAGTAGGTCTAAAACCAGGGGCTGAGATGTTTATGGTTCCTTTTGTTTCACCTTGTAACAGTTCAGGAGTGGAGGGTGTCAACAAGCATCTGTTACTTCACCTTATTACACTATTGAAAGAAGGGTCAGTTACGACTAAACTTTATACTCTAATATTTTTAAAGGATGTTAGTCATGTCTTTGCTTCCATAATCTAGACCTGGCTTGGAACTGTAGAATGATTACTATCGTGGTAAATGTCTACCATATACCCATCTGCAGCCTAGTATATGGTAGAGCACAAGCAAAGAAAGACCGGGGAGGGAGTACAGCAGATGTATCCAAACTATGTAATTGTAGATCTACTTGGGCCATTTCTAAACTAGGAAAATTTATTACTGCCCTACTCTCCTTCCCTCAGCTGATCCTGTTATGATAGCAGAAACCCACTCTATCCATCAATTGTTTTGATATTATCACTTTTGTTAAAGGAGACATTTTAAGACTCAACTTATTTTAATTTCAGAAGCATTAATTCAACTACATAAAGTGGTGCGGTGGTGGTTTCTTACGTTAGTCTTGTAAGTATGTATAGTTTGGCTAAAAAATGCCTATGTTTCATATGTGTAATGAGATGCATCTGTAGCACATGGACACCATCATGGCAGAAGTGTAACTGAGCAATGGGGATGAAATTAAAAGAAGGTAGGCTGGTTAGGAGAGCTTCCTACTATTGAATGCTTTGGCATATCCCACTTCTCCATCATCCTTGAATGAGAGCATCCCCAGCCCTTGAAGCATAGGGAAAGCTTCTGTCCTAACGCGCCTAGCAATAGTAGATGTGACCTGCTAGGTCTTTCCTTCAACAGTATGTAAATTCTTTTTCTATGTGGCAAAAAAAAAGTTAATCTCTGATTTTTTTTCAAGGACACAACTGACCTAGGAATTTTTATTTTGTGAGCAATCAGATCTACTGACTAAAAAATCCAATATGCTGTTGTAAAGAAAAATGCCTAGCCCTTTGCTACTGCTGTTTGTCAGCTTCCCTGATGTGAAATATATTGGTCTGTACTATATGTCAGAAAAAGATCAGTTTATGTCATGATCAAATAGAAGTGTTGGAGCAGAAAATCAATAATGTGTATAACGCTGAAAGAGGAATGAAAAAGGATTTTTATACAGTACAGCAGTATAATAAGCTGTTGATTACTTGAACAAGTGAAAATTGTGCAAACATGTTCAATTACACTTTTAAATTTTATTCAAGGGAATTTCATAAATGATGGATGTTGGAGCAGCAGTGATTTGTAATGACTATGCTATGTATAACCTGTATGCTCAAAAGGTCTGTTTCACTTCCCTCCCCTTAATCTCTCCCTCTTGGAATACCTGTGAAGTGGCTTTCCCCCTCCCTCCCGGAATGCTTGTGGAATGAATGAGCTGGTTGAACAGCTGGAAGATCAGAAGAGCTTCCAGGTAGACAAGGTGTCTGGGACTCAAATTAGGCAGCACTCACACACCTGAGGTGGAGTGTGACCAGCCAGATGCAGCCAAGTCATCTCTAGTCCCAGGCCATGAGGAGCAGATCCTTAAAAGGGGAAGGGGCCATGTGCTCAGGAGTGCACTCATAAGCTTGTACCTCCCATGGAGGCCCTTCGCCCAGACCACCTGGCCAGTGGTTTGCCACATTGCATTCCATCAGGCCTCGGGAAGACTTAGCTTCATCACACCCTCCATCGCTGTGCTGTGGGACACTTATCTTGAAGGATCCTGACATCTCCAGTGCCGTGCCTGTCCTGGGACCGTGAGTATGCGAGTGAGAGCGTGACGACCCCCCCCCCCACACACACACACCTTTTGAGCTTAGCTATCAATATAATAAATGTGCTGCTTTCTGCCATACTCTGGTGGGTCATTAGTCATCCGTAAGCTTACTAGCTGGCCCAATTTCAGGTAACAATAGAAACAAGTCATACAGGCACAGTTGTTGGAGCTGTTGGTCAATATCAGTTGAACGTTGTTGAATTTGTGGACTGAAGACTGAATATCATCAATTTTTCCAGGTTCTTTGCTGTAATCTGCTAAACTACTGATGTTTATTATTGTAAGAAATGCCATAAAATAGTGATAATTACTGGTGAACTATTTAATGTTAAAATCACACTTGGATTTGAGAACCATTTTTCTTGAAGGGTAGGTGTGAATAAATAAAAACTAAAGTTTACAGTTTTTTAAACATTCTGAAGCTTTCCAATACACTTAAGCTTGTCCATATTCTAAAAAAAAAAAAACACTTTTAAATAAATGCCTATTTATTGATAACTATCATATCAATGGTGACAGGCATGGCAAAGTGGTAGTCGTGTTAGTCTGTATCAGCAAAAAGAATGAGGAGGCCTTGTGGCACCGTAGAGACTAACAATTTTATTTGAGTATAAGATTTCGTGGGCTAAAACCTGCTTCATCAGATGCATGGAGTGAAAAATACAGTAGGAAGACATACACACCACATGCACCCTACCCCTCTCCCTGGTCACTCAATTACAGACCTAAAAGTCGCAATTATTCAACAAAAAAACTTCAAAAACAAACTCCGAGAAACTGCAGAACTGGAATTAATTTGCAAAATTGACACTATTAAATTAGGCTTAAATAAAGACTGGGAGTGGATGAGTCATTATACAAATGAAAAACTATTTCCCCATGCTAATTTTCCCCCTACTGTTACTCACACCTTGTCAACTGTTTGAAATGGGCCATCCTGATTATTACTGCAAAAGTGTTTTTGTTTTGTTTTTTCTCCTGCTGCTAATAGTCCACCTTAATCGATTAGTCTCATTAGAGTTGGTATGGCAACCTCCGTTTTTTCATGTTCTGTGTGTATGTATATCTTCCTACTGTATTTTCCACTGCATGCATCTGATGAAGTGGGCTTTAGCCCATGAAAGCTTATGCTCAAATAAATTTGTTAGTCTCTAAGGTGCCACAAGTACTCCTCATTCTTTATTCTATCAATAACAACATAGGACCATTCAGACCCCATTGCAATCAACGTAAGTCTTTTTGCCATCTCTTTTTCAGAGCTTGGATCAGGCCCTTGTTTATAAGAATCCCCTGTTTCTGTAGAGGGCTATAGCTTGGAGGATTTGGCAACGGCAACTGATATCTTTCTCCTCTGACATTCTCCAGGTTGGTTAGTTAAGTCACCTTTCTCTCAAGTTTTGTTGAAACCTAGTAGACCAAAGTAGGTGGAGGCTGTTTTGTTTTCTTGTTTGTGTGCAGGTTACTTTTTTGTCCAAAGTCTCTTAGAGAATTTCACAACAAAGAATCCTGTGGCACCTTATAGACTAACAGACGTTTTGCAGCATGAGCTTTCGTGGGTGAATACCCACTTCTTCGGATGCAAGAGAATTTCACAGCATTTAAAGTAAGATAGGGGGATGGAGGCATCCATGTGGTGACCTGACATGATGTCCCAGGAGATGTGCTGCCTGCCAGGAGCCCACATCTGAGAAGCTACGGAAAGGGTGCTGAGGCTCATCTGTCCCTCTGACAGTTACTTCATTGCTGCTTATCCATGGAGGCACTCATGATACTGTCAGGTCTGACCATCAACAGTGACTACAGGGCTCGCAGAGCGTGAGGGTAAAGGATTCAGGGGCGCAGGTTGTGTTCTTGTCCGTGCTCCCACTCTCAGGGTAAGGGCCCAGGCAGGGACATGCACATCCTGAGGATGAATGAATGGCTGCACGGATGATGTCGATGGGAGGATTTTGGCTTAGTACACCATGGGATACTGTTTCAGAAAGGAGGTCTGTTGGGACAAGAAGGGGAAGAGCATCTTGTCGCACTGACTCACCAACCTAGGGAGGAGGGCTGTAAACAAGGTTCAAAGAGGGCAGGTGACAAAATCCCACAGGTAAGCATAAGTGACCTTACCAGAAGTCTGGGGGGGAGGGTGTAAATAAGAAAAATTACAATAGTGTTATAGGAGTAACGAGGGAAATCATTTCAGATGTCCATACATAATACGAGGAAAGAACAGGAAGAATTGGAAATATTAGTACATAGCCAAATTATGATTTAATTGGTATTATGGAGACTTGGTGAAGTAAATCTTGACTGGAACGTTGGTATAGGGCAGTGGTTCTCAACCTGTGGCTCGTGACAGCCTCAGGGCCATTCAAGCGATATTGAATGTGGCCCACCGTGGTAATTAGGTTAAGAACTACTGGTATAGAGGGGTATAGCTTGTTCAGAAAGGGCAGGCAAGAAAAAAAGGAGGAGGTGTAGTTGTTCTGAGGTCCAGAAGAAAGTGAAAAGACACTAGTTGAAAGTCTCTAGGTAAAGATAAAAGGGGAAAAATGGGGGTGATATCATGGTAGGGGGTCTACTCAGACGTCAAAATGAGGGAGAGGAAGTGGATGAGACATTTCTAGAACAAATAATATCCAAAACACGAGGCCTGGTAATAATGGGGGACTTCAGCTACTCCGACATTTGTTAGAGAAGTAAAAGGCAAAACACAACTGTGATGTTTCACTCCATATTTTTTATGAAAATATGCTTGATGTAAATGACATAACTGAGATGTACTTTATGCAAGATATCATTGGAAAGGTTATAATTTACTGAATGTGATTATCCAATTTTTATGTCTGTATCATTTCTGTATCTGAAGTTAGGAATATTAGCTATGTATCTGTATTTCAACTATATACTTTGGGTGACGCCCACTACTAACACTTTAGGTACAACAATGGAAAAGCCAGACATGGCTAGTGGCCCATCTGCGAGGATAATGGACTGTGAAAAGGCTTGGCCTTCCTGCGGATGCTCCATACTGCCACTGACTCATGGACACTGTGATACTATAGTATTAGGTGACAAGACCACCTGACTCTAAACATTACCTGGGACTGCTTGTAACTTGAAAAGGAAGGGGGAGGGGGGTCAAATTTGGGAAACAAAGGATTCCTGCCTTATGTAAATCCTATTTAACGGTGGGGAGGAAGGTAAATGAGAAACCTCCTCTCCAGGACCTGTCTGCCTAAGAAGAAAGACTACTAAAGCCACCTGAAGGGAAGTCAAGGGGGAAGTCCAGACTGAGACAGGGGTCCAGTCAGAAAAGGAAACTTTGCAACCTGCCTAAAATAATATCTAGGGTGAGAATGTACATTTTGTAACCTGTTTCTTAGCTTGCATATTTTTGTTTTATTGGGTCAGTAGTCTACTTTGTTCTGTTATCTCTTTATATTCACTTAAACTTCACCTTTTGTAGTTAAACTGGGGTTATAGTATAAATAAGATTATGTAATTTCTAACTGGGGCAAGAAGTGCATAACTCTCTTCACCTTGAGGAAGAGGGTGGATTTTTATGAGCTTGTGCTGTGCAGATTTTTCTATACAGCGCAAGACAGTATTTTGGGTTTTATCTCCCAGAACGGCACGTGGCCCTACCTGTGTGATGCAAAGAGGTGGGAGAGCCTAATATGCCAAAGCAGGACAAGGGAGCCGAGGCTGATTGAGCAGGGGAGGCTCAGTGAAATCCCAGTACATCAGGTGCCATCCCAGAAGGGGGGGTCCAACCCACCACAGTCTGTCAGAACAACATTTACAATAAGTTCTTGGAATGTAGTGGGGAAACCTTTTTTGTTTCAGAAAATGGAGGAAGTAAACAGGAGGATGTCCATTTTAGACTTGATTCTGACCAACAGGGAGGAAATAGTTGTGTATCTGAAGGTGGAATGCAATTTGGGTGAAAGTGATCATGAAAAGGAATGAGTGAGTGCATCAGAATAAGGACAATGGAGCTAAAACAAAAAAAAACACTTTAACGTACTCAGAAAACTGCTAGGTAAGGCCTCCTGCAAAAACAATCTAAGAGATAAAGAAGTTCAGAAGAGCTGGCAGTTTCTCAAGGAACGTATTACTGGAACAAGTGCCAACCATCCTGATGTGAAGGAAAGCTAGGAGATTACCCTAACTCATCCCTAGGGCTCTGTGACTTCTGCAGCAGCCCCTCCCCGCAAAGATTTAGTCATGGATATTTTTAGTAAAAGTTATGGACAGGTCACGGGCCATAAACAAAATTTATGGCCTGTGACCTGTCCATGACTTTTACTAAAAATACTCATGCCTAAATCGTAGCCTTACTCATCCCTCAACTAAATTTCAGTGGTTTTGTAGGCTTCTAGTTATTATTGCACCTTGTGCAAAGTTTCCCCCAAAAGACCATTCTTCAGGCATCTAAGACAAAGGAGAATGGGAGAAATAAATGTTAGTGTGCTGCATGAGGCTTTGTACAACTCTCCAGTAACTGTGTAAAGGATGTGTGGCTTAAGATAGTAAGCCAATGACATTGGAACACACGTTTTAGGGGGGGAAGATGGTAAATATCTTCCCCTTTGTGCTTTCCCCCCGTCTTCCAAATCCCTATCGCTGCACCTTTCTTTCATAGTGAGATGTTTGATTGCATGGGAGAAGCTTGCCTTTCCTTCACTGTATTATGTCATACAAACAGACTAACGTTTTCTGCAATAACAGCAAGAAAGCATCCAAAAATGTCTTGAAGCACATACTATAGATTTATGTCTCAGAAAACTGAGAGTTACGATAGCCTTAGAACATAAATTGAAGTGCAGGCTATTGCTTGACCTGACCTAAGGGATACGCTAGATCAGATCACCCCCTCCCATAGCAGAGTGTGAAGGGAGGAAATGTCCAGGAGGATTTTCTTCTTAGTCATTGCTTTTCTGCAAAGTGAGTGGCAGGGCCTGTTTACAAACCCCCTGGAATTGGTCCATGAGAGACTATGGGATTCACATTCCATGGCTTTGTTCTCTTGGCTACTCAGTGCTTAATTTTTGCCAGGGCTGAGCCCCAGCACCCCTAGTCTTGGCAGTTCATAGCCTTGGCACCTCTGAGTTTGTCACATTAGTTATCAAAGTAAAAAAATTGCTTGAGCCCTGGCACCTCTTTCATTACAAATTAATCACTGTCCCCACTACTTGCAATTGCTATCCATAGGACTGACTCCTACCCCAGCAAGTGGCTTAAGAAAGGCAATTCATCCCTAAAATGTATTGCCTTTCTGGAAAATGTCAGTAGAGCTAGTGGACAATGTGCATCCCACCCAACACTGGGCTGCTCACTTCCCACAATCTTCACAAAAGACTGCCATTAAAATAGCCTATCCCTCCCACAACATTCCAGCTGTGGATTTTATAGGTGCATGATCTGGTCCACTTAGATTTTTCTTCAAAGCAAATTAGGAATTCCCATATTTACTTTAATAGAGCTCAATTCAATGCTGTGCTGAAGACCCTCCAGATTCTGCTGAAACTAATAGTTCATAGATTATAAAGCCAAAAGGGACCATTGTAATCATCTAGTCTGAGTTGTATAACACAGGCCATAGGACTTTGGTGAATTAATTTGTTTGAACTAGAGCATACCTTTTACACATCCAGTCCTGATTTAAAGATTGTCCATGATGGAGAATCCACCACACCCCTTGGTAAGTTGTTCCTATTGTTAATTATCTTTGATGTTAAAAATGTGTGCCTTATTTCCATTGACATTTGTCTAGCTTCAATTTTCCAGCCACTAAGTCTTGTTATACCTTTGTCTACTAGATTGAAGATCCCATTATGAATTTTTTGTTCCCCATATAGGTATTTATATACTGATCCCATCAGCCTTTATTCTGCTCTTTGTTAAGCTAAATAGACTGAGCTTCTTGGCCTACATCTTCAAAGGTATTTAGGCTCCTACTTCAATTAATTGCAATGGAAGACAGGAGCCTAAATACCTGTGAGGATCTGGGCTCTTGAGTCTATCACTAGCGATGTTTTTCCAACCCTTTAATAATTTAATTCAGACCCCTAAGTAAGAGTGTTTCAGGATCAAGTCTTAAATGCCACAGAACATGCTGTTCTCTGTTCCATTTATTTGTTCTAAGTTTTGACTGTTAAAGGATGTTTATGTCAATTAATTAGAAGTTTAATTAGAATTTGTAAAGAAATTGGGCACCTGACATTAATTATTCATAAGTTTATAGATATAATGCAAAATTAATTATAAAGTAAATAATCTTCAGCTGTTCCTTGATAAATGGAGTCATTAATAATTATTTTAAATGTATTATATATTTAGAGAGGAGGAAAAGATCAGAGTTATTTCTGATAAAATTTTGGAATAAAATTTCAGGTAGACATCTACTTGGCCTCAGCTTTTACATGTGCAAAAATTACATGCCTGCACTTTGCAAATGCCTGTGCATTCCCCATCCTGGTTGTTAAACCTGGTGTAGTTACTGCCATAGTATCAGACTATATTCCTTATGAATGGGGTTGATGAGCTGTTTCACCCTGGCCCAGGATACTGTATCTAGTTATATGGTCCCCTATCACCATAGTTACTGAGTACCTCAGAATCACTAATGTGTTTACCTTCACCATATGAGGAGAGAAGTATCTCCAATTTACAGAGCGGGAACAGAGGCTAAAGGTCACACAAGAAGGCCATGCTAGAACTGGGATTTGAAGCAACAGCTTCAGAGTACCAGGTTAGTGCCCTGACCCACGAAGCCATCTTTCCTTCTTGTATGAAGAGGTACCACTTTAAAACAAATCCTAATGGGACGGAAGCTTGAAAGAGGAAAATGATTCCACACGGGAAATTATTCAAAACTTACATTTAAAATGTAAAGGGCGGTGGGGGGCTGTTGGGAGAAGTGGCAAGTCTTCATGAAACAAACTGGATCAGAATGAAGTGGACCTGTTATGACAGAAAGCAAGTTGTCCACTGGGCCCAAGAAGGGGAAAGTAGTGAAAAGGTCACTGTGTAGCGTTCACTGCTCAGCAGAGTTATTTTTCATGTGAAACAAAGGCAACTAAAGGAGATTAGTTATTCTAACATAGAAATAATCCTAAATGTATAAGAAATATAAACATAGTGTAAACATGCTGAAGGTACTTAAGATCAGTTCAGATGTGGATAGTCCATAACAGCCTCCATGCTATGAGACCAATGACCCTCTGAGTAGCATACCGGATGAGTCACAGGAAGGTTAAACAAACAAACAAACAAAAATGCACTTTGTCTACTGTACAATATCAGAGGAGAAAAATATATTCCTGATCTCAGCTAGCAGCCACTTTATAGTCTGAAACAAATAGCATCACAATTTATTATTATTATTCTAGCTAAGGCTGGCCACAAAAATATAGACATATTAGAAAATAAAATTAGGATTTGTCTTCAGTTACTCTATCCAATACTTTCTTCACATTAGCTTTTATTACACACTGCCTGTATTTCCTGTAAACAGGAATTAGTGACTTCTAAGGTTTCATTTTGACTTCAAGAGGTCAGTTGCTGTAGATGTTAGCAACTGCTTTATTAAATTTACTCCAAATTCCTGTTTAATTAAAAAATATACAGGTGATTGATTAACATGTTATGCATTTTGAGTCAAATTCTGCTGTCAGTTTCACACAAGTGTAATTCTTATTTTCAGTAGCCACTGTTTCTCTCTCCTGTGGCTTAGAGTTTCTAGTCGGGCTTGTTCATCTAAAGGGGCTTTTAAAAAAAAAAATCCCCAGATTAGACAAGTTTCTAGTTGTGATCCCATCACAATTTTACAAAGACAGGGCTAAGGATACAATCAAGTGTCAGATAAATATTAAAGTGCTGATTTTAATGTTTGAAATGTGAAGACTAAAAACCATAGACAGCTGCAGCGGCACAGGAGCCAGCAAACAGAGCTGTAAACAGGGGAGTTTGAGTGGGACTTCTGTTGGAGGAGAAGATTTACATGATTTAGGTGGGAAACCTATGACAGATACAGAGGCAGCAGTTGTAGTGACCCAAGCAGTGGAAGTCACAATGAAGGTGACTGGATGTGGAAGCTGCATGATCCTGGAGGGGGTACCTGAAAAGAGTTTTGTCTGCAAGAAGTGCCACCTGATAGAGCTGATGGAAGAAAAGATCCGAGGATTGGAGATGCAGGTGGAAATGCTGGTCGAGTTTAGAAGGGGGTTCGAGCGGATGATGGAGCAAAGACATGATGAGGCCGAAGGGAAAAGCTCAGACTTGCAGATGGAAGCAGGGACCAAAGAACTCTGAGGGGAGACTGCTGGGTGAGGAAAGTGAACGGTGGAAGCATGTGACTAAGCGAACCAGGCAAAGGAAAAAACGGGCTAGTGAAGGAGCAATAGAGCTCAGGAACAGGTTTGCGGAGTTGGAAAATGAAGATTGCAAGGGTGAATAGGAATCGAGAGGACTTGCAGCCAGAGGGAACAGGGGATAGACAGGAGAATCGCACCATCACCAGGAAAAGGCAGGTCTACGTGATTGGGGATTCCTTACTGAGAAGAACAGACAGGCCTATAACCAGAGCTGATCCAGAGAACAGAAGGGTGTGCTGTCTGCCGGGTGCTAAGATACGGGATGTGGACCTGAGGCTGAAGAGGATCCTAACAGGAGTGGGAAAGATTCCACTGATTGTCCTTCATGTGGGAACAAATGATACGGCTAGATTCTCGCTGGAACGTATCAAGGGAGACTATGCCAGGCTGGGGAAGACGTTTAAGGAAATTGAGGCTCAGGTGATCTTCAGTGGGATTCTGCCTGTTCCTAGAGAAGGGCAACAAAGGTGTGACAAGATTATGGTGATCAACAGATGGCTCAGGCAGTAGTGCTATAAGGAGGGCTCTGGGATGTATGGCCACTGGGAGGCATTCATGGACAGAGGACTGTTCTCTTGGGATGGACTTCACCTGAGTAGGGAGGGAAATAGACTTCTAGGATGGAGGCTGGCACAACTGATTAAGAGAGCTTTAAACTAGGAATTGGGGGAAGATGGTTGGGAGATGTCCAGGTAATCTCCACGCTGGATTTTAACATTGAGAGGGAAGAAAACGAAGAAAGAAAGGATACTGTCGTGGATAGGAGAATGGACATATGGAGGAAGGATAGTGTAGATACCAGTCTGATAGGTGATACTGGCAGTAGAATGTCTGGGCCTAATCGGGTAAAGAATGTGAGCAAAGCCAAACAGCAAGAATTAAGACGTTTGTACACCAATGCAAGGAGCCTAGGTAACAAAATGGAGGAACTACAGTTACTGGTGCAGGAAGTGAAACCAGATATTATAGGGGTAACAGAAACATGGTAGAATTAGTAGTCATGACAGGAGTACAGGTATTGAAGGGTATGTGCTGTTTAGGAAAGACAGAAATAAAGGCAAAGGTGGTGGAGTAGCATTGTATGATGAGGTAGACTGTAAAGAAATAAGAAGGGATGGAATGGATAAGACTGTCTGTCTGGGCAAAAATCCTATTGGCGAAGAAAGCTACTAAAGCCTCCACTGAGATAGTGCTTGGGGTGTGCATTAGACCGCCGGGATCTGATTTGGATATGGATGGAGACCTTTTTAATGTTTTTAATGAAGTAAATACTAATGGGAATTGTGTGATCATGGGAGACTTTAACTTCCCAAATATAGACTGGAGGACAGGTGCTAGTAATAATAATAGGGCTCAGATTTTCCTAGATGCGGTAGCTGATGGATTCCTTTATCAAGTAGTTGCTGAACCAACAAGAGGGGATGCCATTTTAGATTTGGTTTTGGTGAGTAGTGAGGATCTCATAGAAGAAATGGTTGCAGGGGACAACCTTGGTTCAAGCGAACATGAGCTAATTCAGTTTAAACTAAATGGAAGGATAAACAAAAATAGATCTGTGACTAGGGTTTTTTATTTCAAAAGGGCTAACTTTAAAGAATTAAGAAAATTAGTCAGGGAAGTGGATTGGACTGAAGAACTTGGGGATCTAAAGGTGGAGGAAGCCTGGAATCACTTCAAGTCAAAGTTGCAGAAACTATCAGAAGCCAGTATCCAAAAAAGGGGAAAAAATTCATAGGCACGGGTTGTAGACCAAGCTGGATGAGCAAGCATCTCAGAGAGGTGATTAAGAAAAAGCAAAAAGCCTACAAGGAATGGAAGATGGGAGTGATCAGCAAGGAAAGCTACCTTATTGAGGTCAGAACATGCAGGGATAAAGTCAGAAAGGCCAAAAGCCATGTAGAGTTGGACCTTGCAAAGGGAATTAAAACCAATAGTAAAAGGTTCTATAGCCATATAAATAAGAAGAAAACAAAGAAAGAAGAAGTGGGACCGCTGAACACTGAGGATGGAGTGGAGGTTAAGGATATATCTAGGCATGGCCCAATATCTAAACAAATACTTTGCCTCAATCTTTAATGAGGCTAATGAGGAGCTTAGGGATAATGGTAGGATGACAAATGGGAATGAGGATATGGAGGTAGGTATTACCACATCCGAGGTAGAAGCCAAACTCGAACAGCTTAATGGGATGAAATTGGGGGGCCCAGATAATCTTCATCCAAGAATATTAAAGGAACTGGCACATGAAATTGCAAGCCTATTAGCAAGAATTTTTAATGAATCTGTAAACTCGAGGGTTGTACCGTATGACTGGAGAATTGCTAACATAGATCCTATCTTTAAGAAAGGAGAAAAGGTGATCCGGGCAACTACAGGCCTGTTAGTTTGACATCTGTAGTATGCAAGGTCTTGGAAAAAATTGGAAGGAGAAAGTAGTCAAGAACATTGAGGTCAATGGTAATTGGGACAAAATACAACATGGTTTTACAAAAGGTAGATCGTGCCAAACTAACCTGATCTCCTTTTTTGAGAAGGTAACAGATTTTTTAGACAAAGGAAATGCAGTGGATCTAATTTACCTCGATTTCAGTAAGGCATTTGATACGGTTCCACATAGGGAATTATTAGCTGAATTGGAAAAGATGGGGATCAATATGAAAACTGAAAGGTGGATAAGGAACAGGTTAAAGGGGAGACTACAACGGGTCATACTGAAAGGTGAATTGTCAGGCTGGAGGGAGGTTACTAGTGGAGTTCCTCAGAGATTGGTTTTGGGACCAATCTTATTTAATCTTTTTATTGCTGACCTTGGCACAAAAAGTGGGAATGTGCTAATAAAGTTTGCAGATGACACAAAGCTGGGTGGTATTGCCAATACAGAGAAGGACCGGGATATTATACAGGAAGATCCGGATGACCTTGTAAACTGGAGTAATAGTAATAGGATGAAACTTAATAGTGAAAAGTGCAAGGTCATGCATTTAGGGATTAATAACAAGAACTATTGTTATAAGCTGGAGAGGCATCAGTTGGAAGTAAGGTGACCAGATGTCCCGATTTTATAGGGACAGTCCTGATTTGGGGTTTTTTCTTATATAGGCTCCTATTACCCTCCATCCCCTGTCTCAATTTTTCACACTTGTTGTCTGGTCACCCTAGTTGGAAGTAACAGAGGAGGAGAAGGACCTCGGAGTATTGGTTGATCACAGGATGACTATGAGCCGCCAAAAAAGCTAATGCGGTCTTGGGATGCATCAGGCAAGGTATTTCCAGTAAAGATAAGGAGGTGTTAGTACCGTTATACAAGGCACTGGTGAGACCTCATCTGGAATATTGTGTGCAGTTCTGGTCTCCCATGTTTAAGAAGGATGAATTCAAACTGGAACAGGTACAGAGAAGGGCTACTAGGATGAGCCGAGGAATGGAAAACCTGTCATATGAAAGGAGACTCAAAGATCTTGGTTTGTTTAGCCTAACCAAAAGAAGGCTGAGGGGAGTTATGATTGCTCTCTATAAATATATCAGAGTAATAAATACCAGGGAGGGAGAGGAATTATTTAAGCTCAGTACCAATGTGGACACAAGAACAAATGGATATAAACTAGCCATCAGGAAGTTTAAATTTGAAATTAGATGAAGGTTTCTAACCATCAGAGGGAGGGAAGTTCTGGAACAGTCTTCCAAGGGGAGTAGTGGGGGCAAAAGACATATCTGGCTTCAAGACTAAGCTTGATAAGTTTATGGAGGGGATAGCCTAATTTTGGCAATTAATTTGTCTTTGACTACTAGCGGTAAATATGCCTAATGGCCTGTGATGGGATGTTAGATGGGGTGGGATCTGAGTTACTATAGAGAATTCTTTCCTGGGTGTCTGGCTGGTGAGTCTTGCTCACATGCTCAGGGTTTAGCTGATCGCCATATTTGGGGTCAGAAAGGAATTTTCCTCCAGGGCAGATTGGCAGAAGCCCTGGGGTTTTTTTGCCTTCCTCCACAGCGTGGGGCATGGGTCACTTGCTGGAAGATTCTCTGCACCTTGAAGTCTTTAAACCATGATTTGAGGACTTCAGTGGCTCAGACACAGGTTTGATACAGGAGTGGATGGGTTAGATTCTGTGGCCTGCATTGTGCAGGAGGTCAGACTAGATGATCATAATGGTCCCTTCTGACCTTAAAGTCTATGATTCTATTATTCTTTATGATATTTACAAGAAATAAAACATGCACAATCTTACTTTCTAATTTCTGCAGTAAGGGCTGATCCAAAACCTACTGAAGTAAATGAGATTCTTCAATAGGCTTTGGAATCAGTTTTAAATTATTGTATTTAATATTTAGGCAGGAGGGGTGTAATGTAAGAAATAATCTGTTTCTGCATCTGTTAAAGAATATTTTGCAAGATTAATGATCTCTACAGAAGAGTGCCTTTCACCAGGGAGTTGATAACCATTTCAAGAACAAACTGTGGAGCTTTCAACTCTACTAGTGAAGCCAAAAATCCTTTTAAAGTCTACAAGTTCAATAACTGTGACACAGATCTTATAAAAACTATAACATACCATAAATTAAGGCAGAGAGGTGGATGATGACTTCTCACTGGATAACATCTTGCAGGCACCCACATATTGTTACAGTAACAAATTTCAGGAAAGGAAAAAAGTTAACATTTTCATAGTATTTACTTAGAACACATTGAACACATGTTGTACATCCTATTCCTGTATGAATTATTAAATGCATATGTGAATATACTGTTTGTTAAAAAAATTTGACCAGCTTTTCCTTAGAAAATGCTGTTTCATCCAAATCTAAACATTTTGCAGGAAAGTGTTGACAAAAAAATTCAGTATGATTCAAATTCAGATGGAGATTTCATTTTGTCTCTCATCTAGTTTTGACTTATTTTATTCCAACTGTTTCATTTAGACTATTTTTTACTTTTAAAAACTTATTTAAATATTCTATTCAATGTTTATATGATTTATATTTATATTGTGTTATTGAAACAAAACATTGACATTATCTAAACAAAATACTGTATTTAGATGTCATTTTGATGCTGCCTACATAAAATACTTCAGAATTTTTGTTCTGTGGTAAATTTCTAAATTTTTTACTTTTGTCCTGATTTGGACAGGAAGGAAATTTCAAAGTGTCATAATTTCCTGCACAACAAAAATTCCATTTTCTAATAAGCTCTGTTTATGGTCTTAACTATATAATTATACAGGTTGTACAGTGAGTCAAATTGAAGAGTAATATAATTTTTGAGTATTTAAATTAATAATCTTGACTGTTTTTATATTTTAATTATCTATTTAAATATTATCTATATGTATTATCTATCAATATGTAGCATCTGTGCACCCAACTACAGTTAAATTTATGCAAATACATATGTACAGTACTATAGTTTCTGGAGCCACTGACTGCAGACATTTCGTCAGTCAACCAAATCCATTTGCTAAAGCACTCTTCGCTGTGACCATCAATTGTGAGTTGAAGGCCTGACTAAATAAAAATTGCCTAATTTGCTTCTGGTGTCCTGCAATAAGCATATTGTTTTCATAAGGTCCTTTGAGAACACCTTGCTGCTAGTTGTGGACATGTTCTAGGATCTGACAACAGGAACCCTCAAGGTCAACTTATGCCAGGGCTACACTAATAACCTTTGACAGTATTTGTAATGTTAGTTTAGGGGTGTGATTTTTTTAACAACACTTTTATATCAGCAAAAGCCCTTATCTATTTGCCTATAATGGAAAAGAATGCTTTAGCCAGTGTATCTTGGTAAGTTTGGGGGAGTCGTATAAACTATACTAGCAAACTTCTTCTAGTGTAGATTATACCTTAGTCACTACAATGTGACACACGGAGAGAGATAGTCCCACAGGTAGCTGGGACATAGACTTTTAACGGCTTTATAGATCATAACTTATGTCACCCTACCACCATAACAAAGCAGCAGCAACTAAAGCATTTTCCTTTTCTCCTCTTCTTTGCCAATTTCTCTTACTCCTTCAGGGCCAAGTGTGGCCATTCTTACTGAGTAGCAAATTATTCCAGAAGTGGGCTCACTGAAATCAGTAAGAGTAGCAGAATCTAGTCTTCAGTGGAGACTGGATGCAGGGGCTGGGAGAGGAGAGCACACCAGTCTCACTTGTGTATTTGTATTCAAGAAAAGAGGAAGTGCTATAATATCTGGGTTCAGTACAACGTTGCCTTCTCTTCTGCAAGCAGTGTTCATGCAATTTGTCAATAGGACCAGTTGGGGGATCAGGGTGCTTATCATTGTGGTAGGAGGAGTTAGGGCTCTTCTAGGTTAGCTGATAGGGGAGTCAGCCATCCCTATCTTTTTGTTTTTATTCTCACAACAGGATCTGAACTGTACATGGGCACGTCCAAAACAGCTAACAATTTCACTCAACTTCCCAAATGATTTAAAATGATGAAAAGGTTGAGGTGGGGGACCAAGTGAAAGACTGAATTTATAGGTGTCATTAAAAATGCAGTCACTTCAGTGACTCTATTTGTGGGTCATTTTATTCTGTACTTTGAGCTCATAAGACATTCCTCTTTGTATTAGCTAATGTTTTTTCTAGGTACAGTTCAATGGGTAGGTTTTAATTTTTAAGGCCCTATAAGGTTTTGGTGCTCACTACCTTAGAGTGCGCTTCTCTCCTTCCATGGTTCCACAGTTGAGCTCTGGAGGCAAAGATAGGCAGCAGAGGTTTCCTGCCTCTAGAATCCTCTCCCTTAATTGGCCTGATAACCTGTTTGTTGACATTTAGTCCCTTCAATGGGACTACTCAAGTCGAAGTTAAGCACATGTGTGTATCTTTCTAAGAAAAGCATTTTTCTCAGGTCATTTCTTTAGCAAAGGTAGAACGGGGTGAGTTTGTTTTATTCAGGAATGGGGGTCTCTTTGAATTGACTTTTTGTCAATTTTATTTCTTAATTTTGATGCATAAATGTGACATATATGGCCAGAACCAGGGATGGATACATATTTAAGTGCAAAGTAAATAACCAATATCTTGAATGGTTCCTGGAAGTGAAAAATACAGCATAGTTTTTATGTTACTGGCATCTCAAACGTGATTAGGATGCAGGCAGTTTCATTTAGCATCAGTAGAAACTTGCAGGTATTCTCCAGGAGAAGCCTGGCCCCCCAATACTAAAACTTGACATTTAAAAAGTCACTTCACTATTTACAGAGACAGATTCCCTCTCTGCAAAATTGTACAACTGACCAGGTCGCAGTCCATAGGAAATCCCACTCTGATGGCAGTCTAACGATACTCATCCCTGAACCCACAGTGGTAACATTTTATCCATATATGAAAAATGGTGCATTCTCTCACAGCATTTTTATTATAAGTACACAGTATGTACAATATCTCCCCACTAAGGAGACCTGGTGGCCCTGAAAACTGGGAATAGTTAGTGAGAGCTTTTTAATTTTCTGGAGATGCTGGTTTCCTGAAGGAACTGCCAGCTGGCTGAGCTGGTAACACTAATTGGCCTGGGCACATGTGCACTTAAGAGAGGCTTCATCAAGCCTGTCATAATTTAACATCACCACTTAACACCCTGCCTTCCTCACTCCAGACCTTCCAGTGACTGCCCCATCTGGAATCATCTAGATTCCCCCTTTCATTCCGCTTTTCCCCCACCTGTAGAGTCACCTCTCCAAGGTGGCAGGGAACGGTGGTTGTCTGCGATGGGCACCCTTTTCTCTATTCTCCTCCCCCACCTGACCCCTTGAATGTCCCACCCATTGTTGCAAGGTACAACCCCAGCGATGGGCGACTACAGGACCAGGACGGAGCAGCAGCAGCCGCCCACCCGCGCCACGCCCCCGCCAGGTGCACAGTTAGATGATTCCAGATCCACCCCGGAAAGGCGAAGTGGTTTGCCCCTGCGGAAGGCGATAAGTGACTGGCGTCCGGGCGTGTGTCCGCTTCCGGGTTTCGGTGCGGGCGGGCGCTGCGAGTTTGCTCCTCCCCCGAGCCCCTGTATCTCTCTGGGCTATCGCTATGCGCAGACTCGGCTCCTGGCTCAAGATGGCGGCGGCGGATAAACAGAAACATGAACACGGGCGGGTGAAGATCGGGCACTACATCCTGGGGGACACGCTGGGCGTGGGCACCTTCGGCAAAGTCAAGGGTGAGAGCCGAAGGCCCCCACCCCGCGAGGGGCCGGGGGACCTGCTGCCCTTTTCCCTCGGGGCGGGGAGGGCTGCGGGAGCTGGGGCCGCTCACCCCTCCCGCCGGCCTGAGGGAGCTGGGTCCTCGTCCCCTGCCCGGTGTACCCGCCGCAGCCACCTCGCGGGCTGGCGCCTCCCCCCGATCCCCAGTCGCGCTCCCCCGGGCCTCAGCCTGACCGGGCGCCGCGCCGGGAGGCCTGTGCTGGAGGGCCGCGCCTGAGCGGGTGGAGCCCGCGCCGTGCCCGAGGCGTACGCGGCGAGCGCCCGCGGGGCCTGGCTGCCATGCGGCCTGGGCACGTACCGAGCAGCCCGGGCGCCTGGCTCGGCTTCGCTCGTGGCTGGGCTCTCCCGGGGCCGCCGGTTTGCTCCTGACACGTGCCTGCCTTTCTCATAACGGTGCTGCGGCAGCGCGCCGCCCTGGAGCCCAGTTATCTGCCGGGCAGGAATTGCACCTCTCAGCCAACGACTGCCTATCCTGCTAGACGGGACTCGCCCCGGCGCTGGCGGTGAAGGCGATCAGGGCTGTGCTTGGTCATGTGCACTAATCACAGTGAACTCCCCACGGTTTAACAGTCATTTTCCTGGTGTTGGCTCGGCCACGGTTTCAGACAGGATAATGGGTTAGATGAATCATCGGGTTTGGTATGGCAAGTCCTGCGTTTTAACGTGGTCCTGAAGTTTAACCAGAAACCAGTGAGGTAGGCTGGTAAAGCAAAACCGAGCAAGGACTGTTAACCTGAAATTCCTGGAACTTCTGCCCTCAGTAGAGGGACAGATAGCTGGGTCAGGGACACAACTCTTTGAGTGCAGGGGTGATATTTCATTGGGACATCTGTAGAAGGTGGACACATGAGAAACTGGCATTTCAGTTAGGCCTCAATTAAACGTTTAGGTTCCAGTTTCAGTAATGTAGTTACATCATGGAAAACAATGAAATCAGGGCAATGCTTTTTGAAATCATCTGCAGTAGACTGTGATGTGGAAATGGCCTCTGCTATGTTGTAAGCATTTGTGGGAAACTACAATTGAATTTGCTGATTTTTGACAAAGGGTGGAACCTGTTGTTTTAGAACAAGAAGTTTAGAGGAGGAATAGCTTTTTTTCCATTTAAAAAAAAAAACAACAACCTACTTAAGAAAACTTACTTGCTGAAATTCAGTATCACATCTTCTGAAGAGTGACTGTAACCATATTAGTATTTAGAATATTCTGATTTATGCAATAAAAACATCAAAGTTAACATTAATTTAGTTTTTGTACTTAATTTTGTGATATTGCCACCAAAGTACTTAAAATTAAACTTTGACAATGTAAAGTGCTGCATAAACAGTCATGTTCAGCAGCTTTGTAAGGCAGGAAGTTTTCCCAGTTTACAAATGGGGAAATGTAGGCATAGAAAAGTTTTGATGTACCCTAACTCATTGTATGGCCTTGGGTATGTCTACGCAGCAAATTAACCACAATAGTAGTGAAGATGTGGCAGTGTGGGCTAGCAACCAAAGTAGTACCGCAGATCCCTGGTGGGTTTGTACTTGGGCAGCTAACCTGCACTGAAGTTTGTGCTGCCAATTCCTCACTATTATTGCTATGTGGGCTACTAGATTAAAACGAGTGTGGTTATGCCTGTCTGTGCTTCAGTCACACCACCATTTGGACTTCATGTGCTGAATCCACTAGACCTCAATATCTTAAAATAGGTGAGAGACCTGTTCATATATTGTGGATGTGTAAATTAAAAATCTCCCCTCAGAGCTGAGTTTGACAAGATAAGTTTTGGGGGTGGGGAGGGGGAAGGGGAATCTTTCAAGGAGGGCAAGATTCTTGAATGAGATTCTGTGTTCGTGTGCATGTGGGTTTACACTAGAAAAAATATTGTGTTGGAAAATATTAGCTAGCATGATAAACCTATTTTTATGTTAGGATGGATGAGGACAAGCTTTTTTTTTTTTTTTTTTTTTAAATGTCAGCTGGCTTCGTCACCTTAGAGGTGACCCATGACTAACAAAGCTTTAAGCACAGCTTGATCTTGTCTGCACTGGGTGTTAAGTCATATCTAACGTCATGTTAACCTGTTTTCTAACATGACACAGTCCCCCGTATAGACATGGCATAGGTGGCAAGAGTGAGTTTGGGGAGCTTGCTGCTGTTCTTGCCACTGAGAAATCTGTAAAGGGAGCATGCTGTTGCCACATCCAAAGGAAAATCCAGCACCTAGCCAGCCATCAGACATTCCATCAGCAGATTCATTCCTTACCACTGTCTGTTCCGTCTCCTTTAATCCATCTGCCCAAAAGCAGCATGAGGGTTTTGGTCCATGTAATCTCAGAAGCCCTAGAACTGAGAGTACCTGGACTTGTGAAAGGGATGGAATTTTCTTCACCTGTGATTACTGGGGTTGTGGTAGTGATATCCTGTAAAGCCGCTGTGTACCACAACAGAGCCAAACCCTAGCCAGAATGTGCCTCATCCAGAAAATGGCGATGGGGTGTGAAAAACAGGATTAAACTAAACTCTAAAAAATTTATTGGAAGACAAGAAAATAACTTTCTGCAGGTAAAAAGAAATCCAAAAACTGAAGTGCCTACCCTGCAGATTTATTGTAAAATTTTGTATTTATGAAATTATCACATTTCAAAGTGCAGTTAGGGGAAGCAAGATTCTTCATAAGACTTTTTTCCTCCATTTTAAAAAAAAGTAATAAACCTATAGGAAATAGTGTAGCGGAAACTTTTCTCGATACACACTGGAGACAAAAGTAAACCCCAAAGATGAAATAGTGCACTTTTTTTTTGTCTATTCCAATGCCCAAACTAGTGCTGGAAATCTTAGTCTGTGTAAAATGCCCAAATATGTCTTGAAGCACTTAACAATAAAATTATTGCATATGGCCAAACCAGAAAATAAGGTAGTGTGGAAGAGATGATAAAGTGGTCAAATAATGTGGATGCTCAGCAAAGACGTGTGCATAACTTTCACCTATGACTTATTTTAATACGTATGAACTTGTTTAACTTCTATTTTTAAGAGGAGTCAAAGGTATTCTAAACTTAGTTTCTTTACTTGTCAGAATAAGCAAACTCAAGCTACAGTGTGATTAAAACAACCTTCAATCTTGACCGTTTTCTCTTCTAGGTAACTTAAAAACAGGTTTAGCTTATGTTGACAGAACAGTTTCATTATGCAGACTGCAGTCTAGACTAAACCTGTTTTCTAAAAATTTCCACGTTGGCATTTGAGTTTTTGTTAGCATTGCTTATGAAGCTTGATAAATTGTGATTACTGTGAATAAACTACTGAATGTACATTTTTGCAGATTAACACTAGCAAATATATGCTACTGACTTTCACCATAAGTAGAGGTGATCCATCAGTATAGTTGCTGATCTTGCAGCTTGAAAAAACAAACCAAGTTATTCAAGATGCTTTTGTCCATAAACATCCCACTATAGGTGTGTGTGCACTCCTGATACTTCTTAGCCAGCATTGTCCATTGGAGCTGCCTTTAAACCCTCATGCCCCTGGGAATAGCCCCAATAGCCCTGAATTTCTTCACTAACACACTTGCATCCGAAGAAGTGGGTATTCACCCACGAAAGCTCATGCTGCAAAACGTCTGTTAGCCTATAAGGTGCCACAGGATTCTTTGCTGCTTCTACAGAACCAGACTAATACGGCTACCCCTCTGATACTTCACTAACACAGAAATCCAAGTAATGTCTCCATATCAGCAGGGAAAGAGGGCAGGTCATGGCATCCACGTGGACAAAGGCATCTCAAAGAACAGTTACAATATGTTAAGTAGTTTTTCTTCTTTGAGTATTTGTCCACATGGATCCCATTGTAGGTGATTGGCTTCCTTATCTTATGAGTGTAGAAGAGCCTTGCCAAACTGGGCATCTGATGTAGAAGCTGTGACAGTGGATAGGGACTACTTGTATGAACTGAATTCCAGGTAGCTGTTCTACAAATATCTGGGAATAGGGATTCCTCTTTAACAAGCCACAGATATTGACTGGGCCCTAGTGGAGTAAACCTTAACTCAAGATGGAATAGCAAGTTTGTTCAGAATAAGCCATCTTAATGCAGTCTGTAACTCATTTTGAAAGTCTCAGAGAAAACAGCCTGACACTTAGACTTATTAACAAAAGCCACAGAAAGTCTAGGTGTCTTATGAAAATGTTTTTCTACAAAGATAAAAGGGCATAGACCTACGTACATCTTGTGTGTGGACTTTCTTCTCTGCAAGAGAATTATGTGGTTTAGGAGAAAACACTCTTAGGTGTATAAACTGGTTGGTATGAAAGTTTTTTAAACTGCTTAGGGCAAGCATCTTGGTGCAGTTTGAGTGTAACTGTCTTTATGACATGATATATGGCTACCCTACCATTAATGCTTGAATTCCTTCCCACCTGCAAGTCAAGAAGATAGCAACTAGGAACACTGTCTTAACAGAAAGGGGAAACAAAACGTTGCCATTGGTGAAAATGGCTGGCTCATCAAATATTGAAGTACTGTATTCAAGTTCTGAGTGGGAAATGGCTCCTCATTTGGTGGCAACACATCAGTCAGGCCTCTTATAAATCTATATACTGCAGGGTAAGAAAAAATTGAGTGACCATTCACTGGTGGAGGATAAGCTGAAATAGCAGCCAGGTGGACCCTAACAGAGCTAATTGAAAGCTCAACACATCTTAAAGATGAGTAATCAAAGATGATTGATATAGGAGAGTCTGGGGTTTGTACATTATTCTGAATAGACCACAAAGAAAAACATTTCCTCTTTGCTTTGATCTGTCTTTCTAATAAAGGACTTTCTACTTCGAATCCAAACCTTTTGCGTAGCTGCCAACCATGATCTCTCCACAGAACTCAGGCTGCAAGATTCCGCCGTGCTGTAGACTCTGGGTTGGATGAAGTACAGGGCTTAGCTCTGGGAAATGATGCCTGGTAGTTGTAGAAGTGGAAGAAGTGGATTGATTGGTAGATGTCTCAGGTTGGAATACCAGAACTAGCATGTTCAGGCTGGAGCCATCATTATCATCCAAGCCTTGTCTTGGTGAAGTTTTCTTAGAACTCCGGGTATTAATGGAATGGGAGGAAAGGCATAAAGCAGATTATTGTTCTCTTGGATCAGAAATGTATCTGCTATAGAACTCAGACTTCTCCCTGGAGCAGAACATTGGATGCATCATATTTATGTTGGTAGCAAGCAGGTCTATCGAAGGAAGACCCCACTTTTGGAGTACCTGATTCATAATCAGAACTGAACTTTGCAACTCCCATTTGTGGTAACTTTTTCTGCTTTGGTGATTTGCCATATTGTTTTGGGTACCCAGAAAGTGAAGAGATATTCGGTTGATCCAGTGTAGGATACTAGTCTCAGAGATATATCGCTGTATGACATAATAGGGATTATCTGCTTATGTAATGCATAGCAATTGTATTGTCTAACAGAATTTGAATGGCAGTGCTCTGAATGAGGGGCAGAAATGCCTTGCAAGCTAGACTTAACTGCTGTGAAATACAGTATGTTTTTGTGTAATCAAGATTCTGCTTGGGACCATATGCCTTGTGTTTGGGGAGCTCTCCAAACTCGTCTTGGGAATGTCTGTCACCATAGTCTTTGAAGGGGATGGTACATGCAACAGAACACCTTGGCAGACACTTGGAGGAGCCATCCACTAAGCCATCCAATAAGGAGAGATGACAGCATCTTGTGAGGAATTTGTGTGTCTGTTTGGCTGATGAAATGTCCTCAGCCAAAAACGAAGGGACTAGAGATGTAGCGGTGCATATAATTACTGGGTGCCGCATAATGCAGCAGGCTGAGACAAATCCATAGTTGAGGGAGACTGAATGTGATCAGTGATGTGATTTATGTTAAAAAATTCTGAAGAAGGAACACTCTGCTGGCCTGGAATCTAGGATTGCTGTTATGAATTGATTGAATAGGAGTGAGGTAGACTTGACTTGGTTGATCCTGAGGCCTACCTTGGAAAACAGTTGAGGAACTGAAAACACCCTTGTTGACCTGACCTCTGATCGGCCATATGTTCAGATAAGAAGACGACCTCTGTGCTTACCAAATGCCTGACTGTAATAGGAGCTCATTTAGGGATCAGTGCCCTTGGAGCTGTTGACAGGCTGAATGGAAGGACTCTGAACTGAAGATGAAGTCCATTGACTGTGAATCCTAGATACTTCCTGTGTGTTGGATGAATTGACCATGGAAATAATGAGTCTTGCAAGTTGAGAGTTACAAATCAGTTTGTGGGATCTAAGAAAGGGATTATGAAGGAAAGGATGACCATCCGAAACTTGACATGACAGATTAACTTGTTGAGATGACAGATCTAAAATTGGCCACCATCCACTTTTTTTCTTCAGGATGAGGAAGTAGTGAGAGTGGAAACGATCGCTAAGAAACTGGTGGTGCTTCCTTCACTACACCTAATCAGAGTATCTTTCTCTGCATTCAGCAGAGTGCTGAGAATGTTTCCTGAAGAGGTATGGGGATGTGGAGCTGTCAGAGACTGAAATTCTTTCTGTACAACTTTTAAGACCCATTGGTGGTAGTTAATTGCAACCTATATTCTCCCCGCCCCCCCTCCCCCCCCCAAAAAAACCAAAACAAAACAGGAAAGAAGGGTTGTAAAGTTCCTCTGTGATTGGACTTGATGAAGAGTGCTTAGTCAAAGAGGAATTCTTTTTCTGGAAATTGAGGTCTCTTTCTAGAAAAATTGCTAGCTCTCTGATACAGGTATGAGGAAGACTGAGGCCTCTGCCTTAAAAAATGAAAAAAAATGTTTGTTTTTTCTCTCCTGAGATGGCATAGATTGATCCAGTAATTGGATTGTCAGACTGGAATTCTTCAGTGTGTGCAGTATCTCATCAGTCTTAAAATTAAACATCATGGCACTCAAAATGGATCTTCACTAGTGGCCTAAACCTCTTTTGGAACACCTACATTCAGAATGGTCTTCTCATACTGACCACAGTGGCCATTGATCTGGTTCCAGTGTTGGAGGTACTCCACGAGACCTGCAAAATGGTTATTGCCACCAATGGGCCTTCTGAAAGAAATTTCTCAGATAGCTGTAACACTTTGTCCCATTGTATGTAATTGTACTTGGCCGGTAAATCTTGGTAACTGACTATATGAATTTGCAGACTAGCAGAAAAGTTAACTTTCTTCCCCAGGGGATACATTTTCTTGGGCTCCTTGGCCCAGATCTATAAAGGGTTTAAGGGCCTAAAGTTTTGTTGTAAAAGTTCTCTATGCACTTGTTTCTGCCTTTGGGCATAATACACTACCTCACTCCAGGTATCCAACATCTAAGCTCTAGCAAGATCCTCAGGCATGAGAATGTCTGTCTTCTGGTTTCTCTCACCTGCAGGACCCAGTATGGTAAGTATACTCAGATGTAGAATGTCAAATTTAGTTGATCTCTTTTGGGGGATCTCAGACATGTTTGCCGTTCTTTTAAGAAGGCCCTCGAAGGTCCTGAAATTATCTATAGTTGATGTACTCCTAAGGAGTCCTACCCTCATCAGGTGAGGAGGAGGATTTGAGCAGAGGCCCAGGTTGAGCCTCATATTCTTCCACAAGGTCTTCCTCTTCACTAAGATGTTTGTGGTCTGCAGGTTGTAGTTATTCCTGATGGACAGATTGAGGTTACCTAGCAGAACTTTTAGGAGGAGGCAATCTTACTACTGAACCTTGAAGTAGAATAAGGAACTAGCAGTAGAAGCTATGAAATTCTGAGATTAATAGGGCTGGATCAGTTTCCCATAAAGGAAGAACATATAGTGACACAATGGAGGGAACCATGGAGTGAGAGACCTCTCTGGAGCATGAGGCTTGTGCTGAGAACTTCTGACAGGAGCACTCTCACAAAATAGTCTGTGTTAGGGCAGATATCTCCTAGGCACTCCTATCATGAGGCTCAGAGGATGCTGAAAAGTAAAGTGCCTATAATGGAGCTGCAGGTATCTGTGGAGTGGAAACCAGAAAAGTCTCTGATTTTTAAAGCCTGTGAGGGAGCTACCCATACTGATGAGACTGGACAGGGAGGGATTTATGTTTGATACCTCTAGGTTCCCATATCAACAGAACCCTGAAAACATAAGAGATGTGTACAACAATGAAGACTCTGGTTCATCAGTGATCATAATGTCCACCTGAGATGTAAATGCAGCTTTAGTAGATGAAGGCAGAACCGGGGCCATCAGTACTGGAAGTACACTCTTGGAAAAAGTCTTGTCAGACTGCAGTGCTGATAACTGAGGCCAATTGTGCAGATGACAATGTTGTCAAGGAGGTGACGCTGATCACTGATGGAAGCAGGAAGCGGTACAAAAGGTAGGAGATGCGATCTTTCAGTCTTAGGCTCTCTGTGCCAATGTGATTTTTGAAGGGGCTGATTTTGGTACATGAGCATGGTGAATCTTTGTTCTCTTCTTGGCTTAGTTCTAAGCTCCCCCAGGAGATCTGTGATCTTTCCTGTCTTAGGCAGCAGAAGCTACTGCCTGACTCAAGGAGGGATGGTGAACAAACTGTTTCTCAGCAGCCGGAGGTTTCTTGACTAGCAGATTTTATTTTCTGGAGTGACATCCGTGTAGTTGAGGCACTTGAAGTTGGTTTCACAGCAGACAGCAGCTGCTCCTTTGAGTCAGAGACACTGCATAGATTTCTCCATCTAAAATATTTTTTCACATGCATCACAACCCATCTGTGTGCATTTGTGGGGGAGGGGAGGGGAAGAGAAGCTACAAATGGCACATTGGAAGAGTCGCATCCCTAGACAAACCAACCAAGCATCAGTGTGTGTATTAACAGTTACAGCAGCCTCTGATGCAGGGCACATTATAAAGTCTGGGAACTTGCTCTGCACCACTAGTCATGGTACTGAGGAGTAGATCCACGGAGGAATAACACTTGATTGAGGTTTTTTTAGCCCAATTGGCTTTAATTTATCAAACAACACTAAGCTAATTATAATCCTAAACTATCTAAGAGCTATGGGGAAATGGGACATTGGGGACTCGGGTGGTAAGAAGTAACTGAGTGGCAGTTGGGGATGTCCTTCTCTTTATACTGTTGACCATACTGATCAGTGTCTCATTATGCTTTATGACTAGGCCATAAGTGAAGTGGAAAACTTGTATCTTCTAGTTTGTAAAACTACAGTTAATGTAATGCTGCACTGGTAGTTTTACCAGATAAGGAATGCAATTGTACTAAGGGCTGGAAGGAGATTATTCACCAAAAATATGTGAATTGTTTTATTGTTGTAACTACTTGTTTGACTGGCTCAGGTGTGTTGTGCAACTAAGAAAAGAAAGTATTTAGTAGTAAGCAAATAAGGTACAAAACATTCTGAAAATGTGATAGATCTTTGTTAAATTGTTTAGCTATGAGTTGTGTTAATAAGTTTTTTCAAGAATGTTTTTTTTCTCTTAAGTTGTTTAACTGAGGGGAAATGTAAAATGTAATTTCTGTGCTAGTTGCAGAAACATACCAGAAAGATAGCATAAGATAAAAGATCTTGTTGCTTAACCAACATGCATGTTGTACCAAGTTACAGCTAGTGCAGATAAGCTTTGACTTTTGGAGAGCTAATTTCAAAACAAGATAAGAAACCGGTAAGAACTGGTGTGTAAGTCTTGGATAATGTATTAAAATCTTGTCTGTTGTAATCTGGGGAATATATATGAACAGAGTTGAGCTTGCACTTTGGGACATACTGAAAGATGTAAGTGCTGTGAAATTGTTCCCCCTATAAAATAATGACCTTTCTGCATTGTGCTGATCTATTTTTGATTGAGCCTGGGTTATCGGAGGACTTATCAATAGAATAATTGAACCCCAATAACACCTTTTTGTGAGATAATGTGCACAGCCTCAGTGGACACTGCTGGCTAAAAGGTTGATGGACAACCTATAGTAAGATCTTTGTGGACAAAGGCTTCAAGAACTGTAAATTTCCTCTGACTCTTTATTGCTGTATTGTTTCATTTTTATTGTAGACTTGGGTGAAAGCAGACTGTTCCTTCTATGGGTCAGTTAACTTTTTTCATCCCTACTAGCTGCATAAGTTGTCTTTGCAAGACCAACATGAGATGTTAATATCCTAACAGGGATCTGACATTTGTGGTCCTAATGCTCTGGTTATGCTTCCATACTTCATGTGGGTTCTGCTGTGCTGACTAATGCAGCAGATATTATATGTAATGCTGCTTTTAGGTTTTCTTAATGGTCTGTCACAATCTCCTATAAATAACCCTTCCGTGTACCTAAAGTAGTAACAGTATGGTTTAAAATGTAGAAACACTGAAGTCCCTGCCTTCAAGGATTTTGAAAATTAATCCATTCACTCTTACACAGGCAGATTTGGGACAGGTTAGTATCTCACAGCAGGTCAGGATTATTAATAAAACTGAGTTATCTGGCCCCTGCTGGAGTCTTTTCTTGCTGCAGTGTAAAACTCCAGCAGCAGGGTGCCACAGGAGCCTCCCCCCGCTGCCTCCCCCCACCAGAGCCTTTCACTGTATTGTGTAGCTACATGCGTAGTGCCTGTACTGTATATGCCACCTTTAGTATAGATATAGCCTTACCAGATCTTTTAGAAGGTAGGAAAGGTAGAGCAGTGAGGCTGGAACCAGGTAGGAGTTGATCTTTTGAAAGTAATGTGGTTAAGATGTCAGGAAGTAATAATGCCAACCACCAAGATCTTGCTGCTATTCCTAACCCAGGGAGAGCTGCCCACCACACTTAACTGAGCTACTGGACCATATGGGAGGTGCTGTTGTCAGGGAACAGCAGATGCGTCACTACAAATTTTCAAGAGCACTATGATACAAGTTCTACCGCAAGCAGCTGAAAAACTGGGAAGTACCATGTGGTGTAAAGGAAAAGCTGGTGCTAGGTGCAAGAGTTCTTGGCCTCTCTAGAAACTGTTGGAAACATCTAGGGAAATCGGAAGCAAGAGCTGGTGAAAAGTCCTAAGAGGAAGAAAGACTTGAGGAGCAGAATTAGGGGAAGGGCTAATCAATACATTAGAATAATACGCTATTTAGGAAGATTAAACTTCACTGTTTAACTTCCAAATTCTTACAGGCTGTTTTTGTTCAATAAATTAAAAGGAGATGGAGATACTGCAGTCTTTCCCATAGCTTCTTCTCACTATTTATCCAGTATAATCTGACAAAGGATTAGGGAGTTGAACCAGAGAACTAATTTGAATTGGTATTAATTGAACCTGAACCATAATTTTGTCCTATCTACTAAACCTGAACTGGGGGAAAAATATTGGGTTACCAGTTTAAAATAAAGGTTTGGCATTTTTTAAGCTCAGTATTTAAAAAACTACTTTGATATTTAGTTATCTGTCTTCTGTCTTTTTTGCTGGGTTTGTAATTGGTTAACTTTTTCATAACATAACTTTTTCATAACAACTTTCCATATTTTTTGAACCATTCCTTAGTGGTTGGGCTATTTTTATTACATAAAAGAAATATTGCTAAGGTTTTGGGTATGTTACCACTAATTAGTGTGTTTGTGCTATAAATAAGTAGTGGTAAAATAACTATTCTAAATTGTATATGGAGTCAGATGGACTGAAGTGTAGTTAAATAGACTTTAATTTCCAACTGTAATTGTGATTGAATAACTGCTAAAAAACCTTCAAAGTAACTGAAGAAGCATAAGGTATGCAATAACTCTATGGGAGAAAAACCTAAGACTCTGATTATTGGCAGAACATTCCTTGGAGAATGCGGGGGGAGCAGACTTTCAAGTTGATAGCTCCAGAGAAGTATGGGCCTGCAAGCAAATCAGCCAAAAAGCTTAAGTGATTTATGCACAGTAGGCCAATGGGATCCCCCCTTAACAAGATGGGTAATGGTGGGAATACAAAATAGCCTTTCAGTTGAGGATTCTCTTCTTTGAGGTATAGCAAAAATGCAGGAACACATGAAAAAATATCAAGGCCCTGAAAGACGTACAGAATCCCTGACTAAACAAAGCTAGTGCATTAGGGGTATAGGTTTGTTCTTGTACTTCTAACTTGACTCCTGATCTTACCCTGCAAGTACAGAAGTGGGGGAGCTTCTAAATAAAATTTCACCTATAACCTTCTCCAGGATAATGGGCATAGGAGGAATACTCTGATCTTGCTAGGATGTTTCCAGACCACAAAAGGTTCCAAATGAGATTTATTTTTCTGAAGAGAGCTTGGCAATCCTGACTGACTGTTCCCTTCATCCTGGCAGTTGGCAAACATGAGCTGACTGGGCACAAAGTGGCAGTGAAGATATTGAATCGACAGAAGATTCGCAGTCTTGATGTAGTAGGAAAAATCCGCAGAGAGATTCAGAACCTCAAGCTTTTTAGACATCCACATATAATTAAACTGTAAGTTTTTTTTAATTTTTATTACCTCTATAATTAGCATTGTTAACATCAAATATCAAATATAACATGTAAACTTAAAAGTAGAGAGCAATGTTACATTTTATTGGAGCAGTAACCTCCTCTCCCCCCCCAATCAACTGTCTAATTTCAGGTATATGGGATTTTTTCCAGTGCTTTTGTTGCAATGCATTTTAAGGAAACTGATTTTCTGTGCAGAGATTTTTTTCCTTAAATCTTTGTTGGTTGCAAACTCATCAGTAAGCTAGTGTTCATAAATGGACTTGCTAACAGAAATAAACACACAACCCTTCTGTCTCAACTGCTAGTTAGTATTAAGTGGTTATAGTGGACCTTATTTTTCTGTTTGCAAAATTGCTGAGTAATTTGGGGTGGAGTTGATGGGAAATAGTTCTATAGGGAGGTTCAGACTTATTCTACCCTAAAGTGTTTTTCTAGTTTCATGCCACTTAGTGCAGTATGGTGTATCCAGATGTAGGTTTGCCCTTTAGAAGTTTATTTGAGCCAGAGAATCAGTAATCTGTGGCATACATGACTTTAGTATATAGAAGGGGAAGAACTCTGAAAGGGTGTGTCCTCACTGCAGAGTTAACTCAAGTGATCAGCCTTCAGGTATGAGCACCTGGGTTAGCCTACCTCATCTGTGAGGGGCAATTCTGCAGTCAACTGGCATCCACACTGTTACTTTTGCTCATATGAGGCATTAAAACTTGTAGAGTTATATCTCCTGGTACGTAGCACTGCAGTAAGTTGAGCTGCTCTGGTTCTCTCCTAGTGAATTGTGAGAGAACTTGTCTATCGTTCTGGTCACAGGTGGGAGTGGGGGTTGGAGGAAGGCACTGGAGGACTATCAGCAATTAAGTGGCTTAGCCTGCATTCATCCGGCAATGTGTGTGGGCTCCAGTCAGAGTGTAAGCAGCATTTAGGTTTTAGCCTGTACCCCAGGATGGACCAGTTAGCTCAGGTGTTAACCACCACTATGCTTGGATGGGAAGCTTTTTATATTAGAGCTGCGTTAGGGTAACACCTAAACACCAGAGAGTTCCACCTGTAACAAACAGGGAAATCCTCCATCCCCAAATCCAAATCTTCCCCAGTTAAAACACTGCAAGCTTAGACAACTGAAACCTCTTTTCTTTACTCTGAGATTGCAGTGCACACCTATTTCTAAGAAGTTATTCAACACTATCATGATTTATATAATGAGATAAAACTTTTTTCCTAACTATTTTTTGCTCAGTCTTAAATGTTTCTTCCCATCCAAGTGTTTAGTTGCAATGTCAAGTATGGTTTCAAGCTTATTTTATCAATTAAGAACGATTAAAATTCTGTTTAAAAAAAAAAATTGCTTGCCTTAATTTGAAATATACTCTGTGATCTTGACCCTTCTTAACAGTAGGCCACAACTTTCCGCTTCTAAACATATATTCAGCTGATCAGATCTTAAAATCGCATGTTAAAGGTTGAGAATTTCATGGCTAAGGTGCTGCAATATAAAATTTATTTCTCTACAAACTGGTCTCACTGTCTCTAGAATATTAGTTTAAGATAGTGTTTCCCAAAGTGTGAAGCACATCCCAAAAGACTGAGAGGGTATAAAGTACTAGTGGGCACAGGGGATGAAGGGTCTCAGATGTTTTCCAGAATCGAATTTTATATTTTGAAAACAGTAAGACCTTGTCTACATTAGGGAAGTTTTTCTGGCCATACAAGCCATGCAAACCTTCATAGTATAGATGCAGCTTGTATTGGGATAAATGTGTTTCTGCCAGCACAGCTTTACACCAGTTCCCAGGAGACATAAGCTATACCCACGAAAGCACTTTTATGCTGGTATAAGTGCATCTACACTAGGGCTTATACCAGCAGAGCTATGTGGGGGAAGAGGAATTCACATCTGACATACCAGCATAGCTATAAGTTCAGAGTGTAGCCCAGGCCCAAATCTCTAGCTGTAACAATTGTAAAGTTAACCCTGAAAACATAACCCTAGTGCAACTGGTGCAGTAATGTCTGGCTAAGGCCAGGTTAACGCTTAAAACGTAAGTTGACATGGATACTTGTAAGGGGTGTGAAATAGCTAATAGCTACATTATGAGATTATGCTGGCGTAGTTATGCCAGCATAGTTTGCTGCTATAGCCCTTGTGTGGACATGGCCTGAGTTTTCAGACCACCTGAATGAGTAGCTCTGAGGTATAAACTGCCCTATTTATTTTAGTGGGTGTGGGGTACCTGGGATGACCAGTGATACTTCCCATCTTCTTTGAGCAATGAAATAGTTAACAATGTTGACATTTATGTAGTACCATATTATGAAGATCTAAACAATATATTTGGAATGAATGACCACTCCTGTTGGGTATGCCTGATACCATGTGTTGAGATTGAAACAGGGTGTAATTTGTTTAATTTTCTTTAAGGGAGGCTCAGCTTTCACAAGTGTTTAAGCTAGTGTTTCCTAAAATGTTACTTGTTAGAAATAACTTCAGAAGTCATAATAATGCAGTATATTAAAGAGAATTTATTTGTAATGTAAGATGCTAACAAGTCATTAATGATAAAGAACGAGTCACTGAAATGAAATATCTCAAATTAAACTATGTAATACTAAATAAAACAAGAATTAACTGCCTTAATCGTCTTGTAAGGTAGAATAAGCCTCAGAATTCAGGATACATTAGAAATGAGTATTAAAATATATTCTGTTCAATATTTTTGATGATTTACAAGTTAGCAAGTATTAATTACCCAGATGGTCTGAGAGCTCATTCTTGTCAGTGAAGCTCAAGAATAACTTCAGGTATGCTGAAACTTTTTTGTTTTCCCTTACCCTGGCAAATCTTCTTATAAGAAAACACTTTAGTCCTTCCGTTTTGTCTACAAGAAGTTCATTAATTTGTACCATGACTATACATGGCATGCCTGAACTGAGTCACCACATGACTCTGCTGCTTGTCTGTCTTCATCCATCTCCTACTGTTACCCCTACTTGTCACAACTCCTCTAAATATAGACTGTATAATAATCAAGAGAGAGACCTAGTCTTTGTTTGTTCTGGAAGTAGTAGCTGGCTTTTGTGTTTTGTAGAACTCCTACATCAAATGTTGTATAGGAAACAGAGAAAACAAGTCCAAGCACGTTGAATAGTAGATTAGACAAACTGTTAAATTAATTATCAGAGGGGTAGCCGTGTTAGTCTGGTTCTGTAGAAGCAGCAAAGAATCCTGTGGCACCTTATAGACTAACAGTGTCTATAAGGTGCCACAGGATTCTTTGCTGCTTGTTAAATTAATTACTTTTGCATTACTGTAGTAAGCTTCCTAACTTTCTCTGCAACTATTCTATCTCCTTAAATGCCTTCTAAACTCCTTCTAAACTCCCTTCCTGCTTGTATTTTATAAATATATTAAATGTTTGACTGCTTGTACAATAACAAGAATATTGTGTCACCAGTGATGCCCTTCGTCTCTAACAAGTACTTGTCTCTTCCTTAGCTTTTGCTTTAGTTATGGAAAGGGGGTTATAATATTTTTAATAGGCCTGAGAAACATCCGTTCCTAATCTGCTGCCTAAAACTGGGCGTCCTACTCAGAAGTGTAAATTCTCATTAATATGCTTCCACCTGTTGCTGAACTGGTCCCACTCCCTGAAGAGAGATACTGAAACAGGGACGTCTGAACAACTTAATTTCATATAGGAAATATTTAGTTCTAAGGTATAGCTCATCCAATTAATTTAACAAAGCCCAATACTGTTTTAATTATGAGTAACTTGTTGTATCTTGTGGATGTGCAGTGGAATTAATAGATATGTTACCTTTATCAGGTACCAAGTCATCAGTACACCATCTGACATTTTCATGGTGATGGAATATGTTTCTGGAGGGGAACTGTTCGATTATATCTGTAAAAATGGAAGGGTAAGAGGAACTTCAGCTCTACAAAACAGTAGATTACATTTTATAATCGCTTTTGCAAAAATGTTTCTCACTAGGTGAAGGCCTGTTCTTATCTAGTCTTGCAATTAGCAGTAGCGTGTCTCAAAGTATCCTGTCCTTTTTCTAAGTTAGTAAACTTTGCTCTGAAACTAACACTAATAAGTGGCATCTGCTAGTTTAAACTTATGGAATTTCATTCATTCATAAATGTAGTTTTATCTTATTTGAAACTGCACTTGCCTCTTTAATTGAATAGCGATATTAATTTTAATCAGTCAATTACTGCATCTGTGCAAAGCAGACTATACATTTAGAAAGTTAAAAATGACTTTATATAAAGGTTTTGATCAAGTTAAATTCACAACTTTTGGTGTTTGTTTCAACCTGATGTATCAAATGCTTTTTCTCCATAAAGCAAAATTGGTGAATGTGAGAGCTCTAAAGATAGTCATTCTTAATCACATGACATCTTTGACAGTCATGCTTCTGAAATTGACTGGGATGAGCAAGTTTTGACTGTGTAATTGACTCAGTGGATAACATTCCTTAAAAGTGTTCTGTTTTAAGGCATTGCAGGCCAGAAAAATTCATTCTGGGTTCTACTACTGGCTTTGCCACTGAATCATTGTTGTGGCATTGGCTAGTCAGTTCATCTTTCCATCTGTTACTTTATCTATAAAGTGTCCAGATTTTAAAATACTTAAGTGTAACCTGTTGCATTCTTTATTTCATCCAAAGACACTTGCATGGAAATGTAATACTTATGTCTTGCAGATTCAAGAAAAATGTTGGACAGATAAGAGTATTTTAAATGGCTTCTTTTCCTTTCTTAGCTTGATGAGAAGGAGAGTAGACGTTTATTCCAGCAAATCCTTTCTGGTGTGGATTATTGTCACAGGCATATGGTTGTACATAGAGACTTGAAACCTGAAAATGTACTACTTGATGCACACATGAATGCCAAGATAGCTGATTTTGGTGAGCTTTTATTTTGTTCTAAACTTGATAATGTTCAAGTTTCATCAGATGCTATTTATTAATGCAGAAAATATTCAATTATTGGAGTTCTGATACTTGGATACCAGGGTGACGGGCACAGTACAAGAACCTAAGAAGGTCCCAAAAAGAGAGATGAGAACATTGCTTAGTGCAGAGTTCTCTTCTCCTTATAGGCCATCTTTGAGCCAGACGTTTTCTGTGACTGGATAGAAATTAATTGTTTGGCCTGGTCTGGTAGAATAAAAGTGTCACTAAGAAAGTATTAAATTATATTTAGCATTTAATGCATGCTACTCCATTTATTCCAAGATTGACTTTTCCTTATCTTCTATGTCTTTCTCCACTTGTAAAATCAGGACAACTATCCACCTTTTATTTTAATAACTCTAATGTCTTCTGATCCACAAAGGCAGTTCATCAAACTTGATAAGAACCACATCATTCTAGTGAAAGGCATTAATGATGGCATAGCACTTAGTACTGTTCAGTACTACTTTCTATATCTAACTATAAATTTAACTTAAAATTAAAAAAGTAAAAAGCTCTACCCTGATGATGATGATAGAGTATAAAACTGAAACTTAAGATAATGAAGGGTGAAAGTGGAACTAACTTCTAATTCTTGCACTTGCTATATATTGTCTGCTTAGCCAAGAGAAGGAAGGTTATAGTTCTTTACTTGTACAGACTTGCTATAAAAGAGCACAAAATAGAACTACAGAAAGACAATGGCAGCTAGTTTTCAGGACTGCCAGCATTAGGAAACCTTCTTGCCATATAAACATAGAAAGGTATCCATATTGCTACATAATCCTGATATTTCTCTTGTAGACATAGTGGATTATACCCGCCCTTGTAAAGCGCTTTGAGATCTCTGATGAAAGGTGCTATATAAATGCTAAGTATTCAATTATTTCAAAGGTATGGTGTTCAAATACATTGGGGGTTGGGAATCCTGTTAATTATTTCTGTCAAAGGGGATTACTACGTTTATACGCAGAATGCTTTTAGATGAACGATTACTTATTCTGTTACAGCAAAACAAAATGAAGTATTAACTGTTAAAATGGCTTTATTACCATGCATAAATTTTTAGCAAAGCTGTTGAACTTATTTAACTAAACAAGAGTATTTATAAAGAAACCTGTTCAGTTTAATAAGTATGAAAACTAGTTGAGGCACTCTTGCCTATCACTTCAGATTCAAAAAAGGGAATATTGCATTAATGCAGTAAGCTATAGCCAGAACACTCAATCCTATCCAAGCTGTAGTCTGCAACTTCCCAGTGGATGTTAAGAGATTGCACATCTCCTGCTGTAGGTATAATCACTATACTATTCTGTAAAGAGCTGCTATTGAATCTTGTGTTCTGTCGAAGCTATTCCTTGGACTGTTCTGTGGTAGTCTTACACTTCAAGCATTTGGAAGCAATCACAGTTAAGAATGTTTTCTCTTGTTGAAGTCCCACCTTAGTGCAATCCTGTGTTTCCCTTAGAACAACTCAGTCCTCCCTTATGTCTCTGGACATTTCCAAAACAGACTTTTCTTGCTGCGTCTTGGAATGAATGTATTCTCTCAGGCATGCCTAGATCATGTGCATACATGTCTTTAGTTTTGCTCTTCAACATCAGTTCAGTAAAACTAATTTCTGGTATACTGTATGCAGCATCTTACACTGCATTGTTCTGTTTCTGTATACATTCCAGTAATTCTAAACTGCTGTACTTTATAACTTAGAAAAAGTAAACTGTAATTTATTACTCCTATTAGCATTAGTGGTTGGATTAAGATGCACATACAGTGTGTAATCCGTTTGCTCTAGCTGAATATTTTAGTAGCTGCTTTTGTACACTTTCAGGTCTTTCAAATATGATGTCAGATGGAGAGTTTTTAAGAACAAGCTGTGGTTCCCCTAACTATGCTGCACCAGAAGTAATTTCAGGAAGGTAGTATCTCTTATATTCAATAAATGTGTGCATGTAGTTGAAAAATACTTTGTTTAATATTAAAGATAACAAGACAGTAGTATAGTATACAAACTCAGAGTTGAAAAATGTTGACTTTCCCTTTCTTGCTAGTTTTTGACGTTTACCTTTACATTGATTAGTAGCCTAGTCAGCTTTATTGGCCCCTTCAGTGTCACTGTACTGTATCAAGTAGTCCAAACTGCAGTGTGTTTATGCTTTACCCAAGTAAAAATGCAGTTTTGTCAACTAGAAAATTCGTGTACGGTGAATATCATAAACTGGCGCTCTCACTTTCCAGAATTTCCAAAAAGGTCTATTTAGTAGAGTGTTTTGCCAAACAGTGGGTCCCAACCCACCAGGGGATCACAGGAAGGTCTCAGATGGGTTGCCATGTCCAGCGTTGGATTAACCCATCACTGGGCCCTGACCTAGGCAAATGTTGTGGTGCAGAGGAGTGGACTGGGGGAGATGGACAGCAAGCTCTCCCCACACTCACCCTGCAGCGGCAGCTACTGTGCTGGAAGGCTGGGCCCATCTTTTTGCTCCAGTGCAGGGTTGCAGCACCATTCAGGTTTGGCCTGGCTTCCCCTTTGACATGGGGGGAAGCTGGCCAAATATGAGTGGTTTTACAACTCCATGCACCATGTTGCAATGCCTGGAGGTAGGTGCAATCTCATGTGATAGGAGCTGCCTCTGCAGGGTGAATGTGGGGCATGGTCACTCCCCAACTCCACCAGGCTTCCTCTCCACATTGGGCTGGAATTAGGGTTGTGCTGCCAAGGCAGAGGGGGGGTATACATATCCTGGTGAGTCATAAAAAGAAAGCAGCAAAGAGTCCTGTGGCACCTTATAGACTAACAGACGTATTGGAGCATGAGCTTTCGTGGGTGAATACCCACTTCATCAGATGTCACCCACGAAAGCTCATGCTCCAAAACGTCTGTTAGTGTATAAGGTGCCACAGGACTCTTAGTCTGGATCTGTAACAGCAGCAAACACGGCTACCCCTCTGATACTTGATAAAAAGAAAAAAACCCGAATGCAGTCAGTGGGTTGCCTTATTAAAAAGTTTGGGAACCACTAGCCTAATGAATCATAGTACACACTTTGGAAGTAGCACTTTACTGCCTGGAACTTATCTGTTTTTCAGAAAATAAAGTTGGGTATTAGTGCAAACTTTTACTGTGGCATGTTAGGTCCAAATGTCACTTTCCCTGTTTTAGCTCAATCCTGTAACTATTAAATTCACCAACACAGTTAGTCAACAGTAGAGTGCAGTCAGATGTGTGACTTGCAGCTTGTGTAGGTATACCCATGCTAGCTTTAATCTAGCTAACTTGCTAAAAATCAGCAATGAAGACACAGCTCTGCTTGCTAGCAATGCAAATATATACCCTCCGGGGACTATGCAAGCTTGAACAGTCCAAGCTGAAGCCTATGCCACTGCTGCATCTTCATTGCTATTTTTACAAGATAGCTAGATTAAAGCTTGCACAAGTATACAGTACCTACACAAGCTGCAAATTGTACCTCCAGATTGCAGGATAAACATACCCTTAGTGTCATCTGTTCTGGGCAACCCACTAGCTTCCACCCCACAGCAGTAGTTACTATTGCTGAGTGTAATCTAGGCATCTGATTTATTAGTAAATGGGACAAGGAAAGATGGGAACTTAATTTCCCAGCCTCCCCTCCCCGCCCCCCCAGATGATATTTGTGGTTTGGATATAATTTGCCACATGCATATTTACGTTGATCTGCCTTGTCACTGTAGGTATGGTCTTCCCCTCAATGTAGCACTATGGTAAATTATATAGATGGGTGATTCACACACAGACAGAGCAGAATTCTTCTATATATCCATGTTCTACCTGTCTGGTAGAATTCAGCTTCACAATCATGTGCATACTGTGCCTCCCCTGAACAGTGCTGTTAGGCCTCAATTTGTCTGTGTCCCTTTAACTACTACAACATACAAACAAGTTGCAAAAAGATGTATATTGTACTACGCTACTATAATATATTAACAGGTAACTTTTTCCAGATTATATGCAGGTCCAGAAGTAGATATTTGGAGCAGTGGGGTTATTCTCTATGCTCTGTTATGTGGAACCCTTCCATTTGATGATGATCACGTGCCAACGCTTTTTAAGAAGATATGTGATGGTATCTTTTATACCCCTCAATATCTGAATCCATCTGTGATTAGCCTTCTGAAACACATGCTGCAGGTGGATCCTATGAAGAGAGCTACAATCAGAGACATTAGGTAAAACACTAATTGATGTCTAATCACAGATGCCACAGTGATGGTCCCAGTACAAATCAACAGAACTAAGAAATCGTTCATAAAAATGCTTCTGCCATACAACCTACTGTTACAAATACATATACTAACTTAAAGTGTTTTGGCTTTTGGAAATCTGACAATTCTGGTTCCAAATGGCAAAATTTGCTTATGACTAGAATTCTATTACTAATACACTTAAAAGGTGTTGAAGTTCAAGAAATTAAAGTGTCTGTATTGATCCTTGAGGGGGAAAAAAGATCCTGCTAAAAATTGGGATCAGGGCAGAAAGACATAAAGATGTACAAATCCTAAAGAAAGATAGGTGTTAATCTTAGTGTGTAATATAATACTTTTCTTGCACCTTCCATCAGAAGATATCCAGTGCTTTATGAATGCTAGGCCTTAGCATTCATAAAGCACTGGGTAGGTGGGTGACATACTAATCTTATAGATCCTTTTAACGAGTAAGGTACAGAGAAGCTAAGTGATGTGATGAAGATATCTGGGGAAGACTGTGGCAGGGTAGAGGTAGATTTGATGCCTAAGCAAGTGCTTTAACCATAAGAACTGCTTCCACTCCTTGACAGGACAAATAGCAAAATAAATCTATTGGTTTCCTTGATTATATGCCCTGTTACATTTTCATATTTTTAGATGAAGATTTTCATAGACTTTACTACAAATTGTCACTGTAATATTCTTGTTTCATGACATATCACTGGACAGTTATGTAGCTAGTTCAATGCACTGAAGTGACAAATCTGTTCTTTATTGTATTTTCCAATGGATTAGAGAACTCTGAAAAATCAGGTTTCTGTTGTATTTTAACTTTTATTGAGTTGTGAAATATAAACTGTTTGTTCTTTGTTCTTGTATGCTGGTTAATACCAGACAGTACCAAAGGGTGGGTTGCAGCCTGACAGACTTTTACCCTTTCCTTGGTATTTCAATTTAATAACTTTGGAGGCAGTGAGGGAAGGTAACTCTTGAATATAGATTAGAATGAACAATGGCTAACAAAATGTCAAAATTCCAGTTTCATTATATATACCAATCCCTGTCCTAATACCTATCAAGGAGATTATCCTATACAACAGCACTAGGGATCTTTTCTTATGCACAAGTAGTATGTGGCTGTTGGGATTGGAGCAAACTGAAATTTTTCAACTAATAGTAAATTTGCCAAAAAATGCATTTTTGAAGGCACCAGAACTATTTGTGAATTTGGGTCAAATTCAACAAATGCTTTTGGCAGAAAAACATTTTTTGAAAATCAACAATGTTTTTTTTAACCATTTCAAAACAAAACATTTTGACTATTTCAGAATTTAGCTGGACTTTTTTTAAAACTGAAAAAAACAAGAAAAAACCTTAAAATTTGTTTTGGGTCAAATAAACCTTTTTTTGAGGTTAAGCCTATGGATCGAAAAAAACAGTTGTTGGTTCAGGTATAGTTGGGAGGAGAAGGGAACACCTAATGCCTGATAACCAGCAACCAGTAGACATTGTTAAAATCAGGCTGAAAATTCCAAAAATAAGGAGTTTGTGTTTTTGCTACTGCCATCAAGCAGTTGACAGACAACCTGCTGGAGTGTGGTTCAAGTAGAGTAATATAGAGTTGAAATATTAAGGCCATGTCTATGCTAGGTGAAAAAAGTGGCCAATACAATGTAAAATCCTAGTGTAGACAAAGCAAATTGTAATTCAGTGTTCCTAGTGTATGAACCTCTGCCCCCCTACGTCAAGTAAAATGTACTAACTTTTAAAAACACACCTTTTTTTCTGGTCTTGACCTGACCTAAAACAAAATAGAGCTTTCAGGTTTACTGCTAATGGTACATAATGGGTTATCCTGACATCAACAATTTTCCTTTTTAGGAACCCTAAAATGCTTTTCTAAAACTAATAATTAATGAAAGTTTGTTTTTAACTATTTGTTTTTCCTTCAAAGTTTACATAAAATCTGTGGCTGAATTCAAAACTACTTATTTGTATATCCAGGGAGCATGAGTGGTTCAAGCAGGACCTTCCCAAGTATCTCTTTCCTGAAGACCCATCATATAGCTCAAACATGATTGATGATGAAGCCTTAAAAGAAGTGTGTGAGAAGTTTGAATGCACAGAAGAGGAGGTGCTAAGCTGTTTATATAACCGAAATCATCAAGACCCCTTAGCAGTTGCCTATCACCTCATTATAGATAACAGAAGAATAATGAATGAGGCCAAAGACTTCTATTTGGCAACAAGCCCACCAGATTCTTTTCTTGATGATCATCATTTGTCTCGCCCTCATCCTGAAAGAGTGCCATTTTTAGTAGCTGAAGCACCACGGCCACGCCACACGCTTGATGAGCTCAACCCGCAAAAGTCAAAACACCAAGGTGTAAGAAGAGCTAAGTGGCATTTAGGAATTCGGAGTCAAAGTCGACCAAATGACATCATGGCAGAAGTTTGTCGAGCAATTAAACAATTGGATTACGAATGGAAGGTGAGGGCACAAATGGCTTTCTGACAGATAGTTATGTTTCGCTTAAAACACTAAATTGATACCTTACTTTAGGGGGTTTGTCTTTTTATACATTTGTCACTCATTCTTTAAAAATTATAATGGAAATTAACTATTTCATCTTTATCCTTTTCCAGGTTGTAAATCCATACTACTTGCGTGTTCGAAGGAAGAATCCAGTGACTAGTATATATTCTAAAATGAGTTTACAGTTATACCAGGTGGACAGTAGGACATACTTACTGGATTTCCGTAGCATTGATGGTATGTGAAGGAGAATAAATACATCACTATTGGAATAATGTAACTATAAACAATTGAAGAAACTGTAGTGGTGTAATTCGGACTCTCACACTTAAATATCAGTTAGAAATGTGGTTTGGAAGGCTATAAGGACCTGGGGCATTGTCTTCACTAAAGAAAAAAAGGCGTGAGTGGGCTTAATTTGTTAGCTAAGTTTGAGGTAAAATCTTGGCAAAGACAAGGCAGTTGTAGTTTTCACATGAGTTGGCAGGTCAAGATCAAGACAATGGGGCAGACTAGTCTTAACCTGGATCTGTTAACTACAAACTGCCTTGTCTCCACTAGGATTTTACTTCAGGTTAACACATTATTTCCTAGTGAAGATAACTTGACAAAACTAAGAATGCAGAGTTGTCCCATATTCTGCCACATCATGTATCATATGCATGATGTATCTCTGTCTGCTGTTACTAAAACTTCTGAAATAGTTAACGATAGACACATAGTATGTGCAGTGAATCTGTTTACAATAGATATGGTCTTAGGCTAGACAAGCTCATATAGAATGAGACACTTTTACGTGCCAGCTTGTATGTGTAAAATGAATGTGTTTGTGGTAAATATCTAGTTCTATGTTTGGGAGTTAAGGTAGGATAGAGGTAAAGTGGTCCGTTTCTGAATTTGTTCCATATGGCTACATTAGTTATAATGATGGGTATTTGGGGACTACATAGAAAGCAAAACTTGGATCACAGGACTACGCTGATAGGTAGAGGGAAGATGGTGCAACAGACTGAAAAGTTTGAACAGGAGGAGGATGTCTGGCTGAGCGACTGATATGTAGTTCAGCTTGAACTTCACTTGCGTATAGGATGGTATAGCAGGGTATAGGGTTCATACAAAATACATAGAAAAATATGTTGTGTAAAGGCGGCTTATGCTGTAGAGTGACTGGGTATGCAAGGAGGGCCCAGAAGAGAGATTCTGCAAAACTTTGAAGGTAGACTTTGTCAAAGGGTGGTGTTGACCTGCAAGTACAGTAACCCTGCCATACTTTCTGATACCTTGGCTTTGTGAACTAATATACAGTGGTCTAGCTGTAAAATATTAGTTGAAACACACATACTGTTATAGTTGTAACTCTCAGAAAAACGTTGGTTTGGGAATTTGCTTCACAAAAAAGCTGCATTTCTTATCTACAGATACCCTTATTATCCCATATACACCTATGCAAATTGACTCTTTTTTATGTACTTGTAAAATTGATCTGTGGCTTGTAGACTAAGTAGTCTGATATTCCAAAAATAAGCTCCTTTTACAACAAAACAAATAAGCTCCTTTTTGTTTTAAGTTACTCTTCCAGTTGCTTTAGTTCCACCCCTTTCCCCCCACCCCCCCAAATCCAGTGACAGAAGACTGCAGATGAAAGTCTCAGACAGAATTGTTAATAACAAATCGGGTTTTGGGGTGGGTGTGCCAGATCTAAGAGTGAATGATTATTTACAATCTTTACTATGGAATTCCAATCTCATAAACTGGTCTGTCAAAAACTGCAAAGTGAGGGACAAGTTCAGTAGTGTGAAAATTTAAATATATTTTAAAAAATTGTAGAAGTTCATAGTTTAGATAGACCATAACTCCATGCAAACATACTTTGTAAACTAATTTGAGCAGATGATAGTTGAAGAATGGACTAGAGGGCTATTGCCCTCGGTTTCTTCAGCTAATTTGATACTCAGAGACATTTGTGCACAGGTTAACTTGAATGTCAAACACCTGTGTTAACCGTGTGAAAAAATACAGGGGTTTGCTGCATCTGATGTACATATTTTGATTTGTAACATACACATGCAAATGCTGTGTAAATAAAAGTAGAAATCTAGATTACCTTTCAAAGACTTGGTATTAATTGGTGGCGGGGGGAGAGAACCTCAGATTCTCAGTTTAGTGGCTATCTGTTTCATTTGCCATTGTAAAGGTTGTTGTTTTTTGTTTTGTTCTTCTTCTTCCCCTAGATGAAATTATTGAAGCAAAATCTGGGACTACCACACCACAGAGATCAGGTTCTGTGAGCAGCTATAGATCTTGTCAGAAGGAGTCTGATGGTGATGCACAAGGAAAATCTGCAGATGTGTCCCTTACCTCATCAGTGACGTCTTCACTTGACTCTTCTTCAGCTGACTTAACCCCAAGACCAGGGAGTCACACCATAGAATTTTTTGAGATGTGTGCAAATCTTATTAAAATACTTGCACAATAATTTTAAAGATTGGCTTATTTCTTTTATAGCAATAAGCATGCCTAAATCATAGTCAAATGCTTCCTATTATAATCAAGTTAAAATTAACTAAGGCGCTGAAGACTAGCCACATAATGCAGTTTGCACAGGACTGAAACATGATTAAGAGCAGTTAGACCTCTACTACACTGAAGCTGAAGTGAGTTATGATTACATTGTCCACTATTCAATAGTATAATACAGGTACAATAAATTACAGGCCCTTTGGGCGGTTCTCAACATTTTACACTGAGTGCACATTAGGCTTCATAGAACATTACTGTTAACCATAAAGACTGTTTTGTTTGATTTTTATGCTGGCGATCATTTTGTTGCAGGGTAGGTAAATGTTCACCTGCTAGCCCAGTGGCCTATGAAAGCGACTTGTTGGGCACAATCTGCAGTTGTGTCCCAGTTTCAGTATACTATTCAGTTGTCTAACAGCAGGAACATGTTCAAGCTGCTGTGGTGTTCATCCCACTTATAATTGGCAGTAAATAGTCAAGCTCGTTTGGGTGAATATTTTAAAAGAAATCATAACTTTGATAGATTTTGATTGTGTATGTGTTGGAGAGTTCAAACAGTCAGCATTTCTTATGCATTTGAATACTAAGTAAGCACTAAAGATGAAATCCTGTGAGCTATATTAAGGTCAGTGAAACAATTGTGGTCCCATACCACAAGGTTTGAGAAGGCCCATGGAAAGGAGATTCTTCAGTCTCCTCTTCACCATGGCACAGTGTTCCACAAGAGGGAAGGCTTTCAGTGGGTTCATGAACTGTACAGATTCACTAGCCCATCTTAGAGTAGTAGCAGTGGAGCAGCTCCTGGCATGCTGCTATAGGCTGAGGATTCTGTTCCTTAGCCCTATGTGTGTGTGCTTTTCCAGAATCTTGCACTGAGTTTATTCTTAAATGATCAGTGTTCTTTATATCACATGCTGGGCCAGCTATAGGACTGTATAGAACTCATTTTGCAGTTGGAGCTATTTATCTAGATTAGGATGCCCAAATCACTTTTATAGCACATCTTGTTGTTTTTAATTAAATGATTCTAAAGTTAACAGTGCAATTGATCAGTCATATTTAAACTGAAATATACAACTGATCAATGCTCATAAAAGCACATAAATTTGAGTGTTAGTATTCCAATGAATTTAACACTTGATCACAAATGTTGACATAATTGGCATGAATAGTTTAAGGCTTCTAAATTTATCAGGCCTGTTTCAGTTTTTCAGAAAGAAATGTGATTTATTTGATTTAAAAAATAAATTAATATTAGAGAAATCATAGCATATTCACATACAGAAACATTTAAAATGTTTTCATTATTTGTAATTGGACATACTTTTGCTCCTTTAGCTATGATAAATACAAATTTAAAGCAATTTGTGTATGCCAGAAAATATGTTTAATCTTCCAGTTGAGTTGTATGTTAACTTCAAAATGTAGTCCGCTAGAGCTCTTCCCCTCCCCCCCCATTTTTCTTTACAATACCACTTTATAATTGAGAGAACCCAAACACACAGAGTGAAGTCTTGACTACACTGAAGTTAATGGGAGTTTTGCCAGTGAGTTCAATTTGTTCAGGATTCACCCGCAGTGAACTGCTAAATACAGATGTAGTAAGAATAGTTTATCCTTGCATAGAGTAATACAATAATCTGGGTTATCTGACTTTAGAAGTTCATCCATAAGTGTTTCTAATATGCACTGAGTTTGAAGAAACCTGCAGCTGCTTAAGCCCCAGGATTTGCTGTGTTTTAGCATTATGAAATTGGGAGTTGCCTGGTCTATCCAGTAACTCGGTACAAGTTCCAACCTCAACTCTTGTTCCCCTGTCTTCAGAGAAGTGTCACACATGGTCCTTATAAAGCAGGATTACACTACTGTATTTCAAAACAGAAGGCTGTATTTTTTGTTTAAAGATGATGCTTTGGGTTTATACTGCTGATGTAATTTAGATGTTAGCATGGGGGACCATACACAAATTCTACTTTTTAAAATGTTAGTCTTGTCAGAATTAATTCTGATACAATTATTCAATAAGTTATTGTGATCCCTTTTAGCTATGCTGTTTTATTTTGAAATTGTTAAATATTGCACTTGTACAAATAGCATAACAAACGCACAGTCTTTTAATGCAGTATTTCCTCATTTGGGAACACGTAAACTGTCTCTTTTGCATATGTTAGATTAAATCCTTTCAACCAATAGCTGTTCCTAGCTTGCAAATACTTTGTAATGCTGAATACACATGTAAAATGTCAAAGTGCATATAGCTTTACTTTTTTATACTTTTCCAGCTCTTTTTTTGCTTTAAGGCTACCATGTTTTTACTTTGTCTTGGTATATGAAGTTTAACATATATTTCTGGCAGAATGCATAGTTTTAAATAAAGTAAATTTTATTGGTATGATAAGTCAGTTTTGATGGCCCCAGCCTTTCTCATTGAATTGATTATTTTTTTTTTAAACACGGGGCAGTGAAGGAAGAAGTGAGACTATTTAAGCTGTTTGATTCTGGCTTTATTCATGTTTCATAACTTTACCTCTGACAGTTTAAACTACTTTCTTCATAACTACCTTCTTAGTGCTCTTGCAATGAAGACATAAAGCTGACTTTCTTAAAATGTTGCATTAGTATCTGGCAATAGGCTATCAAAACAAATTATTTCACTGCAAGACATAGTGCGGCTGTGTTTGGGGAGATCTGACTCAACTACATCGTTAATAATTGCAAAGGGAATACTGAAAACTGCTTTTTAGATTATTCCCTCCTCCCCCACCCCCCAGCTTGCTATACGTGGAGAGGTCCCTCAAATGTTCTTGCTTTTTTTTCTTGTAATCATAAGACGTGGATAAATCTGTCCACGTGTAATGTAACTTACACTGGTAAGGTGGTAAAAGTCCATCTTTGTGGTGCAATATTTCAGAGACCATTTTCCATACGTCTTGACATTGAAATAAAATATTTACTGTCAGTTGATTACCATTGTATGTTGTAAGAAATGGACACTTTTTTTCTTACAAACAAGATGTGCCTACTTCCTATTGCAATTTTTGGCAATACTGAATGAAAAATGCTTGTTATAGCTGTATGACTTTTTACCTTTCAAGGATGTGAAATTGTATGTTAGTCAATATAAAATACTCAACTATCTCTTGTTTGAAAATTGTGTGCATGCTACTTTGTCTTTTTGGTATCCATACATAAAATTTTGTATACTAATTTAAAGCGGATGCTACATTTATTTCAAATCCAGAAAACTATGAAAAGTATAGATTAAACTAATGGAACAGCAATAACTCTGACCACTGAATGAATTTTATCTTTCATTTCTGTAGCACACTCACTGTTGATGCTACTATCTTCTACAAGACAATTATCAATAACCATGCTTTATGGCTGCTGCTGACTACACTAGTTCAGTAGATTAATCTGCTTTACACCCCACAAATCTACACCACAAAACTTGACTTCAGATGAAAGATTAGTGCTGAATGTTCAGCACTAATGTCTAAACACATAGAATATTAGGGTTGGAAGGGACCTCAGGAGGTCATCTAGTCCAACCCCCTGCTCAAAGCAGGACCAACCCCCCAAACGGCTCCCTCAAGGATTGAACTCACAACCCTGGGTTTAGTAGGTCAATGCTCAAACCACTGAGCTATCCCTCCCCTCAATGCATCTGTGAATAATGGCTCCAGTTTTATAGGCATGGGCAGTAAAATCTGTAGCGAATCTTAGCAATACCTGCAAGAATTTACTCCATACAATTCCATACCGGTGTGAACTGCCTCTTCAGGTAGTCACAGACAAAGAGGGTTATACCAAGAATCCTGTCAGAGCTTGCCAAATGCTATTGTAAAAAGCTTCTAGGATCCATAATTTCTACAATAGAAGTCCTAACTCTTGAAAACCTTTGTAGCTTACAGATAGGTGTTAATACTTGCAAGTTTTCAAAGAAAATATTTAAGCAGGTTACTGTGGCATGACATGATATAATGGCTGGAAGTTGGAAATAGACAAATTCAGACTGGAAATAAGGCATACATTTTTAATGGTGAGAGTAATTAACCATTGGAACAATTTACCAAGAGTTGTGGTGGACTCGACATCACTGACCATTTTTAAATCAAGATGGTATGCTTTTCTAAAAGATGCGCTCCAAGTATTATTTTGGGTAAGTTCTATGGCCTGTATTATACAGGTGGTCAGACTAGATCATAATGGGCCCCTTTTGGTCTTTGCATCTATGGGAGAATAAAAAGGCTCCTGATGTTTGGTGGTTCTGTTAAATGCACCTGCATTGAAGTGGTTAATGTTGACAGCAAATGATTATACCTTTGCTACTTCAGTATTTATTTACAGACTAAAATAGCAATGCATTCTTTAATGGAGAGGGCTGGTTATGTAACCAGGCTTAGCATCTAGTCTCTGAAATTGGGGTCTTTTTCAACCCTGCAACACAACCTGAATTCTACAACCTGGAACTGGCAGTGGCCACCTGGAGTGGGTCAGTAAGGGTGGTGGTCTAAGTATGAAGAACTATAAGGAGACACCATTATTTGTGTTGTGTTCAGATTTGAATCGTAGCACTTACCTGCATCCATTCCAGCTGCATTCACTTAAGTATAGATACTTAAGACTAGAAGAGACCATTGTGATCATCCAGTCTTCCCTCCCTCTGAGGGAAATAAACATACATTATGCAACTAGAGACACTGAACCATATCAAATGTCTGTATTCCACAGGAATGAATGGCTCACAGTCCTGGAGCAGGAATAGCTTGACTGTTAAATTCTAGTATAAAATGGGTAACTTGTTTTTTTTTTTAAATTGCAAAATAAGTGAGTTTCTAAATGTACTAGACATGTCATAAGCGACACAGAGTCCTGTGGCACCTTATAGACTAACATGTATTGGAGCATAAGCTTTGGTGGGTGAATACCCACTTTGTTACCATTCACCCACGAAAGCTTATGCTCCAATATGTCTGTTAGTCTATAAGGTGCCACAGGACACTGTCGCTTTTTACAGATCCAGACTAACATGGCTACCCCTCTGATACTAGACATGTCATACTAACAACTGGCCTTTTAAAAAAAACTGAGATGCTGGCACATGTTACAGATTTCTATTTTCTTCCAGGGGTTTAAAGGTAATTCACTTAATGTCGCTTAGTAATTCTGTTTCATACACAATACTTAAATTAGGCGTAGTTGTATTGAATGGTGGAAGGATTTGTTGGAAGAGTTGTCAGTGTGTTCTGAGGAGAGGTGTATGTTGAGGGAACGAGTGTGCTTCCTTTCAGTGCTGAATGGAGTAGGCCATCAGTGCACAAGTATAATTCTTGTCATGGGGATTGTTGGCAGTCTGGTAGCATACATGACTGGACTCAGGTGTAGTGAGGGGGTAAGAGCAGGCAATGTCTTGAAGGACTCCCCAGGGCAAGGATGAAAGGGGGGTGCCAATGCAAGTCTGGGGTGGCTTGTGTGAAGTTGGCTCAGTATTTTTATAGGCTAGTTGTATGTAGCTCCTGTTTGATCCACCTGACTTAAACCAGTGTTTTGCCTTAACAAAGAAGAGAGCTTGGACTTCGTTCTTTAGTGCTCATGTGCTCTGTTCCCCATGCGTTCTATAGCACCTGTGATGGTAGAGCACTGTTTGAAGAGAACAGAGCTAAGGTACACACCACCTTTGCAATATAAACTTTAACTGTTCCCTGGTTTTTCAGAGGTTTGAGTGTAGCTGGACTTGACATTCTAGAAGGCACAAGGCAGCACTGGGCAAAAAAGTCTCGGCATTCCCATGCTTTACAGCCCAGTTCTCTCCTCTCTACTGTCTCTGGCTCCTTGGTAATGATAAAACTGGCCACAGCAGGCCCTGATTAAATGACAGTCCCTGCACTGCTCCTAATCATCTCCTCTCCCATTTCTCTGCTTGTCAAGCCCAGCCATCCTCCACATAGAGGGGTGGGTGTCAGTGAGGGCCCTACAGGTCCATCTAAGCAAAGAATGCAGGGACAGGACATGGAGGCATGTTTTGAAGGCAAGGACAACTGCAATGATGTGCATGCAAGGGTCTTGGGAGATACAGCTGAGGCTCCCCTGCAGAGCTGTGACCCCCTCCATTTCTTCCCCCACACTCCCCTACTCTTCTCTGTGAGGAATTTGGTGATATTTGTGTGGGAACAGGACATATAGGTGTACTTCCCTTCCCCTGGAAGTCTGGAGAGAAAAGTGCCCAACTTTCCTCCCTTTCTGATTCTCCTGTCAGTAATTGAGCTCCCTCGGATCAAAGGTGTCAGATCTATTATTTGTCAAAGGGTCATAAAAACACCTACATTTTTTTGGAAATCCAGTTCTTTGTCAAAGCACTAGTCATCAAACTGGGTTTTCAAGAGCTGTATGGATGCTCTCTTGCACAAGGTTGTGATATAGCTGTTCTAAAGCACAGCCCAAGAAGGTGAGGGTTGGCAGTGGGGGACAGTCCCTAGATTGCACCCTCCCAATTCCCACCACCACCGTGCCAACCCCTCACTCCTTAATTCTGCACCAAAAATGTTACACAGTCTCCTTAATGTGAGCTACTCATATCAGGAACTCTTGACAAAATGACTCAGCAACTTGCTTTTCTTTGATCATACTCAGTTCATTTGTTTTGGAAATTTAATGAGGTGTATGAATCATGATTACAATATCCTAATTTAAAAAAAAAATCTTTCATTCTTCCCTCTTTAATGCTAATTTCCTTCATACTATTACTCAAAGAAAATCAGAGAGGCCATCTGGATTTTAGAGCACTTTAAAACTTCAGGCCTTAAACCAGAAACTTAGCTCTCAGAACAAAACTTGCAAAAGGAACTCCTGCACAACACAGACTGAGAACAAATCTGCATAACATTCTCTGAAGGCTGCCAACGGAGGGTTCAACTCACAGTTCATGGGTGCAATGTTCAGCTTAAATGCAATGACTAGTTACCTTAAGCTACACACAACTTGTGACACCAGACTGTTTAAAGTTAGAGCATTTGCAGGCAGAATTGCAGCACAGGGACTGAAGTGTGCTGCATCAGGTTAGCTTAGGCTGGCCTGGAGTTACAAATTTGACCCTTAGTAACAGCTGCAATGCTGTTTTCTCAAAGTGGCAATAGATGCTGGGCCATAGTTGAGATAAATTCAAAGCAGGTAAAATTGGTTTGGGGAGGATTATACCACTACGTTGAGTTCCAGTTCAGTGCAAAAAAAATAAGACACATAACCACCAGGTGATTTTTGGAAATGTATTTCTTTTTTTTTTTTTTTTTAAAGGGAGCTGTATCTAAGGAACCTCTTGGTCAACTTTCTTGATCCTAAATTTGCACCATTAATCCTACCCAATACCACAATGATCACCTCATTTTCTAGACCATTTCTTGTTTATTTCCTTTTTTTGAAAAGTGACCAAAGGTCTCTACTCCTCTGGTTCTCATGGTCCTGACCATGTGCTGGTCCCTGCTGGGGAAGGGAGATGAGTCCTTAATTCCAGCACAGTAGTTGCTTTGTTGTACTATACCGTGGAGGAACCCGCTGAGCATGAATACTGACTGCTCTTGGAGTGAAATTTCTGCCAAGCGTGCAGTCTCCTGGATAACAACTTTCAGTACTTTAACTCACTGCTCATATCATTGAGAGACAAGTGGGTGAGGTAACATCTTTTATTGGGCCAACTTCTGTTGGTGAGAGGAACAAGCTTTTGAGCTTACACAGAGCTCTTTGGGTCTGGGAAATGTCATGCCATATTGTCCGATGGCTTACACAGCGTTAATTGGTCAGGCAGAAGACTTGTCACTTCAATTGGTGCAGAAAAAGCTGATGAGGTACCGGAAAGATTTCATAAAAATAGCTGTAGCCTATTTGAGTCAAGAGGATGTGAATCATCCTATAACACCATGATTTAACTTGAGCAACAGTCCCCCAAAAATTAGCAGTGAAATTGAAAGATGGATGATAGTCACTCTTGGATCTTTTCATGTGCTGTGGACCACTTCCTAAGACTGAGGTCCCCTACAGGGAAACCTCCCTGGAACCTGATCCCTGAAGTGTATATATACTTTAGTACATCCCCTCTATTTGTAACTAGATTAGTATAATATTTCTGATCCATGTTTACAGTTTCCATTGCTCTAATCTTTCCATGATGTCACTTTACAATTTGGTTCTTTCCTATATATTCACTCTGTTCTGTGTAGTCCTCCAAATTTGATCACAGTTGAATTTACACCAGGGAAAAATACAAGGTGAAGGACACAAGCAGTAATACAGGGCGCACAGAAGTGTATTTTGCTAAATCAATCTTTAGAAACCCAAAAAAGTCCTGTATAGGGCTACAAGTACTTATTCAGTGACAGATGCTTTACTGTTGTGACAGAAGCAGCTTCACTGACTATACAGAAGTGCTTGGCAAACCACCAATGGGTCACAGACTGCAGATTGAGCAAGAATCATAAGATTTTGTAGTGTGGAGAACTACCTTTAGAAGGACCTACTTTCATTATCTCCGCATCAGGCACTGCCAAGAGGTTGATGAGACAATTTTAGTGAGGCATTTAATCATGTGTAATGAACTACAGTAGCACTTTGTAATTAAGTGCATTGCAAAAGATGAAAAATAGGAAGTATATTTCTTAGGAAGTTACATAATCAAGAGTAACATTAGCTATCTTTCTGTAAAAAGTTGTAAAGTTATACAGTGACCATACTATCAAACTTTATCAACAAACCTTATCAAGAGGTCTTTTCAAATAGTATTGGTCTTGTAGCATTAGACAGAGTTTGACGCTAATTAATATTTTACCAGATTGACTCTGTTGTGGTTGGTATCAATAAGTAACAGAACTGCTAGGAAACAGTCAGGCTAAGGACCCTTGGACTAGAAGTTGTAATGTTTGATTTAAATGATGTTTATCATTGTCAAGAGACTGGAAGATAAAATATTATATGTATATTTCCCTTTTCATCCCATGGAATCTCCAGACATTTTACAAGCAGTCAGAAATCTATGGTACCCAGTTGCAGAAGTATGAATTACAGGATCAACCTGTTGTTAAGTCCACACCCCTACAGGTAGGCCTACACCTTGGCATCTAACCCCGTGGTCTAAACTTTTCAAATCCTTCACCTTTTATTTTTTGAACTTATTAAAAACTAATCCAACCACACCCAATGTTTACATTAAGGCCTTTATTCTAAATCAGATAAACTACTTTTCCATTAATAAAGGGAATTTGGTCTATTTTTCAACCATTTCTGATTTCTGTGCTCTGGATTTAACCACTTTCTATACCAAATGAGTGAAGACAAATCTCAGAGGTGTGGCTTTATTTACATAGAGCTTACTGTTTCCCAACGGACATTCTTCTTACTGATTGGTGATTGTACATTGCAAGTAGTTCAGGGGCTATCTGGACATCTACCTTGGCAAGTACAACTGTTGCCACGATACATTTTATCCTGACAACACTCCCCCCTCCCCCCAAAAAACGTGATTTTCTTGCTGCACTTTTACCAATGCATTGATTCCTACATGTCTAAATCTACAGTTGCAGAAAAATGAATTCCTTATATTTGCAACACGTTTTTTTTTTTAAACCATATATTCTGCCAAAGCTGCTGCACAGCTTCTGTGCTTCTCTGGAAATATTTAGGCTCTATCTGAAGGAATGTTTCTAGGAGTTTTTGAGTTGGTTACTATTTTTCTTGCTCTTTTCTGGGTGAGGGGTCAGGGACTGTTGATAGATGGATAAAAGTGCTAGTAAAATAGGAAGTTATTTTCAAAGACAAGGCAACTGAAATATGTGGTAGGATCATACATTAAGGCCTGATCTTACGTCGACCTAACTCTGTAAGCTTCTATATTAAAATGTAGTTCCCACCAACATAACTCGCCCACTACACCAACTTAACTCCACCTCTGTGAGAGGTCTAACACTAAATCAATGTAATTAGGTCAATGCCATGTCAGTGTATACACTGCATTGCTTATGTTGATTGTTGCTGCCTTTCAGAAACTGTCCCCCAGTGCCCCCACACTGGCAGTTAAATCAGTGCAAGCCCTCCTGGTGATGCACACTGCTGACACAAAGCATATAGTAGGTGTATAAAACCAAATCAATTTCTGTGCTGGCTGTATGTTGCCATAATTTAAGTCAACTTAATTTTGTAATGTAGACTTGTCCTAAGACTACAGGATACCTGAGGCAGGAAATATTTACAATTTCAGGCACTGTTGAATTCAATATACCTACTTTATGCAGCAACATACATAAAAAGGGAAGTCAATTGATAAAGCTTAACAGTTGCAAGAGAATTACTAAATGGTGTCATTCCTACTACCCCCACCATAATTAAGAACATAAGAATGGCCGCATTGGGTCAGACCAAATGTCTATCTAGCCCTGTATCCTGTTTTCTGACAGTGGCCAATGCCAGATGCCCCAGCAGGAATGAACAGAACAAGCAATCATCAAGTGATCCATCCCATTCCTAGCTTCTGGCAATTCCTGGAAAGCAGTTTACAGTTAAATCTATTTAGATAATTGGGAAGCTTGAATGTAATTACTTTTGCTCTCTTCCTCCACGCTGAGCTGCGGAGAGTGCCTGGGACCTACCCAAACCTTCATTAAAGTAAATAGGGGAAGGTTTGACATGCACATAGGCAGCATGGTGCTGAGGGTCACTGGGTAGCTGAAACACCCTTGGTTCTTGAATAAAATGAACACTGTGAGAAAACCAATAAGCACTGTGCGAAAAGAGCAAATATTCTAATGACAGCACTTTGGTAAGAATAACGGGTAGCTCCTGTCCAGGATCTTCCACAGCTTGCAATTGTTTGGGGCAAGTTTTTTGGAAAACGACAGCTCGGGCGTTCCTGTGTGTTTCGTTTGCGCCCTGATCGCCAGGCAGGTGCGGTGCACGATTATTAAATTAAGCCTGGTGCTTGGCCATGGTCCAGAAGAAGCGAGAGGCGAAGGGAAGGCGGGATCTCCTGGGGCAGGACCTTTTTAGGTCACTGGCCGCCTCTGCGCTTTGGACTCGTTACCTGGCTCGCTCTCCCAGCGCAGTTACTGCCCGGGGCAAGCACCTCCCGTGGAGGCAGCTGTCAGCGCTTGGTTCCCGCGTGTGTGAGACGGGGGGGGGGAGCGGACCGTGCACAGGGCACGCGCTCCCATCTCCCGCACGAGGCTATTGCCTAGGGAAGGGCGGCTCCCAGCCTGTAAGCTCCGCACCGCGGCGTTCGCAGGTCTCCCTGGCGCGAGGGCGGGGCGGGGCGGTTCCCCTCAAGCCCCCGAGAACGGGCGCACGGCCTGCTGGGAGTTGTAGTCTGCGGGCGGGGCCAAGCCGCCCCGCCCTCTTTCCCCGGGGCTGGGTGAACCAGCGGACAGGCCCAGGAAGAACAACTTCCGCTTCCCCCCAGGCGGAAGCTGTTTCCGCTTCCGTGCTGGGCGGGTTCAAAGGTCGTGCGTTTCGAGGTGGCGGAAGAGCAATAGCCGGAGAAGGGGCCAGGTAACGGCCTCCTTCCGCGGTGCCTCGCGAGCGAGCCCCCCGCCCTGGCCGCGCTCTGCTCTGCTCTCCCCCCTCCCCCGCTTCGGGCCCGCTCCCCGGTGGGGTGGGCTCCGGGGCTGCGGCTGCCGCTGTGAACTAAACTAACCCGCTGGTTTGGGGTCGCTCAGTCTTAGGTAAAGCGCCAGCGCCCCCGCCCGCGCCCCCTCCGAGGCTGGTGGATGCCCCGGAGGTTGAACCAGGGAGCCCCGGAGCCTGTAGCTGTGAGTCAGGGCAGCTCCTCCTCGTGTGGAATGGATCAGGCACAGAGGGGAGGCGTAACGGGCTGATCGGCAAGTTATACAATCTCAGATCTTCCCCCCCCCCCCACCCGTCTCTGCTGTGCTATTATACGTGCCATTGATTTAGCTTTATAGCCAAGTATAAACAAATCATCTGCGTTTCCTTGGCTCTAGGTGGCTTTGCCAAAAATAAATGTTAAACCATCATCTTTCCATTACATGCTTCCGACGAAGTGGGTATTCACCACGAAAGCTCAGGCTCCAATACGTCTGTTAGTCTATAAGGTGCCACAGGACTCTTTGCTGCTTTTACAGATCCAGACTAACATGGCTACCCCTCTGATACTTGACAGCATCTTCTGGACGTTCTTCCTTCCACAACTGCACCAACATCTCCCCGCACCCACCTTCCTCCCGCTGCTGTTCCTTGCTGAATGAGAAGAGACCTTCAGCCTGCCCCAATGGTCAAAAAATTAAAGCCCCTCACAGAGAACATCTTGCTGATAATGTGGTAGCAGTATGCAGAGAGAAAAGTGCTCCCAAGTAAGCACTTCCCTAGATATTTAGGGCTTTATAGATTTAGACCAGTACCCTAAATTCCATTCACATTCCAAAACATAGTCAATACACATCCTAGTTATCACAGGTTTTTGTAATTTATGATGCATGTTTGATCACCTCTTGTGCCCTCTGTCCTCTCTCTGTCAGGACTACTTCAGCATTCAGCTGCTTCAAACAACTGCTTCTCTTTTTAATCAGCCCGACAGAGAAATGTTTCCCATACAGTTTCAAAATTACGCTGACGTTGTGTGGTCACTAGGCTGCCAGCAAATTCAATATTCATGTGATTGAATGGGAGTTTGATATGTTACTTTCTCTGTATCAAAATGAGCAAATTAATTTACTGTTTTTTTCCTCTATACACATAGAAACCAAATTGTTAAAAAATGTTTTCATCTAGTTTTTTAGAATGGCTTCCTTTGGGTGGAAGAGGAAGATTGGGGAGAAGGTTTCGAAGGCCACTTCCCAACAATTTGAAGCTGAAGCTGCTGATGACAAAGGTCTGGTTGATAATGATGATGATGTTGACTGGCTCCATGCCACTAAGAGAAGAAAGGAGATTCTGTTGGAAGACTGCATGGAGAAAAGTAAACAGCTGAAAGATGAAGGTGCACGTTTGGCTGAAAATAGGAGGTACCAATATTATTTTAATCTTTATTAGGGTAACTTAACACTAAATACCATTTTATTTGTTTCTAACTCATAGGAAGTATCCAATAGAGGCTTCCGGATTCACATATGTTTAAAAGATAAATCCTGCTAAACTACTTATTAAGTCCAGTGCTGAATCAGTCATTACCAGAGCTGACTGCATAATTGATTTTTTTCAGTTTAGTTGCTGAACCAGAACATTCAACTTTTTTTGCTCATTTTGAAACAAAATTGAATTTTGTTGTTGTTTATTCTCAATGAAAAACTGAAAATTTTTTGTTCAGGTCAAATAAAGCATTTTGAAACGTGATTCAAAATGACATTTTGAAACAACTTTTTGAACTGTCACAGTTTGATTTTAAAAAATGTTGTTTCAAATTTACACAGTTCGACTTTTTTTTTTTATTTGGCCAAAACTGTTCATTGAATTTGACTTGCAACTGCATTTTTCTGCATGCTTACTAATTGACTTAAAAATTTCAGCCAGTTCTAGTCATTACCATTGACAACACTTTGGTGGCCTACATGAATGCATAGTCTTTCCTTTTTTTATTAGATATATGTTCATACCGCATAAATCAACACCATATGGTGTATCTTTGATGGTAGGGTAGTCTCAGCAGAGAGATGAAAAGCTTACTGAATATGAAAACTGAACTATCTTCTTAGCCTAGGATACCCAAAACAAGCTTTTGATAACTTTGGAGGGGTGAGGTAGAGACATTTCCGCGTCACTATCATACTGCATCCAGAAAAACAACCTTAAGATAGAGAATATATTTAGCCTATTCATAAAACAAGTTAATATAATTGTATGCAGCTTTTGTGTCTCTTAGGTCTGTTATTTTAGGCCTAAAGTATTGACATTCCTCAAAAATAACTAAAACCAGTTTTAAGTACACCTGTACCTCGATATAACGCTGTCCTCGGGAGCCAAACAATCTTACCGCGTTATAGGTGAAACCGTGTTATATCGAACTTGCTTTGATCTGCCCGAGCGTGCCACCCCCCTGGAGCGTTGCTTTACCACGTTGTATCCGAATTTGAGTTATATTGGGTCATGTTATATTGGGGTAGAGGTGCATGTTGTCAATATTTTTTAAGGTAGCAACATTTACTGCTTATGTAGATACTTATACCAGAAAGCACAAATTACACCACATACCAAGATGCATTGTTAATTACTTTGCAATCATTCAGTATTGGAAGTACCACTTTATCTGTTTCACCTTTTTGATTTATACATTTGAAAGAGATTGTATTTTCAATCTTAACAATATGAAAACATTCCTATTCTATTGTATTGAATAGAGTTTTATACCACACTCATCACCATAATATTCCTAAACACCTGCACTCCTGTAGCTGAGTATTTCACTTGATACCGACCCTGTGTGTGTGTATGTATGTGTGTGTGTGTGTGTGTATGTATATATATATATATATATATATATAAGGTATAAGCTGGATCTGATTCTTTCTTTCTTTCTTGTATTTTGCTTTGGGATATTGGACATAATGAAGGAATTCTTGGCTCATTATGTATCTTGGTATCTTTTTGTGTATTTTTACCTTATTTTTGTGTATTATATAAAATGCAATAAAGCTTTTAAAAAACAACGAAGAATATCTGGTATATACATGGGCAGGACACGGATAGCATTAAGATTAACGGAAAAAGCTTATTTTTTTCTAACTAAATATTTTGTTAACATAAATTCCACCATCAATGTCTATGGCCTTTATGGCTGGTACACACTATGGTAGTAAGATGCTGACAGGGCTTATAACTTTATGGCAGTCCTCAGGTTTTAAAAAAAGTTCAAAATATTTAATGTAGTTCAGAATTGAAAACCCTCAGTATGGACCTCTCTCAGTCTTTTCATTACTGCATTGTATTGACTAGTGGAGGGTCTGAAAGTGAGTAGGCAAACCTGGGGTAATCGTCTTCAAGGAAACTTCAATTAAAATTTCTTGTTGGCATTGTGGCAGTGGTGTTTTTAGGAGTGACACAGCTTAGCACATAGTTTTGGGGTGGCATTTCTTGCATGGGGGAAGCCTGGAAGAAGACAAAGTTGGAAGTGAAAGAAGGAAACGGGGGTATTGAGGCTGGCGTTACTGGTGGGATGAAGGGGGTGAAGTAGGAAAGCAAAAGGAGACAAGAGTGAGAGAGGCTAGGAATGAATTGTCTAAAGACTTGACAATGCAATTGACTTGATAGGGAGTGGAGGGATTCAAAGTGTGTGTACTGTGATTAAAGGAGTAGGTGAAGATGATCATCTTTGGCAACAGCATTTTTGATGGACTCCAGGAGTGCAAGCTAAATAGGTGAAAGTCAGAAGAGTAGGAGAGGTTACAGGATTCAAGGTGGAATAAGGTGCAAATGAGCAGTTTGGATTAGGAAGAAAGAAAGAAAGAGAAAGAAAGGACAGATCTTTGAAATCTTGTGTAAGAGTGTGAGGTTTGGTCATTGCATAGAGGATTTTACTCGTTCTTTTTGCTGATACAAACTAACGTGGCTACCATTCTGAAACCTGCTTAGATGTGGTGGAAGAAGTGGGGGAGGGAGAGGAGCCAAAGATGCACCCTCAAGGTAATAGAGAAGATGGTTATGTTATCAACACTAAGGGATGCACTGGAGAAGATTTGAAAATAAAAATCAGATCAGTTTTGACCATGTGGTGCTTGTAATAATGCAGATCATCCGAGATGAGATATCAGTATAGGCTTGCTTACCCTCAGAAGTTACACTTAAATTGGAATAAAAATCAGGTTAGTTAAGCAAGTGCAACTTTCTCTGTGGGCACTTATAATCTATATGGCACATGCGAAACAGATATATTAGTTTAAATCTGTTTTAGGAGTGTTCATATAGAAAGTTGCACTGGTTAAAGCAAATCAGTTTAGAATCACACCTTTGTGAAACCAGTGTAACTTTGTGAGTAGATTAGGTGTAACAGAGAAATCCAGATTGGAATAAGTACTAAAGTCCTGTTTCTATCTATCCATGATCCTTGAAGTTTATGATATGGAGAGTTAATAGTAAAAGCAAGTTAGAGGAAAATTCGAATTTTAGATAAAAAGATAATTAACTTGTAAGTATTGCTGTGGATATGTTTTGGCTCTTTCCTGCTCCTCTGCAACAGGAGTTGTGATGGCAACTTATCCAGGAGATGGAGCTAGAGACCTTTTTAACCAACATACCTTTGTAGAAGCCTTGCTTATTATCTTGAAGAATGGGGGAAGGAGGGGGAGACAAATATTTTATTTTGTACGGGCAGAAAATTTTAATTTTTTAAAGGTTCTTACTAATAATTAGCATTTTATATTGTAGTTATGTAGATTTCATGTTTTTAACAAAGTTAAAAGTTTGTAGAACCCTCACATTTCTGCCGACATGTATCCTTTATTCCATTTTGTACTTCATTTAAAAAAAAAACCCAACCCTCTCTCTAAAAGCCGAGGACAGGCTATGAAGCATGGTGATAAAGCATTTCAAGAACACTTTTTCATTCAGAACAATCTAAAAGTTGGCCAATGTCCTATATTTTTACCTTCGTTCAAAGAAGATAAATAGTTTGGTTTCTCTGTTCTCACATGTTAATGTAATTTAGGTTGCCAGATTGATATTTGTACTGTACCCATTCTCAAATTTTTCTTCTTGTGACAGCAAACTCATCCAGGGATGCCACAGTGTTGCGGGCAGAAGTAAGTTATTGTTACTCTTGATAGCATACTGATTGTACAGGACCGTTAGGAATTGCTCTATTTACCATTTGTTAGTTATTGTGTTTTATTATTACCACATATACTCGTTCATGAGTCAAATATTTTTGGTAAAAAAGTGACACAGAGAACGGGGGCTGGCTTATTAAACGGGTCTTCACCAAAATTTGATGACTTTAAACTCTATGGAATCATTGTATTGAATATCTAATACAGGAATCGGCAGCCTTTGGCACGCGGCCCATAGGGTAAGGACCCTGGTGTGCCGGGCCAGTTTGTTTACCTGCCGCGTCTGCAGGTTCGGCTGATGGCAGCTCCCACTGGCTGTGGTTTGCCGCTCCAGGCCAATGGAAGCGGCAGCCAGCACATCCCTCGGCCCCCGCAACTTCCCACAGCCCCCATTGACCAGTGGGAGCCGCGATCGGCCGAACCTGCGGATGCGGCGGGTAAACAAACTGGCCTGGCCACCAGGTCTGCTTACCCTGGTGGGCCGCGTGTCCGCAGGGAGCTGAGGGGCTCCATGCCTGCAGACACTTCAAGTAAACAAAATGCCCCAACCTGCCAGCGGCTTACTCTGATGGGTCGGGAGCCAAAGTTTTCCAACCCCTGAAATATAGAGTCAGCTTATGAAAGGGTCATACAGTTTTTGCTATTTTTACCTATCAGTTTTGGGGGGTCAGCTTATAAATGAGCGGGCTAATGAACGAGTATATACGGTACTCATTTCTCAACCTACTGGGAAATCTCACTTAATCTTCACTTGAGAAATTTGTTTTTTCTTTTCTAGATATACGCCAGATTCCCACAATATGTGTTTGGTACCAGTATCTAGCATTACTACTTAAGAAATGAAGTGGGTTTGGCACTTTCTGCCTAGATGTTGAGATATCAAACAGTAGAGGAGGATAGGAATATCCTTCACAAACTATTATGATTAAGGCTAAGATTTAGTTATGGGTATTTTTAGTAAAAGTCATGGACAGGCCACAAGCAGTAAACAAAAATTCACGGCCCGGGACCTGTCCATGACTTGTACTATATACCCCAGACTAAATCTTGGGTGCTTTGGAGAGGGGGGTAAAGGCGGGTGCCGCGGGTGCTCTGGGGCAGGGGGCAACCCGGAGGCGCTGCTGGTGCTCGGAGGGGAGGAGGGGAGCTGGGGGCATGGCCCAAGACCGCCGCTGCTGGTTGGCGGGGGAGGCAGCCTGAGACTGCTGGTACTCTGAGGGAGGAGAGGGCGAGGTGGCACCAAACTGCCCCAGCAGCAGCAGCAGGTGCGGCTGCCCGAGCTGCTTGTGAGGCCCTGGCGTCAGTCAGACCAGCCGCTACAGAAATCATGGAGGTCACAGAATCCATGACTTCCATGACCTCCGTGACAGACTCGCAGCTTTAATTATGATAAAAGTATGTTTGCTGTGGTATTTGGCAGGATGAGGTACTATAAAAGAGGTTTATTAGAAAAGTGGGAAAGGATTAATAAGTGAAGATACTTCTCTCCTCTTGAGTCAGCACACTCATATTTATTTATCTGTATGCACATACATGCTTCCTTCCTCCATAAAATTTTTATAATGCTTGTATTCAAACAATTTAAGAGTGTGTTTTTTGGTTTAAATGTACAATCATTACTGGCTTAATAATGATTTTTGGGAGCACAAAAATAATAATATTCCATCCTGACCACCTGTTTATTTACAATGTTTAGAAGTAGCTAAAATGACAGGACAAAGATTTTGGGGTGGAAAGCTCCTTAATTTCTCAATCAGGGAAGTTGATGTTCCTTGCATAATGAGAATATAATAATGAAATGTTTTCCCAGAAGATCTAAAAGCCATTTCTGGGATGAAACATGGCAACTGTTTAATTAGGTTTAATTACATTTCACTGTAGTCCAGGGCAAGAAGTGAACAATATTGCATCTAGTGAAAACTTCAGATAAATGTAGATTGGCAGAATGTCAATTTGTCAATTTAGAATTTGACTAGGACACTAGGCTGGTATCACCCTTTCTCTTACAAAAATGTCCATGGGATATTGGTGGTCAGGACATCAGTTTGATCATTTAATCAGAAAGAAAGCATCTGTGGAATATATTCACCATGCCAAGGTATTTCAGAACTGACTTAAAGGGAAGAGTGTTTCCTACTCAGTCACCAGCTCTACTGCCTGCAGCAGCTGGATACACTTTGTCCATATCTGCTTAATTTGTGAGAAGTGATGGGATCATTATGATCGCAGACACTGTTTTCCTCCTGGCAGATCTGATCCCATACTTAATAAATAAGCAGTTCTGCTTATTAGTTTATATATTTGTATATCATATAGTTACATAAAGTTGTAATATCGTTTTAGCTTGTGTATAAGTATATTGTTTTAGAGGCTTTTTGTCTTAATTAAAAAAAAACTTGAAAGGTCTGCATTTGTTGTTCCATATTCTGTTACAGAAAAAAATAGCGAATAAAGATATTTGTAATTTTACATTAAATATAAAGACCTGGCTTGGCAAACAACACTTGTGGGTGTTTCCCCACTATGTCTCTTTCATGCAAATGCTGGTAGGTGGTTTGGAAACACCCCTGGTGAATATACAGATACTGCACAGGAGGAGTCAATAAGTTGTGTTGTATAGTCAATAATTCTTGTTAGGTGAGAAAAATATTCAGCAACAATGACACAGTCTATAGAAAATATTTTTCTATCCACGTTTCCCAATGTGGATAGTTTTTACAATTAATAAAATGACTACAGTATATGATGCATAAAGCACAAAATCAATGTTGCAACAAATATTTCCCAATTTGCTTAATATTTTGAACTAAAGTAACTACATGGCCGCCAAAAGTATCCCACATATTAAAACATGACTGTGCAAACTGTAAATATTGTGATGGCCTTTGAACTTCGAAATTCAGATAGATAATGGCTTTGGTAGCCATTTAGAAATGGATTTGGTAAACAATGCTATCCAGGTAATTCTTGGGTACAGTTACCTCAGGGAGAATAAAGACTTCTGTTTTAAACAAAACAAAAAAACCCAACAGCACTTAGGTTTTAATAAACACTCCAAAGGGTGTGAATAGGTATGTATGTATTAACTGTTATATCCTCAGTGGGGTGATCTGGTTCTGGAGGGGCGAGAGAGTAAGGAGCCCTTGCTCAACCTCCTCTCTGTCTCTTTTGTTGCTGGGAGGCCTCATTAAAGTTGCACAGTTAAAAAAGTCAAGAAAATCAAATGTGAAGGTTCCTACCACAACATTAACTTGGCTATATTATACATGTGTTCTGTTTTCTATTAATATTTTCTTTGCTAAATTAATAACATTAAATTATGTTATCAAATGAATGCCACAGATTATGTAGGATGTGCAGTGTATTATTGCTTTGGGAACTTTTTGCATTTCCTGGCTTTGTTTTAACTGTTCCACAAACATAGGTTTTCTTGCATTAAAATATTAAACAAACTAGGGAAAGTTGAATAGGGAAACATGATGTTCTCATTTTAAGACGTTTAGTTTGATTTTACATCCTTAGATTTTGCTTGAACTGCCATTCTTTTATTTGCCTATTCTTTTTAAACCAGCATCTTCATGATGAGTAAAAGCTCTCCACTGTTAACATTCTTTGCTGAGATATGAGGAAATTATACTCATAATTCTTCTAACAAGGCATGGATAATACAGTAAGAACTCATTACTATTATTTGTAAGTGGAAAAGATTTATGTAATGTTGTTGTCTCTTGATATCATCTGGGGTGCATATGTGATATTTTTAAGCGTGCCCATTTAGTACTTGACTCTTCCACAAGGAGCAGTGATGTCCAAATAAATTGCAATGAAAACGTCAATGATAATTATCTTTGGTTAGTCTGCTTTATGTGAGTGGTCATAAAAAAATTGAAAAATTAAATAGCTTTATCGCTGTTTGGAAGAACATCTGGTCATATCAACAAGGGTAGCATGATGATTTTAAGACAGCATATTTGAGTTTTGTCTGTAGATTTTTTTAGTGATTTAGCATGGTTCTCTTGTTTTAAACCACTCCATAATAAAACTGTCCCTGGTGCAAAGGTGTCTTCTACTGAAAATGCTCCATCACGTATTCCCCCCATAAGAGGGAGAATATGTGAATTGTACGAGTCAAAAAAATGGGCTATACCTGGAACCAGCTAGAGCGAATGGCCCAGGATAGAAGACTATGGAGATCTGTTGTTGGCGGCCCATACCCCGGTTGGGGTGACGGGCATGAATGAATGATGATGAATGAATTCATGCAGCAGATTTGGGTTCTGGGGTGATTGTGGGTTGGTCTTCTCAGTGGATGGATCAGGTCAGTGGAACATAGGTATCTCACATTATTAATGCACTGTGAGATCATCAGTTCTTTGTACCTGTGTACTCCCAGCACCTGACCCAGCTATATCACTAAGCATCATGGACTTCAGTTTTGAAGGAAGTCTTAGCTGAAGACAGTGTTGACTTTACAAAGCTGATTGGAAAGGGGCAGGCAGGGACATGGATATGTATGGGGTTAGGACCTGAGGACCTGGTCTGGGGACTTGTCTACAAAGAACTGAGGATTTAAAGATGGGATTGGAGGAAGAATAGGAAGGGGTGTGTGCGTGTAATACTAAAGGAATAAATGCTTTATTCTGAAAGACAAATGTTATGAAGCCCTTTAAAATGCGATCTTGGTAAAACAGACTACTTAACAAATCTAAACTGATTCTGCTGATAAAATAAAGAAACTAGTAACCGATCTGTTGAAAATATCTTCTTTGTGTCAAGCTAAATAAACTGCATCAAACACTGATTCTATACAATTAATTTCTGTTGACAAAATAGTCTTTTTTTCAAATAATACTTTTTTGAAGACAAAATACTTTGGCTTTAACTTTTTTTTAAAAGTGAAAGCAGTACCGGTGAAGTATGCCAAATTGACAGTCTTGGAGACTGAAGTCTGTTGTGTATCCATAAAAAAAGAAAGCAAAGGCAGCAACAGTTTAAGTTCTCTGCCCTAGCAGCGTGCTTAGCCCTGACCTGGAGAAACCACCTCTAGGGGAGAGGGGATTGTTCAGAGCTTTGTTGTCTCTGCTGATATTGTTAACAGGCCTGCCAATTAGTGCCAAATGGTGGTGGCTGTGGATGGGCGCTGGGATCCCCAATACATTAAATTGTGTACCAGCTCATTTCAGATTACCACCTCACAGATACTTAGTGGGCAACAACTTCCAGTTCCTAACTGACTGGGTAAGATTTGAATTGGTGACTTTGTATCCTAGTCTCAAAGAATTTTTAACTAAAACTTTATCATACGTTAAAAGTTTTCACTATAGAACTTTCTTATTAATAATACATTACTTTTTCTTCTTTGCTATGTGTTCTAGATCATGATCTTTCAGGATAAGTATAAAATAGCTGATTTTAAACTCTTGCTTCATTGATGGGCAAAGGGGTTTAGGTGCTTTTCTTTTCTTAATGAAGGGTAGTTATAATTCTGAGCACCAACATTACAAATGGTTTCACAAGGCTAGAACTTTATTGACTTCACTAGGGCTCCATGCAGACTCTGGGCATGTCTGTGCTGCCCTACAGTTTGGACGGGTCTGAGCAGTGTGCGCCGAAGTGCTGCATTGTAACTCCCCCGTGTGGGTGCTGCTGGTGTGAACTAAAACATTCCTAGTTGTTTGCATTAATATAGTCCTCCTCAACAGGACTGCATTAGTGTGAAGTAGGAGCCTTTTAGTTCATGCCTGCAGCGTCCACGTGAGGAATTACAGCACAGCACTTTGGTGCTTACTGCTCCACACCCCTGTAGTCCGAATTGCCAGGGCAGTGTAGATGTGCCCTAGGAGAGCTGTATGCATGGATTCACTCACAGGATTAGGGCCTCAGTCACTATGATTCATTGGTAAAGTGGTAACTTTTGGGGAGCTGGGGAAAGACTTTACCTTTCATACTGATCTAGATTTTGTTTGATCTTATTTAACTGATGAGTAGTCCAGTGGTCAGTTTGTTTAGAGATGAAATACTCCTCTACGAGGTACAAGGGCTGAAATAGCCAGAATTAAGAACATAGATACGTCTAACATGACTGAAAAATGCAGACTGTTTTTGTGCAATACAGGATTACACAACTGAACGTGTTTACACATGGAGAAATATATTGTTGGACCACATTTCTGAGGTTATGTTTCTTATGTTCAGAATATTTTCCCTATCTTTTGGGAAAAATTATTATGTAACTTTGTTTAGTGGTCAGAATTTACAGTGTGTTCAGGAGACATTTTAATCTTACTCAATTTTTTAAACTCAATAATAAGTGCAGAAAGTGTTTTTATAGTGTTTAACATCCTCACGTCAATTGGTACCTGTAACATTTTCATTTTAGTCTACAAGTTAATTATCATTGCCAGTTTTATTATTTCTCTCTCACATGGTGAAAGTGCTGTTGCTTCCTGGTGATTCCTCCAGCTGGCTTATATCATTGAAAAGGAAGCTCGGTGTATAACACAGGCCTCTCAAATGGTTGCTTCTATATAAATTTGTTATGTTTATCTTTGACTTGGTTCCTTTCTTCTGATGATTCTAGCAAATATTGTTTTCTAACAGCTCATCATTCTGCTGTCAGAAGAGAAGTTCAGTTTTTAACTGATTTTAGTGATCTGATTTCATTTGTAGATGTTTCCATGTTTATGTGTAGAAGGAATTACAAATGTTATAAAAGCTCTTTATGTGGATTTTGGCTTTTTAAATAATATCCTTTGCTTTAGAACTTGTTACTGTCATTTGACAATAGAGAATTGTAGGACTGTAGCATCAATACCTACTTGGACCCTGTGTATGTTTTTGTATATATGTTTGTTACTATGTATGCATAAATACTGAAGGGAAAGAATGTACTCAAAGAACAGCTGTAAACAATGAGTTTTTTTACTAAGTGAATACACACGGTATTCAATAACTAATTTCTCAATTCCTATTTGAAGAGGGAGTCAGAGCTCTGCCTTGCCTCTCAGTGCTGTCAAGGTATGAGGCACCATTTCTTCTGTGGAGGGAAAATCATCCAAATACTTGGATAATCATTATCGCCTTTACTAGTGGAGAAGTTTTCATGTTTCCCTAATCAACCTGCTCTGATTGGGTCCCTGGTTTGATGCATAACTGAACTATTTTTTGTTTTAAATGCTACTCATCTCCTGGAAGTATATGTCAAGTTACATACAAAGTGATACGTTAGTATGTGTAGGTAATATTAATTGAGTGGAATAAATATTTTTTTAAAATAGCAGTTCCTCTCAGATGAGAGTTCCATGAATGTTTCCATGTGAATCTAATCCTCCAAATTCAAGTATTTCATGTAGAGGAACTACGTCTCATGCATTTTATTCTGCTGTCCTCTTAATACATGCTATATTTGAAATTAGTGAATGTCAGTTAGTAGATTTTTATATTTTCTGTTTGATTTTACATTTGGTTTCCACATTCAATATTTTCTTTTTGGTAATCAATGGAAAAAGAATTAATAATACCCAAATTCCCCCAATACAAGCCTTATCCATTTTATTCCTAGCAGTTTTAGCAAAGGACATAGAATTTCTGTTCGTGTCCAAGTAGAATTTGTGGATTTGAGCCCAGAAGTTATATTAATGATATACTTCCATGTACAATGATAAATTTGATGGTGACTTTGCTATATCTTATTAGAGATTGTAGGAGAGTAGTTGAATCTGTGGGTGATAAAAATGCTGCATCTGGATATATCTGTTGCACGCTGAAGATTTCTGTAACATACAAAGATTTTGAGTAATCATATGAAATCACTCCATCCAAATCTTAGTTTCATGCTTGAGGAGCATATAACCTTTTTCTGTGATTGATATTTGAAGAAATGAAAGGCAATTCCAAAATGCTTTCATAATTAAGTCTTTGATCTGCATATAAATACTGAATTATAAGGTTTATTAACCAGGCACTTTTGTTGAAATAGTGTAAAGAACACTTTTTATTTTATAAAATTGTGTGAAGCATAGGTGATGGTAGGGACAAAAAGTAATAAAATATTCCTAATGAGAGAGACATTTGGACACTGGCATATATGGCATTTATTGTTTTATGTGCATGTGAGATCTGTAAGTTCAAAGAATAGTTTCCCAGGGTAGGTGATGGGCATTTAAAACTGAGTTTTGATAGAACATTGGCGAATGTACTGTAGAGGACAGTACTATATTATCCGAGAGATGGATTCTGTGACCAAACATGTCTTTTCTGTTTCTGATGTCTGTGATTGTTCTTGAAAAAATGGACTCATCCTGAGGGTCCAACCTTTTGCTGGGCAATAAATCAGAAAATTGGCTGAAGAGAGAACACACGGTAGATATGTTTAAAAATGCTATTGGTTACCGTGGTAGATATGTGAAAGGGCTACTGGAAACAAATTAAAAAGGTGCAGGACCGAGGGATATGTGAAAATTGTTTGCTAGTCTTTTAAGAACAAAAAGGATACTGAAAACTGAAAGTGATGGAAGCTGGAACGAACCATCCATCTGCTCAGGGGAGCTGAGGTAAGCTAATGTTCTATACAGAAGGAGTAGGAGTTAGGAATGACTCTCTCCTGACTGAGATGCAGAATGATGTCACAATACCAGAGTGCTAGTGAGATGAGCTGACCAGGGGCCTTGGGCACTGGGACAAGTACACATATTGAAAGAAATAATGCCTGTGTTAAGCGAGGTCCAGAATAGTGAGTGTTAGTTACTCAGGGGCTACTGAGAAACAGTTCTGGATCAGGTGCTTTTTGAAGTTGAGCATCCTTTTGTGGCAATCCAACAGTAAGTGCTAAATTAAATTGAAACCCAAAGGTTAGCCTATTATCTTTCAAAAGCTTTCTCTCTCTTGTCTCTTTAACAGATCAAGTGAGAGTAAATATACAAAAATGGTATTTTAACTCTGCATTTCAAGTATATTTTGTAATGTTACAGATGAAGCTAGCCCAGTGGAAACTGAGGTTAAAATTTTAATGAAAATAGCTATAATTTCAAATAACTAACAAGCCCCTGTGAATGTCAAGGTTGTGATTCCAAAGGCTCCATGTTAATGTATATGGACAGGGAGCAGCTTGTTCACTTCTTATTTGTGTGGCTCTGTCTGCTTAGATCAGCAGAACAAATATTTAGAAAAAGATTGTATTTGTGTTTTAGCTCAGTGTGTTAATTCAGCAATCGAGCACAAACGTGTATCATTCCTTTTATTCTCATTTTCCCTATTTAATAATGTCCTTTCTGGAAGAGGCTGAAGCCAGCTTCAGGATGTTTTTTTCAAGGGCAGTATTGAAAACTTTGAGAATGACAGAAACCTTCCCGTTGCTGGCAACCTTGCAACCTCTTCAGGAGCAAGCAAAGATTTTAGGAATAGCAGGAATGTTTAGTATTTACTCGTATCTCAGTTTTCATCAATAGTATATTTTTCCTTCTTGTTACTCCAAATGATTTGACTTTGTTGAACTTTTTTTTTTTTTTACACACTCTTAAGAGAGCAGGTTCTCAAGGGAACCCGCAGTTGAACAAGTTTTATTCCCAGTTGTGATGTTAATTTTGCCTTCCCCTTCTTATCTCTCTTTTTCAGTATAAAACATTGTGATTAATGCTTCTCAGAAAAGTTTCTTAAAACAGTCATAAGAATTAGACAAGAGAAAAAAGGAAGTAATCTAAAGAAATACAATTTGTTTAACAGTAGAGAAGACAGTAGAATCCTTCTTAGAACATGTAATTCTGTTTACTGCTCAAAATGTAACTCATTTACCACATCTTGCTTATTACAGAATAAGGGCTGAAGTGAAGAACATGCCCACTGGGAATTAATTTGGACAACCTTTCCGAAGTGTGGTGTTCAGGGTTTCAGTCAAGATCTATGTAGTTCTATTTGGCAGCAATCTCTTTCAGTAGTTTGTATGAATTTTAAAAGGTTAGATAGTATTCAGCAGGAGGAAGCACTGTAATCTAGGAGTTAAAGTGGGAAGTGGGAGGACTGAGAATCCAGACACGTTGGTTCTGTTTCCAACTGTCTTGTACTTTGATCTTGCTCAAACCATGCAGCCTCTTTGTGCCTCAGTTTTCCCATGTGTAAAATGGGGACAATCCTAACTTTATAATGTGCTTTGAGAGCTTCTGATGGAAGGTAACTGTGTAAGTGCAAAGTGTGTTTTATTACAGTTAGTTGATTGTTGTTGCCCCTATCCTTTTACATTTATGCCATTCTGATCACTTTTCTAGGAACAATGTTTTAAAAAGTTTACTGGATCTGAAAACATTGTTGCTGGTTTGCCAATATTTCAAGTCCTAGTGGGCTTTATTACTGCTATTTATCATTTTCCCAATGCAAATATTTGTATTCTGTGTTGTAGTTGAAATCGATATGTTTGAAAATGTAGAAAAACATCCAAAATATTTAATAAATTTCTATTGGTATTCTCTTGTTTAACAGTATGGTTAAAACTGTGATGAATCGTGATTAATTTTTTTAATCACGCTTAATTGTTTTGAGTTAATTACATGAGTTAACTGCGATTAATTGACAGTCCTAATTATTTCATGATCTGCAAGGGTTAGAAACATGCAACCACTCTAGGTATATAGGTCTTTTGTAAATCTGGAACTCCCTCAGTTTAGCAGTGTTTTTCGGCATTGGTCCAAAACAGTTAAAAGTCCCAGGTAATTTTAATTCTTTGATGTAAAAGTCATCAAAGTTTAGAACCCCTTGAGATAGCCTAGGCTTTTGAGGAAATCAAATCCTTTTTTTAAAATATGTGTTTAAAGGAATTAAAATTTAATGTCATGGTAATTATTGATAAGAAATGGGGAATTTTACTTACCCGTTTCCCCCTCTTTAATTAAAATATGGTATGTGTGTGTTTGTGCAGGTATCTTAATTTTTTAAACATACTGGGTGAGTTTCTGTGCTAAACTAGTAAGAGATACAGTGTGGAACTTAGATCCCAAGGTGGGTTAAGGTAGCTTTAAGCCATCTTTGTGCCAACCTGATCATGCACTGCTCTGAGGGCTGGAGAGGTCCATGGTGTAACTTAGCTGCCCCTACCACACCCTTCTCTTACCACACACTTCCCACCCCCAGCATGCCTCCTAGCCTGGTGATTGCAAGGGGATCCTTGGAAGACAGGGTTTTTGGAAGGCAGGGAAATTGTCACTCACTCGGAATTGAGACTTTTAGTGCCTGTTTACACCATGTTAGTCCTTTACCTAACATAGAGCAGTTGGAGTGGGGTCGATTTTACACTAAATTTAAAATCAAATTAGAAGCTGTTTTGTCACAGAGTTTTATCACAGAAAAGTGATTTGTTAGAACCTATGAAATTTTTGCAGTTGTTTGAATTTATGTTAATAAAGGTCATAGAACGTTCTGCATAGTTTCTTGCTGTTTTAAATGTACATTCAAGGAAATTTATAGAAAGTGAGGGCAGGCATATTTAGTGAACTATGATGTGTGTGGACTGGACTTACAGTGCCTGGTACACTTGGTAACAGTGAAGCAATTAATACTACATAAGTAAGCCATCCTTATGAGCTGAGTTCTGTAAATCCCTGGTCAGACCTCTCATGGATCTCATTCATAATAAAGTTTATCCTTTCTAAGGCTTGGTCTCAGCACAGATATGCACTGGTTTAACTTCTTCCTTACATTAATCCCATCAAATGGGGTCTGCTCTACGGGTTGTCTCCCTCCAAAGTGCTCTGTTCAGTACCATATCCTCTATCGCACTACCTGCTAACGTATCTTTATGACATCCCACCACCACTTCTTGAATGAACCTCTCTGTTTTTTTTCTCTTCAGCCTTGATCTGTTGGTCTCTCTTTCACACATAGTTGTCAGGAATGCACTTTATGTGACCAAACCATCTGAGCCTGCACTCCTTCATTTTTTTTGTGTAGGGATGTTACTTTGAGTGTGTCTCTAATATACACATTCCTCATGCTTACACCACTCATCCATCTTAACATTTGCATTTTTTGTGGAACAGATCATTTGCTCATGTTTCTTCTTTGTTGCCTAAGAGTGCCATATATTAAAACTGGACAGACCAGTGTTTTATAGACATTTCTTTTTGATCTTACAGTTACATAAGAACATAAGAATGGCCATATTGGGTCAGACCAAAGGTCCATCCAGCCCAGTATCCTGTCTTCTGACAGTGGCCAATGCCAGGTGCCCCAGAGGGAATGAACAGAACAGGCAATCATCAAATGATCCATCCTCTGTTGCCCATTCCCAGCTTTGGCAAACAGAGGCTGGGGACACCATCCCTGCCCATCCTGGCTAATAGCCATTGATGGACCTCTCTTCCATGAACTTATCTAGTTCTTTTTTGAATCTTTTATAGTCTTGGCCTTCACAACATCCTCTGGCAAAGAGTTCCACAGACTAACTGTGTGTTGTATGAAAAAATACTTCCTTTTGTTCATTTTAAACCTGCAGCCTATTAATTTCATTTGGTGACCCCTAGTTCTTGTGTTATGAGAAGAAGTAAATAATACTTCCTCATTTACTTTCTCCACACCAGTCATGATTTTGTAGACTTCAATCATATCCACCCTTAGTTGTTTCTTTTCCAAGCTGAAAAGTCTTAGTCTTATTAATCTCTCCTCATACGGAAGCAGTTTCATGCCCTAATCATTTTTGTTGCTCTTTTCCAAACCGTTTCCAATTCCAATATATCTTTTTTGAGATAGGGCTACTATATCTCCAGATCAGTGGCACCGCTATGGGCACCCGCATGGCCCCACAATATGCCAATATTTTTATGGCTGACCTGGAACAACGCTTCCTCAGCTCCCGTCCACTCACGCCCCTTCTCTACCTACGTTACATTGATGACATCTTCATCATCTGGACCCATGGGAAGGAGACTCTGGAAAAATTCCACCACGATTTCAACAGCTTCCACCCCTCCATCAACTTCAGCCTGGACCTATCTACACGGGAGGTCCACTTCCTAGACACCACGGTGCAAATAAGTGGTGGTCACATTAACACCACCCTATACCGAAAACCTACCGACCGCTATGCCTACCTTCATGCCTCTAGCTTCCATCCCGGGCACACCACAAGATCCATTGTCTACAGCCAAGCACTGAGGTACAACCGTATCTGCTCTAACCCCGCAGACAGAGACCAACACTTAGAAAATCTCCACCAAGCATTCTCAAGACTACAGTACCCACATGAGGAAATAAGGAAACAGATCAACAGAGCCAGATGTCTACCCAGAAGCCTCCTACTGCAAGACAAGCCCAAGAAAGAAACCAACAGGACTCCACTGGCCATCACATACAGTCCCCAGCTCAAACCCCTCCAACGCATCATCAGGGATCTACAACCCATCCTGGACAATGATCCCACACTTTCACAGGCCTTGGGTGGCAGGCCAGTCTCGCCACAGACAACCTGCCAACCTGAAGCATATTCTCACCAGCAACTGCACACCGCACCATAGTAACTCTAGCTCAGGAACCAACCCATGCAACAAACCTCGATGCCAACTCTGCCCACATATCTACACCAGCAACACCATCACAGGACCTAACCAGATCAGCCACACCATCACTGGTTCATTCACCTGCACGTCCACCAATGTAATATATGCCATCATATGCCAGCAATGCCCCTCTGCTATGTACATCGCCAAACTGGACAGTCTCTAAGGAAAAGGATAAATGGACACAAATCAGACATTAGGAATGGCAATATACAAAAACCTGTAGGAGAACACTTCAACCTCCCTGGCCACACAATAGCAGATTTTAAGGTGGCCATCCTCCAGCAAAAAAACTTTAGGACCAGACTCCAGAGAGAAACTGCTGAGCTCCAGTTCATCTGCAAATTTAACACCATCAGTTTAGGACTAAACAAAGACTGTGAATGGCTTGCCAATTACAGAACCAGTTTCTCCTCCCTTGGTTTTCACACCTCAGCTGCTGGAACAGGGCCCCATCCTCCCTGATTGATCTAACCTCGTTATCTCTAGCTTGCTTCTTGCTTGCTTATATATACACACCTGCCCCTGGAAATTTCCACTGCTTGCATCCGAAGAAGTGGGTATTCACCCACGAAAGCTCATGCTACAAAACATCTGTTAGTCTATAAGGTGCCACAGGATTCTTTGCTGCTTCTACATAACTTTAATACATATTCTTCACAACTGAAAGATAGATGTAGGTTTCATTTTTAGAAGGTATACACTATACATTTTTAAAGTGATTTATTTTGAATTTTTTTCAGATTAGTTTAACACCTATATCAGAAAATGAATGATTGTTTGGTTATTTCATTTACCAAAGGTAATCGAAGCAGATAGTTCACCTCCCAGTGACTTCATAAATATCTCCAATTCAACAGGTTAATCATAAATATTTGCATGATTTTCTTGCCAGGCTGTATTAGGAGGAGAACATCACCAGGCAGTTATTTAAATTGTTTTATTTAACTAAAACAACAATGTGATGTATTCTGGATTTTTTTCTTCAACAGCAAACATATTATATTTTAACAAAACAAGCATATGAATTTTTAAATTTAATTAAATATTCAAGTTTTTTAAAATCAGGTTTGTTTTTGTTAAAATTGTTTTTAACTAAAATAGTTAAATGAAATATTAAAAAAAATCCACTGTCAGCCAGGTCAACATGAGAAACTCTGTCATTGCATATTTCTCTTTTAAGATTTCACTCAGTTCCTTCCAAATTTCAACAGCATCAGCAATAAAACAGCTATTTCCCTGCATTTTGTTCAAGGCTACAGAAATAGGCTTCAGGGTACTCAGCATGTGTTCAACATTTCTCCTAAGCCAATGTTGAGAACTTTGACTGTGAGAGTGCCATCTATTTTTTCACAAATTTGTTCACAAACTGTCATCAGATTAGGCTAATTCTTGATATAGTGCTCAAAACAGTCCACTACTGAATTCCATCGCATGTCTTGTGGGTTTGGTTCCTCCCACTTTTTTCAGAGCAGCTGCTGCAAAGTGGTTGTTATGGAGGTATTTTGCAATTTCAACAACATTAGCCTTTATTTCTGGAACACTGAAGTTTTTGGCTAGGAGGTGCATCAAATGAGCACTGCAACCGTATGTTATTAGCTTGGGACTCTTCACCGTCTTCTAAATAATTTCTTCTCATCTTGGATACATTTGTGGCATTGTCTGTGATCAAGCTGCATACTTGACATTTGAATTTTTTTTCACAGTTTGTTATAGCTTTTACTGCTACTTCTTGTAAGTATTCTGCTGTGTGTGCATTTCCTGATGTATCAATTGTTTCTGTAAGGAAGACATTCCCTTCTTCTGTTGTCACAGAAGCACATACAACAGGATCGTTGTGGACATTGCTCCACTCATCAAGACTCAGGTTAACAATTTGACCCTCTTGACCTTTTGCACACAGCTAAATTTATCTTTCATACACTTTATCCAGCAATTTACCTGCAACATCTGCTCTGTTGAGTGGACTGTATCCTGGTCTTAATGACTGAACCATGTTAATGAAGTGTGGGTTCTCAATCATACAGAAAGGAGAGTTTGTTGCATAAACAAAAAAAGCAGTTTTTCCATCAATTATCTCTTTTTGTAATCTGCTGGTTCTTATCACAAATTTATCTTTGGTTATTTCTGGATGATGGAGTTTTTTTTTTCTTTTTGCTGCAGGTGATATACTGTGGCTGTGTGACATACATGATGTGACTGAAACACTATCATTGGCAGATAACTCTGAAACTATAGAAAATGATGGTGATCCTGAAGATGGATAGTCTTCAGAATCCTGTAGGTTGAGGAGGGATTCTCCTAAACAAAATAAGTCAATGCAGTTATTTAATTATTACCACCATACTGCTTATTTAGTAATCTCATTGTATGCAGACACTCAGTACTACTTTAAAGGTGAAATTGTACAAGGAAGATCAGCAATTATTTTTTATCACAACTGCATCTAAAATGATAGTACCATAGAGTAACAACTATATTTTTTGTTCAAACATGAGAATTCAAGAATAGTTCAGAAGGAAGAGAGGCAGTCCTTAAGAAAGTATGAAATACAACCTGAAGAGTCCTGCATGTTCCTTTCAACATCATCAACGCAGCTTCCTCCTGAGAAGGAACACTTCTCATGATGGTGTTTCATTCGGGCAAGCAAGCCTTGCATTTCTTTGTTGCACTGTGTGCATTTTGCACGCATGCCTGTCTTACCCACAGGTAGAGGAACATCATTAAAATATTCCCAAACTGGGTCTCTCTTACAGCCTGCTGCCATTATAGGTTTTCCCTTCTAATGAGAGAATGGTATGTTAGATCTCAAATCAATGAAGGCTACACTCAGGCCTGGGCTACACTAGCGGGGGTTGGGTGGTCTTCGAACTAAGATACGCAACTTTAGCTATGCGAATAGCGTAGCTGAAGTCGAAGTATCTTAGTTCGACTTACCTGGCCGTCCTCATGGTGGCGAGTCGAGCGCCGCGGCTCCCCCGTCAACTCTGCTTACTCCTCCTGCCGAGATGGAGTACAGGCATTGATTTGGGGATCGATTTATCGTGTCTAGACGAGACGCGATAAATTGATCCCTTATACATCAACAGTGGCGGCTCCAGGCACTTTTTTGTCAGATCACCCTATTATGTATTCCTACTAGCGTGTTAAATAAATAACTCTCTAGGGCAGAAACAGCATCTTTCTGTATGTTCAAACTATGCCTAGAACATTAGGGCTCTACCGGAATGTAAACAATATGGGATCATGTTTAAAAATTATAGATATACTTTTACATGCATACTTTATATGCTCTGTGTATATAAAGTACAGTTCTTTGGCGGTCTTATGATTTCTTTTTTGTTGTAAACAGAAGCAATTCTAGACATTCTGTTATTTCTGAGAACTGAAGTTTTGGTGTTGGTCTGTGGAGAAGCCAGTTCAAAATGGTCATTTTCCAGGTCTGCCGTTCTCGGTTAGTGGTACTGGATATGTTTATATGCCAAACTGGCCCTGGCAACTAAATGACAGTATTTAGACAGTAGTTTATTTTGTCTTTGACCTGTTAACCAGTAGTATAAACTGCATGTTGTAGAACATTGTTTAAATTGTTTGTCTTCTGTAAAATTTAAGAAACAACATTTTAGACACAGTATGTTTCATGGTTGTTGATCACTTAATCAGATCCTTTGGATCAGAGCTGTTAGCAGTGGTTCATATTAATTTAGTTTCACAGTCACATTGTACTGTTAAAAATGGAGATGTATTAAATGTGTCAGACAAAATACAGTTTCTAATAGGAATTCTGCAGCCCTGCTTTCTCTTTAGTTTCTCCTACTAGAAAATGTCAGTGATTTTGGAGTGTTGTCCTCTTGATGCTTTAAGAATGCATCTTGCATTTCTTGTCCATTAACCTTTATATTAGTGGTGAGTTCACCTTCAGTGAGTTTGGCTATTGACCAGGGTAGAGCTGGATGTTTCTTTTTCTTTCTTCCAGGCTGTCCATTGTTAATGAATAAAAAAGTTGCATTAGTCAATAGGGAGATTCTCATTTGTACGTCTTAATTTAGAACAAAAGGATGGTTATGGTTTTCATCTAGCCTGTTTTTTTGGTATATTTTATTTTAACCTTAGATAAAATATATGTGAGTGCCTAAACAGAGGCATAGTTCTACCCATTACAGCTCATTCAGTCATAGGAAGCATTTTTATAGTGTAATCTAGAGTTCCTCAGCCTGGGAGGTTACACTGGTGTCAGGGGGTTGAGATGATCCTGCCCTTCCCATATTGCAAATGGGAAGGAAATCCCGGGGATCCACAGTATAGAAAAAGTTGAGAACCATTATTTTAGTCCAATAATCTAGTGGAAGGAATATTTCCAGAACATTTGAAAGAGTCAGTATCAATAAATACATACCTGGGATGGTAGTGCTTATGATTTATTATTAAATATTTGTACATAGCATTATAGGTGTGCATGACACTTTAGGAAGAGACTAAACACACTGTGCCACATTTTCTGCTGGTTACATCAGCTTAGAGGAGCTTAAGCCTTATAGCATCCCCATTCCCCATAGCCAGGTGGACTTCAGGAAAGAAACTGCAGGGAGGAACCAGTCAGAGATACCAGAGGTGCTGCAGGAAGCCATTCAAGCAAGGGCCTATGGACATGGATGATATCATCAGACTGCTTTTTGCAGTTGTCACTCTGAATGTTCTATTCCCCAGGCTGATTGGTTGTTTGCTCCAATACTTTCTGCCCTCTCCCTTCCTTTGTCTTTCCCTCAGCTAATCCCCCTCTAAAATAACCCCACTGAAAGAATTTGTGTTTAAAAAAAAATCGTGGAACTAGCAAGATGTTTGTCAGCCATCACGTTGATTGTTCTGCTTGTATGTTATATCTCTTTCTTATTTATAATGATAGCCAAAGATCCATGACATGTGTACTCTGTTTTTGTAGCCTGGGAGGCAGACTAAATCTGTCAATCAGAGGAAGGAGCAGTGTGGCTCCACATCTGATAAACTCAAAACTGCCAGATTTCTTCTGTCTTTGCAGACCAGCTTCAGAGCAAATTTAAAGAAGGAGAAAAAAGGGGGAGGGAGGAAGGGTTTAAATCTCCAGGCTGTCAGTGTCTGCCCTTATTAGCAGAGAAAATTCCTTTTCTCCCCACTCTGTGTTCTCTGCTCACGCGTGCGGAGTGCAGCATAGTACACGAGGCTAAGAAGAGTGGGAAGGCTTCTGACAGGGATCCAGAAAGATACACCAGACGTGTTCACTTTAAGACACACGGTATCCCCTCTTTGAACCCAGGACTCTGTCAGAAACTTCTCTCTCTCCATCTGGGGTGGAAGAGGATCAAGAGGAGGCATAAGAAAGAGGTCTCCCAGATGTTCAGTGCCTTTTACTCACCTGAACATAAAGCACTAACAACAAAGAGCCCCCCCTTCGCCTGTCCCTTTTATCTTCTGAAGAGTCTGATATAGGAGATTCATCTTGGAGGCACTGTAAGAAACACATAGTGAAAACTGTTTCCCTCAAACCACATAAATCTGCAGAGTACAATAGGGCAAATAATCCTTAGTGCCTGGTTCCCCTGCTCACCTTCACAAAGTGCAGCATGGAAATTCAGTGAAGAAAAGACCAGGCTGTAGACATATTGTTTCCTCTAGGCATGCATACGTACATCCCCACAAAGGAATTTTCTCTGCTTAGGGGAGGAGGGCAAATGGTTCATTCTGGAGGAAAGCTAAGAGGTCCTGGAACCTTATCGTCCATTGGAGTATCTCACAATATACTAATTTATAATATTTTTTTAAAAAGTAGACTCGTTATGGGCCAAGCGAAGCAAGACCCTGCACTCAGTGTGATGGTATTTCTCTATTTGTTTGAATGTAATGTGATAACTTTTGAACACTGTATCCAAAGGTCCTAAGCATGAGTGGGAAGAACCTTGGTGAAAATTGGAATAGAAAAATGGACACACAGTGTTCTTGCATCTAATTAGCAGACTCAATGGCGTCAGCCACTGACTTATCTCCCTAACAGAAAGAAAAGAAGTAGGAAATGTGGCGGAGAGGATAGAATTTGGGCACATACAGTCCTTGGCATGGGAGTGGTAGAATGGGCATCTCTGGTATGTAGGGAGGAGGAGTAGGGGCACACACAGCCCCTGGCAGTGGGAAAGGGGTGTCTACAAAACCCCTCGTGTGGGGGCCTCAGACAGTTCTTGGAATGGGGGGAGAATAGAACCCATGGTGAAAATAGCCCATGTGGAGAAAATTAACTCCTCTGTCCTCTTGTGAATCCCCATCAATCCAAATGCTGCATGGAGAAACCTAATGCCAAATGTTGCAGTTCACTATAACGTGAAGTATGTTTTATGAATATCACAAACGGCTTTGGTTTTGGTTTCTTTGTTTATGTAAAGATCATTGCATCAGGCCTGTCAGACTCTCTTTAGTTATATGCAGTGTAGTTGTAGCTGTGTGGGTCCCAGGATATTAGAGAGACAAGGTGGGTGAGGTAATCTCTTTTATTGGACCAACTTCTGTTGGCGAGAGAGATAAGCTTTCCTGTGTGGCTTAAAAGCGTCTCTCTCTCACCAACAGAAATTGGTCCAATAAAATGCAATACCTTCCCCACCTTGTCTCTCTCAACTCTCTTTAGTTATGGGCCAGTTTTCTAATATACACTAGATTTTATTGTTCAGCAAATAACAAATGTGCTTCTGACTTCACACAGAAACATTAGCAGTATTGTGTAAACTGCTCATTAGCACACTTGTTCCGTGTGTTTGATTTAACTGGAGGAAATGTTTTATCTTGTTTATGGGAAACGTGATCAGTTAATTAACTTGTGCTTCCAGATGGGTAATTTGTATTTTTTTTCTACCATGTGTTGCTTTAAATAGATAAATTCTACAGGAGTTTGCTCTTTCTGGATTCAAACATTAGTTTCTTGTTGAAACACCTGCCATCCATCGCTTTCTGTCCAGAGTATCCTTATCTGTTTCTTTTGGCAACGTCTATGAACATTTAAGGAGGGATTTCTCAGCATTAGATTGATGATGTTACTCCCACTTTATTGACATGTATTAATTCCTATATACTTCCCAACATCAGTATCTGTAATTATTGTTATATTATAAGAACTAAACAATGCCAGCATCACAAGAAATATATTTATGAAATTATGCTTGCAAACTGTATTTTCTCCATTTCCATTGTTCTGTTTCAGTTTTCTGTTATAGTTCTTTTATATCATGGGTCTCCCTTGTTAGTGGTGCAAAAACCTACATGTGTTTCTTCCTAATTAACCTCTAAACATGCTGTTGAGTATCCTCCAAAAGGTGGGTACACACTGCACTTTCCTTTGAAAATGTGTCTCTGATTAGCTAATGCATTTGTAGTACTACTGAGGAAACAGTCACATTAATTAGGTTTAGAAATTGATCTCCCTTAAAAGTCAATTCTTTTGTTGGTTTCAAAGCCGGAGCTCCAAGCTATTCCAGAAAGTGTAAAGGGTTCTAGCTGTAAATTTTCTGTGCAGATGTTGGTTGTATTTAGAATGAAAGGAATAGATATTGTAACTGTAATTCTTAAATATTAAATAAAAAAATTACAGGATCAAATGCAATAGTAAATTATAGGTGTGTGCCAGATAAACGAGAGCTGTCATATGAAACAGGTGCCTCTGAGCAATTGTGGAAGACCTATGGTGCTAGGAGTCAGAATTTTTGTAATTTTAGCAGACTCCCAGGTTGTTTAGTCACTGTCAACAAATCCTAATACCTGATGTGAAAAGGGATAGAAATGTAAATATAAATATTGGGTAAGATTGTGTTAATTGCCTGGGACAAAAAAGGCAAGTTAAGTGTAGATCATGAAGCTGGAGCTATTCAGTGACCTTTTTAAAGGTCCATGGAGCCAGTTTTCATTAGATAAGGTGAAAGAATTTGAAGAGGACATATTAATAATGCTTTTGCAAATCAGATTTAATTATTTTTATGTATCAAAGCAATGTGATCAATCTAGAGCTGAAAGGGAGAAAGCAGTGGGGAACATTTGCTAAATGCCATACATTCATGATGCATTTAGGCGCAATCCTCCCCCATGTGCAAAACTTAAATGTCAGGTTTTGTGCATGAACTCTCTCCATGTGTGTGGCCAAGATAGGATCGTCTCTCCTAGGTCACAGACCACTGTCAAAGTTGCATTGTGGCTGCTGTTGCATCGTTTGAGTCCAGTTTCCTCTGCTGCCCTATCACTTCTCTTTTATATGGGTGTCTTGGTTAGTGGGGCTTCACAGTTGTAAATCCATTGGTTAAGCCCACCAGCCCTCGGACTCTTCTCCATAGCTATGGAGGTGGAGTGAAAAGCATTCTTTGCAGGCTTCCACCTATGCGGTAGATAGAGCCATAGGGTTTGGGTTATACAGTGAGATAGTAAAAATGGGAGAACGGGAAAACTTTTTTAATTTAAAAAATAATTTAGGACCCAGAGGCACAGAACAATGGATTGAGTGGGTTAAACCTCTTCAACAGATAACCTAACACAAATACATGAAATGTTAATTTTGTGTTGAATCTTTTGTGCTTTTATTTCCCCCCTTTTGCTTTGGTGTGCTTTGCTTTACTATGACTGACCATTATCACATTGCAAATAAAATTTCCATGTGACAGCCTAAGTCCTTTTTACAGCACAAGTCCTTCCTTATATGTTTGTTCATGAGCTAAAATTTTTTACAGCAGACTTTTAAGCATATTTTCCGATCTTTAAGTGGCTGTATCTCTAAATGAGATTGGAGCACAAACTCATGCCTGCCTCTCGCATGCCCATACTTATGCCCATTTATTGAACTAGGTTATCCTGATGTCGTACAGAGAGGGCATTTCATACTTGGGACATTGCTAGTGGGAGAGCCCACTCCTGCAGCCAGTAAAATGTATACAAGTCCTGTTTAGGGCACTTAGGAGACTGATGATGGCTTTCATACATCTGACTTTGGCCCTTGGTGGTCACATCTAGCATTTTAAAGATATTACTTTAGTTACTGGGTATCCTCAGTTAGGAATCAGTTTATACCCTTTCTGGTTTTTTTTCTCCTCCTATTTGTGCAGAGCGTGGCTGTGTATTATTTGTGAGGTATCAAAAACATGCTGATCCTGAATTTGCTTTGCCATAGTTGAGTACATCTCCCTCATTGACCAATATATTTAGTTTGTTCTAATATTTTCCAGCTAATTTGCCTTGTATTTGATTGACATAGCAACTGTAACATTTAGTTTTTAAACTAAGGGGGCTACATTTTTCAAAAGGGGCTAATGGAGTTAGGCACTCAGCTCTCACTGACATAATGGAAAAAGGCAAAACAAATAATATATTTTGGTTTTCAAGTAATAGTCTGTCATATATAGATAGATAGATTACACAGATGCACATGTATCTGTATATATATGAATGATATACCTGTGTGCATATATACACACACACACACACACAGAGGATATGTGTTTGAGCCTACATATACTTATGTGTATAGGCCAAAAAAATCATTTTACTTAGTTCACCATGCTTAGCATTCTCTGATCAACAGAGACTCTAGACTGGAAATGTATGGATCTTACATATCAAGATTGAGATTAATTGTCTCGCTGTGTAAAGAAGTTTACATGGTGCCTGCCCCTTAATCTATTGGTCCGGTCAGGAATACTAAATTATTATTGCCTTTTATAAGTCTCAGGTGCCATACAGAATTAAAACCTTCCTATGTATATCTTTACATATGGTCTCCTCTTTTGTCCATCTCTTTATCTATACAATCTAAAATCTGTGTTTCTGTTTCACTTACCAATAATATGGAACTTGTCCAGGGGCGGCTCTAGGATTTGCGCCGCCCCAAGCAGGGCGGCACGCTGCGGGGGGTGCTCTGGCGGTTGCCAGTCCTGCGGCTCCGGTGGACCGCCTGGAGACGTGCCTGCGGAGGGTCCGCTGGTCCCGCGGCTCCGGTGGACCTCCCACAGGCACGTCTGCGGGAGGTCCACCGGAGCCGCGGGACCAGCGGACCCTCCGCAGGCACGTCTGCGGGAGGTCCACCGGAGCCGCGGGACCAGCGGACCCTCCGCAGGCACGTCTGCGGGAGGTCCACCGGAGCCGCGGGACCAGCGGACCGTCCGCAGACATGCCTGCGGGAGGTCCACCGGAGCCGCCTGACGCCCTCCCGCGGGACGCTGCCCCAAGCGCGCGCTTGGCGCACTGGGGTCTGGAGCCGGCCCTGAACTTGTCAACCATTATACAAAATCCAGAAATGGTTTAGGAGCAGAAAATAAGGGGAAATACCTTATCTGATTAAAGTAACAAGAAAATAATATCTGGATAAATTGTAATTACTCATAATGCAATGTGTATAGACCATCAAAGCTAACTTTTTTGTGTGTCATCCAAAAGATGTTTCCAGAAGCACACTGTCCCAGCAGCACAGCACATGAGCATCATGTTTTGGTCATAAATTATTGTGATTCACCAATGGTACTTTTTGTAGTGTTCCCATCCAGTTATTTTCTGTGGTTAGTTGAGAGATCTGCTAAGATCAAAGCTTGAGGTGGTATATAGTTGCAGGAACTGACAAATGTATGTAAGATTAAAAAGATAAAATGTAAATTCGATTTAAGAAAAAAACAAAACTCATACTCTTGAATCTAGATCTGCTACTGTGTTTCTAAAAGAATATATGAATACATTCTCAGGAAAAGAGAAAAGTACTTCTGAAAAATGATTAAAAATTCAGCACCAAAATTAATTTCCCCTTTTATGTTTTTCTGCCTACTGCTTTTAAAGGAAATACAGTTAAAACTTATTTTGGAAACTAAGCTCGGGCTTTTAAGATTTTGTATTAGCAGAGCAGCAGCATGAAAGGGGACAATTTCCTTTAGTGTTTTAGACATCTGTAGAATATTTTCCATTCAGACACTGGAGTTTTTATATCTATTGCATGTGCAATCTGCTTGTATGGCTTCTGAAAATAACGAGTGATTTGATTTTACTTGAAGGCTATAATATTGCTTCCCTTATCAAGCTTGGAAGGTCACAATATAATAATCTTATCAGTTAAATTATGCTATTACAGGTTCAAGATTAATAAGCTTAATACTCCAGTTCTTGAACTGGGTTTCCTGATGTAAAGCTCCTATTTTTCTCCTGTTTGTCATTGTTTATTGCAGTTTCTTACAGAATTATTGTCATCTGAAATGACGCATACTGCCCAAGTTTAATTGTATAAAATGTCTGTTGACTTTGCTGAGATTAAATAGAACACCCACATATTTATAGGCATGTGCGTTTCAGACATCCGGCATATAGATAGCTCCCTAGGTATGTTCCCGTTTAGCTATTATCCTCCTGAAATAGTGGAAGTTAAAATTGTACACTTAAGCCATTGCTAAAGTACTGAACTATTTTCAGTTAGATGCATATAATTCATGTTTGTTCTGTATAATAATTTTACAATACGTTTATTTAGATTTATACAAAGTGTTATAAAAGAGCTCCCATCCAGTAATCTGGGCACTCATGCTAATTTTTTAAAAGTATTAACAGAACTGTTACTTTCCTGTGAGCAGGAAGAAAAAGGTTTGCTTTGCAGCATTTGTAGTTTTTTAATCAGTCATGTCTTTGTTATAAAACTAAAATGACTCTATTAAGATCCCCTCCCCCTATTATTTTAAAGATAATTTTGGTGCTCACTGGGGAGAATGGGCAGTGGTAGGAGATTGGATTTCTATTTCTGGCTATGCTATGGTTTTCTTGCTTGTTTTACATTGGGTAAGTTAATGTACCTCTCTGCTCTTTTGCTTAAGAGTATTGCTTAATAGAAAAAGGAACACTAAAACACTTGTTTAATAACAAACAAGCCTATAAGTTACATGTAGTTTGTGAATAGATGCAAAAAGAAATATTAGATAAAAATTTTGGCCTAACAATTGTGAAGTGTAAATGCTGTTGGACTCAGTTATAGTCGATTTTGTATTTACCATCAATCTCATACTGTGTTGTCCTCTAGTTTTCCTTTTATGTTAATAATTGTAAAATTTGCCCCGCTTCCTTTGGTTTATCCTCACAGTTGTTTTTATAGGTTACTAAAATCACAGAACTAGGGGCTTGGAGTTTGCCTGAAGAAACTAGAACAGCAAAACTACATACATGAAGGAAGCATAATATGCCCTTTGATTCTGTATTTTCTGTTGTTTAGCTCCATAATATTGAGGTGTTATACTCTTAGCTGATCAGATCACTTGTGCAAATGAACCTACTTTGAATGTCTGTCATGTGAAAACTGTCACCTTATTTTTTTTGAAACTCTAGTTTTGTCTCCTTGTTAGAATGTTAGTTGCAAAGTAAAACAAACCTGTTATTTTTAAAAACATTTTTGGCATTATCGGAGAAACTTCTCGATATTTATTAAGACATCTTATAAGCAGATTATGAACATTCATTCCCATAACTCTCTGAGGCTCACAAATCCACACACAATGATAATGTACATAAAATATTGGTCCCTCCCCTCTTCTCAGTAGATTTAACAGTAAAGTGCTATAGTGATCATTTAGAGTACTAAAATTCATTACATTGGCAATTGTACTAGTGTACTCTGAAGTACTATCATCAGTAATTAAAATTAAGCTATACTTGTCAAATAGTTAATTTAATTTTGTATATATTTTGCTTTCTTATTTTTGTTTGCATAGTGGCAAAGTTCAGGAATTTGCAGTGACTTGGGGGGGATAACTCAGTGGTTTGAGCATTGGCCTGCTAAACCCAGGGTTGTGAGTTCAGTCCTTGAGGGGGCCACTTAGGGGTCTGGGGCAAAATCAGTACTTGGTCCTGCTAGTAAAGGCAGGGGGCTGGACTCAATGACCTTTCAAGGTCCCTTCCAGTTCTAGGAGATAGGATATCTCCATTAATTTATTTATTTTATTTTTTTATTTACTTTTTTACCATAGTCTCTCAATTCTTAGTGCAAGTTAGCAAATTTCTACTGGGTTATTCCATTTTATAGTATGATATGGTTAAGTATCTCTTCACCCTCCACTTCCAACCAACATTTTGATACAGTTGGGGAAACTGAAATATAAAGTATAAATGACTGGTACAAGGCTGCACAGCAATTCAGTGACAGCTGGGAACTGAACTCTGGAGATCCAAGTTTCTGAGCTCTCCATAGGATTGGTATCTTGAAGTCAATGAAAGAGCATATAGCACTTTGTTAGCATATAGTATTTTGTTTCGCTGAACATCAAGATTTATTTTTAAGGAAAATATTGACCTTGATTGTGCCTCAGCCACTATTTATTTTTTGAATCAATAAATCTTGATATTCACCTTAACAGAAGTAATTCTCTTATTGTTACAAAGCTATTATGGAGATATATATGCAGACACTAAAATCATCACTGGGGATGGAGCCCTGGAACTTCATCGCCATACAAAGTACAGGACCATAGCATTAGATCTAAGGAGTAATTCGGTTAGCACTGAATAAGTATAAGTGTTACGATAACCAGCCATTTGAATGGGGCTTTTGCTTTTGGTGTTGAAGGTTCTGGTTTCTATCCCAGCAGACAACTGTTGTTTCTGTATGGATTTGGTCGAGGGTACAGTATTTAACCCTGTTTTACAGAAGAGTGTAAACCAAGGTATGGAGAGGTTATCTACCGAGGGTCACATATCGAGTTGATGGCAGTGCAAGATGTAGGACAGCAGACTCCTAGCTGCTAGTCATGTGCTCTGACCACTAGATCACATTTGCTTCCATATTCTATATTGCCAGTTTACTCTATTAACTTGTTGATCGTTTGTCATTAAATTGTTATTTGTGTCAGAAATATGCCCTTCTATGGTGGATTCCATTGAAGGGTCTCAAAACACTTCAACAAACTTAATGAATTAAATCTCACAACACCTGTATGAGTTAGGTAAATAATATTATCCCCATATTGTAGATGAGGAAGTAAATTAATGTCTTTCCCAAGGTCACACAGGAATCTATGGCAGAGGTAGGAACAGATCCCTAATCTCTTGGCTCCCACGCCTCTGCTTTAGCCACCAGACCATCCCTCCCACACCCATTCCCTCTCACACCCATTTTCTTTGTATAGATTTTTTTCTGACAAGGTATATAATGAAATTATATTTGCATAATAGTTGAAATGACCAAGGGAACCATATTTGCACATGTATATGAATTAAAAATCTGGAAATTGAAATTATAACTCTTCTTAAAAATCTCATTTTCTAGTACAGCATGATGGTGAAGGTGGTAATTGCTTCTGTTGCACAATGAAATGTTATTTTTCGTGTGTTCCTTTAATGTAAAAAAAAGTGAATTAATGGTCTTCACACTGTCCATTCATATAACCACACTGTTCTCTCTAATGCATTGGACTGATTTATTTTTAAACTGATCGTTCTGTTATGAAACTAAATAAATTTGAAACTTGCTATGTAAAAATGATTTTACTGTAATTTCAGTACAGTCATTTTCAACATGTCCATCACCAGTATCTAGGAATCAATAACAAAATTGGGACTGAACAGCTTAAGTTACTAAAATAGAAATTCAGACTAATAGTTATATACAAATCTTAAGGTGGAGTTAAACAAGTGTGATATATTGTGAGTATTCTAAGTATGCTATATTGTGATATAGTACATAATGTGATACAGTTGCTACTCTTGTATTCCTTGATAAAGCTACTCTTGTATTCCTTTCCCTTAATGACATCTTGTTTCCTTGGCCCCAGAACCAAAATTCACTCTGGACTAAGATTTTGTGTATAAAGATGCCCCCTCTCCCACAAAGGTTTATTATTTTTCTCAGGGAATACATGAATAATACAAAATAAATTTTTTCTTGAGTAAAAGAATTTGCCCTATGACTATAACTAAGGTACAAGTCCTGCGATTTTTACTCAGGGAAAACGTTCATTAAATCAGCCTATTAAATTAAAGATTGATTTATGGGGAGTTTTGACTGAGTGATGATGTCAGAATTGGGGCCCTTTATACATTTCAAAACAAAAATCTTTAAGGTTGCTAAGAGCTACTGAAAAGAACATGTACTTCTACACTCACATTTAACAAAATAAATAATAATTAACAAACTTGTGGAAATTACCAGCCAAGGTTAAATATAGAAGTGTGATGCTTAGTTTAACATCCCATTCTTCAACGTGCACCTATTCCCTAGAATTTTCTGTTTGTGCTAACCATACGACATTGCTTCGTGCTCTTTAGTGAATTTACCTTCTAATCTTATGCCATGTCTTCATTACCAAAAATAAAAATGTATTTTTACATCAGGATAACTGTCACACAGTAAAATCCTACTGGTGACAAGGCACTATAGTTCTTTTTTACCACAGTTTGGCTAAATGAGGTCAGTCATGAGCAGTATAGTGTTGACCTCACTTAGCTAAAATGCAGTAAAAGCTACTTGCACATCATCTCTACTGGGATTTTACAGCAAGATAGCTAAGCTATTTAGTTACCCCAATGTAAAAACCATGTATTTTGGCAGTGAAGACGTAATCATAGTTTCTTTCGTACCTGATGTCTGACCTGTAAGTTGAGGCTCAGAATTGTAGGATGTGTTGGTTTGGCATCAATAACTTCTTAAAGGGATTTTAGAATTTCACAGATTATAGCTGTAGACATCTTTTAAGTAGAAAAGCCATTATGCTTCTAAATGGCATTTCATTGCAGTGCTTCCACATGGCCATACCATTGCAGTCCATCATCATCATCATCCCTTTTAGAAGGGATTTAAAAGTTTGTAGTTTTGTAAACATAAAGTGATCTAGGTTTAGGAGGCTTATAAATGTTGATGTAAGTGTAGATACTTGTATAAACTGTGGCATTTTGATTATGATAGTGATTATATACCCAGATCTTGCATGCATTTAGAACAATAAACAAACAAAGAAACAAAAAACAGCTAAGGTAGGTAGAGGCTTTTTTTCTTAATAAACCATGGGGAATGCTGTATGCAATGTTGTAGCCGTGTTGGTCCCAGAATATTAGAGAGACAAGGTGGAGTATGGGGAATGCTGTCTTCTGTATGTGTCCAATTAGAAATTTTTAAAATACGTTTCTTTAGCATGGTAAAATCCCTTGATTCTGCACTGGATCTTCAGATACCTTCATTCAGCTGAAGAGCCTGCCAAATTTGTTCTGTCTTCATAGCTACATGCAGGCTTGATCCTTGTCAGCTGCAGAGTTCTAGGTTCTTTGGATCTAAAACTTCTCTTAACTAAAACAAAATGAAGTTTACATTTTGAGGTGATTGGACTTTAATTTGGCTGCATCTTTTTCAAGCTTGTCAGCTGGCCTTTTGAGCTGAGCCGCTTGACTCTGCTTCCTTTCTTGAGTCTCAGCAGCAGCACATGCCTGGCATACCTGTGCAGTTTCCTCTTTGGTCTCTGCACTGTAGACCTGAGTACAAAGAGGAAGACTTAAAGGGAATATTTCTCATCCTGCACAACTTTCTGGATAGTGCACAGATAGTGAGCTCTGTTCATTTTTGTAGCCAGAGAGAAGTGCCCACACACCATTTCCCAGTTTTAACTGGGCACTTCTCTCTGGCTACAAAAATGAGCAGAGCTCACTATCTGTGCACTATCCAGAAAGTTGTGACCTGTGGGTTGTGGAAGGAGAGATATTTAAGGGTAAGAAGAATGATCTGATGAGCTGAGTGTATCAGCGGGTTGAGGAATAAAGTTACAGTTCAATCCTTTTATATTGGATAGTTGTGTGGCATAGCACTTTAGAAATTAACTGATCTTTGATGTTTTCTATCAGTTCTGCACATTGGAGCTATCATCAATGACCATGTATTCCATTCATCCTCAGTTGAGAGTGATTTGTCTTTCCACTCTCTTAGGATGATCTCTGATGCTGTCATTAGACTAGTTCTCAGCCATTTGTTCTTTTGAATTTGTGACTCCTTAGGTCAGAAAAACAATTCAAGTAGCACAGGGCTTCTGTAGATGGGAATTTTGTATCTAACATCATGTCTGATTGTATTCCAGACATTGTATGCCTCTCCAGTTAGTGTGATAAGTCATTTACTTGTTTTGAATGAGTTATTCCATGTACCGGTATCTGTTCTTCGCTGAATTCCATTACCAGTCCCTGGCATTCGCTTGATGTCCCATCTGCATAGGGAGCTACTTACTAAATTTGGGGATTTGATATCTTTGGAGAGAGAAATTTGCCCCATATTTCTATTTTCTTTAAGGCCCTGATTTTTAACAGTATACCTAAGCTTTGTGGCACACACATAACACTAATATAGTTGTTAAACAATAACTCGTATTGCAGAAATTAATAAGGGTTTGTTTGTGTATGTGTGACTTGTTTGCGTAAAGATTGCTGGATAGGGTCTCGCTCATATAATGAGTAACTAAAGACAATACATTATCACATAAAACACTGAAGTAATGAATAATTAAAACTGTATTTTCTTTATTAGTATATGATTTATGTGTTCTGTAGCACCTAAAGATCCTCTTTGGACTTCATATATGCAAGCAGGATTATAAAAGCAGTGGCCCTGAATATATGTGATTCAAGCTGAATATCAAAGACCAGAATTTGTACCCTAAAGTGGGTATTTTACATAGATGTTTTTAATTACATATTTATATGGAAATCTGACTTTTGCTTAATTATCTTGTTTAAGAGTGTCAGGGATTCAGTTTCCCAGAAGTGTTGTTGAAATAGTGAGTGCTAAGCAGGTGATTGTGTTTCATAGATTTAGCAAGCTGACCTGAAATCCTGCCAAGCCTGTATAGCTCCCAGATGGTTAGTAGCATAAATGAAGAAAACAATTACGCTACTTTAGAGGAGCTTTGGGATTTCACATTCTATTAAATAAAAAATGCCAAGATGCTTCAAATCTTGCTTTCTGAAACCATTGCAGAAGTATCACATTTTCAGTCACTTGCTTCTTTTTTACCATTTCAAAAAAGAAGAGAGAAAACTGTATTGTTCTGGAGAGAGTCATTCAGTCTTTAATGAAATCACAAAGCCTATGTTTTGTAGCTGAAATGAAGTATGCCATGTTATTCCATTGCAGGCAAGTGAGAATGAAATATTAAAAAAACCTATGTAGATTTTTTAAAACATTCTCTGCTGATGAAGATTAAACATTTGGATTTAAATTATTTGTGGAGTTGGGTTTTGTTTTTACTGGAAATAAACATTAATTAAGTATCCCATATAATTCAAATGTGTGTCTATTACTTGCCCTATGTGATTTGCCCAAGGTTACATAAGATATTTAATTTCTTTTACATCCATATACATCTGAAAAAGGATTTCCTGCTTCCTGTGATAAAACTGCTCCCTGTTCTTTCAAAAATAATATTCATGTGGCAAAAAAATAAGTAAGCTAAAGTTTCATTTTCACCTACCATGTCACAATTCTGGGGTGGCTGTTAGCCATAGCCATCACCTCATATCATGTCATTAAAAATAGGTATTCTGGATACATCTATAGCATAGTTTATAGATACTTACTTTTCATTTGGAGAAGGGAGGGTAGCACATTTATTTACATGTTTATTATTCGGATGTTTCTGACAGTTGAGAGCAACACAGCAGTTGTCATTTACAGTTCTTCGAGCGATTGCTCATGTGTATTCCACAATAGGTGTGCGTGCTTGCCATGTGCACTGGTGTTGGAAGCTTTTCCCCTAGCAGTTACCCGTAGGGGAGCGCCCCAGTGATCCCTGGAGTGGCGCCTCCATAATGCGGTATAAGGGGCGCTGTGTGCTCCCCCGCACCCCAGTTCCTTCTTGCTGCCAGTGAAGGTGCTTTGAAACTGCTCTGCTCCAGTTTTGCTGCAGCTTGTCCCCAGAACTTTTGTTCTTTCAGTGTATGGTACCTATAGTTAGTAGTTTTATTAGTTTTAGTTTAGTTTAGTTAGTGCGCCCGGGCCAGGGCATGCCCTGCGCCCTGGGTTTTAAGTCGTGCGACACTTGTAGGCGACCAGTGCCAGTGAGTGATCTGCACGCAGACTGTTTATGCTGTTTGGGTGAAACCCATCTCAGTGATTGTTGCAAAATTTGCAAGTCATTCAAGCCTCACACTGAGAGAGAGAGAGACATTAGGCTCCGGGCGTCCTGATGGAGTTGGCGTTGACCATGACTCCAGCATGCAGCTCCAAGTCGACACCAGGTACTGTGGTGTTCGTGTGTGGTGACCCCCTGGCACCATCTACCAGTCGGCACCGCTCCCCGTCTGTAGGGCATGCCAAGAACGCTAAGAAGAGGCCTTCTCCGCCGCAGCACCAGAGCAAGACTGGGGGAGAGGCTAGACCCATGTTGGGCAGTCCTCAGTCCCCGTCGGCCTCCAGGCCTCCGACTCAGGTCAATTGGAGTTGCCCGGCCCGTTCGGAGCAGGCTTCCCTGGATGTCTGGATGCCCTCCACACCAAAGGCCTGGGACATGTCCATGCTGGTACCAGATGAGGCAATTACGGCCCATCTCCCTCCATCCCGCAGGAGGACTCTTAGCCCTGGTCTACACTGGGCAGTGGTGGTGGTGGTGGGTTCGTCGACCTAAGATACACAACTTCAGCTACACGAATAGCGTAGCTGAAGTTGGAGTATCTTAGATTGACTTACCTGGCCGAGAGGACAGTGGCGAGTCGACTGCTGTTACTTCCCCGTCAACTGCGCTTCCGCCTCTCGTGAGCTGGAGTTCCGGAGTCGATGGGTAGCGCGTTCGGGGATTGGTTTATCCGTGTCTAGATGAGACGTGATAAATTGATCCCTGATAGATCAATCTCTACCCGCCAGTGCGGCGAGTAGTGAAGACCTGCCCTAAGGCCCACCAGGAGCTATTGAAAAGAGTGGCATCAAACCTCAGCCTTCATGCAGAGGAGGTGGAGGAGCCCTTGGACCCCCTTTTTAACGTCCTGTCCATCTCGGAACCGGACAGGGTGGCCTTGCCACTCCACGAAGGGGTGATGAAAATTTCAAATGCCTTGTGCAAACCCTGCCCTTGTCCCCCATCTCTAAGAGAACGGAACGCAAGTATTTTGTGCCCACAAAAGGACATGAATACCTATACACCCACTCTGCTCCTAACTCCCTGGTGGTTGAGTTGGAACTCGTGGGCGGATCACTTGATCACTTCCCTCAGCACGAGTGGTCTCTTCACCCAGCAGTGGTGCACAGACTTTTCCAAGAGTGGGGAACTTCCCAGGTGGACCTGTTCGCGACTCAGCAGAACCATTGCTGTCCCCGGTTCTGCTCCAGGGGGACCGGGACAGGGCGCTATCTCTGATGCCTTCCTCCTGTCCTGCTCAGGCCAGTTTCTCTATGCCTTCCCGCTGATCGACAGGGTCCTGGAAAAGATAAAGACAAAGAGGGCCCGGGTCCTCCTGATTGCCCCGGCGTGGCCCAGGCAACATTTGTATGGGACCCTGTCGACCCTGGCGGTCACCCTGCCGTGGCCATTACTGTTCTGCCTGGACCTGCTCTCCCAGGACCCGGGCCGCCTCCTCCACCCCAACCTAGTGGCACTCCACCTCACAGCGTGGCTTCTCAATGATTAGGCCGGGAGGAAAGGACGTCCTCAGAAGGGGTTCAGCGCGTCCTCTTGGAAAGCAGACGACCCTCCACATGCCAGCCTAGTTTGCAAAGTTGTCTCGGTTTTCCCAATGGGTGGCTGAGCGTGACTGCCCTGATCCAGTTAATTTGGACTACCTTCTTCACCTTAGAGCCCAGGGCCTGGCACCTTCATCTGTCAAGGTGCGCTTGGTGGCCATATCAGCCTTCCACCCGCTGGTGCAGGGCCACACGGTATTCTCCCATGCCATGACTGGCCGATTCCTTAAGGGATTGGATCGTCTCTTCCCATACCTTAGGCCCCCTTTCCCGCAGTGGGACCTGAACTTGGTGCTGGCCCGACAGACGGGCCCCCCCGTTTGAGCTGCTAGCTACATGCTTCTGGTTGCACCTCTCGTGGAAGGTAGCCTTCCTGGTAGCAATCACATCGGAACTCAGGGCCTTGACCTCTGAGCCCCTGTATACAGTGTTCCAGCTCCACCCACATCTTTCGTTCCTCTCGAAGGTGATCTCCGCCTACCACATGGGTCAGGACATTTTCCTGCTGGTCCTCTGCCCCAAGCCCCTTGCGTCCAGTGGGGAGCGCTGCCTCCATACTCTGGATGTGAAACGGGCTCTGGCTTTTTACCTGAAGTGGACTAAGCTGTTCAGGAAGTCCTTGCAGCTGTTCATCGCCTCAGCCAAACACATGAGGGGTTGGCCAATCTCCACTCAGTGGCTCTCCAACTGGATCACCTCATGCATCCGTACCTGTTATGACCTGGAGGGAATCCCTCCGCCATCAATTGTGAGGGCACACTCGACTAGGGCGCAAGCCTCGTCGGCTGCCTTTTTAGACCATGTCCCCATTCAGGACATTTGCAGGGCTGCCACTGGTGTTCAGTTCACATATTCACCTCGCATTATGGGATCGTCTCCCAGACCAGGGAAGACACCGGGTTCATCAGTGCTGTGCTTCATCCTGAGAGTTTGGGAACTCCTGCCCACCTCCAACGATATAGCTTGGAATCACCTATTGTGGAATACACATGAGCAATCACTCGAAGAAGAAAAGACAGTTACCTGTTCCATAACTGGTGTTCTTCGAGATGTGTTGCTGATGTCTATTCCACAACCCGCTCTCCTTCCCCACTGTTGGAGTTGTCTGGCAAGAAGGAACTGAGGGTGGGGGGAGTGTGCAGCACCCATTATACACTGCGCCATGGAGGCGCCACTCCAGGGGTTGCTAGAGGCGCTCCCCTACAGGTACTGCTAGGGGGAAAACTTCTGGCACCGGTGCACGTGGTGAGCACGCACTGCTATTGTGGAATAGACATGAGTAACACATCTCGAAGAACACCAGTTATGGGAAAGGTAGCTCTTTGTCTATTCTTCCTTTCTTGCTACCCCATAAAAATTATGAAAATGAAAAACAGGTGTTTGGCATTGGTTTGATCTGTGTTGCTTGTTTATTTGTCCTAAACGGCAAGTATTAAATAAACAACACCAGCATCAATCAAATCCAATTTTAACTGGAATTTTAAAGAAATCATAAGTTCCTATCTGACTTGAGTCATCCAGGGAGTCTTACAGACACAAACTGAACAGTATAAGAGTTATTGCCACTTCTCACCATTCAGTACAGTATTTAATTTATCTGAAGTCTCTTTTTGGAAAAGACTCGTGACTTAGTTCTCCACAGTCTTGCACTTTGTGTAGTTACTGACACCTGTGTAAAGTGTGTAAAATGTTGCTATTCTAATTTGGTGACTATAATTGTGCAGGGTAACAAAAATTGTTAGCGGCATGTCAGAGTTTAAATTTGACAAGAAACTTCAAAAACTAGGATTATTTATCCTGGAAAAGAAAACATGGTGAGCAGGCTAAGTGACATTTTCAAAATTATGAAGAACATATAGAAAATGTATCAATCCTTCCTTTTTATCTTGTCACTTAATATGAGAACTGGGAAGTACCCAGTGAAACTAGGGCTGTAATTTAAGAAATAATAAAGGGAATATTTCTAAAGCAGTATATTGTCAATCAACCTGTGAAATTTTCTACAGAAACTTGTGAAGACAAATGTGAGATAATTTTATGGTCAAAAATACATGTTCTTAATGAAAAGTAATTCTCATGTTTTTTCTGATCACCCACGGTGAAACTGATCACTTTTCAAGTCAGCAGAAAATTTTGCCCTTTCCTTACCCTCGTGTACAACATTGCACAATTTGTTATATGTGTATCATGATGTGGTGTAGGGGATATCTCTTGAGACATCAGGTACTGATGATGCTTGAGGCAGAATAGACAGCAAGATGGACGACTTTCCTGTTGCATAAACATGTTTAGCAACCAGTGTTTTTTTTAGGTACACAACAAATGTGTTCATGATTTTGAGATTGGGATCTGGCCATCAAAGAAAATGTTAGTTCTGATGAGATTGGTTGAGTCAGCATTTTGTTTTGATATTAAACAGGAACAGTATTTTATAGGAATAAAGAAAAATATTAATGTTACTGTTAGTTTTCTTTCTAGGACTGAGCCTGACTTTTGAACATACGTACCAGATTTGGTTAATTACAGCATATCAAGGAGTATAGTTGTTTACTTGCTTAATATGCTTAGGAACATAGGTCCAAAGGTCCCTCTAGCCCAGTATCCTGACACTTAGTAGCCAGCACTTGATGCTGCAGAGGAAGTTATAAGTAGTTGTGGGATAATCTACTCCCCACACAGGTCTCATCCTGTTGTCTGACAGAGATTGTCTTAAACCCTGAAGCACAAACTTTAATATCCCTTCTAAAATTTGTTATAATTAATTATAACTCTATATAATCTTGATATCCATCTAAATATCCCCAACCTTTTTTAATCTTGTTAAATTATTGGACTTAATGACTTCCTGTGGCAATGAGTTTCACAGTTTAATCACCAATTGTGTGCAAAAGTATTTTATCAGTTTTAAATTTCCCACCATTTAAATTAATTTAAATGTCCTTTTATTCTTGTGTTATCAGAGAGGAAGAACAGAAGTTTCCGAATGACCTTCTCTAGACCATTCATTATTTTATATACGTTTATCATGCCCTCTCTTATTTGCTTCCTTTTTAAGATAAATAATCCCAGTCTTTTCAATCTGCCTTCATATCAGAGTTTTTCCAGGCCCTGGATCATTCTCATCACTCTTCTTCTGAACCCTCTTCTGGTTCTGCAGTATCCTTTTTGAAATGGGATGAGCAGTAGTTCAGACAGTATTCCAAATGAGGTTGCACCATTGATTTATATAAAGGCATCATAATATACTATAATATCAGTCACTATCCTATATCTTATACATCCTAACATCTTGTTATCTTTTTCGCCATTCCCTGCCAATGGGAGCTGCGGGAAGTGGCGGCCAGGCCCGCACCGCTTCCCGCAGCTCCCATTGGCCAGGAACAGTGAACTGCAGCCACTGGGAGCTGCAGGTGGCCGTGCAAATGTAAACAAATGGCCTGGTGGCCTGCCAGCAGCTTGCCCTGAAGGGCCGCGTGCACCCGCAGGCTGCAGGTTGCCCACCACTGTAAGAGAGTTAATAAAATCTCTTTTTGAAACTTTCTCCTTATCTTCAGGATTTGGTTTGGTCTTGATCTTCGCAGTTATAACTTTGTTTTCATCTCAGAAAGTGCCATAGGAAAGACCAAGGTCCAGAGAAGTGTGAAACGTTATTTTACAGATCAATACTTTTGAGAGGCGACGTGGTTTAATAGTATGAGCATGGGGATGGAAGTAAGGAACTTCTCAATTCTAATCTTTTCGCCCATTGACTCATGGTGTGTCCTTGAGCAAGTGACTTAATCTCTCTGTTTCTTGATCTGTAAAATAGAGGTAAAAAGGTATTTTGAGGCTTAATTTGTGAATGTTGCTACAGCACTTTGAAAATATGAAGTGTTATTAAAATGCTAATAATTGTTCATGAAACTAAGCTATATCACAAAGCAAGCCATTAGCCACGCCAGCCTGAGCATTACAGCTTTTGGTATCTCGATTTTTCAACTACCCATGAAATGTACAATGGCCTAGTAAGGTACTCCCTGGTAGGGTTTACTGTGAATAGAGCATGTTTAAAATATTACAGAAAGAATGTTGGTAACATTAACAGTGGTCTGTGGAAAAGAGAAGATTTTATCTATACAGAGTCACAAAGATAACAAATATGGAGGGTTAATATCTAAAACAATAGATGATATCAAACTTATTAGGAAGTCATGGTGTCGATAGTTTGATTTGTTACCTGTTTTGGTGTAGAATAATTTTGCATAACATGTATGCTACACACAGCACTGTATAGTTGACTTTCTAGAAGTTAGATCAGGGTGATTTTTCTGTTTATTTACATGTCAAGGTCCAAATTGAGTCCTCTGAAAAGGATTTAGAGGGATCATTATAGATTAGTAACTGAACCTGAGCTTGCAGTGTGATGCTGTAGCAAAATTGGGTAACACAGTTCTTTGATGTATGGACATTGGTGAGACAGCTGCTGGAATACAGAGTCCAGTTCTGGTTTCCATATAGTATAAAAGAACAAGATCATGTGTGATCTGAAAAACATGCCTTTCAATGAGAGACTAAAGGCATTCAATCTTTTCAGCTTATTGAAGAGAAGGTTGAGAGGGACTTGATCAGGTCTGTAACTACCAGCACAGAGAGAAGTTAACTGAACCGAGAGGGCTCTTTAATCTATTAGGTAAAGGTTGTACTGGATCCAATGGGTAGAAGTCAGCAAAGATCAAACTGGAAATAAGATATTAATTACTCTTACAGTTAAAAACATATAATGCAATGGATCACAAAGGGAAGTGATAAATTCTCCTTTACACGGAATCTTTAAATCAAAATTGGCTATATTTCCTAAATGCATGCTACAGGTTGTTAGGCTCCATGCAGAAATCACTAAATCTCTAGATAAAATCTATGATCTGTGTTCTCAAGGTGGTCAGACTGGTTTTAAAAATTCTGTAAATCTTTGGGGATGCTAATATTTTACTGGTTTCAGAGTAGCAGCCGTGTTAGTCTGTATCCGCAAAAAGAACAGGAGTACTTGTGGCACCTTAGAGACTAACAGATTAATTTAAGCATAAGCTTTCGTGGGGTAAGCCCAGTTCATCAGATGCATAGAATGGAACATATAGTAAGAAGCTGTATATACACATACAGAGAACATGAAAAGGTGGAAGTTGCCATACCAACTCTAAGGGTACGTCTACACTACGGGATTATTCCGAATTTGCATAAACCGGTTTTGTAAAACAGAATTTATAAAATCGGGTGGAGCGCGGCCATACTAAGCACATTAAATCGGTGGTGTGCGTCCATGGTCCGTGGCTAGCGTCGATTTCTGGAGCGTTGCACTGTGGGTAGCTATTCCCTAGCTATCCCATAGTTCCCGCAGCCTCCCCCGCCCCTTGGAACTTCCGGGTTGAGATCCCAGTGCCTGATGGGGCAAAAATCATTGTCGCGGGTGGTTCTGGGTAAATGTCGTCAGTCACTCCTTCGTCTGGGAAAGCAACGGCAGACAAGCATTTTGTGCCTTTTCCCCCTGGATTGCCCTGGCAGATGCCATAGCATGGCAATCATGGAGCTTGTTTTGCCGTTTGTGACTCTCACCGTATGTGTACTAGATGCCGCTCACAGAGGTGATTCAGCAGCGCTACACAGAAGCATGCTTTTGCTTTTGCATGACAGCAGAGATGGTTACTAGCCATATTGCACCATCCAAACCCTTCCATAAATTGGAACTGAGGATGATCATGGCTACCAGTCCTTTTGTACCATTTGCTGCTAGTGCCCCTGGCCAATCAGCCAGGGGCGCAAAAGCCAAGATTGGTTACTAGCCATATTGCACCTTCCATCGTTTTGTACCATTAGCTGCTGTCATAAGTGCCCCTGGCCGATCAGCCAGGGGCGCAAAAGCAAAAATTGGGAATGACTCCCTGAGTCAATCCCTCCTTTTTGGTATCTAAAAATAGAATCAGTGCTGCCTAATATAGGCAAGTGTACTAGAGAACCACCGTATCATAGAACCAGAGAGCACAGCTGCTCTGTGTCAGAGCCTGCAGAAATTATGATCTGTATGCTATTCACAGGGGGTGCTCCTGTAACAACCCCACCTGTTGATTCCGTTCTTCCCCCAGCCTTTCTTGGCTACCGTAGCATTGTCCCCCCACTTGTGTGATGAATTAATAAAGAATGCAGGAATAAGACACACTGACTTGTTAGTGAGAAATGAGTGGAAGGCAGCCTCCAGCTGCTATGATAGTCCAGACAGGACATTAAGCAGTGTGTAGGAGAGAAGCCCAGCATCCCACTGCTAGTCCAGGGCAACTGAATCTTTTCTTTACACATGAAGGGTGGGGGCTGATGGAGCTCAGCCCCCTGTTGCTATGATGAGGATGGTTACCAGCCATATTGCACCATCCATCCACCAGAAAAAATTAGGGCCAATAGGCTGATGATGAGGATGGATTTCCAGCTTATTGTACCATCAGCTGAGGCTGATGATGAGGATGGATTTCCATCATATTGTACCATCAGCCGCCCATGGCGGGGGGGGGGGGGAGCAAGGCTGTTGGTGTTGAGTGCTGCACTATCGCGTCTATCTGCAGCATTCAGTAAAGCTAGGGTGACATGTAAAAGAGTCAGAGGATTGTTTTACCTTTCGCTTCTGGGGGTGGGTGGGGGGTGGGTGAGTAGATTGCCAAGCTATGCCCTGACCCGCGGACACTGTGTTTGACCCTAGAAGCATTTGGAGCTCAGCCAAGAATGTGAATACTTTTCGGAGGCTGCAGGAACTGTGGGATAGCTTCAGTCCTCCAGTCCATGAGCATCCATTTGATTCTTTGGCTTTCCATTACGCTTGTCACGCTGCAGTGCGCTGAGTCCCTGCTATGGCGTCTGTCTGGAGATTTTAAAAAAAGGATTCTGAATTTCATCTTCTGTAACGGAGCGCTGATAGAACGGATTTGCCTGCCCTTACAGCGATCACATCCGCATGGTCCATGCGGGAGCTCTTTTTTTATTTTGATTTCGGACTGCATCACCACCCGTGCTGATCGGAGCTCCACGCTGGGCAAACAGGAAATATTCAAAAGTTCGCGGGGCTTTTCCTGTTTACCTGACCACTGCATCCGAGTTCAGATTGCGGTCCAGAGCGGTCACTGGTGCACTGTGGGATAGCTCCCGGAGGCCAATACCGTCGATCAGTGTCCACACTAACCCTAATCCGATATGTTAATACCGATACTAGCGTTACTCCTCTCGTTAGGGAGGAGTACAGAAACCGGTTTAAAGAGCCATTAAAATCGATATAAGGTGCCTCCTAGTGTGGACGGTTTTGGCGTTAAATCGGTTTTACGCTCCTAAAACCGATTTAAACGCCTAGTGTAGACCAGGCCTAAGAGGCTAATTAATTAAGATGAGCAATTATCAGCAGGAGAAAAAAAACTTTTGTAGTGATAATCAAGATGGCCCATTCCAGACAGTTGACAAGAAGGTGTAAGGATACTTAACATGGGAAAATAGTTTCAATTTTTTAATTAATTAGCTTCTGAGAGTTAATATTTTACTGTAACTTCATTGAAAGGAACCAGTCAGCATAGCTTTGGATAATCTGAGCCTAATTTTCAAAGATCAAGCATATAGAAATAGCCATGCATATAGAAATATATGTAGTTACTGCGAATCCCCAAATGGCTTAGTAAAAGAAATTTAGACAAACACATGGTGATTGTTTATAAGAAGTGCATAAATGTATGCCTAACTTTTGAAAAATAGCTCATTTTTATACTGATAATACATTGGGGGATAGTACCGCTAGAAAAAAAATCAAAGCTGTGGAAGGCATTTTTGGAAAAACTAGAGGGATTATCAGCCAAAGGAGTATGTTAAATTTAAACACAAAAAGGTATTCTCCACAGATTAGTTTTTCTTGACATCTTTATAGCTTCTAGCTAAATATGAGAACAGTAATGATGTCTCCAATGTTAACTAATGATGTTAACCTGAGTTGTTTTCCCCCCTTCTAGAGAAATTATTTTATGAAAAAATGTACCCTTTAGACATTAAAATAAAAAAACTCTTTGTGAAAAATAAAAGCCACAAAGATGTGGGTATGTCATTAGACCTACATGATGTGTATGTATGTAACTTACAGATTTTGAAAACTAGATTGCTTGAACTGAAATAAAAATACCGGCTAGTTTTTATTATCCTGCCATGGCACTTAGACCACACACCTATAGTTAGTTCAAATAAGTTTGAAAGCAATTGGTTGCTTTCTGTAAAACAATTATAATACTCTCACAGGAGAATGATAATATGATTAATTTGTTCCAAATAAAAATATATATACATTTTCTTTCAGTTTCTGCTATATGTATGACTCATTTGCCTAACAAATAGCATTTTCTTTGAGGATGTTTTTCTTGTTTAAAACTTTTTTTATGCACTAGGATCTCTCCTTTTATTTGTGTTAGGCAGGACTAGATAAAAAGTAGATTCACTATAGCTGGTGCTTGCTCATACCTGCCTCTGAATGAGAAATACAGATATGTCTTAATTACAACAATGGTTTTGTATTTTTTCTAGCTCTTTTCTAAGTTACAAGGGAGTCATTGTTGCCCAGTGTTTAGAACACTGGACTGGGACTCAGGAGATGTAGGTTCTGTTCCTTGCTCTGTGATTGGTCTGCTTGGTGCCTTTGGGCAGGTCACTTCATTCTATGACTCAGTTTTCCCATCTGTAAAAATGGAGATAATGGTACTGAACTTTGTAAGGCATTGAGATGTACTGAGAAAAGCACTGTATAAGAACTAGGTGGTGATGGTGATATTATTTATTATTATTAATTATTTTTATTATTATCATTATCATCAACAACACATACAATGTAATTCTGAAATTCAGCACTTTGTTTGGGAATCTTACCAAAGTTTCATTGAGTTCATATAAGCTGAAACTTGAACTCATAACTCTAGTGAGTGGGATGGGTAAAACTGGATTAATTTCATTCAACGCAGATTACAGTTTGACTTGCTCTGTGAAAGGAAGGCTTATGAATAAATCTGTATGCTTTCCAGCACAAAAATGTCAAGCTGAAGTTAAAATTGAAAGCATATATCAAGGCTGCAATTGGTCTTAGTACAAATTGCCTTTGAAAAACGTAAACAAATAAAAAAATGAAACCCCTCTAATGTTTGAAACCCAGGACATAGAGTAAAGTTTGTACTTTTCTAATAGGGTACCTGAACTACCTTAACTTTGCCTGTGTGGAGATGCTAGTCTATCATCTTCGCTTTTCTGTATGTAGAGTATTATTTGGGGTGTGCACCGCTGAACATTGATTGCGTGTTTCTGATGTTAAGTGACCTTAATAATCTTTGTTCTTTTGATGTAAGCATTATAATTTCAGCCTATGAAGTTTGTATGTGCTGCATGGAGTTGTAGAGATTGATGCTGTGAGGTGCTGAGCACTTATGTGAGTTAGAATCCTCAGCCCTTTGCTAGGTCTGTCCCTTAAGGAGGAATGGTGAATGATTCCCTTCAGCATGCTATTTGTGTAATTGAAAAGTGGTAACATTTTTCTAAGTACTGTGTATAACCATTGAAAAGAGCCACATTGAGACAAGGATTTCTAGATTTTATGGTCACAGAGAATTACGATCTTTGTTAATTATGGATAAGGTAATATGTGCTTTTGTTATTTTCAGGACAGAGTTTTAAGGTGCCTTGTTTGAGAAGTGCAGTTCCTTGATTTCTAACATTTGAATGAAAATTAAAAAAGCCGTCCAAAATGTTCTTGGAAGATGTTATGGAGTTTGGGATACAATCCAAACAAGTCAGGGTTTTTGTCAGCTCTTACCCTGTAGCCCTGGGTGCCTCACAATGCTTTGCCACTGTAGCTCCCAGTCTGGGATGCTCACAGTCAGCAACAAGTATGCGGGTCACACCCTGAGTGTCTGTGTGCTATGCAACCAGGCCTGGTTCACCAGCTCTGACCTCAACAGCCTGTCTGCAGCCCACAGCTCCATGCTGGTTTCCACCAGCCTCGGTTATAACCAGCAAGCTGACCCCAACACACTCCCAATCCCAAATTTTCCCCAAAACCATGTGCTCTTCAACATCTAGCCCTCTTCTGGACAGTTCAGAGAAATAATATTCTTTAAAGAGAGAAAAGCACATCACAGCTTATTAACTTAATGGGGGTAAATATACCATTTACATTTTTTAGGGCAAACCACCAATCCTGAACCACAGAATTAAGATTTAAAACAGCCAACAAATTCAGTTTGTCTCTTCACCCATCTTTTTGCCTATCCACTTCTACCATTCATTCTGGTCAGATACAGTGTCATTACTTTAGTTTCTTGTTTTGCAATTGTCACATAGTTCCCTACAGAGTTCTGTTGGACCTTAGCTTGCTTCCAAACATGCTTTTCGTTTCCACATGCCACTGCTACACTGGCAGTAATGCCGCTTGCCTTATGCTTCCTTGCCAACATGTCTCATGATTAAGGCTACATTTTAGTTACAGGTATTTTTAGTAAAAGTCATGGGCAGTAAACAAAAATGCATGGCCTGTAACCTGTCCACGACTTCTAATATATACTCCTGACTAAATCTTGGGGGCGCTGCCTGGGGGGCAGAGGGCAGTATGTGAGCCACAGGCCGTGGCACATGGCCTGGGACCCCTGCTGGTGCTGGGGGGGTAGTTGACGGGGCCTGCACCAGCAGGCTCCCTACCTGGCTCTGCCCCTCCCCGGAAGTGGCAACATTCTCCTCGCTCAGCTCCTAGGTGGAGGCATGGCCAGGCAGCTCTGTGTGCTGCCTCTGCCCAAAGCGGTGGCTTCACAGGAGCCGCGGCCAGTGGGAGCTGTGGGGGTGGTGCCTGCAGGCAGAGGCAGCACGCAGAGCTGCGTGGCCATGCCTCTGCCTAAGAGCTGAGTGAGGGGGACGTCACCGCTTCTGGGAAGCCCCCCACGTAAGTGCCGCCCAGAGCTCACCTCACCCCATCCCATGCCCCAACCCCCTGCCCCCTCCAACACCCAAACTCTGCTGCTGCTGCTGGGGGAGGGGGGGGGGCACGTGGTGGCCCAAGACTGCCCCAGCAGCGGCTGGTGCGACTGGCGCAGAGGCTGCCTGAGTTGCCCCTGGGCCAGGCACTCCGGCCGCTGCAGAAGTCACGGAGGTTCTGTGACCTCTGTGAAAAAAACCCGCAGCCTTACTCGTGATTGAACCAAAGGGTTTCCATGCTTATCTAATCCTTATTGCTATTTAACATTCATATTGTGATACTGCTGTGCTAGACATTGTACAAACATATAGCAAATAACAGTCCCTGCCCCAAAGTGTTGACAGTCTAAAAGACATCTTGCTATCCCGGCTGAGATTGCCAGCAATTGTGATATTTTCTGAAATGTGGGCACTTGTCTACTAAGAATGAACTGAGGTCATAAACACTAAGTTGGTTGTTTAACTTTGAGAAAATGTGAAAACACATTGAAACATCCCTTTGGCTTATATTTAACTTGAATTCTAAACATAGTTGTTAGCCATTTTCATCTGTAAACTTTTTTAAAAGGGTAATTATAGCTGAAGCACCAGTGACAGTTATAGTTTAAGATTGCCCAGGGGGTTTCCATTATAACCTGTTTTCAGTCACTCTTAAAGTTCTGAAATCTTCATCTATTGGGCTGAAATTTTCCAGACCTGGTCCCTGCCAGGGTGTGTTGTTTGTTTTTTTAAAAAGAAAGATAGGATTAAAAAACCTGAAAGCTGTTTTGAATATGAAAAGTGTGTGTGTGTGTAAAATGTTTCCAGTTTTATACATATTATATAAAAAGTTGCAGTATATATATCTTGTGACTAATTTTAATAACTCTAGCACCTAAGCAGTTGAGTTAAAAGCTGAAATTTATCAGAGAGAAAGCCCTGCTTGAGGACAAGTGCCTTTGAATACAGTGGAAAAAATAATTATGATTTGATCACTTTATGTGCATTTCAAAATTACATTTAACAGGCACAATAGTTTATTGGTGTAAAAATGTGATATTTTTAACACTGATCCATGAGAAAGGTAGGCTGCACTGTGCATGCATGTATACATGGCTAATTTGGCTGTATATTTAAAATAAATAGATGCATCCAGTTAAAGTTTACACAGTATAGGCCTGATCAAAACTCATAGAAGTCAATGGAAAGACTCCCATTAACTTAAGTGGGCAGTGGATCAGGACATGTATGAACCAGTTGTCTATACCAATAGTTTAAAAACTTTTTTTCTGAGGACCCAGTTGGAGAAAATTGTTGATGCCTGCGACCCAACAGAGCTGGGGATGAGGGGCTCGGGGTGTGGGAAGGGCTCGGGGTTGGGTCAGAGGGTTGGGGTGCAGGGTGAGGGCTGTGTGGTGGGGCTGGGAATGAGGAGTTCAGGGTGTGGGAGGGGGTAGATTTTGCAGCCATGGGATTAGAGAATATGTGGAGCCCTATCCAACAGCATTCCTAGTATTTATCTCAGGCCTTGTCTAAATTAGAAAAATTGCACTGATGTAATGAAATTAATTTAAATTCTCTCTCATTACACTGGTGGAAACCCCTAATGTAAACACACTTAAATCAGTTTAAAATCTTAAATATATCAATTAAACTTAAGTTGTACTTGTGTAATAAAAATAAAGCCTTAGCCTTTTTCATTTTCAGTCTGCTTCTTTCCATGTTCCCTATTGGAGGACAACTTAATGGCTAGCAGTCAAATATTTTCCCAGTCACGTTGATAACTGAATCTTTAAATTTTAAGATCATAGACAGTGCTCCGGTTTGCACAGAATATTCTATTATATTTGAAATTAAAGAAAGATAATTTGATTTACTTTTTAATATGATCTTTTAAAAAAAATAGACTATGAGTAAATGCAGTGTAGTGATTATACATTGAGTGTCAGTAGAAAAAATAAAATGGATAGCCCAAATTTCAGTAGGCTCTTAGACTGGAAATAATTTTAAAAAGAAATATATGTTGAGTTATCTGATGCAGATTGCATTTTTTTTCTAAAAGAGATTAGCTACTATTTAATCCCAAATCAAGGGACAGAGAAAAAGGATGGTTTTGAAATTATGGAATTGGACTGAGATTCAGGAGATCTGGTTCTAGTTCTCAGCTCTGCCAAGGGCTTACTCTGGAACCTGTGACAAGTCACTGAGATTTTCAGAAGTGCCTGCACCCACAATCAGGGTCAGATTTTCAAGAGAGCTCATCTTTTAGGCATCAAAATAAGTAGTAATTTTTTCCAAATGAGCCCAGCATGTTGAGTGCTGAGCTGTTTTGAAACTCTGGACATAAGTGGAAGCTGTTGAATTCAGAGCACTTGTAAAAAATCTGGCTCCAGATATCAGGCCTGAGCACTTGAAAATCTACCTCTTAATCTCTCGGTGCCTCAGTTCTCCCATCTGTAAAACGGAGGTAATAGTTCCCTATATTGTGGGGTGTTTTGAGAGTAAATTCATTAATATTTGTAGGATGCTCCAATACTTGGTGATGAGGATGATATGAATTGAAATACCCAGTCTAAACCATTCATAAACATAGTGAGAACGTAATATTGTTTTAACAACTACAGGTACTGGGAAGCTGTTCACAAATGGGATGAAGCACTTCAGTTAACTCCAGAAGATGCTACACTTTATGAGATGAAATCACAGGTAACTCATGAAAATTCTTTGTCAATTTAGAAATCCAAAATTATATTGTAGTCTTAAACAGAATATGCCGAAAACCCTGCCACCACTTGTGTATGTAAAAGGAGAGTGCAACTGGACATGGGCCACTGAATTTAAGAAATACTGGTTGTTATAGGTTCAGAGATAGATCCCTCTCTCCTCTTTCAGCATAACAGGGAATCTTCTAGAGGTTAGAGTATTTTTACTCTTGCCAAGCGTGCCATGATAACATCTCTGTCCAGGTATGAATTTGGCCAGTGTCTAAATGTAAATTTTAAATTGAGACATTTAAAAATTATATTTATTATCATTACTCCAGGTAGGTAAAGATCTCCAAATCTGCCATTAATAATCCATATGATTTTATGAAGAATTAGTTTATTGCCACCTCTTTCCTCACCCCTCTCCTAAAAAACAAACAAACAGGGTATATGCTATGTGAAATACATATCCTATATTTTGGTGTCCACTTACTGCACAGACGAACTTTGGAGAAAAATGCATTTAGTCAAATACATTCATTGGTCTCAACCATCCTGGCTTTGTTTCAGGGCTGTTTTGGTGGGTTAAGGCTCCAGCAACCACCAACACTGCACTGAAACCTTGATATGTAATGTCCCTTTTCTGTCCAAGCGGCTAGTCAAATTTTGGGGCCATGGCAACTTCCCAGTTAGAAGTAGAAATTGATGGAGTCTGGTATTCTCTTTGATGCAATCTTGTTTATTTACAAGGAATGTACAAAGCCCCGCGTCTCCAAACACCATAGGGACTAAGAACAAAAGGAGCAGTTTCTTAGTTTATAGCTCGAGACCGCTTTAGCCAACAGACCCAAAGCTCTCTAGTTTTTCCCAACGTCACTCTGTGCTCACAGGCTACTTCTTGGCTTTCTTGTTTTGTTGCTTCTGCCTCTTGCTTTGTTGTTGTCTCTTCTTAGTTTCTGTGTGTTCAGTCACACACCTGCACCCGTACACACACCTAGTTGCAATACCAAGTGGCCTCCTGACCCAACCACACATGGTGCTGGTTTCTGGCAGACTGTATTAGTCCAAGTTTTAGGTGTGGCTCCTTCACTGTCTCATACAACTACCTTAAATAAAGGACGTATTCACACACCAGTTTGAACTAGGTTGTAAGGCATACCACAGTAGAACATACCTGTTGTGATGCCAAATATATCTAGTATTTCACTATTTCACAAAATGACTGCAGCCCAGCAGGTGAGGTGGAGGACCTGGAGAAACAATGTTAAATGTTTACAGAAACCAAACTCTAGTATTTGACTGATTCCCTAGTTTGGCACCAGCAGTATGTTCTCCTCTCTCCACTTAGGCTTTCTCCCTGGCCTTTTAAAAAGATACATATTCCTACTTTCCAATGGTGTGCAGAGAAGAAGGCAATTAACATTCACAGTGGCCTGTGTGCGCCTGGGGTATATTTCCGAGGGAGACATTCTGCTTTCTCTCAGACCAGTTGTATTAGTACTTTGGGTGCATACTTGCTCTTAGCAGAGGCCTTAGTAAAATTTAGGCACCAGTAACCAAAGGTGAATAGTTCTGGTATTATGTTGGAATTGCTGTATTTGTTGACTCTTACTGCCCATTCAGATTTCCAGGAGAAGGTATTTCCCTATTGTTTGGGAGTATATGATGACCAAAAGCCACCTCTCCCCCACTCCCATCTCTATGAATCCTCAAATGCAATTTTAGAAATTAAGCATATATAGATCATGTTTTGTCACAGTGCCCTATTGGGATAAGAACCAAAGGGCCGGTGATTGGAGAGGGGAGGGCACCAGCGGGTGGAATGAGATGAAGACAGGAGAGAGAACACTGAATGTAAAAGAGGAAGAAAGTCCACATCAGAAAAGAGAGAGGATTAAAGAGTAAGAGAATGAACAGTTAAAAGGGGAAAAATACTCTGAAGGAAAATGTGGCTATTGAAAAATATGGAAGAAAAAAAACCAACAGGTTAGTGGACAGAAAAGAAAAAGGACAAAAAAACCCATGGTGCTATAGTAAATTATTTGTTGTTTATTTTAGTGCTATAGTAAATTATTTGTTGTTTATTTTATGGAAAATATACTTTATTCACTGTTTGAATCTATAATGTTATAAAAAAAAGTAAATAAAGGCAAAACTAAAGAAAAACAAAAACCTGAACATTTTCCCAGCATTTGAATGGGGATGTGATGATGATCCCTCTCACCCTATTTGGATGTTGTCATGTTTTGTTTTTCCTGGGCTGGAGAATGTTCAACTCCTCAAAAATGTGGAAGTTTATTAATAATCAAATGTACAGAGGCCAGTTGTAGTGAAATAACACCAAGATGGCATCCCATTGTGCATAGATACTGAAGGCTTAGTCCTCCTTTAGTTGTGGATTTATGTTCTTTAGTAGTTTTAAGACACATCCTTTACAGCTTTTGTAATTTTTCTTCATGAATTCCCGTGGGTAACATATCAAATATACTGAATTATTTGGCTCACATCTCTATGCACATTACATGTTACATTAGAAAGGCTCTATTGAAACAAAGGAGTAGGCCCCTAGATTAATTAGAAATGGTCCTTTTATTTCAGGGGAGTAGACATAAGGATCCATTAATAGTTTCCTTTTGAAACCACTGAATGTTTCTAATGAAACACACTCATAATTTGTTTTACATTAATGGATCAAAGAAGTGGACATTCATTTTTCCTTTCACATCAGCCTACAGTTCATAGTCAATTATTTTCCTCTTGATTTTATACAACAAATTGCCTCTCTGAAATGCCACTTAACTCTTTGCATTATTCAAAGCCTGTAGGAAGCAAGAAGGGCCACCTACCATACCATCAGATATACTTAGCGCCAGGTTTACAAAGGTATATATGCACCTAAAAATACAGATAGGCACCTATGGGGATTTATAAAAGCACCTAAGTGAGTGAGAGTCCTAACTCCAATTGACTTTAATAGGAGTTAGGTGTCCAACTGGTTTAGGTGCTTTTGTAAATGCCACTAAGTGCCTGTCTGCATTTTTAGGCACCTAAATACCTTTGAAAATGTGCCCCTTAGTTCTTCAAGTAAAGCAAATGGCTTAAGATATGAAAACTGCTTAGGTTTTTGTTAGGGACATGAATGCAGGCTGAGCAATTTCTTGAATAAAAGAGATCAAGAAGTGGGATCCCCTCTGTGTCTGGCCGTGGCATATCAGCCTCTGGCTTTTAGATGTTTTATAGGTTTGAAGCTCTGCCCCCTCTCATTGCTGGAAAAGAGAAGGCATTTTATGTCTTCTCCTCACTCCCAGAACTTCCTGGGTGCTGAAGAGAAGCACTTCACCTCAACTCTATGGATTTCCCTACTCTCTGTGTTTTAGGTAGGGTTACCATACTTCTGGGTTTTCCCGGACATTGCCTCTTTTTTGAGCCTCTGTCCAGGTGGATTTTTCAAATAGGGAAATGTCCCAATTTTTGCAGAGCAGACACCGCAGCTCAGAAAGAGCCTCCATTGATCTGCTTCCTGATTGGGCCTTGCCCTACATCTGAAGCTGATTGGTCCATTTCTCTGCAGCCAGAGCTGCCGGATCTCTCCCACCCAGGCCCTGGCTCCCGGCCCTGGGGAGGGGGTCCTACAGGGATTCGCTGACTGATGGCTGTCGCTGCCTCGAGACTGTGACAGAGAGCAACACTGTCCCCCACCTCCAGTGAGCACCCCTGCTGCAGGTACCCCTGCTGCTCCCCCCAATGTCCTCTTTTTGAGAACCTGAAATAAGGTAACCCTAGTTAGGTCCTCCTCCTCCTCCTCTCTGTGCTGCTGCTCTCAGCTTTTCCAAGTAATGGCAGCAGCAGGAAACTAAATGATTTGTGACATTTTCATTGCTATTAAAAAGTTCTAAATAGCTTCAGAGAAAATAACCAAAGTCTGGTTACTTTAATCTGCTGCTTCTTGGAGTAGTCTGTCTGTCTGAGGATATGGCTACACTACAGATGCTACAGCGTCACAGCTGCAGCTACGCCAGTGTAGCACTTTAGTGTAGACACTTACTATACTGATAGAAGGATTTTCTGTTGCTGTGGTAAATGTACCCCCTAAAGAGGTCGTGGCTAGGTCGATGGAAGAATTCTTCTGTCGACCTAACTGCGTCTCCAGTGGAAGACAACATTGCACAGGATGTGATTTTTTTCACAGCCTTGAGCAAAGTAGCTTGGTAAACCTAAGTTTTAGGTGTATACCAGACCGAAAGAATTATAAAGACAATACTGCATCAGTTTATACTGTGTACAATTTGTGAGGTTATTGTAGCAAAGTGAAGACTCACTGGCGCAGCGCCTCCTGCTGGTCGTCTTGGGAATTAGCTCATCCAGTACTCAGAGCGTCCTCTGCTGGCCAATGTCTCGCTTGCCTCAACCCCCCCCCCCCCCATGTCCCTCCCAGTCCCGGGGCCCCTTACTTTGAGGTTCTGCCCCAGAAGTACCCCACCACACTCTGGGTCTCCCCTCCCAGGGGAACCCCCAACCCTCTCACCCACTTTGCCTCAGTGGCTACTGCCAGTCACCATCTAGCCCCCATTCACTGGGGCAGATTGCAGTCTGTCATGGCCACTCATCATTGGCAAGGAGGTTGAACCAGCTGCCTCTGCCTATCTCTGGGCTGCTGCCTCTGCAACCCCAGTACCTGTTTTGGCCTTTTAGCCAGGCCCACGGCCTGGGGATTTACCAGGCTGGTGCACCCCTTGCCTTTCCCTAGCCCCGTTCCATTCCCTGTACCCTGAGCTCCCAGGCAGCCAGGTCCTTCTCTCTCCAGAGCAAGAGAGAGACTGCCTCAGCCCCTGGTTCACAGCCCTTTTATAGGGCCAGCTGTGGCCTGATTGGGGCGTGGTCCTAGCTGTGGCTGCTTCCCCAATGTGGCCGCTTTTCTCTCTCTTTTCTGTCTCAAGTGCTTGGGCGAGTCGCACGTAAAGGAGAACTCAGAAGGAGTGGGATATCCATCTCCAAGCTTTCCTATTGGAGTCAGCCCTTCGCCTGGCATCTGAGCCTTCCCACCAAGAATCAGCGAGCACCTTGACATCAGTGCGTAGTGCACCCCCAGCACCGGGCTCCACCCACTACCGCTCCACATCTCTGGTGCCTAAGAAGAAGGCACAGGTCCCCAGCACCAGGCAAAAAGGCCCAAGGGTCCTCAGGCAAGGGAATCTAGTTCGGCACACCCGGCCACTCCAGAGTCCGCGGACCCCAGTTTGAGAAACACTGCTCTAGGAATTATTTTGGGGAAATTCTGTGGCCTGTGTATAAAGAGTTTAGACTAGTGAACACAGAGGTCCCTTCAGGCCTTAGAATTTATTAATCTATGTTTATTACTCAGTTAATGATGTAATTGTGCAGGCCCATCAGCAGGGCTTTTTTTCTATACTAATCTTTATATATTTTATACCACACTCATCACAGTAGTATCTGAGCACCTTTCAGTGGTGCATTAAGGAATGTGACTATACATCTGTCATATGTTGTTTGTTCTCTCATCTCCACAGAAGGGGAAGCATGTCCAGCAGAGTGTCTTGTTTTGGTAGTATCTCTCTCTTGTTTTTTTAAAATATAAATGTACTTGCTTCTATTTTTTTATATTAGAAGAAGGGTACGGTCAAAGAAATGCATTTTACCCTTGGAGCAGAAAGCAGTATGGTTTGTAACAGTCCTTAGTTTCTGGGGAAGTTCATTCCATAGTCTCAGCACAACCCTGAACAAAGTTCTATCTCCTTCAAAGACTTTATGCTTATTGTTGAGAGTTCCCTTGTTCCAGAGGAATGCAGTTGTCAACCACCAGCTTTGTCTTAGAGCTTTAGATGATCTTTTAGCTACCCTGGGCTCAGGCCATGGAGCATCTTGAAGCTAAGGACCAAGAACTTGAAGTTCATTCTAGATTTATGGTAAGCCAGTGTAGAAAGTGGAGGACAGGTTTGATGTGTTCCCAGTGGCCTGTGTTACTGAGGAGATATGCTGTGGCATTCTGTGGTAGTTGGGATTTCCTAAGTGCAAAAAAGCTTCATGCCCAGTTATATTATATGGCTATAGTCCAGCCGAGAGGTAACAAAAGCATGAGTAACTGAGGCCAGGTCTTCGTCTGGCAGGATGTTTCCTAGTCAAGCAGATATGGTAGAAGGCATTACTTGCGGATGCTGCTGTGTGAGGAAAGCTCAGCGGCAGTGAGGAATCCCAGATTACTCCTAGACTATAGACTGAATTGACCAGTTGTGAATCTTTATCCAGCGGAGACAGCACTGTGGAGGCAAGCTCTTCAAAATACTTTCTTCTGCCCACCAGCATTACCTCTGCCTTGCTCAGGTTCAATTTTAGCCAGCTGTTCTTCATCCAAGAGCTGGTCTCATTCAAACACTGGACCATCTTGATAGTACTGGTGTGTCATATGTGGTGATGATGGATAGAGCTGTGTGTCATCTGCATGTTGCTGGGACTTAAGTCTGTGTTGTCTGACAAAGGCATCCATCTGCATGGAATACTTACAGAGCTGGAATCATAGTTTGTATTTAAAAAGATACTGGCAAGATTAATATATGTGTTTGTAAAGTGTCCTTGCCTATCTTTTTAATACCACTGGAGAAGATTGAAAATTGAAAGAATTTTTTTAAATAACATTTAGTTTTCACCATTTATTTTGTATCCTTCCTGCTTTTCACATTTACTTGGACAATTGTAACACAATTGTTCAATTTCATTGTGGTGCTCCTAGTTAGGTTTACTTTCTGATCCTCTTGCAATGCATACTACTGTTGTGATCACATTCAGAACACTGCAGGAGAATGTTCAAATACAAAAATATTTTTAAAAATTGTAAAGAAATAATTTATCTGTGCAGTTTTCTAAAACCTTTTTAAAAAACAAACCTAAATGTTGGGCCTTAACTAAGTTGGCAGCATTCTTCTAATGCAAGCAAATGGCTAGTACAGATGTCATTTACGGTATGACTTGTGTTAACTAACTTCCAGTAAGCATAACTTTGTGTAATTTGATGCCCTTTCTGCTTTTAAAGGCACTAATCTGAGCAGTGAAAATCTTGTTTATGCCAAAATTGGAACGTGTAATTCATTCCAAAAATATTACTGTTAATATTTAAACAGTATTTTCATACACTTGGGTAATTTGTTCCAACCCATCATACCAACAGAAATAATAAAGCTGTTATGCAGCTAAATCAGACAATTAATTTTTTAACTGCAGATTTAGAGGAACAATAATGCATTCACTGAGCAAAGGATCAATTTGTCAGAAAAATTGTTGAAGTTTTGGGAAAACATCTGCCTATCTCATTGTACAAGTAACACACTACAGAATGTCAAGTATCAGAGGGGTAGCCGTGTTAGTCTGGATCTGTAAAAGCAAAAAAGAATCCTGTGGCACCTTATAGACTAACAGACGTTTTGCAGCATGAGCTTTCGTGGGTGAATACCCACTTCTTCGGATGCAAGAAGAAGTGGGTATTCACCCACGAAAGCTCATGCTGCAAAACGTCTGTTAGTCTATAAGGTGCCACAGGATTCTTTTTTGCTTTTACACTACAGAATGTGTATCCTATTTAGAATTTCTTGAGATTAGATACAAGGATTCTTTAGAATCACTTGCAAATCTTTTCTTTTCAGGCATGAAGAATAATAGCTGTTAGGTATGTTCTCAGGATTAACACAGAAAGAAACCACTTACGTAAATCTTTGCATATCTGTAGTCCTCGTAATTAGTTAGGTTTGTTAAGAAAATTTTATGCTAATATGTAGCAGCTTCCCAATTTACGTAGTCAGCAGCAAAGTAATGTATTGTAAGTGTACAGATTTCTTTGTTGTTTAATAAACAGTTTAAATAAATATGCTGTCTAAAGACAGTAGGAATCCATAAATATTTACAGAAAGTAACTGAACAGTCATCTATCCATATTTTCATTAACATATGTTTTATTTTACTGGACAAATATATTTTAAGACTTTTTGAAGAGACAAAATGAGGTTTAAATGCCCTAATTGTCAGTGAAGGGCATACAGTATGTGCTTAGAGAAACCCATCTGGGATGTGTGTAATTGCTTAACTAGGGCTTGATTCAAAGCCCACATAAGTCACTGAGAATCTTTGCATTGCTCTCAGTTACTCATTGGCCCATACAGAATCACATACAGATAGGACATAGAAAATTTTGTAAGTAAACATATGATGCCCTACTTTGAAATTACAATGCAAAATGTACAAGGAAAGGTTTAATTTTACAGATTTGAGAGAGCTTGCACCATTGTTTCTGTGCCATCTTTTAATCACTCACATGGCCCACTGGGAAAAAGTTCCAAGTGGTGTGGAGAAATCTATGCAAACAACCTTGTTCCAAGGTTTTGCAATAATTTTTTTTAAGGACCCCTTATATATTAAGTTCATTTTAAATATATTTACCTATCATTGAACTAGGGCCCAATGGAATAATAATAATATTTAGATAGTACTTTATACGTTCAAAGTGTAGTACAAGGATCTTCATGTATTATGTAATTTAAAGTTTAGTGATAGTACAACGACGTAGGCACTGGTTGGGTTGTTTTATTGCTGCTTTGAATTAGAAATTAGAAAGAACAGACATGGAACAATTATTTCATGCATTTAGACCCTGATTTTCAGTTAGCGCTGCAGGGGAAGATACTTGTACCTGATAAAGAATCCCTTGCCATCAGTGCAGTTCCATGCAGACAGAGCACTCTACCTGCCCTTAGCTCATTGCTCCTTTTAAAAGGTAGAAGATTCGAAGTTAGTAAAAGGATATTTTTTTTTCATACAAAACACATTTAATCTTTGGAACTCATTGCCATAGGAAGTCATTAAGGCCAAAAATTTAATAAGATTCAGAAAGGGATTATACATTTATTTGGATAAATGGATAACAAGAATATATGGAGTTAGGAAGGGATATTAAACTTTATGCTTCAGAGTTTAAATCAGCCTCTTTTGAGCATTTAGATGAGATCTAATGTGGGGTGTGGTGGGCAGATATCCCACAGCTGCCTATTGTGGAATTCTTTCTCTGACAGCATGTGGAACTGGCCATTGTTAGAGCCAGGATACTGGTTTACATGAACTCTTTGAGATCTAGTATGTCAATTACTATATTCCTTTTGGAGTCTTAGTGGGTATTATTAATGTATATATGATATTGACTCTGTGTTCCGCATTCTAAATGCTCTCATAATAGGTGGTTTTCAATTTTTTATAAATCTGTGTATTAATGAAATGTTATAATGGTCTAATAACACCTTAAACATTACACCTAGTGAAGGAAACAGAATAAATACAAATTTTTATCTATAAGTATTTATTTTGACCTGTAAAGGCCATATTAAAGTAGAAAAATATAGACGTCAAAGACATTTTTAAAGATCACTTTTAAAACTGGAACATAATGGTAAAGGTTTAGCATCGAAAGAATTTAGGTTAATTGCAGAAAACTAGATGACAGAAGTAGCAGATAGGTCAAAGCCTTGTGGGACAATAATTAGCTATTACAATGCGAGTCTGCTAAAAACTGCTGAGTACAATTATGAAGAATTTTATTCATCAGCACTTTGAAACCGACTTTATGGAACAAGGAATCAGATCAATTTCACTAGACTTGGCATGTGCCCACATGCACTAAAGTGATCCAATCATAACAATACACAGAGCTCATCTAAAGCAGAGGTTTTATTCAGTCAAAGTCACGAGAATGTAAGGCTTAAGTAATTCCCAAGTAATGTGAGTAAGAAGTAACCAGTCATAATACTTCTTAGATTTGATTGTACAGCCAACCTCTTGATGAATATTACGTGTTTTAATTAATTTTTATCATAGTTTTGTAATTCCAATCATTTGCCATACTTAAAACTTCTTTTAAATTAGAACCATTAAACTTCAGTGCACCTTAGTTCTATGAATCTTCATTAATTTAATGCATGAAATGGTACAAAGTCCATTGTACTTCTGAGGAGCCATCTACTGGATCAAAAGAGATCATGTAATTCTCTACAGTATTTAAAATGACAAGACAGAAATGTTTGTTTAGACAAGGGGTCCTCAGACACTGAAATTTCTACTCCATTTTATAGAACTTTACTTTTAAACCTTTAAAATTTTATTTAATTATTTAAATAGATTTAAGAACTTGTACTAATGAAGTGTTTTAATTATAACTGGGAAATGAATCAAACCTGCAGTCAGATTACAAAATCAGTATGATGAAAGCTTGACTGACTAGGAAAGGCAGATTTCTTCTACCTTCCAAAGGAAATTTGAGAGAGAGGTAGGAACCAGCATGTAAAATGAATTTTTCAGGAAAAGCGTGTCAGAAAAGAGCTAGAAACTTGGATATCTATGGTAGAAAATCCTTAGAGAAAACTATATGAGTTAGTGTAGGCAATTTGAATCATACTTGGGAATTTTTCAGACATTTTGCCTTGAGCACAGAATGGTAGCATGGAGGATTTAAAAATAAGTCTGTGATTAGTAAGAAAGTTCTCATTATTGGTAGGGTCTGTTGGATCAGTAGAGAAGTGTGATGCAGAGTGGCATTCATTGTGGGATGAGGTGGAACACAGAGAAATTTGGATATTTGTGTGACTTTACTGGGGGATATTTGGAAGCTTAGATGTATATCCTTGCCGAAAAACTAACTGGACCTAACTGTTAGAGATTAAAGACTAAATTCATAAAAAATCCTCTAATGAGGGTTTTAGAGGTAGCTTTTAATGGCATATACACCTCTACCCCGATATAACGCTGTCCTCGGGAGCCAAAAAATCTTACCTCATTATAGGTGAAACTGCGTTATATCGAACTTGCTTTGATCTGCTGGAGTGCGCAGCGCCACCCCCCCGCCCCCACCACTGCTTTACTTTGTTATATCTGAATTCATGTTATATCGGGTTGTGTTATATTGGGGTAGAGGTGTACTCCCTTTGTAAAGCATCATGGACATTTGTCTGTAGAAATACAGATCTGTGAAAATACTATGCGGAAATGTCACGGGAGGCCTCTACTCACCGCTAGGGAAGCCTCCTCCCGGCTGCTGCAGGGATTAGCTCTTTCAGGCTGACTCCCTCTTCTTGTGGTTCCTTGGCCAATTATTTCATTCTGTCACTCTGCAGCCCCCTCTTACTCCTCAGGAGCTGCAGCACCTCATCTTCATGGCTTAGCCCTCCAGCCAAGTCACAAGAGTCCTCCCCTTGCAGCATATTATCACAGTCTTCCACACTGTTCCAGGCAGTCCTTAACTCCATTGCCCTGGCTGGGCCATTCCCTCAGTGTCTAGACCAAACGGACTTGGATGGGCTTCAAGTTCACTGCACAGACTGCGCCACCCACTCAGTGATAGGGGAACCCAAGTCCACCCTCTACTCTGGGTTCCAGTCCAGATCCCTATCTCCAGCAGCAAAGGTCTGAGCAACCACTAACCTTCCTGCCACTCCCCTGGACTACTTCCTACCTTGCCTATATCCCATGGTTGCATTCTCCACCCTTCTAGCCAAACCCCTTTCTTCTGTGTCTGCTAGACAAAGCCTTCCTTTTGGGTCTAAATCTCTTCTCTCATTCTGGGGTGAGTGACTGTAGGCCTTTTCCCTGTAACCCTCTTTCTGCTACCAAGTCCCTGATCTTATAGAAGCCCACTGTTCCTGCACAAGTGAGCTTCCCTTAATTAGGGCTCTCTTGTCCACCTAAATATCCCCCTTTCAGCCTAATAGGTTAATTGGCCCATCTGGCCTATGTTAACCCCTTCAGAGTGAGTGTGGGGAGCACATCCTTATACAGGAAGAGACCTCAGTATTGATGCAAAATGATATTAATAAAAGTACACCTCTACCTCGATATAAAAGTACACCTCTACCTCGATGTAAAAAAATCTTACTGCGTTATAAGTGAAACCGCGTTATATCGAACTTGCTTTGATCCACCGGAGTGCGCAGCCCTGCCTCCCCCGGAGCACTGCTTTACCGTGTATATCCGAATTCATGTTATATCGGGTCGCATTATATCGCGGTAGAGGTGTATTATAATTGAATATATTTTAAGTCATTACAAACTTGTTTGCACCTTTACTAAACCTTAAGATACAGCTACAAGAATGTCATAGTCAGGATGCTTGGAAATATAACAATACATATATTGATCTAATTATGTTAAAGTTAATCCAAGAAATTTCAGGTTTCTGCTTCTATCTCCCAAGGACAAATAAGCCTCAAGAAGACAGACCACATAAAACATTAATGTTTTAAGTAGAGGCCTAATCGTAAAAAGGAATGTAGGGTATATTATCAGAGCAATACATCTAAGTAAAGTTGGCTCTACCAACCCCTACCTTCTTGCAAGCAAACCTGCTTGTGTTCTTAAAAATTTAAGAGAAAAACATATGTGTAGTAGGAGAAGTTTTAAACTTTTGTTTATTTCTTAAATGTTGGCATGACAAACACCTTTTGCAAAGTGCATACTTGCAAATATGTCGGCTAAATATGCTGGCTAATGTCATTGCTATATAAATGGTAAAATGCTTTATATGCCAACATGGAATCTAGTCACGTTGCTTGACTAATGTAAGAAGCCATTTAAGTATAGAATATTTATATTCATGGAGAATTAGCTAATTACTGGCAGTGCACAAGCAAACCATCAACCAACTCTGGAAGACAAGAATCATATCTCCAAAGTCAATAACTTTTAATTATATTTAAGCTAAAGAGTTTTCAAGTTATTTAATTTAAAAAATCTTTTGATAACTAAAAACTTTTGTATAAAGAACAGAAGTGTTCAGAATTTTTGAAAACAGAATTTCATTTCCTGACAGACTCTAATAAAATCGAGAGACTATCTCATAAACTGGACTAAATAAAAAGAGTTAAAACTAACTTGAAAATTTATCTGAATCTTTCCTACCACAAGAAGAGCAAAGGCAACTAATGAAATATTTCATATGCATTAAACAGACTGCTTATTCAGAAGCTGAAAGTGTCACCTAACTCAACCCCAAGGGCATGAAGCCAATGAAAGGGTGACAGCCGCCAGCTTTGAATCTAAACAGCCCTCAGAGGGGTGCATTTTCCTATCATTTCATGAAAATAGAAAGAAGGATATAAAAACTCTGAAGTGAGCAGACTTCACACATCCTTGGCTGCCCTGCTCAAACACAGTACAGCGCTCAAACACAGTGCAGCACTCCATAAGCAAGCTGCAACAGACAAATAAGAAAAACTGAGAAGACTCAAGAAGAAACTAACCTAAGGAAAACCTCCCCAAGACTTCTGCATGGATTGGTGAGAGGGAGCTAACTAAAACGCCACCAAAGGATTAGAATTAAAACTCTTGTAATGATTTTGTTGGAATATTGAAATACTGTAACTTAAAAGACTAACAATTTGCCCCGTTAATCACCATGTGGATAGGCCATGTATTCCTGGAGAGGAGACAGGGCTAAATAATGCTAAATAGAGAAATAGTGGGATATAATTGGATTTAGGATTCTTAATATTCATAATTAGCCTGTTTTAACACAGCTGCTTCTAAGTAACTAATTTAAATATCTTTGATTTCATAGGATTTAGTTAAGATTCTTATTTTGCCCAGCTATGAATTGATTAGGTTATTATTAATAACTAGATAGGCTTCACTGCTCCTTAAATTATCTTGGACATACATAAACGGTTTTAATTATCTAATAATTAGATAATTAGGGGGAGGGATAGCTCAGTGGTTTGAGCATTGGCCTGCTAAACCCAAGGTTGTGAGTTCAATCCTTGAGGAGGCCACTTAGGGATCTGGCAAAAATTGGTCCTGCTAGTGAAGGCAGGGGGCTGGACTCGATGACCTTTCGAGGTCCCTTCCAGTTCTAGGAGATTGGTATATCTCCAATTATTACCTTTTACCTATAAGGTGCTAAAACTGAATTCACAATAATTTTGTGAAATAATATACTTTTGTTTACTAAGATAAAAGCAGCCCCCAGAAGCGGTTCACTCTCAAGGGTATAATCTCTGTTAATAGGTCTCCACAGAGAGGCATACAGAAGAGATTGTAATGGAAGTAACCAGTTTATCATTTGTGTTTGATCATTTGTTCTGTTTTGTTTAACGTTTTCCTTTCTTTAATGATAAAATAGCCATGGTTAATAATTTTCATCATTTTTGCTTGGTCTTGATCATGGTGTCCCCTAAGGTATGTGCAACAACACCTATATCTAACTTCTCACATTCTGAATACTGCGTGCAGATGTGGTCACCCCATCGCAAAAAAGATGTATGGGAATTGGAAAAGGTTCAGAAAAAGGCAACAAAAATTAATAGGGGTATGGAACAACTGCCATATGAGGAGAGATTAATAGGATTGGGACTTTTCAGCTTGGAAAAGAAATGACTAAGAGGGAATATGATAGAAGTCTCTAAAATCATGACTGATGTGGAGAAAATAAATAAGGAAGTGTTATTTACTCCTTCTCATAACACAAGAACTAGGGCTCCCCATATGAAATTAATAGGCAACAGATTTAAAACAAACAAGAGGAAGTATTTTTTTCACACAACGCACAGTTAACCTGTGGAACTCCTTGCCAGAAGATGTTGTGAAGGCCAAGACTAACAGGGTTCAATAAAGAACTAGATACATTCATGGAGGATAGGTCCATCAATGGCTATCATCCAGGATGGGCAGGGATGGTGTCCCTAGCCTCTGTTTGCCAGAAGCTGGGAATGGGTGACAGGGGATGAATCACTTGATGATTACATGTTCTGTTCATTCCCTCTAGGAAACCTGTCATTGGCCACTGTCGGAAGACAGAATACTGAGCTAGATGGACCTTTGGTCTGACCCAGTATGGCCGTTCTTATAACTAAATAGTAGGAGCCACACCCCTGTGTTGGCAGTAAGAGAAACAGTGAAATCTGGCCTACCATTTCTTGTTTTGCCTGTTATTTGCAGTGTTGTAGATAACAATCTAACCCCCAATTGCCTACTTCATTTCAAGTGACCACATCCAGCATGTTATACTAATGCTGCTTAACAATCTGTCCCAACTTGTGTTTAGCTCAGAGACACTGCTTTCTTCCCCAGACCTGAAGAAGAGCTTTGTGTATCTCAAAAGCTTGTACCTTCCACCAACAGATGTTGATCCCATAAAAGATATCACCTCACCTACTTTGTCTCTCTTAAATATTTTTTAGTAATTTTTTAAAATAAAATTATTCAATGTCCAACCATTTAAAACTACTACTTTTCAACCCACAATGCCCGTTGAAAGAAGGTGTAATGGAACCAATTTTTCTTTAGCGTAAACGGGATTTCAAAGAGACATACTAAAACTGCATAATCCAATTTATTCCAGTTTGTGGTTGTTTTTTTAAAAGCCCTGGTTTGTTCCTGATAATTGTTTCCCCTAGTTTCAAGTGACTGGTAGAAGTATGAAAGATTAATTTCTTTTCCATTTGCCAAAGGCTATACCAGTGTCTATGAGGACATAACACGGACACACATAGGGGTAGCACAGGTATCACTGAAAGCATAATGTGAAATCTGCAGAAGCTTTTTAACTGGTGGTGATGATTATTTCAACTTGTTTGTATTTGTGCTGTGATAGTTCCCAAAGGGCCCAATCAGGGTTAAGGGCCCCATTGTGCTTGGTACAGTACAACTAACAGCAAGACACGGTCCCTGCCTAAAAGAGACTACAGTCTAAAGTAATCCACTTTGGAAGTGAATAAACTAACTTGGAAAAAGGCCCTCTTATTCTGGAGTGAGTATCCACAGGTGGGTTTATATTGAAATGGCTATTTCAGAATAATTATTCCTGAATAGCAGTCTTGGTACATTTCCAAGTGTAGATAAGCCCTTAGGAAAGACACACAAAGTGAGTTTAAAAGTAAAAGGAAAGGGGGAAGGAGAATAAGGGTAATAGTAATAATAAATAGTATTTTGATAGACCACCTATGGGCCTGGTTCAGGGCCCATTGAAGTCTGTAGAAGTTTTTCATCAACTTCAGTGGGTTCTGGATAAGGCCCTATATGTATAGCTCGAGAGACTTTTAAAAAAATAAATATCAGCCGTCCATCTCTCGCTGTCTGCCTAGCCATTACCAATAGGCAAATTCCTGTCAGCATTGCAATAGAAGTTGGTTTTGAAGAGTGATATGAATGAGAAAAACTATTGCCTTACAGACCAGTACAGTAAGGCATTCCAGGTGTAAGGGGTGGAAGAGAGCAGGGACATGCATGTGAGAGAAGCAGACAAATGAACTATCAAGGCTGATGTGATGGAGCAAAGGAGGCAAGAGCAACTCAGTAAAACACAAGAGCAGATCAGTAAGGAAGTTCATGGAAGGATTCAGTGTGAGTGACATTTTGAATTGACTGGCTGGAGTTATTGGGTGTCAAGGAAGTAGAGGGGATTGCTGTAATCAGGGGTGAAAGTAGAAATAGAAACTTACCGGTACGGGGCTGGGTTGGGGCTGGCTCTGGCCCCGGCTCCCAGAAGGGGGCCTCAAGCGGAAGGGGCGGGGATAGGGGGTCAGAGCCAGCCCCGGCCCGCCCTGTACTGGTAAGTGCTCCCCCTCCCCCACTGGGGTAGCAGCGGCAGCCGGGGTCTCCGGCAGCAGTTTAAAGGGCCCAGGGCTCGGCCGCCGCTACCGCCCCGGGCCCTTTAAACTGCTTCCGGAGCCCCCGGCTGCGTCTGCTACAGCAGGGCTCTGAGGGCTATTTAAAGGGCCCAGGACTCCCCTGCTTCGTCCCAGCCCTTTTAAATAGCCTCCGGAGCCCTGGGGTAGTGGCAGTGGGGCTCCAACGGCTATTTAAAGGGCCCAGGGCAGTAGAAGCAGCGGGAGCCCCGGCCCTTTAAATAACCCCCAGAGCCCTGCCACTACTCCAGAGCTCCAGCAGCAGGGCTATGCCGGCAATTTAAAGGGCCTGGGGCTCCAGACACTGCTGGGAGCCCCAGGCCCTTTAAATTGCCGCTTGGGGAAGCTGGACTGCCCTGGTACGGCGCACCGGCTTACTTTCACCTCTGGCTGTAATCAAGACCGGCTTGGTCAGGATGAAAAGGCCTCAATCTTAGAAGTTGATTTTAATAGCATTTATTATACATTCTAAATTTAATTAAAACTCTCTTCAAGGGCTTAAAGGACTTTGAAAGAACATTGGTTTGCTGCACAAAATACACATACCCCAGTTCAGCAAGGTACTTAAGCAGATGCCTAACTATAAGTACATGAAGCCCATTCAAGTCAGGCACTGCACCTTGCTGCACTAAAGAGCCTTAATGGGCAGGGCCCTGATTCAGGAAAACACTTAAGTACGTGCTTAACTTTATGCACATGCTCATTGTAGGGGAGATCAGAATGGAAGAATTTTCCCCATATTAGAAAATGTATAGCTCAGTAAACAACAAAGTAGAAAAAATGATGTTAATACATACGTATTATATCTCTAAGAGTTTACTTTTAGGAAAGGACATCTCCAAACTGCCAATAATATCAGCTACATGAGAAAACACTCAGAGATACGTTTTGGAGTTATCTTACACTGGAAAAATGTTGGCAGGAGGCATTGAATGCCATATTAGGCTCCTAAAAGTGCCCTGGCCAGTGTTTCTACTGTACTCTTGTAACAACAGACATATCAAGAGATGAATATTAAGACAAATTTGTTAATGCTACAGTTTAGGCAGCTAACAAAATGATCACTTTTTAAACTGGAAATCTGAACACCAGCCAACTATTAATTATTGGATGGTTCTGTTTACAAATCGATTGTAAATGGAGGGAGGAGGACTAGTGCATACAAAATTATAAATAATCTGAAGATTTTGGAAAAGTAGTGGAATATTTTGAAGGCTTTCCTCAAAAAGCAGGTCTGCTGACAACTAATATGAAAAAGAAATGGAAAAAAGGCATTAAATCATGCATTTCTCAAAAGAATTCCAGCCACCCATTAAACTCTCTTCTAAGATCATCAAGTGGAATTAAACTGAACCCAGATTTCTAAATTGTACCATAGGGTAGTCACACTAAAAAACACCAGCAGCTTTGATTTAAAGTGTTCATTGGAATGCTGTGTTTGTTTTGTTTCTCTTGTACAGAATTATTAGCTTTCTTATCTGTCTAGTGCTTGTACTGTGCTCATCATAGTGTTATCAGAACACTTTACATGTTATAAAACTAAACGATCAAAATATCTTTATATCTTTTTTCCCTTCCATCCACAGTCAAGTGAATATGTGTTGTTGTTGGTTTAATTTATTGTGGGACATCTAGGTGCAAGAAATAGGTTTTACATTTTGATACGAAGACACAATCATTCTGTAATTTTCATAGTTGTGGGCCAGCTGCTGAGAAAACAGTTTCCTGTACTTGATTATCAGTTGTGACATTTCCATCATTTCAGTGGAATGTAATTGTCAGTGTCTTATGCTGGTGTCAATTGCCATTGTTGTGAGTGGCTGAGATAGTGATCTCAAAGTGAGGTTGTCTTAATAGCACCTGCCAATTGGGGGGAGGGATAGCTCAGTGTTTTGAGCATTGGCCTGCTAAACCCAGGGTTGTGAGTTCAATCCTTGAGGGGGCCACTTAGGGATCTGGGGCAAAAATCAGTACTTGGTCCTGCTAGTGAAGGCAGGGGGCTGGAATTGATGACCTTTCAAGGTCCCTTCCAGTTCTAGGAGATTGGTATATCTCCAATTATTATTAAATCCACAGAGGACTTGAAAAATAAGTGGATTATGCCACTGACTAGGAGGGTCTCTGCGTTTTAAAACATATGCAGCTTTTTTAGATTGGTGAATTTTCATTCCTACGCATATTGCAAAGCCCAGGGCTTCCAAATATAACTATCATCGTTAATGACAATGGAAATTATATATTTGTTATTATGTGATCTGTGATTTGTAAAGTTTATTTCCACACTTAGGTTACTTGTGTTTGCTGTATTTGTATTTGATATATTTTAGCCTTCTAATAAAAAATATTTTTTTTGAAAAATACTTCGAGTTAGCATCAGAGTTTGATCTTTAATGTTTTCTCCTTCTAATGTATTTAAAGTAATTATGTTACTAGTTTAAACACAGTTAATGGAATCACTGTGGTTTAGTAGTAGATAGGACTGGAGACTTCCATTCTGCTCCTAGTGCTGCCACTGATTAGCATTTCAAAAATTACTGTGCTATTGAGCAAGTCCCTTGACCTGTCTGTGTCTCAGTTTCCCCACCTGTGAAATGGGATATTTAACTTGCTTTTGTAATACCCTTTGAGATCCATGAATGAAAAGTGCTCTGTAAGAACTAAGTATTCTTCTTATTATTAGTGGTTGTCCGATAAGTCAATTCTGTCTAGTTTTTACAAGACAACTAAAAAACAATCCCCTTTGTAGGGAAAGTAAGGAAGCTGAAATTGTTTAAAGATGATAGAAACAAGAATGAAAGCTAGGCAAAGTAACCCATTTCTAGCATGTCAGATTCTGAGTATTCTTGATGAAAGTTAGTATTGTGTAGGCTAAACACGCAAAACGTTGTTGCTGGTTGTCAAATCTACCACTGATGTGTATACTGGGCAAGTTTGTGGCCCATTTCATATGTAGATATGCATAGGAGCTAACCAGACTAGAGGCCTCTGTGCTTAGAGAAGCATAGGTGCTGCTACTGATGTGCTGCCGCCTGCTACAAGTTGGCCAAAAAGAGAGCAGGCAGTTTGTGCTCCTCTCAGTGCAACTGGGAGATCCCCGAGAGCCAATATACTTATGCACAATCAGTAGCAGAGGGCTCTGGCTGTTACAAGCTAGCTATTTGTGATTTTCTGTGAGCTGCTTGAGATTTTTGGATATCCCTGACTAACCTACACCAACTACTTTTTCATAGGTCTTGATGGCTCTACATGAGATGTTCCCAGCAGTGCATGCAGCAGAAATGGCCATCCAGAGAAATCCACATTCTTGGGAGGCATGGCAGACTTTGGGACGTGCTCAGCTTGGATTAGGAGAAATAGGACTGGTAAGAAAACAGCCTTATCAAAGAATGGAACATGCAAATCATGAATTCAGAACCACATGTGATAGAGTAAAAATACCAAAATGCCATAGTAATTTAATTTCCTTATAAAACTCGAATGTAAACAAGGCAAAGGATTATTGTTCCTTTTATTTCCAGTAAGCTCTCCTACTTTGTTTCTTAACAAACATTTCCTGTATAACATTATGGTTGGGTTTGTGAAAGACCTGGCCAGATCAAAGCCATTCACCTTATTCACATGAGAGATTTAACCAATAGTATTGTTACACTTATCTAACTACACAAGTACAGATTTCTATTGCCTATCAGGATGCAGTGCAGTTTACCATGGTTTGAAATCAATGTTCACTGCACCTGTTCAAGTCATGGTCTACATTGGCTCAGCTTGTCTATAATAGGGGTTTGTACCGTTGCAGCTACATCAGTGGCTAAAATAGTCATCTAAACAAGACCTTATTCTTTTCTGCAAGGAGAAGTTTATGAATTTAGCAAATCTATATGAAACCAAGGTTGAGTTGTCTTCTCCATTAGAATACTTAATTTTGGGGATCAAATATTATAACCCTCTATTATACCTAGTTTGGCACTGATAATAAGTTTTACATTGTGTTTAAGAAATGTAGGTACATGTGCCCAGAGATAAGTGTGATGGGTGCTTATGTGTTATGACTGGGACATTGGTGGTCAGACCTAGTGGTTGGAGCAGGAGTTGGTAGTCCAGCCAAATCAGGTACAAGGAGATCAAGACAGGCAAGTGGGCAGATGGAAAATCAGGGATTAGGAAGCAGGTAAGGTGAAGTCACCGGTAGGCCAAAGTCCAAGGAAGATCAGAGGGCAGACTGAAAGTCAGGTGTCAGGAGGCAGACAGGGTCAGGTTACCAGGAGATCAGGGTTGGGCACCAGGTTACAGATAACAATTAAATAGCGAAATCAAGGACAAACCAGGGTCGGAAGCTAGAGTTTAGGGTCTGTTGCAAGCAGGGTCTGGAGCAGAGAGAGGCAAGTAGTCTGTGGTGTTCCTCAGACAGCTCTCTTCCATGCTTCCTGGTTTAAGTATTGGTACCGGCCAATCGATGGGCTGTGAGGCGCTGCCACTCAGGTCCTGCTGCGTGGTACTTTCTGCTAAGCCCAGCCCTACAGGGCCCTCCTGTAGGAGCCCAATCTAAGCCTCCTATGATGATGTGGTGGCATCAGCCACCCAAAACCCCCATAGTCTCTGGTTCCAGCCCTGCTGGTTCATACATTGTGTAAAATAAAATATACAGAGATATGGAATCGCATTGAGCTGAAAGCTTGCAAGTTAATGTTGTTGATTTTTTAAAAAAACGGTTTAAAATTCTTTAACAAAATAAATGAATAAATATAGGTTGCACCCTTTAGCATATCCTCTTTTTGCAAAAGTGTACACTAAAATATCTTATTTTTTAAAAATAACACTTTTACTGGGCAATTGCATTGTCCTTATGCATATTGTACATACGTACTTGTGTGTGTGTGTGTGTGTGTATGTGTATATAAGAGTACTGATGAATGAGTAGGTACACAACAGTTATACCCAACTGCTCCTCAACTTACCTTTCCTTGTTAGTGTTTCAGAAGAAGTAGATCTTGTGAAGGAGGAGTGGGTGATGGTCTTCTGGACTAGTTCAGGGAAGTCATGCCACGCATAGCAGTCAGTATGTAAGAAAGTATGGAGACGTTTATGACAGAAGTAAACAAGTGGATGGTTAAGGCTAGTGTAGCAGAGTGCAGGACTTCTGATCATTGTGTCTCAGGACCAAATTATAAAGATAAAAAAACAGTTTCCTACGAAAAGCTCACATGAACGCATTGACTAATGAACTGGAACTACAAATAAAACAGTGGCTATAATTAATAATATCTATCTCAAATATCATTCCAACCAGCTATCCTATAATAAAGAGCAATATGTGTGAGACACGAATGTTTGTGATAATTAAACATATGTGACATTCATATCTATGTACACAGTTTTCTGGCTGTGTTAATTTGAAAGCACAACCAAGCAGAACTATTGATGAAAACAAATGCAAAAGGCCAGCAGTAAAATGACTAATAATGGATTCTGAAATAAAAAAATATTTACTTTATTTTATTTGATCGTTTGTAATACATGGAGTTGAGCAGCTATGTGATGATCCAAGAATAATACATTTACAGGGAATTCAGAGTCCTATTGAAAAGAGAATGATTAAAGGTGTAATGTTTTGGCTGATATTTCTTTGGTTATTTATGAGAAATTAACATGAAGTGTTTTCTTTTTTTGTTTGTTTTTTTGGCTGGATCACTTAAAAATTATTATTTTTTTTTTTAAATAGAAGCATCAGTGAGGACTAGTGCCTTTACTGTATTTGAAAAAATATGACATAAATAACATTTGAAAGCTGTATACTACATATAAACAGTGTCTATTTTCTATTGTCTTGATATCACAAGATGAAGATGTTTTACTTACAAACTCATGCATATCTAAAGTCTGGCACATTGACTCACCGGTGAAATTATATAGCCTGTGTTCTGCAGGAGGTCAGACTTTACAGCTTTTCACAGTCTGTTTTGGATTTATCTATTTTGAATCATGTGCAGACTTTGTCACTTTACTGTTTACCCTTTTCCCAGATCACATATGAATATGTTGAACAGCACTGGTCCCAGTACAGATCCTTGGGTGACTAAACTATTTACCACTCTCCTTCGAGTGCTGATCCTCATGTGGATTCCAAGCGTGGATGTGCATGCATGCCATGCACTGGAGCCAGAACAGTTCATAGTATTGTCCATTGACCCGCATCGTGCGTCGACCATGTGGTGTATCCGAGGCTTTTAAGAGGCTGTGCAGGTCGACACAGCTCCAGTTCCCTCTTACCGCCACATGGCCAGAGTTGAAACCCTGTCCCTCCATGCTCGTAGTCACCTAAGAGTACTGTGTTCAACCTTTTTCACTGTATATCATTTCCTTGCTTGGTTAGTTAGGAAGTTGTCTGGTTTTTGTCCGTAGCCAGTTGGGTTCTTCGTTAGATTTCTCCCCTTCTAGGACATATGGCGTCTTGCACTGCTATTACACCACATGTCCGTCTCCATATGCACAGCCTCCAACATTGGCACTGAACAGTCTATAATCCACAGGTAGACTCCCTCACCAAGCTGCTGGTCCTTCCCATCCACGTACTGACCTTCCTCTCGTGGTGGTACAACCCCTCCACAGTCGTGGTGGGCGTGCCATTCACACCCCCACACCCACCGCCACCCTCACCACAGACTCGTCCTTAGTTGGCTGGGGCACCCACCCTGACAACCACACAGCGCAGGGTCTCTGGTCCATGCAAGAAGCACAGGTGCACATCAATATCCTCGAGCTCTGAGCAGTCCATCTGGCCTGCCAAGCCTTTCTAAACTTCCTCCACTCCTATCACATCCTTGTATTCTCAAACATGATGGCAGTTGTCTATATAAACAAACAAGGTGGCACCCGGTCCCCCTCTCTGTGCGCGGAAGCCATCCACCTGTGGAATTGATGCCTCCACCACCAAATCACGCTACATGCCATACACCTCCCAGGCACCAGCAACTCTCTGGCAGACTGATGTCTTTCCACGCCAACCATGAGTGAGAACTCCATGACCCCACTCTCCAGTCCCTCTTCTACCAATGGGGCATGCCTCACTGTGATCTCTTTGCAACACCACAGAACAGCAAACTACCCCTGTTCTGTTCCCAAGGAGGCCTGGGCCCAGACTCTTTAGGCAATGCCCTTCTCGTTCCCCGGCCTGCACACCTACTCTGTGCATTTCCCCCAAACCTCGTCCTTCCCCAAGTCCTACGCAAAATACACAAGGATCGAGCCACAGTGATCCTTATAGCCCCCTCTTGGCCTCGCCAATATTGGGCTTGGTATTTGGTTGGGGATCCAGTGTAAACCAAGCCTGCTCTACACCCATCCGCAGCATCCTCACTAATAGCAGATAACTCTCCACTTTCACCTGCTGCTCTGCCAAATGGTGTCACTTTTCAGCCTGGGCAAGCTGAAATAACATTCCTACCAACTGTGTCTCCATTCCTACACTTCTAAACTACCTCCTTCATCTCCACCACTTGGGCCTGGTGCATTGCTATCTGAGTTCATTTAGCTTCTCTCTGCAGCTGAAGAAGTGGGTTTTTTACCTATGAAAGCTTATGCCCAAATAAATCTGCTAGTCTTTAAGGTGCCATCGGACTCCTCGTTTTTGTAGCCTCTCTCAGTGCCTTCCTCCCATGGATGGCTTCTCCGTCTTCACTTATCCGACGACTTCCAGATTTCTCCAGGGACTCCCCAATGTTTTTCCTCCTGTAAAACAACCCATCTGTCCCCCCAGAACCTCAATCTCATCCTCTCGGCACTCACCAAGCCCTTTTTTGAGCCCTTGCCACCTGTTTCCTTGCCCACATCTCATGAAGGTTGTCTTCCTGGTGGCCATCACCTCAGCATGTCGTGTCAGTGAGCTAGCGACTGTGATGGTAGATCCCCCCCTTTACAGTCTTCCATAAAGATAAAGTCTCCCTGTGCCTCCACCCCAAATTCCTTCCCAAGACGGCTTCCTCCTTTCACTTCAACCATAGTATACCTCTCCCAGTCTTCTACTCTGAACCCTACACCTCCTCCGTAGAACATGCCTTCCACTCCTTTGATGTTCGACGGGCACTGGCCTTTTACCTCCACTGAACACGAGCCTTCCGCACATCTCCGCGACTCTTCATTGCTATCGCCGAACGTTGCCAAGGCTCTGCCTTATCCTTTCAACGCCTCTCCAAGTGGATCTCCCACTGCATTGAAACATGCTATGATCTCTCGGGAGCAACACTTCCACTCAGGGTCACAGCCCATTCGACATGGACTCATGCTACTATATCCTCCTTCTTTGCAGACGTACCTTGTCAGGACATATGGTGGGCAGCAACCTGGTCCTCCATACACACCTTCTCCATGCATTATTCTGTTGCTCCCTCCACGGTGATGGGTGCCACCATTGAGCATGCTGTCCTATGCAGTTGGTCCTTTCGAGAGACCTCACGCCTGCCTCCTTCCTGAGTACTGCTTGCTACTCTCCCACACTTGGAATCCACATAGGGACCAGCACTCGAAGAAGAGAAGGTTACTTACTGTAACTGGAGGTTTATTGAGGTATGTGGTCCCTATCTGGATTCCAGTTCTGCCCTCCATCCTCACTGCTTCGGGCTTTCCTACTGCCTGCTAAGAAGGAACTGGAGCGGCATCAACCTGTGCAGCCTCTTAAAGCCTCAGATGCACCACGTAGTCAACGCATGACGTGCGTGCAGATCAATGGACACTACTATGAACAGCTCTGGCACATGGCACACATGCACACCCATGCTTGAAATCCAGATAGGGACCCCACACATCTCGAAAAACCTCCAGTTAAAGTAAGTAGCCTTCTCATCTGTTGAAATGCATGGAAACAATTCTGATCCTTCACTACACTTTAGTCATTATAAGTGGGTCATTAAAGGTTGATTTCACTGTACTGCCAAAGACAAATTAAACAGTCATTTTCCCTACACTTTAGGATCTTCATCAGTACAATAGCTTTTCATGAGGAAAAACAAAATGGGTTCTGAGTTTTTGTAAAACAAAAATAAGAAAGCTGCATAAAGCAGAATTTTGCTAACTGACACTGTTATAGATGTTTGCAAATTAACAAATAAGAGAACAAACATAAAACAAACCAACACTAAGTGTTCTTTATTTATTTTGATAAATATAGTTAGTTATGTAATTATTTGATAATAGTTCACGGAATACTAGTAAATGTTCTGTAGTATATTTAGTAAAAGTAATGAAGTCTTGGTAATATGAGAATTCTCTATATCATTCTTCTGTTACTACTTCATAGAGAAATTGGGTATAGAGCATCATGTCTCTTTGGTAAAATGGGGTTTGCAGATCAACAAAGAGCAAAGTGTTGCATTTCTGCTAGAATGCGCATATGCCGGATATACCCAATATTATTATCTAGCCAATTCTTGTATTACATTGGAATAGTAGTTGTATTCCTGTGTCATTTGCCAAATTTAGCTAATTAGAAATACAAATATATGATAATCAGTGGGAATGCCAACACAGTGTGTGACATTTATTAGTCCATGTAACTTCTGAGTTAGTGGTTCCAGTGTAAAGCAGTCAAATCTGTGATGTTTCAGACCAGGCTGCTGCCATCCTAAGGGAAACAAATCATAACTCAAAACTGATTTTTATAGTTCTGTGTAGGATTAAGGCATTATGTTTTATCACACTGTTATAATATTCTTTTCTCCTAAGAAGGACACAGTATGCAGAATATTTTGCAGTAAGTAAAATACTGTTTTGAGCAGTGTTGTAATAGTATAACTCTGCCATTAATATTAAAATCATAAGTGGACACTTGCTTTTCTATTAAGAACACAAATACAAAATAGAGACACAATGAAACTTTTAACAGTTACTGTTTGTTTTAGATTTGTGAGACAAGGCAAGCGAGGTAATATTTTTTATTAGACCAGCAGAAGTTGCAGTAGCTTTTTGCAACCAAGAAAAACATACACTTTGGACATCTGTGCTTTCTCTGGCAGCATGCACAGTGAAAATGGGAAAATATATCGTAGGTAATAAGGATTATCAAGTGTTAAATTATCCATCAAAAATAAGAGAGAAGTACAGTGAAAATGTAATGAAACAGTGCAGACACTTTGATGTAAGAAGAAAGAACAGAGGAAATGTGACTCAGTCTTTAAATTGATGGCACAAAATATTCTTTCATTGCCAATCCATTAGTTGACTCATTTGCAACAAAACAGTAAGTTAGATAGCAAATAGTTAATACTTTCAATCTGTTCTTCAGTATATGAAAGTTGATGATTATCCAATCAGAACCAAAATTGATTTGTTTTAATTGTTTAATGTGTAATTTACTTTAATATCTTGTCAAATGAGCTAAACTTTGGCCATTTTCCATCAATTCTAGAGCAAATATATAATAAAAAAAATCATGTTTCTTTGTATGAATTTGGTGCTCATAAAAGTAAAAGGTTATAACAGTGAGGCATAAGAAGCATTCCTCACAAAACTCTGCCAGTACACCTGAATCCTAATCTGCTACACTTCTGTTACTCCAGTCTTTGACCTCTCTTGAAAGTCTTAGTTACATTTAGGTGCTCCCACCAAACTCACTTTTACTCATTCTGTAACTGCACTTACCCACTGAGCTTTCCCATTTTCCAAATCTATAAATGAGAAATGCCTGCAGTTTTCTAAAACCCCTAACTGTTCTTTTATAAATAATTTTAGGATTGTTATCGGTAGACCTGGTAAAGCCACCCGCAGGCAAAAGTTGCCCAACACTTCCCATTATAAGACCCTGTTTTCAGTCACTTACAGCCGCAAACTTTAACCATTTGGTCTGAAATTTCCCAAGCTGCTGATTTTTCTTAAAAGTTTCATCTGTTTCTGATAAAGAGATTAGGAAAAAAAAGTTTTACCCATCTTAAAAAAATTCTTACAAACATTTTTCTGTGAAGCTTTAATACCTTCATATTTTGGAACAGGGCCTTGACATTTGGCAAGGGGGAGGGTTACTTTGATGCCTAGGATGTGCCTTTTGCTGTTCCCTATGAAAATTTGCCCAAATTTGGCTAAATTATAAACCTCTGAATAATCACAGTTCACCCATGCTCGTAAGAACATAACATAAGAATGGGCATACTGGATCAGACCAAAGGTCTATCCAACCCAGTATCCTGTCTGCCGACAGTGGCCAATGCCAGGTGCCGCAGAGGGAGTGAACCTAACAGGTAATGATCAAGTGATCTCTCTCCTCCCATCCATCTGCACCCTCTGACAAACAGAGGCTAGGGACACCATTCCTTACCCATCCTGGCTAATAGCCATTAATGGACTTAACTTCCATGCATTTATCTAGTTCTCTTTTAAACCCTGTTATAGTCCTAGCCTTCCAAAACTTCTCAGGCAAGGAGTTCCACAAGTTGACTGTGCGCTGTGTGAAGAAGAACTTCCTTTTATTTGTTTTAAACCTGCTGCCCATTAATTTCATTTGGTGGCCCCTAATTCTTATATTATGGGAACAAGTAAATAACGTTTCCTTATTCGCTTTCTTTACACCACTGATGATTTTTATATACCTCTATCATACCCCCCCTTAGATTCTTCTTTTCTAAGCTGAAAAGTCCTAGCCTCTTTAATCTCTCCTCATATGGGACCCGTTCCAACCCCCTAATGATTTTAGTTGCCCTTCTCTGAACCTTTTCTAATGCCAGTATATCTTTTTTGAGATGAGACCACATCTGTACACAGTATTCAAGATATGGGTGTACCATAGATTTATGTAAGGGCAATAATATATTCTCTGTCTTATTCTCTATCCCTTTTTTAATGATTCCTAACATCCTGTTTGCTTTTTTGACCGCCTCTGCACACTGCGTGGACATCTTCAGAGAACTATCCACGATGACTCCAAGATCTCTTTCCTGATCAGTTGTAGCTAAATTAGCTATATTGTATGTATAGTTGGGGTTATTTTTTCCAATGTGCGTTACTTTACATTTATCCACATTACATTTCATTTGCCATTTTGTTGCCCAATCACTTAGTTTTGTGAGATCTTTTTGAAGAGAGAGTCTGCTTTGGTCTTAACTATCTTGAGCAGTTCAGTATCATCTGCAAACTCTGCAACCTCACTGTTTACCCCTTTTTCCAGATCATTTATGAATAAGTTGAATAGGATTGGTCCTAGGACTGACCTTTGGGGAACACCACTAGTATTATTGGGGACACTATCCTTGGGAAACACCACTCAGTATTATTATTTATATTACCATAGCCTTAATCATGGACCAGGATCCCAGTGTGCTAGATACTGTACAAACATAGATCAAAAAGACCAACCCTTCCCCAAAGTGCTAAGCCTAAAGCGAGAGAGCAGATGGATACAGACAGATGGGAAAGTGCAAGGGAACAATGAGACAGTATTGGTCAGTATGGTAGTCAGTGGTCTCAGCAAAGCAGCAGACTAATCATTGTCAAGGGTTTTGAGTTTTTGTAAGTGTCATAGAAAGGAAGGGTTTTAATGAGAGTTTTGGAGGATAATGAGGAAGCTTTGTAGATGTTTATGGGGCAGGGCTCTAATCAAGCAAGAAGGGTAGCCATGGGAGAAAGCATAACGGTGCTTGTTTGGAGGTGGGTGGTGGCATGGAAGCGAGAGTCGACATCTTGATAGTGAATCAGAGATTACATGGAGGGTGTTGTTAGGCCTTGAAGAGCTTTGAAAATGAAAACAAGTTTTTGATGCAGTAGAGAAGCAGAAGCCCATGGAGGGATACAAAAGTGAGGCGACAGGCTGGGAACATGATTTGAAACAGCATTCTGAGTGCATCTAGGTGGGGCAAAATTGCATTTGTCAAGGCCACAAAGAAGGATGTTGCAGTATGAGACAGTCAGGGTCTGGATGGTTTTTCCTTGGATCCTGATTGTCACACTGTAATTCAAGATGATGAGCACCTGGACTAGCGAGAGAGAGAGTAAATTTTAGCTGTGTGGTCGGATAGGAAAGGCCATATCTTAGAGGTGTTATGCAGAAAGAATTGGCAAGATTAAAACATTGGCTGAATGTGAGGACCTAGATTGTGGTCTGAGTCAAAGATGAGGCCCAGGTTATGGGCCTCACTGGCATTCAGGATGATAATGTCCACAGTGATCAAGAAACAAGTAGTGAGAAGGGATTGGGAGGGAAATTAAAGAGCTCTGTTTTAGCCACGTTGAATTTTAGTCAATAGCTAGTCATCCATGAAAAGATGTCAGACAGACTGAGATTTTAGTTTAGATGAAAGATGACAGGTCTGAAATAGAGAGGTATTTGAATCGCCAGCATAGAGATGGTAGCTGAATTTGTGTTTGCAGATGAGTTTACTGAGAGACCTTGTTAGAAGGAAAATAGGAGGGGACCAAGGACAGAGCCCTGTGGAACCCACACTGAAAATTGGAGGGGGGATTAGGAGGATCCTCTGAAGGATATGCTGAAGGAGCAATTAGAGAGATGTGAGGAAAACTGGGAGAGGACAGAGTCGTCAGCTAACGAAAGACAAGATTTCAGGAAAACATCCATGGTCAGGTGTGTCAAAGATGGCTGACAGATAAAGGTGGATGAGGAAGGAATACTGGTTCTGCAATTTGTCTAGGAAGAAGTCATTAGAGACTTTGGTGTGAGCAGTTTCACTGGAGCGCAAGGATGGAAGCCAATTTGGAGAGGGTCTAGGATGGAACTTGAGGAGAGGAATTCCAGACACTGATTGTATGCAAATTGTTCAATGAGCTTAGAGATGGAAGGGAAAAGGGATTTGGTTGTGGCAGTTGGAGAGGCAGGTGGGATTAAGGGTAGGGTATTTTTAAAACAGGAGAGACCAAAGCATGCTTATAATGTGAGCAAAAAGAGCTAGAGAAGAGAGAAGTTAAAGAAAAGAGTAAGGTAGGGAATGAGATTGGCATGAGCAAGATCAGGAGTTGGAATGGGGTTTGTAGGAGAGAGAGGATAAACTTCTGCATCTGTGACAGAAGAGGAGGAGGAGAGTTGTAGGAGGCTTATAACTTGGTCAAATTTGGGAGGATTTTCAGAGGGTTGGCACAAGATGCATCCCCGACACCAGGGCAACCTCTCTATCAAATTTCAGGTCACTACTCCAAATCCTGGCGGCATTAGAGCTTGTCAATGAAATAGTTGTAAGAATCTGTTAACATCAAAACTTCAAAAAAGAAGACTTCAATAAACTCAGAGAACTTGTAGGTAAAGTTCAATGGAAAGAAAATCTAAGAGTAAAAGGAGTTCAGTAGAGCTGGCAGTTTTTCAAAAAGACAGTATTAAAGGAACAACTGCCAACTATCCTGATAGGGAGGAAAGCTAGGAAGTAGAGTAAGGCCAATATGGCTCCATCAGGAGCTCTTTAATGACCTGAAAATCAAAAAGGAATCCTACATGATGTGGAAACATGAACAAATTGATAGAAGGAGAACAAAATAATAGAAACAAAATCAGAAAGACTAAAGCACAAAATGAGTTACACCTAGCAAGGGACATAAAAGGCAGTAAGAAGAGGTTCTTTAAATACTTTAGAAGCAAGAGAAAGAGGAAGGAAAGTGTAGGTCCTCTACTTAATGGGGAAGGAGAGCTACCAGCTGATGACATGAAGAAAGCTGGGGTGTTTATGCCTGTTTTGCTTCAGTCTTCACTGAAAGGGTTAATGATGACTCAACACAACTAATACTAACAAAAAGGGGGAAAATGCAAGCCAAAATAGAGAAAGAACATGTTAAAGCATATGTTGATAAGTTAGATGTAGTCAAGTCAGCAGGGCCTGATGCAATACATCCTGGGGTACTTACAATCTAGCTGAAGCAATCTTGGAACTGTTAGCAGTAATCATCGAGATCTCTTGGAGGATGGGTGAGGTCCCAGAATACTGGAGAAGGGCAAAGATAGTACCTATCTTTAAAAAGGAGAACAAAGACAATCTGGGGAATTATAGACCAGTTAGCCTAACTTTGATACCAGTTTGTAACCACCTGAAGGATGATAGAGTTATGAGGAATAACCAACATGGATTTGTTAAAACCAAATTATGCCATACCAACCTAATTTACTTCTTTGACAGGGTTAGTGGCCTAATGGATTAAGGGAAGTAGTAGTTGTGATATATCTTGATTTTTAGTAAGGTTTTTGATGCAGTCCCACATGACATTCTCATAAACAAACTAGGTAAAAGTAGTTGAAATTAAATTTCTATAAAGTGGGTGCAAAACTGGTCGAAAGATTATATTTAAAGAATAGTTATCAGTGGTTCATAGTCAAACTGGGAGGCCATGACTAGCGGTGTCCCACAGGGGTCGGTCCTGGGTCTGGTACTAGTCAATATTTTCACTAATGACTGGGATACTGGAGTGGAGAGTATGCTTATAAAATTCGCAAATGACACCAAGCTGAGAGGGGTTATGAAGACTGGATTACAATTCAAAATGACCTTGATGAATTGGTCTGAATTCAAGAAGATGAAATTCAATAACAAGTACAAAGTGTTTCAAGTAGAAAGGAAAAATCAAACACACAGCTGCAAAATGGGGAGTAACTGGCAGGTTGCAGTGCTGTTGGAAAGGATCTGGACGTTATAGTGGTTCACAAATTGAATATGAGTTAACAATGTGTTGCAGCTGTGAAAAAGCCTAATATCATTTTGACATGTATTTACAGGAGTGTCGTATGTAAAACATGGGAGATAATTATTCTGCTCTCCTCAGAACTGGTGAGGCCTCAGCTGGAGTACTGTGTCCAGTTCCGGGTGCCACACTTTAAGAAAGATTTGAACAAATTGGCGAGAGTCCAAAGGAAAGCAACAAAAATGACAAAAGGTTTAGAAAACTTGACCCATGAGGAAAGGTTAAAAAACTGGGCATGTTTAGTCTTGAGAAAAGAAGCAATTGTGCTCCCCATCCACTGAACCTAAAACAAAAAGTAATGAGCTGTGGCAAGGGAGATTTTAGGTTAGATATTGGGAAAAGCTTTCTAACTATAAGGGTAGTTAAGCTCTGGAATAGGTTTTCAAGGGAGGTTGTGGAATACCCATCACTGGAACTTTCTAAGAACACCTTTCAGGGATGGTCAGGGTTTACTTAGTCCTGCCACAGCACCGGAGATGAACTTAATGATTTCTCAAGGTCCCTTCCAGCCCTATGTTTCTATGATTTGATGGGCAAAACCACATATTTACCCCAGACCTTGTTCTTAGAAATGGACGAACCATTTACAAAATTTTAAACTTTAAAAAACTTTTTAAAACTGCTGAAACTTAAAAAAAAAAAAAAAAATTCTGAGACTGGCACCTGGACTGGAAAAAATTGGCCTGAATGGGTAAAGTTTGAAAAAATAATAAGCAACTAGAAAGAGGATGCTGCAATCAGGATGGATTTGATTTAAATCAAATTGATTTAAATCATGATTTAAAACACTAGTCAGGAAGACTCGATTTAATCATGGATTTCTACATAAAAGTGCATTCTTGTTGACTGTTATAACCTTAATACATATTCTTCACAACTCAGAGATAGATGTAGGTTTCATTTTTAGAAGGTACACACTATACATTTTTTAAGTGATTTATTTTGAAAACTTTTCAGATTAGTTTTACAGCTATATTAGAAAATGAATGATTGGTTATTTCATTTACCAAAGGTAATTGAAGCAGATATTTATGAAGTCATTGGGAGGTAAACTATTTCCAATTCAACGGGTTAATCATTCATATTTGGAAGGTTTTCTTGCCATGCTCTGTTAGGAGGAGAACATAATCAGACAGACATTTAAGTTGTTTTATTTAACTAAAACAACAACGTTATGTATTCTGGATTTTTTTCTTCAACAGCAAACATAATATTTTAACAAAAAAAGCATATGAATATTTGAATTTAGTTCAACATTTAAGTTTTTCAAAATCCAGTTTGTTTTTGTTAAAACTGTTTTTAACTAAAATAGTTAAATGAAATATTTAAAAGCTACTGCTGTTAAAAGTGAGATTATCACTTCAACAGTCTCTGAATCCAAGTGCTTCAGTGACTTCCACCAGTTCACTGGTGTGACTTTCTTTAAAACATCATCAGCAAACATATATTTCTTGAATGGTTCACCCTTAGCTCTGAAGTTGATTATAGTTGGCATTATGGAGGGATGATTGCTAGATGTCCCTGTCATAGCCAACTCCTCTTCTTCAGCAGTTAAGGTATGACCCTGATACCAAGTATTGAGAATATTGGCAAGAAAATGAGCCGGAGACAGTGCTTGTCCGATTCGTTTTTTTAATGCTTGTAATTCAACTCTATCATTGCATAGTTCTCTTTTTAAGATCTCACTCAGTTCATTCCAGATTTTAACAGCGTCAGCAATAAAACAGCTATTTCCCTGCATTTTGTTCAAGGCTACAGAAATAAGATTCAGGGTACTCAGCATGTGTTCAACATTTCTCTTAAGCCCAATGTTGAGAACTTTGGCTGTAAAGGTGCCATCTATTTTTTCACAATTTTGTTTACAAACTGTCATCAGAGTAGGCCAGTTCTTGATATAGTGCTCAAAACAGTCCACTACTGAGTTCCATCGCACGTCTTGTGGGAGAGTTAGCTTGGGTCCTCCCACTTTTTTCAGAGCACCTGCTGCAAAGTAGTTGTTATGGAGGTATTTTGCAATTTCAACAACATTAGCCTTTATTTCTGGAACAATGAAGTTTTTGACTAGGAGGTGCATCAAATGAGCACTGCAACCGTATGTTATTAGCTTGGGACGGTCTTCACTCTCTTCTAAATAATTTCTTCTCATCTTGGATACATTTGTAGCATTGTCTTTGACCAAGCTGAATACTAGACATTCAATTTTTTTCCCCACAGTTTGTTATAGCTTTTACTGCTACTTCTTGTAAGTATTCTGCTGTGTGTGCATTTCCTGGTGTATCAATTGTTTCTATATGGAAGACAGGGCTGCCCAGAGGATTCAGGGGGCCTGGGGCAAAGCAATTTCTGGGGCCCCTTCCATAAAAAAAAAGTTGCAATATTATAGAATACTATATTCTCGTGGGGGCCCCTGTGGCGCCTGGCTCAAATTGCCCCACTTGCCCCCCCTCTGGGCAGCCCTGATGGAAGACATTCCGTTGTTCTGTTGTCACACAAGCTCATACAACAGGATCATTGTGGACATTGCTCCACCCATCAAGACTCAGGTTAACAATTTCACCCTCTAGACCTTTTGCACACTGCTCAATTTCTCTTTCATACACTATCCAGAAATTTGTCTGCGACATCTGCTCTGCTGGGTGGACTGTATCCTGGTCTTAATGACTGAACCATGTTAATGAAGTGTGGGTTCTCAATCATACAGAAAGGAGAGTTTGTTGTATAAACAAACAAAGCAATTTTTCCATCAGTTACCTCTTTTTGTAATCTGCTGGTTCTTATCACAAACTTATCTATGGTTGTTTCTGGATGATGGAGTTTTTTTTTCTTTTTGCTACAGGTGATATACTGTGGATAAGTGATATACATGATGTGACTGAAACACTATCATTGGCAGATAACTCTGAAACTATAGAAAATGATGGTCATCTTGAAGGTGGATAGTCTTCAGAATCCTGTATTATGAGGATGGATTCTCCTAAACAAAATAAATCAATGCAGTTATTTAATTATTATTACCATACTGTTTATTTAGTATTACTCATTGCATTCACTGACACTCAGTACTACTTTAAAGGGAAGATCTGCCTATTTCAGCTATTTATTTTTTATTACAATTGCATCTGAAATGATAGTATCATGGAGTAACAACTATATTTTTCGCTCAAACATGAGAATTCAATAATAGTCCAGAAGGAAGACAAGCCATCCTTAAGAGAGAAGTACACCTTTACCCCGATGTAACGCGGTCCTTGGGAGACAAAAAATCTCACCACGTTATAGGTGAGACCATTTTACATCAAACTTGCTTTGTCCCCCCACTCCTTGTTCCCTGACTGTCCCCTCCAGAGACCCCTGTCCCTAATCACCTCCATGACCCCACCCCCTACCCAGCCCCCGTCCCCTGACTGCTTCAACCCCTATCCACACCCCCCCCACACACACACATACAGGCACTCACCGGCAGCAGCCGGAAGCGGAGCAGCTCGGCCCCAGTCTGCTCCACTCTGCCAGCTCCCAGCTGCAGTGCTCCGCTTCCCACCATCGGTGAGTGCGGGGAGGTTGGGGAAAGGATGCTCCCCTGCACTCACCTGTGTTGGGAAGCGGAGCAACGTGGCCCCAGCCCATTCCGCTTTCCTTGCCCCAGCCCCACCGTGTCACTGGGGGGCAGCTGGGGAAAGGTCCTGCACTTACCTGCAGTGGGAAGTGGAGCACCACGGCAGGGAGCTGGCGGAATAGAGGGGGCTGGGGCCAGGCTGCTCTGCTTCCCGCCGCAGGTGAGTGCAGGGAGGTTGGGCTAAGGACGCCCTCCATACTCACTGGCGGCGGGAAGCGGAGCTACGCAGCCCCAGCCCGCTCCACTCTGCCACCTCCCACCCGCGGCGCTCGGCTTCCCGCCGCCGGTGAGTGCGGGCAGGTTGGGGAAAGGATGCCCCCCATACTCACCTGCGGCGGGAAGCAGAGCAATGTGGCTGGGAGCTGGGGGAGTGGAGTGGGCTGGGGCCGGGCTGCTCTGCTTCTGCCGCTGCCGGTGAGTGTGTGGGTGATCCTTTCTCCCAAACCCCCTCCCATGAGCTACATGGCTGGGGTCAGGGCGAGGGAAGCAGAGCGAGCTGCTCCCAGCCCCCCGCTAATCCCCCGAGCCACTCTGGGACTGCGGGGCCCCCAAAAGTGCCTTCCCACAGCTCCTGGCCCCCAGGCCCGGGAGGTAGGGGGAGAAAGCCCCTGACCAACCCCAAGACCCTCTGCCCTTTATCGAACCCTTCTGGCCTGGCACCCTTAACATGCGGCTCAGAGCAGCGTGTCAGAGCTTTACCGCATTGTATGCGAACCCGCGTTATATCGGGGTAGAGATGTATGAAATAAAAAAGTTTACCAACCTGAAGATCCTGCATGTTCAGACACGTTCCTTTCATCATCTTCAACACAGCTTCCGCCTGAGAAGGAACACTTCTCATGATGGTGTTTCATTCGGGCAAGCAGTCCTTGCATTTCTTTGTTGCACTGTTTGCATTTTGCACACATGCCCGTCTTACCCACAGGTAGAGGAACTTCATTAAAATATTCCCAAATTGGGCCTCTTTTACAGCCTGCTGCCATTATAGGTTTTCCCTTCTAGTGAGAGAATGGTATGGTAGATCTCAAATCAATGAAGGCTACACTCAGAAAGACCTCAAAACTTCTGGAATATGCTGCTCAAACAGTTTCACCTTTGTTCCTACTGCCTGTCCCTCCCTTCTCACATTTATCTGCAGACGACATCTCCTTGTCCAGATCTATTCTGCTCCAACAATCTTCTAGTCATTGAATTTTTTGAAACTTTGAGATTTTAGAGAGAGGTAAGGGACTGACTCTGTGTACACAAATTTGCAGAGGGACAGTAGGGTTGAGGTCTGTTATTTCTCACCTCTCTCTCTTTCTCTCTCTCCTCTTATTTATTTAAAAGGATTTTTGCTGTTAACAAGCATGTTATCTCTGGAGACACACATTCACAGTTTGAGAACTGCAAAACTAAGCATCTCTGATTATATCTTCTAGACTGAGCACTGAGTCCCATTGGGTAGATAGAAAGATTAACCTAAATAATCTATACAGAAGCCCCTGGAACCCTATAAGATTGGGTCCCTAATCACGAACGATTGGAATTAATTTACAAAACTTTTCTTAAACATTATGTGAATATGTTGTCTCATACTATAGAATTAGAATTTATAATCCCTATTCCATGATGAGATATCTTTGAGATATAATGTATTTTAATTAAAACTATCTTTAGATAGGTTTTTTCCTCAAAAAGCATTTTATAAAAAAAAAATCCAATTTAAATTAAAAAAAATCTGATTTTTTTTTAAATCACTGATTTTTATCCACCCTAGTTGCAATGGAGAGTGTTGGCGGCAGTCTTAACTATCGGTGTCACTATCAGCTCTTCCTATAATAAATAACTCCTTCTACAGACAGCAGTGTGATTAAAACCACCTTTTTATACTAAAGACTGCAAACCAATCGTGGAAATGCATCACAGGAGAAAGGTGTAACCTACAGAGCTTAAAAGCGATAACACAGATAAAATCTTTTGAAAAACTGAAGTTTTCAGGTGTGTAATGGAGGAGAGGAATGGATTAAAATTGATATAAAAGAAAACAAGTTCTCACCAGGCTCCCAGAAAAAGTACATGTGGACTTCAAGTACAATGGTGGAATCCCTAAAAAGCAGGTGCTGTCACAGCACAGATGTCCATAAGAATAAAGCTGTGTCTCGACTATAGCTAGTGTCTCATATTTTTTTTAAAATACCAGTTAAGCAATTAGAATAAATTAGGGGGATGGCCGTGCTATTCCAGAAATGTGAATTAAAAGTAGCTGATTTACACAGATATGAATGGTTTTAGTGTAATAGTATTATCCAGCAGAATTTGGTTTAGGGCAGCAGTCTGTGTGATTAAAGATGTGAAATAAGAATAAAAACCGGTATCTTACCTTCTGTATGGGTGTTTCAAATTAGATAGGAGGGCACTAGTAAGTGGTTACAAATATTTTAACCAACATTGGGTGGATTCATGGATTGCTTTGTTTTCTGTTGTTTTCAATTCTTGATTTTGGCAGAAATTGATAAAACATTAAAACATTTCTGATAGCAACATAAAATGTTTCCCATAAATTACAGTGCTGAATTTTTATGAGGATCTTTGATCTGATATAAATTGAATCCCTCTAGTTTTATGCACCTCTTTATATTAAGTATTATAATATGCAAATACTTAGCTTTAATATCAGGCTTACAAAGAAAGAGCATGATCTGTTGTATTCATGTTGAGTATCCAGGCTACTTTTCAAAATATTGAGAGAAGCGCTGTTGACTCTAAAACATCTGTCTATCTGCCTACAATTACTAATCTAGATTTTATGATAATTATATTTTTATAGTGCCATAAATGTGAATGGGACTTTATGGACAATGATAGGTCCCTGCCCTGTGGATTTTAAAATCTAAGTGGACATTTTTGTTTTCATTTTTCAATACTTAAGAAGTTCCAGTTGAGGGCATTTCATATTTACTCACAGCGCAAATATCCTCTTGAAATTAAAAGCTGGTTAAGTTCAGTAAAATGATACTGTTCTGCAAGAATTGAACTGTACTGTTCTCTGTGTCTGGAGTCCCTTGATAGCAGAAACTTTAGATTTGGCAATATGCCTCCAAAATAAAAAAACATTCTTTTCCTGGAATTGAATGGCAGTTTATCAGAACAACAATACCAATAACATATTCAGCATTTCTTAAAAGAAATCATGGATTCCTATTCCTTGTGTGCTAGGAATAATTCATGTCACGGAGTACGTAGATTATTCTGTACTTTGACAAGAATAACTTGCAGCTCTTTTAACCAAAGAAGGACAGAGAATTTTGAAGCAACTCAGATATTTTGTGTACTCACTAAATTAAAGGGAAAACATTGCTTTTGTAGTTAAACAGCTGATCACGTCTGTTTTCTTGTCAAGTATCTATATAAATTGGTTGTAAGGCTAAACTATAGCTCAGCATTATCACCACTGATTTGCAGCACAGTAGCAGTGGTTTTGTAGCCAGTTGTAGCTGAATTTGGATCAGTCAGGTGGAAACTTTAATAAGCAAAATACTTTGGTTTGGTCAGCAGTCAGCTTTGGCTGTGATTGCTTTTAGGAATCAAAATACTTTTCATTGGCTTGAAGGTTTTGTCAGTTTTGCGTGAAGAGGTACTGACTTTGCGGTGAATTTAATTTTACTGTGAATTCATAAGAGAAAAGCAATGCATATAGTAAATCAAAGGCTATACAGTAAATCTTAAATCCATTTGCATTTAAAATCTAATCAGTTGTAATTTGTGCTCCAGCATTTTTCCAATATTTCAGTACTTTCCCCTTTATAACTAAGGCCTGGTCTACACTATGGGGTTAGGTCGAATTTAGCCGTGTTAGGTCGATTTAAAAATGACTGCATCCACACAACCAACCGCGTTCTGTCAACCTAAAGGGCTCTTAAAATCGACTTCTGTACTCGTCCCTGACGAGGGGAGTAGTGCTAAAATTGAATTTGCTGGGTCGAATTTGGGGTAGTATGGATGCAAATTGACGGTATTGGCCTCCAGGAGCTATCCCAGAGTGCTTCATTGTCACTGCTCTGGACAGCACTTTGAACTCTGATGCACTAGCCTGATACACAGGAAAAGCCCCAGGAACTTTTGAATTTCATTTCCTGTTTGGTCAGCGTGGTGAACTCAGCAGCACAGGTGACCATGCAGTCCTCCCAGAATCATAGAGCATAGAATGTTTCTATGCTCCCCCTATCATCTCCGTCCCTGAGGTTATCACAGATTAGAAGGCGAAAAAAACACACTTGCAATGACATGTTTTCCAAGCTCATGCAGTCCTCCCACACTGATAGGGCACAGCTTAATGCACGGAGGCATTCAGTGGCAGAGGCCAGGAAAGAATTAAGTGAGCGCGAAGAGTGGAGGCAGGACGCGATGCTGAGGCTAATGGGGGAGCAAACAGGCATGATGAAGTGTCTGTTGGGGGAGCAAACGGACAGGATGAAGCATCTGTTGGAGCTGCAGGAAAGGCAACAAGAGCACAGACCCTCACTGCATCCACCATATAACCGCCTACCCTCCTCCCCATGTTCCATAGCCTCCTCACACAGATGCCCAAGAACGCGGGGTGGGGAGGCTCCGGGCACCCAGCCACTCCACTCCAGAGGATGGCCCAAGCAACAGAAGGCTGTCATTCAAACAGTTTGATTTTTAGCATGGCTACAATAAGCAATGTGGCCTTGTTCTTCCCTCCTCCCCAACCCCACCCGGGCTACCTTGTCCGTTATCTCATTTATTTTTAATTAATAAAGAAAGAATGCATGGTTTCAAAACAATAGTTACTGTATTTTGAAGGGGGGAGGGTGGTTGTCTTACAGGGAATTAAAATTAACAAAGGGGGCGAGTTTGCATCAAGGAGAAACACACACAACTGTCACACCGAAGCCTGGCCAGTCATGAAGCTGGTTTTCAAAGTCTCTCTGACGTGCAGCACACCTTGCTGTGCTCTTCTAATCACCCTGGTGTCTGGCTGCTCAAAATCGGACGCCAGGGGATTTGCCTCAACCTCCCACCCCACCATAAACATCTCCCCCTTACTCTCACAGATATTATGGGAGCACACAGCAAGCAGCAATAACAATGGGAATGTTGGTTGCACTGAGGTCTGACCAACAGTGCCAGTGAGCTTTTAAACGTCCAAAGGCACATTCTACCACCATTCTGCACTTGCTCAGCCTGTAGTTGAACTGCTCCTTACTACTGTCCAGGCTTCATGAACGGATCCCCCGAGCCGGAGAGCAGAGTTGCAGCGGAAGCGGTGGACGAGGACGGTTAGCAGTCCTACTGCACCGTCTGCTGCCAGCAGCACCCAGGAGGACCAGAACGGATCCCCCAAGGCCGTCGCTGGGGTGCAGGAGAGCAGAGTTGCAGCGGAAGTGGTGGAGCCATACACCATGCCCTGGAGGCTGCTAGGAGCCAGGCAGGGAAGATGTTCCCAGAACCCCCAGTCAAGCTACATGTCCGACGAGGATGGTTAGCAGTCCTACTGCACCCTCTGCTGTGAAGGCAAGGAGCTGCTGCTGTGTAGCAGCGCCAGCTGTTGCAGGTGCTTCTGTGTCTAATGCTTGGAGGTCCAGGTAGGGCAAGGTACCTTGGCCAAGGCAAACAAGCAAGAGCCCTGGAGCTGTTACATGTGTCAACCACAAAAGTGCTATGGGGTGTTATAGCACTGGCTGGACTGGAATGTGTGGCTGCAAGACTTCTTCACCAGCGACAAAGGACAGGAATATGATGCACCTAAAATCTAAAAAGGCCCGCACATTTCCCAGAGTTATTACCCTTGATAACAGAACATTAATGATTGCATTGGCTACTTGGATCACAGCAGCCCCCACAATAGACTTGCCCACAACAGCAGTGGTGACGGTGAGCTGAGCAGGCCCCATGCTTGCCGTGGTATGGCGTCTGCACGGGTAACCCAGGGAAAAAGGCGCGAAACAATTGTCTGCCATTGTTTTCACAGAGGGAGCGATGACTGATGACATGTACCCAAAACCACCTGCAACAGTGTTTTGGCTCTATCAGGCATTGGGAGCTTAACCCAGAATTCCAGTGGGCGGCGGAGACTGCGGGAACTGTGGGATAGCTACCCACAGTGCACCGCTCCGTAAGTCGATGCTAGTCACAGTAGTGAGGACGCACTCCGCCGACTTAATGCGCTTAGTGTGGACATACGCAATCAACTGTATAAAATTGATTTCTAAAAATCGACTTCTATAAAATCGACCTAATTTCGTAGTGTAGACATACCTTAAGTGTAAAAGCCTTTATTTGATCTGACAGTGATACGTCTGAGATTTACTGCCATCTTCATTTTGTCCTGGATAATCCTGCAATGCCTAGTACTTGGATTTGCTGGAGACAGCCATAACTTAGATTAGCAAACAGGAAGTTGGACACTTTGAATAGACAGTATTCTTGCTTGGGAGGAAAGCTAGATCATTCACAGAAGTTCTCCACTTCTTTGAACAGCTCTGCAAAGTGGGAGAGTTTGTCTTTTGCCATAGTTCCCTGATTAGATCAGGCTTACATGCTCCAGAAAGCTGCTAATCTTGTGGCCAAGACAGTGCATAGTATCAGATCTATTTATGAGATATGTGTTAATTTAAATGGTCAACGTGGGTGGTGTTTTTAAACCTCAATAATCCAGATTTCTCTTTTAAATTAAACTGCATCTCTCTGCTTTTGCCCTCCTGTGTGTGTGGGGCAGCGGGGAGGGAGGGGAAATGGAAAGCCAACAAAATAAAATGAGTTTGGCTTGATTTTTTTCTTTTAATTGATAGTATACTTTTGTCGTGTTCTTATTAGCGTTAAATGCTCTTACAACAAGCATGGTCAAAATTCATAATGATAGGGAAATGACCCTTTTTATAATTTTGGGTTAGCAACATGTAACCCTTCATCTGCATTGTGCTTTAGGGGATTTCATCATTCTTTTGTATAACAGTGAAATTCTGTGATCTGCTTTTAAATGGTGTTTCTATTCAGGATGGTTCATGTTTCCAGAGAGAGAAAATTAGTATTCGTTGTTTGGCACTACCATTTAAGAGAGTTTTATATTTGATTTTGTTGGATTGGCTAATTTGTATGAAGGTTGTTGCTGCCTTGAAATATGTGAAAGGACACTTTATTATATTAAAGGCTTCAATCCTCTGCCAAACTCTCATTTGAAATAATAGCGAGCATTTTCATAAGGGCTTGATTTTCAAACAGTTGTGTGTTCAGTTGCAATCCTAATTTGCATTGGTAATTAGCACAGTTGCATGCACGAACTGGGTATTTGTATGTGACAATTGCAAGTTATGTACTGTTTGCTGGACAGGCTCCTGATTTGTTCATGTATTCATTCTATTTTCACACAAATTAGGCATGCACATCCAATTTTTCAAAAATCAGGCCCAAATTACATGTAAAGCTAACCATGGAAAAGCATTCTAGGGAAAATGGGAGAAGTGCTTTCACTTGATTTTAAAACTGGGCTGGACAGAGCAATAGAAACATACTGAAACAATCATCTTAGTCACAGCTGGACTAAACGACCCGGAAGGCTGTTTTCATCTCTGTGATTAAACGTGTCAGCTCAAAAAATGCTAACCGCTCTCTGTTCATTTTTAGGCAATTCGCAGCTTTCAGGTGGCCTTGCACATCTATCCAGTGAGCCCTGAACTATGGAAGGAAGACCTTACCTGGGCAAGAAAGCTGCATGAACAGCAAAAGAAAGCCACAAAGACTAAGGCGATGCAAGCTGAGGCAAAAGAAGCAGATGTTGCCCATGAATCAATCCCAGACTATGACTTTGAAAGTGATGAGATTGTGGCAGTTTGCGCAGCTATCGCGGAGAAGGAGAAAACTGTTTCAGCAACTAAAACAGTAGTGATTGTGTCTGCTTCAGGCACAGTAGAGACCATAACTGAGAAGGAGGAATGTTCTACAACCCCCGATGATGCCGTTTTTATCAGAGCCCGATAGTGCAGCATAATCTTTTGCTGGTATTCTTTTGAAAGCTAATGTTATTTATCAAGTGTTGGAAGAATTTTTTTTAGCAGCAGTGGAACAGGGTAAAATAGAATGGGTCATTATTTCTGAAGTAGATTTTTCAGAGGAAAAGTGTTTTAAAGACAATGTGAAAAAACAACAGATAAGCGAAAACCTGAATTCCTGCTGCATCCATACTATCAACTAGGCGTTGATATTAAAACCCATATTTTAAGACTTCACAAATATAATTTGAAAACACAAATTATATTACCATAACTGCTTTCATCCAACTCAATTTCTTAACTGCACAGTCTAAACAACATCTGCTGTTTCTCTTGTAATTAATTATCAGTTACTTAAAAAGAAACCGGAAAAGAGAAAGTTGATTTAAGTATTACAGTTCAAACCTGTTAATAATTAACATTATAGATCAATGCAAGTGAAGTGTGACTCTGAAAGCTTGTTCTCAGAAGTCTTTATTTTCAATAGGGAATAGGGTTTTTCATGAAGAAGTTACAGATCACAGATACTCCTTGTAAACCTGGGGTCAGATTCCAAGCCCATCTTCTTACCTTGACCCATCCCAGTATAGTTAAGTATATCTCTTTATATGCCACAGTACATAAAATGTTAGGAGTCCCCAGTGCACAGTGGGGAATGGAGTAGGAATAAATCTTTAGATGCAATTCTTTTGTGCTATGATGATTCTACAGTAAGACTACAAAGAAGGGAATCTATTGCTGTGTTGTTTGGTCACGTTCCCTGTGGTATGGCATTGCACTCATAAAGAGTTAGATGATTTTTGGTTTTTAACAGGCCACTTCTTCAGGATAGCATTTATTCCTGTTGCTTTGTGGGGACTGTGTACACTTGCTTAAATAAATGAACAAAATACATCTTGTGCTGCAGAGAAGGAACACAGAATGCTTCATTTTATTTGCTGGCTGGTTAATTCTGAAATTTCAGTAATTCATAATGGGCCTCCCTTTCATGGGTGGGGTTCTAATGTATATATGGGATATATATATACATATATGGGATATGTGTGTGTATAATCTTTCCCTTCTGTGACAAAAAAACATTTAAAGCTCTTTGTTTTGTAATTTGGAAAACATATCTTCTCCAGGGCTGATATGCATAGGCTAAATTTCAGCTCAGATTAAATTTTCCTTAATCCCTCAAAGACAGGCTTTATAATAGAACTACTAATAAACCTATACTTGTTGCACTAGCAGGCACTGTAAAACTGTTTTACTATATATGTTAATAAGACCATCTATACAGCCATGAAAGGGTCATCCTGTTATTGCACAGCCTCAAGAGGATCATTGTTCCATTAAGGTAGTGTTGGCACTGAGAGGGATCAGAGCAGATCTTTCAGGTACAGGGAAATTCTCCTACTTGAAGATTTGTTCATGGGGCTGTAATTCTACTTGTATGCATTGGTAGGATATATTTGCTATGTCTCACTTGGAGAGAATTGGACTAGATGACCTGATATGTCTTTTCATTCTATGCCTTCCAGTGTGTGGTACATTCATGGGTGCAAAGAGTTTTCCTCCTTCCTCCTGTCCTAAATTTATATAAACCCATGTCTGCTCCCATTGAAATTAGTTGTAAAATTCTCATTGACTTCAGAGGTGCAGTGTCAGGCTCATGAAAAGATGCCCTTGCATACTGTCAACTTGGGTGGATTGCTGGGCCAGGTTTGAGAGGTCTGCGCTTACATCCCAAATGTGCAGAACATGCGTTTCCCTCTGATTTGATTAAAGATTAGATTATTACTTCCAGGTAGTGAGGTGAGCAGTAACGTCTTGTATGAGGGAGCACCTAGCACACTTCTTGTGATGGTGTGTTATTCCCAAATTGGGAAGTTTGACATCTGGTGGTATGAACCTCATTCTAATGTTGTACAGTGTTTTGTGTTTTGCATGTTTAGGTCTTGCTTGTTGGATATCTCTATATTGTAAATAAAGCATGGACTTCCCTGCCCATCATTGGTGGCTGTTTATTGTGGAAACTGGGTCATCAGAGGGAGGTGTGCTGGGAAGGGAGGTGTGCCCCTGATGTTTAGTATGTTATGTAGTGTACTTGATCAACCTATTGCCTTTTGTTTCTGAAAGTATTAATATTTTTTGTATATTACTCTAAAACGTAATCATTACAGTAAAAATTGGTATCTTGACCAATACTTAAAAATATCCAACTTCTAGCCAAAGCAAGAGTTTTCGGTCCCAAAGAGGGAAAGCATTTGAACTGAAAGGGAAATATCTTTGAAACATATTTATGCTTCAATTGCCGGAATTTATAGCCTCAGGCAATTACAGGTAGCAATGGAAACAAAATTGGTATTTTCCACTTTTCAAGGCTTCTAACAACTTACGCTTTAATATTTCACACCGTAGTTTAGTAGAAAAACTACAGGAAGTGTTTGTGGTTTATCTGTAGGGGCACAATTGTGGCAAGATCAGGCAATAAAAGGATGTTGGAGAACAGTTTTTTGTCTATATATTTTCCATTCAAATATACTGTATACTACATAACATAGCTATGTCACAGAGTTAGAGTTAAAAATTAGAGAAATTAAGATGTAGGCAAGGGTTGCAGCACTTCATCACCATGATAAGGAACTTACACACACACCCTCCACAAAACAGATTAGATCAGATCAGGAGAAGAGAGATGCTTTCCAGTTAAATTTGAGGAGACATGTTGTGTGGATGAAGGAGGACTGTTCAGATGACACAAGCATCACAGATGGCTGTTACACAAACAGTGGTGAGATAGCATGAGACCAGTCAATGCTAGAAAAGTAGCAATTTTCTCCAACGTAATGAGCAGAGCTTGGGACCTGGATGAAAGCTAGCTAGCTGAGACTCAATTCAGTCGAGACACAGATAATATTGGTAGGTGTGGGAAGGAATGCAAGAGGTTCTGTGACTGAGGTAGTGTCACACAGGTTCACGACTTTGATAGGTTGTTTTAGATCCACATCTAGTCCTGGATGCTGAGATAGCTGCAGTGGTTAAGAGTGTTTTCCCCCTCCTCTGCGCCTAGTGAGAAGTCTGACTATTAATTTTAGATACTGATTGTCACTTCAAGAGTTACTCCAGGCCATAGAACTTCCCCAAAACAATCCCTCAAGTGTATCTTGTCATGGGATAAAAGGGAAGGTCCTTCCATGGATTGAGAACTGTTCATTCACGCAAACCTCAATTGCTCCAAAGTTAGTGGAAAGCAAGCACAGCAAGGGTGAGAGCACCGCCAAAGATTTTTATGTAATAATTTTGAATGAAGACTCAAGTGTGTTTTGGAATAATGTATCCAGCTCAGTGGTCCCCAACCTTTTTGGTTGGCAGGCGCCAGCCGAAGGACCACTGTGGCGGTGGAGCTTCCACCAAAATGCCGCCGAATTTCGGCGGCGACGCCTTTCAATGACGCCACTTGCCGTCGACAAGCGATGTCAGCGAGAGGCGTCCCCGCCGAAATTCAGGAGCGACGCCTCTCGATGACGTCACTTGTTGGTGACAAGCGTCGTCATCAAGAGGCGTCCCCGCCGAAATGCCGTTGAAATTCGGCGGCATTTCGGCGGGTGCTCTCCCGGGGGCCAGGATGTAGGCGCATTAAAATGCCCCTATGGGCGCATCGTGTTGGGGACCACTGATCTAGCTGTACTCCAACAGAGACTCTGCAGGATGACTCCTCGTTAACGGTGATAGTTGTGTAGTGCTTTGGAAACAGAAGGAATGGAGGACATTTTCACAGCTGTTAAATAGCGTGGTTTGAAAGTTGTGGTTTATTAAGATGAGGGCCGATGGACTGGCACTGAGCGAATTACACACACAATTAAAGACTTGCATAAACTCCTGAACTCAAGCGGAATGTTTCCATTTAATTGCGATCTCCAAAATGATTTTGGTCAGTACAACTGCTTCTTAAACATATCATCAATATCAGGCTCAGGATTTTAATTACAATAAAGCAATTCACATGAAAACACTGTAAGCAACATAACATGCTTAATATTTCTTTGACAATTTTTTTCCCAAAGATCTGTACAGAATTAATGTTTGATACTACAATGCTGCTGGAACAAGATCTATCTTTTAAAACGTAAACACAAAACTCCTTTTCATCACTGGTTAACAGTTATTTATGGCACTACATTTTAGTGGTAAATAATTCTCCTTGGGGACTGAGTATGGGGTATGGGATTATATACCTGTACTTTGTAATGAAGATTCTGCTTTGCTTGTTTCATATGATTATGTGATGGAATATCAGATTACGCAATGATAAGATTCTTTTTACTCATTTAAAGTAAAAGGATAAATGTTATAAAAAATACCTTTAGTACATTGGGGATTTTTAAACTAGAGTGAATATTAAAAATATTAACCAGGAATTGAAAGTTTTAGGCCCCAACCCCAAAAGCAGTTTATCCAAATGCTTAATTTTATTCATGTGAAGAGTCTGATTGACTTCAGTTGGACTGCTTGTGAGTGCCATTAAGCATGTGTGTAAGAGTGCAAGGTTGGGGCCTTAGTACTTAGAAAGGAGAAATTGTGTTCTGCAGATAAATATTCACAGCACATAAATAAAATCTAGCTTTTTAGAATGTACACACACTGGAAAGAATATTTTCAACTAAAAAGATGTGTTTTCTTTTCTCCCTTAATAGCACATAATGTTTCCATTTAATTCAAAAGGTTTTTATTTGATCCCATCTAGAGAACTAGTTCTCCACCTGCCTGTAAACTTGTATGGAAAACAAACCTAACTCAAGAATGTCTATCAGCAGCCAGCACTATTCGGAGGAAATGAAGGCTGGCAATTGTTTCTATATACCTTGTATTAATAATAAACCTTCTCATAGAGAAGAATAGATTTTTAAATATTTTAAATGATATTTACAGCAATAAAAATTCACATTTTCACGCATTAGTGAGACTCTTTAAAATTGTACACCAGGCAGTTGTCATAGTATCTCTACTCAGGTCCCAGTAACTGTCTCGCCTTCAGCTCTCTAGTACCCAGAGACTTAAACCCTTGATAGTTGTGGCAGGAGGGGGGAGAGAAAATACGTTTCTAGCAGATTTGGACAAAAATGACAGATCTTTTCAGCCATAGAGTCCCAGCAGCAATCCTATGTCACAGAGCAATACAAGGTCATAACGGTGTATGTTTCCAAACCCATTAGATCTGTCCTGTATGTTTTGTGACAGCAGGGCCTGTTTGTAGCAACTGCTCCATGGTATGATCCTCAGTAGTCTGGAAGAACTGTACCCATCACATGGCAACAGAAAAATAGCCCTTCAGAGTGTAGCTGACCCCCGGTTCCCTTTAGTAGGCAGAGTGCGTGTCTATTGCACCAGTTTTTCCAAAGTATTGGGAAAGGATCATGTGTGTGTGATTCCTTTCATTGCTATATACACTTTTCTGATAAGTTCAATGTTTCACTGGGAAAGGTGACCTGGAGGGAGCTGCTTTTGGGCACAGAACTGGCTTCGCCAACAGACCCGACTTCATTCACCAGAAAGACACTCTCAGAGTCCTGTCCCGGCAAAGAGTCTGAGGTCTCTGAGCTGCGTAGTGTCCTCACTGATGTAGTGTCACACTGAGCCAGACCAGCACTGGTTCCTGGCAGCAGCATGCGACCCCCAGTGCTACTTTCGCTTAGCTCTGGAGGGTAGAGCAGTGTCTGTGAGGTGCTACTGATCTCCCTCAGCTCCCGGGAGATGAAGGAGGGTGAGTGGCTGGACATGGCGGAGGAGGTTCGGCGTCCATCCGCACAGTTGAAATTGTTCCCGGAGTGTTGCCTTCGAGCCCCTCCAATGCGGCAAAAGAGGCACTTGATTTTCTCTATGACTTTGCTGAGCACTGTCTTGCGGAGGAGGATGTAGACCCAGGGGTCCAGGATGGGGTTCACTGAAGCAATGCGGATGGCCTGCAAGTCGGGGTTTTGACTGACATCCTTCACTACGTCTGGCCGGTACAGTTGGTTCACAAAGACACGTACCTGTCAAGGGGAAAAGAAAGACCCATATTTACAGTTCAATCCAGCAAACTAGAGATGACATTTAAAAAAAATCAGGCTTAGCAATTGCATGTTACAACAAGGGGAGAGGTTGGCAAAGCCAAGCTTCTCATGTCATCAGCAGCTTTATTTTTGGAAAGGGCAAAGATCAAGGAATGAACTCTGCTGTAAATTGACCTTTTTTCCTTACTCTTGAGGGAAAGAACCACTCTCTTTCCCCCTCCTGATTACTGCCTACACCCCTGAAGTATCCTTGTATCCATGAACCTTTCCAGTTCATCCCTAAAGTTTTTTAATTTTCAAATCCCAGGTGGTGGTTTTTCCTTCTCTTTATAGAACCCAGAATTCAAGATTTAGACCCAAATCCTTGTATAACCAAATCTTTGCCAGCCAGGGGTACAGGAGGCCCTAGGTCAATTGAGGAGACCTAATCATTGCATATTTCCTCCAGCTAGGCTCTCATAATTGTATGTTTAAAACCAAATGAAACCCACATTACCAGCTATCAGGCAAACTGGTCTCCAGAGACAAGCCCAGAGCTGCCTAATCCCTAGTTTAGAAATATTTGTGCTGACAGCTTCCATTATTAGAGCTTCAAGGCAATGTTTTAATACCTACAACATTCTGCTTGTTGGAGCTTGTTTTAAGAAATGCTAACAGCTGCCTCTAACGGCCAGATTTTTCATTGATTAGGATGATTCCAGGACTGAGCAGAATTGTTTAGATCTTCCCAGCTGGGTCTGCATCTAGGTTTGGATTGAAAGGTGCAAAAGTAATAACCCTGAAATATTCAGGATGTTCAGTTCAATTGTTGAGATACAGAAGTTTGTTTCAATAGTGTTTCTAAGTAACCACACAGAAATTTTGTAGTGAATTAACACTTGATTGGGATCTTGTTTATCCATGGTAGCATTTGACCATTCAGACTCCTTGCTTTAAAGAGAGGGGAAAACAACAGCACAGTTCTAGCTCATTCATTAAGAGCCCTTGCAATCACTACTGTGCATAAAGTCCAGTCCAACACTAATGTCAATGAGGTTATCTTTCTAGCGACCTTAATGAGTACTGGCTTGGACACATAGAGCTTATTATGTTGAACTGTCCCAAGCTGAAAAGTTTCAAACAATAATTTTAACTAACAATCAGGACTTGAAATGTGTCCCAGGAATAGGAAAGCCATTGGAAAGCCGTTCCTGTGGAAGACTCTACCTGCTTTGCAGACACTCAGGTAAGTTTAGGCAAATCAACTTTCCTTATATATCATATCATAAATATCCAGTACCAATAATAGATTTTATGAATTCCCCTCTTTGTCTTGACTTCTGAAGTGAATGTTTGTCAGGTTTTGGGCCAGTTGGATACGGTTTCAGACAAGGGGTTTAAATGAAGCGAAGGAAAACATAAGCAAACCTCTAAAGTCATATTTACCAGAAAAGTGTGTGTGAAACAATCCAAGTCTGATGAAAAATTTCACAATTCTGTACAGTAATGTGAGGTTTGGATTGATTCTTCCTACATAAGAATTCAGGACTTGAATTCATGCCCACCAACTTTAAATTCAGCAACTTAAAAAAAAAGCCAGGTCCACCTCTTGAGTGGGAATTTGAGTCTAATATGTGTATCACTTTAAGATAGTGAGTATCTGATGGTTCCTGTGCTGTCCTGCTCAGTCTGTAGTAATCATTTTCTGAGCTATCGCTGTGTAATCTATATTCAGGAATGCATTCCTTTACCTGCTTAAAGTCAGATAATTACTAGGTAGAGATACAAGTATCAGTCAGTGTATCGCGATCAGTATAGCTACCAATTAGTTCCTCTTAAAGGGATTTTTTTTTTGGTTACTATATTAGGAAGCAAAATTGCTACCTTTTCTGACCAGAGTGGTCCCCTTGTATCACTGCTTGAAGAATAATTGAAATAAGACACTTATTTATAATGTATTTCCTCTATACATTAAAATACATAAAATGTGGCCAAATTCTACAGAATTGTAGTGAAGAAAGGCCTTCACCATTTGGCCCTGAGAGCTTGTGTTAGTGTAATAAAAGTAATCTGATTATTTAGCTTGACCACAAAGTCTGGTGGAGAATCTTACCACTAGGTGGCACCATTGTCACACTTTTAAAAGCTCCTCTTCCTGTCTCTAGTTTGAGGAAACACTGGAAGATCAGTTACCAACTATGGTACTTGCTTTGATAGAGAGAGGTACCATGAAAGACATGCCATGGGCAATTTAATGTTCTTTGAACGCATTACCAATGCCAGCCGCAAACCATGCAGACACTAAAGAGTTCTGCTGCTTAACTCCCACCCTCTGAGATGAACTTCAGCACTGGAATGCTGTCATCTCTCTTACACAGGCTCTGTGTCTGAGAAGGGGCTGTCAGAATTCCAGAAAGCAGCAGTGTTAGCTTTCTTTGACATCTGCTCTTTGGTTTTAAAAGCCATTCTTGGAAGAGTCAGTTAGTTATTTGTGTACAGAGGAGAAGAATAATGCTAATATTTAAAAAAAAAATCTAAGAAATATAAAGTTTAAATTGCCAGAGAGGATTTTTCTCCTGATCCTTTCCTCCTAGAAGATTATTTTTAAAATGCAAAGGGCTTCTTCCACAGGAAGTTCAAATATACCCTGCAAATGTATATACATCTGTCTTGACACAGACCATTTCATCTTTGCTGAAGGACTGCCTGCACTGACAGCTAGGGCTTCATAAGAGAGCATATTGTGATTAGAAGCACAGTATTTATTTTCCTTCAGCCCCTTTCAACTGACATTTATACTCCATGTAAACAAGATCAGGAAGAAATCAGCAAAGGAGGATACAGTACCACTGATACATTAAACTGATACAGCAGGGGCATCTTGAAAGAATTTGCCAAAACCACTCATAAGAAATGTGTTATTGTTCCAACTTTAAAATTTGATCTTTTTCATTCTGTTTTTACATAGCTGTAATTTTGGACCATCAGTTTAATGTGAATGATTAAAAAGTAAATGTAGTTATCAGCTAGCAGCGTCTGAACAGGAAATTCATGTACTTGACACATCCCTTTATGTTTACCTGGTAGAGCTTACTGTAATATGAGAATCTATTGTAGTGCTGATTAAATAGTTGATAATGATTTCCAATCACTAACAATGTCTGGTTACATTGCAGCAAAGCACCTTATGATGTCTATATTCCGAATAGTCCACTGACAGATGTATCCTAGGTATGTATAAAAGACACTTAATTCGGGCCTACTTTGTGAAAACTTTAGAATGTACACAGCTATTACTACATTCCCAACAAGCCTATATACCATAGCTTTTATCACAAAATCCAATGGCATATCAAACTAGTTTTACTAGTACATGCCTATACAAACTGCATGTATCATTATTAATCATATGTCTGGCAAAAAAGAAACTGAATGGATCTTCCAGTTCAGTCATTTCTTAAGTAATTGAATTAATATTCACATACAGCATCTTCTGCAGAGCAGCACTGAAGTGCATATAATGTTTTGCTGAAAAATGCTCTTTTACAAGATTGTTTGATGAAGCAAAGTCATCCTGGCCTCTTATGAACATCCAACCAATCCACTCAGTTACCTTAAGGCAATGGATTACTGTGTATCAGAACTAGTTTGACACTTGAAGTTGTCCAGTTTGAAGTTCTAATTAAAGCAAGAAGCAAACTGGGCCTGATCAAAGCCTGGCACCAGAACAGGTTTGCACTAGTTAGATTTCCTGATTACTGGAAGCAAAGAGTGGTTTTTTTAAGGTGTATTAACGAATTGCTTCTCGTGGCTGTGTTGAAATTGTTCTGAAGTTTATGCCCAAGTGATTAGATTCTCGAATCACTTGGCTGCTACTGCTTCTGCTCACACAGTGCAAGAGTCTGGTTTTTGCTTTTCCTTCTGACTAAACGTAAATATAAGTGGCAATTTCTACCCATCTGAAGTACCATCAAGTGCCTTTTATGATAGTTGTTATGCAAAATAAACAAAGGAGCAGCCCTCTACCCAGTTTTCACCTCTCCTTATAAAAACTTCCCCATATCATATATTGACATGCTATAAATAGACACCTAGTTAATAGCAAGCAGGAAACAAATTCTGTAGTTGTGTAAGCCAAATATGCTTTGTCCCACAGGGACTTAGTATTTGTCATAGCTGATCATGCCATTGCTCTAAAATCTAGTCTGCCATCTCATCTGTGGCCATGGACAGTCCTGATACTTCAGAGGAAAAACAAACAAACATTGCAAACACTGGGACAATTATAAATTAAGTTTAAAAACTCCTTTCTGGCCCCTTCAGGTATCAAATGTATGTGGTGGAATATGAGATTTTATTACCCTTACTACTTTGGCGTACCAAGCTAAATTTATTGTTAGAGAGCATTAAATGATCATGCCCTTTAAAAAAATTTGACCACCGGCAGCAATGAATTCCAAAATTTGACTATCATGTATCTTTACTCTTGCGAGAGTGTAAAAGCGAAAACACAAATACTAATTTCTACAATGTTTTCAATCAAATCCCCTCTAATATCACCTTTTCCATACCTTTGACTACCTTTACTGCCATTTTGTAAACCTTGCAATCCTTTAAATATTTCTTTTAAGATGAAGTGACCAATGATGAACTCTGATAAAGGTCTGGACACGTTTTGTATTACTTTCTATCTTATTTCCTTGATCAGACTCTTCACCATGACATCCACAATAACTTCCTGCAAGTTTAGAGCATACAGGTGTATGTGAAAGATTTAGATGATTTTTGCTAGTGTGCATTCCTTTTAGTGTTGTCGGTTCATTTTATCTGTCTTCATGCTCTTTTGTTCTCTCAAGTCCATCTAAAGTTTCTCACAATATTTCATAGATTTTATCAATCAAAGCCATTTAGTGCCATCATAAAACTTCACTGATTCACTGTCCAAATCATTAAAACATTAAAAACACTGAGCTCTGAAAGCATCCCATTATTACCTTCTGTTCACTATGATTCAGTTTCCTATTGTTTAACCATTCTTTAAATAAAGACACGACTTTATTTATTACACCATGGTTATTTCTTTTTCTGAAGTTCTTTAAAAACCTTTTATAAACCTACGTCAATAAAGTCCACTGGATCACCTTATCTATTTTATTATCTCCTGAAAGAGCTCACTCTGAGAAAGTAAGATGATATGATTCTGTCCTACAGAAGCTGTGTTGCTCTGACCCTATTAGGTTATGGTTTATTCAGCTTCTGTCACCAATAGGAAATCAGCTCATCAGAAAATTTCATAGCCACAAAGAAGCCTCTGTGTCTGCTTTATGTAACTGCAGAGTGCCACCAACAGTATCTGGATGCTGCTCCTCTTCCTTATCAGAACAGACTGTTCTGTAACAAGTGAGACCTATCAGTTCCCTCTGTAGTGAGGGCTCTAAGTTTAATCAACAGGATCTGCATTGGCTCATAAAATGTATAGGCGGGTTAATGATTTTCCAGTCTTTCTGCCCAGTGGCTGCTTTTAAAGGTATATTGCATATTCATACCTTCCCTCCACTATTCCACACCTTATTTCCTTCAGAACTCTAAGGGCAGGTCTACACACAAAGTTGTACCAGTGTCATTGAAGCAGGCCAACCTTGCAAGTGTGGATGTAGTTATAGCAGTGCAAAGGTGCTCAGACGGTTATAGCTTAAGCCTGGTCTATGCTTAAAAGTTGTTGATATGGCTACATCAGGGTGTGAAAAGAATGTTTTCCCCAACCTAGCAAACGTAGCATGGAGAGGTGGTGTTCCTACAGCTATGGTAAAACCCCTTCTGTTGGAGTCGCTTGCGCCCACACTACAAGGTTATGCCGGCACAGTGATGTGCCATAGCTATGCTATTTAGTGTAGATATGGCCTGAAACAGTTAAATCAGTACAACATCTATGTGTAGATCAGCCTTTAGGTGTTGTCTTCACTGCTAAAAAAGGTGCGTTTTTACCTCAGGGTAACTAATGTGCATGAGCTATCCTGAGTTAAAAACACAGTGAAGACCAGGCACTTTAGTTTTACCATGAGGTAAAGTAGGCAAGGCCAACCCAAGATTGGGGTATAGAGTTGACCTCCCCTCGCTTACCTTGCAATAAAACTAAAAGTGCCTTGTCTACGCTCTGTTTTTACCTCAGGATGCATGTTACCTTGAGGTACAAAGTACCACACTTTTAGCAGTGAAGACAAGACCTGAGATGGCTGCAGCACATCCTAGCCCTCTTTTCTCTTGGCACCTGCCCGCTCCCACAGTTTATGCACCAGCCTCCCACCAAAACCACTTACCCCCAAAGACCATTAATTTTGATTTTCAACAATCCAGTTGCCTTTCTGGTGGAACCACCCTCACCCCGTATGTTTTGGTTGTTCTTTCTGTAAAAGTTTCTCCATGAATCTTAAATGAAATTGAACCACATCTCTTTGTATTCGGCACTGAAACTTCTTAGTTCCGCCTCTCTATTTGGTCCTGCACGAGATTCACCCACTAGTTTATATTTAGCTTTCAGATCCTTTCTCTTGCATTTACCTATATCCCTTCCAATAATATGGTATTAAAATATTTTTCAGAGTTGTTACAATGTCAGCTTAATCTAATTAAGTATCTTCAGTCCAATGTCAGGAGGTTAGCAATTATATTACCTGAGTGTTGATTGGGTAGGAAAACAGAATAACTGCACAGTTTCTGATCTTGGGCTACACAGCTCTAAGCACAGTTCTTGGATCTGTTGTGTGCATGCACATGGGTGCACATACATTAGGGGGACCAGACAGCAAGTGTGAAAAATCGGGACAGGGGTAGAGGGCAATAGGAGTCTATATAAGAAAAAGACCCTAAAATCGGGACATCTGGTCACCCTAACACACACGCACAGTATATGCTGATACAAAAACCATGCTTTAACTGAGTCAACCTTCCAATTCTTAAGATGTTTTGCAAGACATTACGATGTCCTGCAAGCAATAACATGGCAAAGTGAGCAGTTGTGCCAGGGTGCACTGCAAAACATTAGGCTGAAGGCCAAGTGGCTGCAGCCAAAATGCCAGGATCCAGGCACAGCTGCACTTCACTGAGTTTTATACATGTTAGTAATGTGGCAAAACTGGCCTGACCCCTGCAATTATACTATTTAACTGAATAGTTCACAATCCTAGTTGGCCAATCATATTTCACCCTCATTATGTGGCTCCCTGTTATAATAACCCTGATATGGGGCTATTCCAGGATAGCTGCCACCTACAGTAAACTCCATTACAATTATCTGCATTCTAAAACCATCTCTTTCTAATAACACTCCTACCGCTCAGCTCACAAGATCCTGTTTTGGGAAGGTGGCAACTATGCATAGCCAATTGTTTTTTCTTTTAATGTATCTGAGTCAACAAGAGAAAGAAGTTTGCCAAGTTTTATTTGTAATTTTGTGTTGAGTAGCAAGCACAGACTGCGCCTCAAACTGGTATTTTTGGTATTAACTTCCCCTGGAGTTAAGGTGGAGGGCAAGAAGGAGGTGTAGTTCACTAATCAAAGGTTGGATCCTACTGCCAATGATGTCCATGGCACCAATGGTAGTAGCTTCAAGATTGGACCCCAAGTGATCTGTTCATCTGTTTCAGGAAGTTAGCCAGTCATCAGTGATCATGCCCAGTACTAATGTGATCTCTAGATTACTTAGGGCCAGATTCTGCCACTCTTACTCTAGTTAAGAAATCAACAAGAGTGCCCACAGATTAAGGCATGACTCAAGGAGAGTAAGGGTGGTAGACTCTATCCCTATGATGGTAAACTCTTCAGGACAGGGAGCTTGTTTTTGTACTTTCTGTGACGTGCACAGCACACTGTTGGTGTTATATACGTAATAACCTCGCTCTCCTCTGTGTCTTAACACAGCAACACTGCAAATACTTTAAAAATGCATCAAGCGTCCTCAAGTGCAGGCCTGTCCCAAACCACATTCACTTGCAGTTTGATTTAAAAACAGATTTTAAGATACCTTACAGTCTTGCCAGGATTTTGCTATGATATTTCTCTGAGATACTGGGGAAGCCACTCTTTTTTTTGTCGTATTTTTAACACTACAATGTCAGAGGCACCTGGAGCTGAGGATAAGCATTTATTTTTGTTATCATTCTAAATCAAAATAAGTTTAGATCACTGCCTATGTGTGTGTAATCTCATTAGAATTGTTTTAATAACTTGTGAGAGCCCAGAAAATAGAAGCCTTGTCCTACAGCCACAGACTAAAAGGAGGTGGGTGAGTTTTGCCCCAGAGGACCTGGTGGTGGGGAAGATGGAAAGGGAAGTGCAGTGTTACTTACCACCAGAGGAATGGAGCAGATGACCACAACCAGGGAGGTGGCAATAAGCAAAATGACCATCTGGATCTCTGCTCCAGCCATGCGACGAAAGCTCCTGCGCCGGCGAAAGTCAGACAAGCGGCTGGCGGTGTTGTCTGTGCCCAGGGAGGTGCGTCGCATGAACTGGCGGTGCATGCGAATCAGGGCCACACACACCAAGACATTGCAGACTACTGTGACCATGATTAGGAAGGAGCTGAAGCCGGCATACATGTAGGAGTAGGCGGCATGGGTGGCCTCCTTGGTCTTCCAGTCTATGAAACACCAAGTTTTGGGGTACTGTAAGGTAGATTTGCCCAGTCCCATGCTGGGCAGGGCACAGAAGAGCACATTGGAGACATAGATGGCAAAGAGAGTGAGCCCTGCCAGCTTCTTATCCACATAATGGTTGTAGAAATAGGCATGGTTAATGGCCAGGTACCTTTCTATAGACATGGCACAGATGATACTGAGGCCAGAGAGCCCGAAGAAAAGGAGGATGAAGGAGCTGTATTCACACAGTGCTAGTCCACCCGGCCAGCGGTTCTGCAGGTATGTGGCAATAGTGACTGGGCTCACCAGACAGGTCCCCAAAAGATCGGTGATTGCCAGCCCACACACCAGCGTGTAGAAAGTGGTCTCCTTCTGCTCCTTCCTGGACTTGCAAAGCACCACGATGGCGATCAGGTTGCCCACCACCCCAAAGATGAACATGACAGTGGGGATGGTGGGGGGCTTGCCGTCCCCATGCTCACTGGTGGAACTGTTTGCTGTTGCGTATATGGTGGTGTGGTCAAAAGACATGATGATGAAGATTCTGTTGTTGTGGGTTGTTAGGGGAGATGAAAACAAAAGTGGATCCAAAAATGCAGTTCAAAGACAAGTCCCTCCCTCTCCGTTCCCCCCAAAACGTCAAGGAACAAACTGCAGTTCAAGACAAAAGAGATTCAGTTAAAAAACCTCTGCATTTCAAGGCAAGGGGGGTGAGCTTAAAAAGCAACTGAATTCAAGAAGAAACAGACGCAATGGAAAGTGAAGCCACCAAAAAAAAAGCCTTGCAATTCAGAAAAGCCGCAGTTAATGTTTTTTCTTGGTACAGCTTTTGTTGTGGCTGCTGTTCTATCAGTTTTTGGGCAGGTTCTTGCACTTTCCAAAGTTCAGCTCGGAAACAGATCCCAGCTTCTGAGAGTGGGGACTTTCCCCCTTTCCGGTGCAAGCTGCTCTTTTCCTTGTCTTTACCCCTCAACTTTGTACAAGCAAAGTCTTCCCAATGGTCTTCCTCCAAAAAGAGGTTCAGCTAGATCCTTGAAGCATCGGCGTTGCTCTCCAAACCCTCTTCTTTTGCCGTGTGCGTCCCTGCGAGCCAACAGCTGCTGAGTCCAGTTCCTTGAGAGGTGGAAATGAGGCTTCAGAGGGGCAGAGGTGGGGACTGTCCCAGCCTCGTTCGGGACCCTTTGCGGTGGCCGCGCGCGGGGCGCTGGAGTTATAAAAGCAGCGGGCGCTGGATGGCGGTGGCAGGTGCGTGTCTCTGCTCCCAGGCGCCTCTGCTGGGTGCTGGACTGCGCGGCTGGCAGCTCGGTGCTGAGAGTCCCACTCAGCCCGGCTGTGTGAGCTGTGCCAGTGGCTGGCCCCGGGAGTTCATCCCTCCTCGGAGCATGTGCTGCCGTGTGTGTCACGCTCGCTCACAGGCGGGGCTCGCTGCGCTCCCTTCAAGTGTCTCCAGAGGGGGAGGAGGCAGAGGGGGCAGCTCCCCTGGGCTCCGCCCAGCCCCCGCGCCCGATTGGTCGGGGCAGGGAGAGCACCGCCCGTGGGCGCTACCGCCTCGCCTGCAGCAGCAGCAGCAGCAGCAGCCGCGCGGCGAGCATCTGCTCAGACGGGCTGGGCGGCAGGTTGTGCAGAGCCGCGCCTGGGACGGAGCTTTTAGGAGCACGGTGGATAGATCCCTGGGGCCGGAGGGAGACACCGCAGTGGGGCTGGGTCGGGGGGGACTGGGCATTGGGGGCTGAGGGGAGAGACCAGAGTGGGGTTGGGGGGGCACTGGGAATTGGGGCTGAGGGGAGAGACCAGAGTGGGGTTGGGGGTGGCACTGGGAATTGGGGGCTGAGGGGAGAGACCAGAGTGGGGTTGGGGGGGCACAGGGAATTGGGGGCTGAGGGGAGAGACCAGGGTGGGGTTGGGGGGTACAGGGAATTGGGGGCTCAGGGGAGAGACCAGAGTGGGGTTGGGGGTACAGGGAATTGGGGGCTGAGGAGAGACCAGAGTGGGGTTGGGGGCACAGGGAATTGGGGGCTGAGGAGAGACCAGAGTGGGGTTGGGGGGCACAGGGAATTGGGGCTGAGGGGAGAGACCAGGGTGGGGTTGGGGTACAGGGAATTGGGGGCTGAGGGGAGAGACCAGAGTGGGGTGGGGGGGCACAGGGAATTGGGGGCTGAGGGGAGAGACCAGAGTGGGGTTGAGGGGGTACAGGGAATTGGGGGCCAGGGAGGGAGACCACAGTGGCAGAATGTTAGAAAACTGGGGGACAGGGGAGAGTGACCCCTGGGTGGGGTGGGGCAGGGTGGGGACAGCAGCTGGAGGTGGGGATGGTCTCAGCGAGCGGTGGGAGGGGAGGCAGAGACAGACACTAGAGTGGTGGGTGGTTGTGGCAGGCCAGGTCCAGTAGTGACATGCATCCATTCTCCCTCCTGAGACTCCAGTGCCATCCTGCAGTCCTGGGCTGAGCAGAGAGCGTGGGAAGAAAAGGGGATTCAGGGGAGCCAAAGCTATAGGAGACACTCTCAGGAGAAAAGGAGGAAAGCAAGACTGGAGAAGTGGAGCCAGAGGAGGAGGACGAAGGGGAAGGGAAGGGGCCTGGTGATGGGACAGGAGAACCTATCCACATGCTGGCATGTCGCATGTGAGGTGTCAGCATGGTGTGTCCCAGCACTGCATTGTGAAGCACACTAGGGAGGCAGCAGTTGGCCTGACTTGAGGGTGAGACGCTTGGAGGGAAGCAAAAGGACTGGATGGTGAAGAGCAACTAGCCGGCATTCTTTAAGAGACCATTTAAAGTGGATGTGATTGGCATCATACGCAGCCCAGCCCACCCCCATTTTCAACTCGCTGTTCCTTTGCTTTAAATGTTCAGTAGCTTCCCAGCCAAGCCATATGGGATGTATTGTCTCCCAAGTCCTTTCTGTATGGTTTGGTCATGGCTCCACAGCTTGGGGAAGTTTGTCTGGCTTCCTCCGCATCTAAGAAGTACATAATTAAATCAGACCCGGGGTCTTGTACCAGTAGGGAGAAAGCAAGGCCCCTGAGTTTGCATTTCAGGTTGAGTGCTCTCCATTCCAAGTGATTGCAATGGGAGTGGAGGGCCCTCAGCACCTTGCAGGATCAGGCTGTGAAGGGCCTTCCCAAAAGTAAGTTTCTCTGTACTGAGCACTGGCAGTTTGCTCAGCAGTGTTTTATCATAGAAGCCTCACAAATTTCTGGAATGGAACTTTGGGAGAGGCCCCGTCTCTTCCTCCTCCAGGGCAACGTATAAACTGAAGATGTGCATATGGGAGGTGATGATGTGCCTTGCAATGAGGTAATATGATACCTCTGCTGATGACCATATAAGGAAATGCCTCCCATGTAAAGTTAATTTCACCTCTTGTTTATTAATGACAAGCAACTAAAAGGGATCTCACCTGGGATGGTTTCTAACAGGACGAGTGCAAGAAAAGTGACATGACATTCCAGAGTACAAAATAACAAAGCCCTACAGCAAGAGTTTCTTGTGGCATACAAGAATATCTGCCTTTAGTGTCACAAGATGCTCTCTCTACAACATGGCATGTTGTAATATATATATAATAAAATTTACCTGCATTTGGCATGAGTTCTTTATTATTTAAATATTTACTAAACTCAGGAAGGGTGTGCGTGCGTGTGTGTGTGCGCACGCACATGGGGAAAGGGTTTATATATTACTGTGAAGAACTTGTTTTATTTGGCTCAGGTTGGTAGTGGACAAAAATTGTTGCCAACTGGTTGCTATTTGGTGGCCTTTGTGAAAGGAGCAGATGATCATAGAGTTCCTGGTGCAAAAGTGTCTAGATACAGAGAGACAAATCAAACAAAAATCGCTGCTACAATAGTTCTCTCAGCAAAGGGGCATTAATGACAAGAGTTAGTACTTTCATGTCAGGGTGAAAAACATAGGAGCTGGTCTCCCAGATGTTTTAGAGGAAGGTGAAAAAGCCTGTGCCCTGAAGCATGTGGTTTATATCCCTTATTAAAAAAAAATCCCATCTGATGTAACTAGATGTTTCATTATGATATAAATGTCTAATCATTTTTGAATCCAATGAGTTTGGCCTTTCTGAAACGTGGCAGTGAATTCCTCAGGTTAATTATGAATTGTGTAAAAAAGTATTTTGCTTTATTATCAGTTTGGTTAAGGCACATTGACACAGTAGACAGGGTGTGTGTGTGTGTGTGTGTGTGTGTGTGTGTGTGTGTGTGTGTGTGTGTGTGTGTGTGTGTGTGAGAGAGAGGGAGAGTTTATGTGTTGGAATGGGACACACTTCTGGGGATAGATGACCAGTTTTCAGTGGTGAGTCTGCATACATGTCTGTGGTGTAAGGAAGGAGCGTAATTTGTGGTTCAATCACTTCAGTTTCTAGTGCTGTCAGTCTGGCATATTCAAATACTAAATTAAATTTCAGAATAAAATAAAAAGCTTTCTGTAGTACACTTTATATAACTAAATAGCTGAGACTAACTGATGTTGGTCTTCCTGTTGGGAAAAAAACCACACCAAATTAAACTATTTATGTGCCTTTCAAGTTAAAAGTATGACAGCTCTTCCTCCTTGCACCTGCAAAATCAAGTAAAAAATAAGTTATTTTTCGCTGTTGTTAAGGTGTGATAGCAAAATGATATGTTATGGCAGCACAGCAAAATTGTGTGTGCGTATGTGTGTGTGTGTGTGTGTGTGTGTGTATACAGGATTTGCCTGAGAAGGCAAATTGATAAAATCTTAGGCATCTTTTTATAAACAATTAAAAATATTTGAAAACTAAGGCGTAGCACAGCGACTGTTTTTCTTAATTTTTTTATTGCTTTTTCAATAGATTTTCAGGGCTGCCCAAAGGGGGGACAAGTGGGGCAATTTGCCCTGGGCCCCGCAGGGGCCCCCATGAGAGTTTTTCAGGGTCCCTGGAGCGGGGTTCTTCACTGTGCCGGGTCTTCGGGGTAATTCAGTGGCGGGGGGGCCCCCCGCCGTGAGTCTTTGGGGCACTTCGGCGGTGAGTCCCGAAGCGGAAGGACCCCCCCGCTGCCGAATTGCCGCCGAAGCGGAGCCCCCTGCCGCCGAAGACCCCAGGCCCCCTGAATCCTCTGGGCGACCCTGTAGATTTTTAATCTATTGAAGGAGGAGACATCCTGTTTTTCCTGATCAACAGAGACTTCCCGCACAGATAGGGTGATCAGATGTCCTGATTTTATAGGGACAATCCTGATTTTGGGGTCTTTTTGTTATATAGGCTCCTATTAACGTAGAACCAAATATCAGTGCACAAAACACCCCTCAAAGATACAGAAGTCACTAAACTACCCTTGGAAAATGCTACTTGCTCTCTGAATAGGCCTTTTCTCTGGCAGCATAAAGAGGCCTTAAAGTGGATGTAAGTGCAGTGCAGGGGTAGCAGTCACTACTAGCATAGGGAATGAGGAGACATCCTGTTTCCCCGATCAACAGAGACCTCCTGCACAGATAGGGTGACCAGATGTCCCAATTTTTGGGTTTTTTCTTTATATAGGCTCCTATTACCCCTCCATTCCCATCCCGATTTTTCACACTTGCTGTCTGGTCACCCTATGCACAGAGTCCATTTATAGAATCTAAGCACAGAAGAACAATTTGTTCTTTAGTGCTTCCTCTCTGTTTCACTTCCTGCTTATTATGAATCTGATCATATGAGATGTTGAGATGGTTGCCCCAACTCCACTTGACATACAGAGGGTGCTCAGATCCTTCATCTCTCTCTCTCTCTCTCTCTCTCACACACACACACAGAATTGTGCAAGAAAATAGACACATATGTGTCAGTCTTAAAGAGTTTGTAAAATGCAGGGGAAATAAGAGAAGTGACTGAAAAAGCCATCAGAAGTATACTTTTGAATGCAAGGATACTAAAATCAGCTTCTAAAATGAATATTGTTCTTTTACTAGAACATCCCATGTGACAACATATTAGAAAACAGTCATAAAATAACAAGACCAATTACACACAGATTTGCTTTATCTTGTTTGTTCATTGTGTGAAGACTTGCAAAGCATTAGAAGAATTTAGAAGTTTTAGTAAGCTTGAAACCAAGCTGGAATTTCCTTTTGAACTCACTGTTCTGATTCCTTGTAATACTATCAAGATGAAAATCATAACCACACAAAAGATTTAAAAGCTGAAGAGGAAAGAAGAGGCTTAAAGTGGAACTGAAAAAATTGAAGAAATTCCACTTGCAACATGAACAATCATCAGGCCACAATGACAGTGTCATGCATTTCATAAACAGGTAACCACAAGAGAGTCTTCTGTCTATGTGGAAATCACTAGAGTGACTAAATATAGTGAATAAAAAGCAGCAGAGATAATAATAAAAAAACGTTGTTAGTATCAAGGGCTAAACTAGAAAACAGTGGCACCTATGCACCTTCTAGTAATTCAAATGCCAGCTGCTCTTTGAGTACAAATAAATCAAATACACTCAAATATGTATTTGCATGTATAATTATCAGACTGCCACATGCAAGAAATAAGGTGCAGATTTCTAACGCTGATGGTAATTAACCACTGGAGCAACTTATTTAGTGATGTGGTAGATTCTCTATCACTTGCAACCTTTAAATCAAGACTAGATATTTTTCTAAAAGATATGCTATAGCTCAAACAGAAGTTCTGGGCTTGATGCAAATTATCTGAGATTCTTTGGTCCGTGTTATGCAGGCAGTCAGATTAGATTACCATAATGGTCCCTTCTGGCCTTGTGTTAAAATCTATGAATGTGCCTTTGTGCCTGTGCATGTTTTTGCTGTTGGAGCTTAGGTGGTAATGTTGAAAAAGTGTTGATTACAAGAAATAAACCAATTTGCATGTAATAGGAATGACATCTTTGCATTTTAGTTCTAGTTAGTTTCCTAGTATGCTTCCTTAAAGAAATAACCAAACCAAACCTTCACTCTGATCTAGGTGCTGATGGAAGTTAGAAGCTTGTTTGCACTGACGAGAGCCAGGTGCAGTGTAAGCAGATCTGCTATATAGTGTCTACCTACAGCCCTGCCATTGTTTTTGAATCATGATCTTCACTACTGATCTTAACTTCTTGGGAACAAAGAGAGCCAATTAAAGAAAATGGTCTGGTGGTTTGCAATACGGACAAAGTATCAGAGGGGTAGCCGTGTTAGTCTGGATCTGTAAAAGCAACAAAGAATCCTGTGGCACCTTATAGACTAACAGACGTTTTGCAGCATGAGCTTTCGTGGGTGAATACCTTGCATCCGACGAAGTGGGTATTCACCCACGAAAGCTCATGCTGCAAAACGTCTGTTAGTCTATAAGGTGCCACAGGATTCTTTGTTGCTAATACGGACAAAATGTCCACAAGAAACTAGGATGTATCTACTACATGCATTTTCAGCAGAGATGAAAATCAAAACCTGCTGTTAGGACACCAGTGGTGAAAATTTTGTGCCTCCTAGCATCATGTCTTTTTTTGTGTGAGCAATTTTAGTTTATATTGAAGATTGGCAGCCTCTAAAACTCTGGTAATATAATATAAAGGCCAAAATGTTAAAATGTGGGTGTTTAAATTTAATCTCAAACCCTGGAAGCAATTATGCAGGTGCTTAATTATATTAAGGTACATAGGCTGATTGAATCCAATGTGCATCAAGTTGAGCACCTGTGTAACTGTAGGATGGGAGACTTTGGCACCAAAATCCATTTTTAGCCACCTAAGCAGGTGGCTTGATTTCTAGCAGTGCTAAGCATTTCAATAGCAGTTGCTAGTCATCTGTCAGGCCACAAGAACCTAAATATGGACATAGGTGCTCAACTTTGGCCAGCCAAGTCTGAAAATCTCCCCATGCTGTGAAGCACTGCATACTCTCTGCTCCCACTGAAGACTCCAAGGGTTCATCTGTGCTGCAAAATATACAAACAAAAACCTTATGGCAGCAAGTGTCAGAGCCTGGGTCCATTGACTTCAGCTCATGCTAGGGGACGAAAAATAGCAGTGTAGACATTCCCACTTGGGCTCCGAACCCGTCCTGCCTCGCGCCCTGCTGAGTCAGAGCCTGAGTTCCAGCCCGAGCAGGAACATTGACATGGCTATTTTAGTCCTGTAGCATAAGCCCCACATGACTGAATCAGTTGACCCAGACTCGGAGACTTGCTGCTGAAGGGTTTTGTTCCTGCAGTGTTTATATACCCTGAAGGTATATCTTCCCTGCACAGTTAACCCCGCAGATTGGGACCTAGGTCTCAGCACCTAGGTTAGCCTAGGCTAGGTACCCCTCCCCAGAGCGAAGCTCTACCCACTTGCCCATGTATGTCTCGGGACATATCCCAGGCTTCTTTGTTCTGAGCTGCGCTAGGATTTTTTCCAGTCAATTGTGGGAGAACTTGTCTGTTCTTCGAGGTGAACTGTGGGAAGGCATTGGAGGACTATCAGCACTTGAGTGATATTGCCTGAGTCCTCACTACAAAGTGGGTAGGTTCCAGCCCAAGTTAAACCGGAGCCCCTTTTCTAACCCCCCCCAGCCAAATAAGCTAGTTCAGGCTTAAAGCACCTCCAGTCATGGGTCAGAGGTTTTTTTATGTGATGGTTAGGGAGTTTGGGGTAAAACCTGGTAAAAGCATGGGTTACCTGTGCAGTGAAGACTTACTGTACATGCTAAGGGTGCTCAGTAACTCTCATGAATTGCTTAGCACTTGGAAAAAATCAGGCCCCTGACATGTAAAATTTGGTTTATGGAAAGTTTATTTTCCCCTTTTTTGTTTTTAATTTTTGTAGGGCTAGTTCTAATATAGTAACATATTTTCCTTTCTGGCATATATATAAAAAGTTATTTATTTTTAGAAAAACACATACAACATTGAGACATAATATTACTAACGTTAAACCTAGATGCTGAAATAAAATTGTTATATAATGTAAAAATAACAGAGTATGGAAATACTACTCTGAATCAAATCTTATATAATAGTCTTTCTTTGGTTCATCAAAAGGCAAGAAAAGTGCATTTAAAGAGTAACTAGAAAACTCATACAAAAGAAGCTGGGAAATCCTGTGCAACATTCTCAATGGATCCAGCATTGTAAGTAGGTAAACATTTTAACTTCAAAATCTATTGTATGTTCATCAGTCATCATATTTCTTGCCAAAACAACATATTTAGTTTAGTAGTATTAAGGATTTTCCAGAATCTATCTATCTATAAAAGTAATTTCTGGAATAGATCCTTGACATTTACTCCAGCAGATCTGGTGAGTTGGGGATTCCCCCAATGAGGGGGAATCCCTGGGTGATTATGCTCTCTCATTGTGGGTTCCTTCTCATGACTCCTAAGGTAGTATAGAAAGCCAGCCAAACTCTGACCAGAAGAGCAAGCATGGCTGGTGCACTGTTGCATTCCAGTCATTCTTTCTCAGGTGGGAATCCTCTGGAAGTTTGTTACCAGCTGGCAGAATTTAATGCAGTTCCAAGGCTTTTCTAAATTATCCCCAAGCCCGAATCTGCTCACAGTAGTCCCAGGCCACTTTTCAGCCACTGTTGCCTCCTCTTCTGCAGCTGCTCTGAGTAGCTGTGGATCTGTCTTTCTATCTTTAAATATGGACAAACATCTATTAGATTAAACAGAACATGAGCCACAGAGGAAGTGTGTGATTGTCATTTGAAAGAAATGTACACACCCAAGACAGATATATTTGCATAACTCACACATTTTGAATTTCCTTTTGCCAACATAGGGTCAATAGTGTGTTACATAGCACCTTGTCACTTGTGTTAATGGCATTTTTTGCTCACGTCTGTGGCATTTTTTTATACTGTGATGAGAGTGACTTTATCTCTATTTGAAATTGATTTTTGTGACTGCAGCTGTACTCTTTTTCACTTCTTAAAAAAAGGTTAAAGAAAACCCCCACAACCAAATGTCTTTAAAAAAAACCATAAAATGAAACTGGAAAAAGTATCTATGTATGTACATTAGCAGTTAAAGTTGCATTCCTTTAATGAATTGTCCTCTGTCAATTTGCATGGAACTGTATGGATTAAATTAGATTATCCCTTTGCTCAGATGCAGCTCCCCGGTCTATTTGTAAACAAAGGTACCTTTGAAAACATATTGTATGATTTGTTAGATTTGACAATGGTTGTGTTCCTTTCAGATGACTGCAGCATATATATTATTGTAATGAACTAACAATAATAATAATTAGCATTTAACATAACTTCTTCCCATTTCAAAGTCCTGTGCAAAATATTAACTCATTAATGATGCACACTAGATATATCAGACACCGTCCATGCTGACGAACACATTAAGGGACAAATTCTCTTCAGGCATAATCTGTCACAGAGCCGTTAATGTCAATTAATGTGATTTTTTTTATAATGGCCTGTTTTCATGAGGGACTTTAGTGTGAAATGTATACATTAATAGCTGATAAAATGTTATGATATGTTATTTTTCCCCAGGATATTTTAAATTGATTTTATTGCATTTATTTCATTTTATTTAACAACCTCCTTGTGGGTACAACACTTTACAGTCGTGGTGAGGGAAGAACCAATGGCAGGAGGGAGCCATTTGCTTCAGAGGCTTGATTAGGGATCTGCAGAGTTCAAGACTGTTTCCCATGGATCCTCTTCACTTCCTGTTCTGTGAGGCTGCCTCCAGTTCAGGGACTTCAATCAAATCTGTAACTTTTCCTCTCCTGTGGGATGGGATAATTCAATGGTCAGCTCTTCCTGCTTTGAGGAAGAAGCTCCAACTCTTTTATTCCATTTGAAAGAATCAAGTTGAAATTGTAAAATTATTGGACCAAATTCAACCTGTTTTATGCCCTGTGCAGCCCCAGTGGAGTCAGTGGATCTTCACAGGTTGTGAGACAGGCCTTTGGAGTCAGGAAGCCATTTATGAAGATGACCTTGGAGTCTCCTGAAGTTGATCATACTATAATACTTTTGTTATATTCATTTACTTGGTCTTTCACATTAGGCTTCCTTTTTTCACTTAACACTTCCCCTGAGAAATAAGCATACCCCTTCATGGAAATCCCTGTCTCTAGCCAGGGGCACCATTTCAGATTTTGGCAGGGGCGGGGCAACTTGAACCATGATTCCAGGGGCTACTTCGGCACTTGAAAACTCTAGTTTTGTGGCAGATAACTTAGCAGTTAGCTGACAGGAGCCCTGTGTCTAATTCCTATATAAACGAAAGAAAATTAAATAAATATTAGACCCACTCAGCTCTAATAATAACATGTTTTGACATCTTGTGGCAAGTCACTTAAGGGACACTGGCTAGGTTTAAAATGTTAACATATTCTTACTAACTCTGCAGAGAGAGAGACCACATGAGGACTCCTGAGTTCTATCTCAGCTCTGAGAGGGGAGTGGTTCTAGTGAGTTACAGTGGGGGCAGATGCATCTGGATTCTATAGAAGAACATCAGAGTGGCCATATGGGGTAAGACCAATGGTCCATCTAGCCCCGTATCCTGCCTTCCAACAGTGGCCAATGCCAGGTGCTTCAGAGGGAATGAACAGGACAGGTAATCAAGTGATCCATCCCCTGTCGCCCATTCCCAGCTTCTGGCAAACAGAGGTAAGGGACATGCAGAACATGGTGTAGGGTCCCTGCCTCATAGCCATTGATGGACCTATCCTCCATGAACGTATCTAGTTTTTATTGGAACCAAGTTATACTTTTTACCAGAGGATGTTGTGAAGGCCAAGAGTTCCACAGGTTGACTGTGAAGAAATACTTAACTTTGTTTGTTTTAAATCTGCTGCCTATTAATTTCATTGGGTGATCCTGGTTCTTGTGTTATGTGAAGGAGTAAATAACACTTCCTTATTTACTCTCTTCATCCCACTCATGATTTTATAGACCTCTATCATATCCCCCCTTAGTTGTCTCTTTTCCAAGCTGAAAAGTCCCAGTCTTTTTAATCTCTCCTCATACGAAAGGTGTTCCATACTCCTAATCATTTCTGTTGCCTTTCTCAGTACCTATTCCAATTCCAATTTTTGAGATGGGGCAACCACATCTGCACGCAATATTCAAGATGTGAGCATGCCATGGATTTATATAGAGGCAATATGATATTTTCTGTTTTATTATCTATCCTTTCCTAATGATTCCCAATATTCTGTTCACTTCTTTGATCGAGCAGATGTGTTCAGAGGACTATCAACAATGACTCCAAGATCTCTTTATTGATGGGTTCAGCTAATTTAGACCCCAACATTGTGTTTGTATAGTTGGGATTATATTTTGCCATGTGCATTACTTTGTATTTATCAACATTAAATTTCATCTGCAATTGTGTTGCCCAGTTACCCAGTTTTGAGAGATCCCTTTGTAACTCTTTGCAGTCTGCCTGGGGCTTAACTATCTTGAGTAATTTTGTATCATCTGCAAATTTTGCCACCTCACTGTTTACTCCTTCATTTATGAATATGTTGAACAACATTGGTCCCAGTACAGACCCCTGGTGTCAAGTATCAGAGAGGTAGCCGTGTTAGTCTGGTTCTGTAAAAGCAGCAAAGAATCCTGTGGCACCTTATAGACTAACAGACGTTTTGCAGCATGAGCTTTCATAGGTGAATGCCCACTTCGTCGGATGCAAGAGTGGAAATTTCCAGGGGCAGGTAAATATAAGCAAGCAAGAAGCAAGCTAGAGATAACGAGGTTAGATCAATCAGGGAGGATGAGGCCCTGTTCTAGCAGTTGAGGTGTGAAAACCAAGGGAAGAGAAACTGGTTCTGTAGTTGGCAAGCCAATCACAGTCTTTGTTTAATCCTAAACTGATGGTGTCAAATTTGCAAATGAACTGAAGCTCAGCAGTTTCTCTTAGAAGTCTGGTCCTAAAGTTTTTTTGCTGGAGGATGGCCACCTTAAGATCTGCTATTGTGTGGCCAGGGAGGTTGAAGTGTTCTCCTACAGGTTTTTGTATATTGCCATTCCTAATATCTGATTTGTGTCCATTTATCCTTTTCCTTAGAGACTGTCCAGTTTGGCTGATGTACATAGCAGAAGGGCATTGCTGGCATATGATGGCATATATTACATTGGTGGATGTGCAGGTGAATGAACCGGTGATGGTGTGGCTGATCTGGTTAGGTCCTGTGATGGTGTTGCTGGTGTAGATATGTGGGCAGAGATGGCATCGAGGTTTGTTGCATGGATTGGTTCCTGAGCTAGAGTTACTATGGTGCGGTGTGCAGTTACTGGTGAGGATATGCTTCAGGTTGGCAGGTTGTCTGTGGGCGAGGACTGGCCTGCCACCCAAGGCCTGTGAAAGTGTGGGATCATTGTCCAGGATGGGTTGTAGATCCCTGATGATGCGTTGGAGGGGCTTTAGCTGGGGACTGTATGTGATGGCCAGTGGAGTCCTGTTGGTTTCTTTCTTTGGTTTGTCTTGCAGTAGGAGGCTTCTCCTCTGGTGGACACCACTATTTACCTCTCTCCATTTTCACCATTTATTCCTACTCTTTGTTTCCTATGTTTTAACTGGAGTGCCCGCCAGTGCTTTCAGGGTCATCTAACAATACTTAATTTACTTTAATGACAAGCCTTTTGTTATTTTAATCACCCTGCCTCTGTTTATAAAAAAAACTCCTTGCCCCCAAAGGCTGTGCTGCTCCCAGGTTCTGAACTCATCACATATTCCACTCAAGCTGTGTTGCAATTAAAAGTTCCATCTGGGGCTAGGGCAAGTAGACCTCTGGTATGAAATTCATGGCACCCCTGAGAATGGCATCCTCCAACTCTGTGCTGGTGAGTGCACTCTCTCTTTGTTGTCAGGAAAAGCACGAAGGCTCTCCTTGTTAATTTTCAAAGGCTGCACTGCCTCCCTCTCTGCGGTGGCACTGAACTTGTCTACAGCAAAACTAGTGTAGTTCCTCTGTTAAGGGAGGGCAGGATCCTTTTAGCCTCTACTGAGCATGCATTCTATTTGCACAACATGGAGACCAGCTTGGGCATAGGGTGATGGCCAGCTGAAGGAGCTGTATTTACAAGGATTTTCTGGTTACTGCCTCTTATGTGTCAGGGGGTGTAACGGCTGTGGAGGCTACTCTAGCTATTAGGCTTGAGTAGCAGATCTAGAGAAGCATTATTCTTTCCACATTCCTTTGAAGAATTCCTCAGCAGTCACCTGAGTTACTCAAGACAGGGCCCTGGGAGCAGGATTTTGCCCCTTTTATAAACACTTAGTATCACAATCATTCAACAAACACTTGGTACAATGATTTCAAGGGCCACGGTAACTGACTGCATGCTGCACGAGGCCCAGTATTTTACCTCCAGCATTGCACCATTAAAGTCTCTGTGCCTGGGAAAAGGAACATGTTCCTATAATCAGTGTGTTACAAAGTATCGTTACTAAGTCTGCAGGCCAGGTTAGAGAAGTTAGAGAAGCTATTCGTACTCATTTGAGAATGCCTAATTCTATGGGAGTGACTCATACATTAGGTGAGTCGGTTACCTTTCACCAGGAAGATACTGTCTAAAAATAGCTGAAATAAACACCAGATTTATTCAGCTTGTAGCAAAAGGCAAACTGTGTCATCTGGAACTGCTGGGTGGTTTTGTTCAAACTCTGTTACAGTGTTGTTCTCCACTTTAAGGAATCCATTCCTTGCATGTAGACTCTCTCTTGCTCCAGCAGAGGGTAGTTTATCCTCTAGGTCGGAAGTTAGGCGTATTAAAAGAACGATCAGAAAAGGTAACTACTTACTCCCACCTCCCTGTACTAGGGATTTTTTGGATTTTTTTAGGGAAATAAAAACAAACACCAGTGAACGGAACTCAACAAATTAATACATACAAATATATTGCTAGCTACTGTATGTTCCCAAGCTGGCATTGGAAAGGCAATCAAGTTCAACATAAATCCCATATCTGTCCTGCTACTAGACATTTCATATGACCTGTAGGAGGATTTGCTATATTTTGCTTCATATGCTGACACTAGTTTCATCATCAGCCACTGGCGCTTATGAGCTGGGTATAGTCCTTAAACTTTATTTGGCAGCTGGTAAAATTCACAGAATTTGAATGTTTGTTTTATATTTGATGAATAAATGTGATCACCCTAACTTAAACATATTTATTCAGTCTGTTTTAAACAATCCTATGTGCATGGGAGCGACGATGTCACTACTTCTAGTGGCCTTTTACTTTAGGGGACATTTGGTTCCAGAATGCACCTGCAGTCAGATGATCTCAAGCATATCCCTTGATCTCAGCTGCTGGTGAGCTCTTTCCTGGTTCAGTAGACCCCTCTAAGACTAAGCAGCCAACAAGGATGTAGGCACCAGCGTCTGTGGGCATGGCTTTTCTAAAACGCAGCAGAAATAGAGCTGAGCAAATCCACCGGTAGAGCAAGGTTCTTACGTCCACAGAGTCCCTGAGGAATTGGAGAAGAGATTGTGGAGTAGATCTGCTGCCACTGTGTGGCTTGGGTAGCGAGGGATAATTCATCTTCCTCCCCTACCCCCAGTATTGCATAGCTGAGCTGGGAACAGGATTCGCTCCAAAGTTCAGGTCCACTGGTAAAAGAGATATGGGAAGAGGAGACACCGGCAGCTCCTTCAGTTTCTGGTAGGGGGTAGTAACGGCTGAGGTGCTCTACCCTTAGATTAAGGGGCGAGAGTAGGTTGCAAGCCTTCTTCCTGCCACTATAGCATGAAGCCTCCTTACTCAGTCTTTGCTCAGGACAGCCGCACATGGCCTCTGTACAACACCTCACAAAGGTTACCTCATTACCATAGCTGGGTCCAATAGGAATTCTGGCTTTAGAGTAGCAGTTCTCAAACTTCATTGCACCATGATCCTCTTCTGGCAACAAAAATGACTACATGACCCCAGGATGGGGGACTGAAGCCTGAGCCTGACCGAGCCCCACCGCTCTGGGGGTGAGGCAAAGCCGAAGCCCAAAGGCTTTAGCCCCAGGCGGGGGGCCTGTAACCTGAGCCCCACCACCCAGGGATGAAGCCGAAGCCTGAGCTCTGCCACTCGGAGCTGAAACCAGTGGACTTCACCTTCGGCCCCAGGCGGTGGGGCTTGGGCTTGGGCTTCAGCCCTAACAAGTCTAATGCCAGCCATGGTGACCAGGGCCAGCTCCAGGCACCAGCTTAGCAAGCAGGTGCTTGGGGCGGCCACTCCAGAGCAGGGCGGCACGTTCAGGTATTCGGCTGCAATTCGGTGGAGGGTCCCTCACTCCTGCTCGGAGCAAAGAACCTCCTGCTGAATTGCCACAGATCGCGATCGCGGGGGTTTTTTTTGTTTTTTTTTTTGGCTGCTTGGGGCGGCAAAATCCCTGGAGCCGGCCCTGATGGTGACCCCATTAAAATGGGATTATGCCCCACTTTGAGGTCCCGACCCACAGTTTGAGAGACCCTGTTTTAGAGGGAAAGGGTGGGTGCTCTTTGAGCCTGACAATAGGAAGCTGGATGGGGTGCTGCACTTGCTCCACACAGGTCTCTGCAAAACCTTGGGCTAGGCCTGCACCTACAAAAGCTGTCAGTACAGACACTAATAAGCCCCTCTTTTCATTTCAAGGCGCGTCACAGTCAATCCCCATCCTAGGTAGCGTCTCTCATTTGCTGTAGAGCTGTTGGCAGTCTTTTCATCAGCCCACAGGGCCAGCCTTCATTGTCCACTTGTTAAGTTTTCAAACAAACACGTTTGTGTGCTTTCTCCCAGGCTGCCCATCACACTTGGGAAGTCCTTCCTGTAAACATGTGGAAAGCTACCTCATTAGCCTCCTATAAATCCCTCCTCCAACCTCCCCTTCGCCATTATGTCCACAAAAAACTTGACAATTGTTAGGTTGCTGCAGTACCGAGACCACTGCCTGCCACCAATATTGTTACATTATATTCCCTCATCTATCTGTTGTCTCTTGTCATGTACTTAGATTGTGAACTCATTGGGCCATGGTCCTTTTCTTCTGTGTGTGTACAACAGAGGTCCTAGTTTATGAATGCTAACCACTACTAATAATGATATGTCACTTAATTAAATAACCAATGCTTAGTGCTTTATTGTACATAGTTTAAGTGATTCAAAAACATGAACTAATGAGCTCATCTTTTAATTCTGAATTCCAATTTCATTTGCTCTGAAAAATAAAAATTTGAAATACCCCTTTAACACTCTTGTAACTAGGGTTATGCTGTGTCCATGGAAATAATTTCACAGCCAGTTTGTGCTCGCTGTTAATATCACTCAGACAAAGTTTTCACTGTGGTGGATGTGACTATATGTTTGTTCTGTTTTTTAAATATTATATCTGAGTCAGTCATGCTTGTAAAGTAAAGTCTGGTGGTCTCCTTTTGCTTCCTAGACAAATGTTAAGGATTTTTTTCCCTACCCTTACTTTGAGTGTAAATCCAGAGATACCAATTTAAATTGTTTTGTTTGTTTGTTTTAATTTAAAGTCATTATTCCCAAAATAAATCAAGGGGGTTGATAAAGGATCTAAAAGTCTTGTCTTTTGGGTGACACTGCTATTAGCAAAAATTACTACTTTGATTATATTATATGGTAACGGTAATGTAAAGTAGTCCTATATAAGTTGTCAAATCACACTCATATATAACAAATAAATACCTAGATATCATTTTTTATTAGCGTGACAGTATTTCCTAGAGGCCCCAACCAAGATCAGATCCTGCATTGTGCTAGGTACTGTGCAAACACAGTAAGAGACAGTCCCTGCTCCAAAATGATTACAGTGTAAATATACATGAGACAGGTAGGTGAGACAATATCTTGTTATTGGACCAACTTCTCTTGGTGAGAGTGACAAGCTTTTGAGCTGACACAGAGTTCTACTTTGAGACAGACTACGTATGGGACGGGAAACAGGTGATTTGTCCAAACTCACACAGCAGGTCAGTGGCAGAGGCAGGAATCTAGTCTAGGTCTCCTGAGTCCTGGTCCAGTGCCCTACCCACTGACCAGCCTGCCTTTCCAGAGAGCCAGACCGAGCTAGCTGTAGTGCTGTTTTAAGGAATTTAGGCCATGTTTTATATTAAGGTACCATTGTAAATGGTTAATAGCTATTATAAGCATATTATAGATGTGTTGCATTATTGCTGGGTTATAAGCACATCAGTTAAAGGTGTTCTAGACCAGTGATTCTCAAACTTTTGTGCTGCTGACCCCTTTCACATTGCAAGCCTCTGATTGCGACACCCCCCCCCATAAATTAAAACCACATTTTATATATTTAACTTTATATATTAAACATTATAAATTCTGGAGGCAAAGCGGGGTTTGGGGTGGAGGCTGACAGCTCATGACCCTCCCTGTAATACCCTCATGTCCCCCTGAGGAGTCCCGACCCCCAGTTTGAGAACCCCTCTTCTAGACAGTTATAAACAACCTACTGATATATTGCACTCTATAATGATTAACCAATTCTTAAAACACATATGAACTATTTATAAGCTATTTATAAATGGAATCTTAATATAAAGCATGACGGGTATTTATACTGCTGATCACTGCAGCAGCTAGGTGTTGTAATACAGTCAAATAAGCGACTCAAACCAAACTGAGCTTCATTTTCAATGGAAAGGCAGTCAGAATGTTTGCCATATGGGTGAGGGATGTTTGGTTCATTGTAAAGGTACTCTTAGCATCTAACCACACCCTTTGATTGTGACAACCTGAACCTCCACCTGTCAAAAGGAATCTAATTTTCCAAAAGCTAAGTGTACCTTGATTTGTGTACTTTGGGCGTCTCTGTGCCCTTTTCACTCTTATTTTAGCAGTTAGGTGTAACACTGATTTTATATGTGTGCACGTTTCAGACCAACACAAGATGACGTGTTATCCAACTATTCTTAACTAAACACTCAGAGGATCCAGCTACTCAATGTAGCAGTAACAGTTTGGGTATCATATATTGAAAGTGCAGATTACACTCAGTACAGATAAAGATTTAGGCCTGTGTTATATAATGCAGTGCTGCTGAGTCCACCATAGTTTTGAGTATGGATCTCAAAAAGCTGGTTGATTATTAGGGCCTGAATTGTCTCCCAAGAAACCTGGTTTGTGCTCTTCCCTGGCTCTGCATGAGGGACGGGGCGAAAGCTCTTTCTGCTGCACTGTCTCCGCTTACCCCCCTGTACTTTGTTTCCAGCTGGAAGAGCTCTGTAGGACACAGGGGTGGAGGCTAGGGGCAGGTGCACTATGTGCACTGTACTACCCTGGAAACAAGCAGGCATGCCCCAGAAAAAGCAAATAAACCTCAGAATGAATTAAGCTTTGCACCAAGCTCTGTGTTGTGGGAAATCCCTTTAGAGGTGCTGACGGGGGGAAGGAAGGAACAGAGCCTCTCTTTGGATGGTCCTGGCCTCTCTCAGTCTCAGAGGATTATGCCACTTTGCAGCCTCTCTTTAATTTTTTGCATGTAGCTTCTCCCCTATCTCTAATACACTCATTCAAATAAACTCCAGTCACCCCTAGTTGAACAGCTGCCCGAACTAATAATGAAAGATCACATAAAAGACAGCTGGAAAGAACGTGTATGACATGTGTCTCATTTCACTGACACGTATGCCACAGAATGCTGCAGCCCTGACTGCCTAGAGCTGCAATGCACATTAAACCCACAGGCCAAACCAGATCCTTGGGTGATGTGAATCAGCTGAAGTCATGGAGCTACATCACTCTACATCAGCTCAGGATTTAGCCCACTGTCCTTGTTCACATGCATTTACAATCTACATTAAATATAACATGAAAGAGATGGTAGAAACAGCTGAGGTGCTCTACCCTCAGATTAAGGGGAGAGAGTAGGTTGCAAGCCTTCTCTGTGCTACTATAGCATGAAGCCTCCTTACTCAGGCTTTTCTCAGGACAGCAGCTTGTGGAGGTCCACATGGTGGTCCATGTGGTGTTGGTCAGGTTGTGAAGGAGACAGAGATGCTGTGGGAGACAAGATAATGAAAGTCTTTGCCAGTGCTGAATGTGAAAGTATGGAAGTGGTGGTAAAAGGAAAAATAGCAAATGTAGTGAAGCAGTTAATGGACAAAGCTTGTCTCTTAGGTGCATTACCTGGGTTCTGTCTTGATTCATTTCTTCTTCATCCACTAATCCTGACACTTCTTCCCCTAGACTGTCTCCAAAAGCTAGCCTTTCCTCTCCAGCTGCACTGCTAAAACTTTCAGATAATCTGGATTATTGTAGCCTTCCTTTCTCTTGCCTCTTCATAGATTATTGGGGTTGGAAGGGACTTTAGGAGATCATCTAGTCCAACCCCCTGCTCAAAGCAGGACTAATCCCCAAATGGCCCCCTCAAGGATTGAATTTATAACTCTGGGTTTAGCAGGCCAATGTTCAAACCACTGAGCTATTTCTTCCCCCACTTCACTTTGCAACTCTCCAGTTAAGCCAAACTGCCACTGCTAAAATCATCATCATCCTGCTCTGACAATAACACCCCATCTTTGAATCTCTTCACTGCATGTCTTAACTGTTACAAGTGAAACTCCCCAGACTTATTTTTAATTCCCTACACAGCTTTTCCCATGCTTCCCTTTTTGCTCTCAAACCCACTTGCTTTCCCCATTCTGGGCGTCACACTTTCTTTCGCATTGCTTCCTATGTTGCCAGTTCCTATCTGTGAAGTCCCCTCTCTCTCTTATGTCTGAAATCCCTCCTTTAAACACACAATTTCCACAGATCTGCTCTAGGCTGGTCACGTCACCAGTGATTTATGTTCTACATAGGTTCATATATCACCCTCATCGCCCTTGTTTCTGAGCACCTTCTAGTAATGTGCTAAGTAATGTGACTAACATCTACCATATGTTGTTTGACATTGCAGTGTGCTGGCTATCCACTGCTTCTCTGCTAGAGGAACTGATCAACCTCCCTAATCTGAACAGTCATCCCATGTTGTGCAGCATCTTTATTACATTGCTATTGCTGCAGAAAAGGCCACCAGTCAGATTCAGTGCTTTGCAAAGTGCTATTTATAGCACTATATAAAGCTTTCACAAATAATAGAAATGACCTGCCATGATGAGTCAGCCCTGCATAGAACCCATATGCCATGATGAGTCATGCCTGTGCTAGGCTCCAGCCAATCCGCAAGCCAGAAGTTGGTCTGGTGACTCTCAGGGCAGGCATATAAGCATCACAGGAGAAACAGCAGCTCAGTCTGCCCGATGTCACTTCGTGGCTTGGAACCTGATAGTGGTGACAGACTCCACAGGCTTTAGCTCCTGTTCCAGTCCTGCCCGTGCTCCAGCCCCGCTTCCAGCCCTACTCTTGCTTTGTTCTGACCCTGCTCTTGACACCTCTGGCTCTGGTTCCTGCTCTGGCTGCCACCACATTGACCACTAAACCTGACTGCTACTGTTCTGAGCACTAGACCTGGTCCTCCACAGCCTGCTTTCTGACAAACAGTCCCTAGCTGTTGAGTTTAGATCTAGAGCTAAACTTTCCCAGAGTTTTGGAAATATCCAAGTCATGAGTTTTGGTTTCCATATCATAATAAATAACAACAGCAAGAACACCGTGAACAAGGCATTTTATTTCAAACCTACTCCTGGTTCAGAAGAAATTGTGATGACAATTGAATCGTTAGTGTTCAGATTGGAGCATCATGGTAATTGTAATGTACAGTGCATCCAGATGTCGCCTCAGTTTTAAAAATAGCCTGTGGGCTAATGTAATGTTAATACCTGTTTGACAGGAGCATTGTGCTAATTGATAAAGAGTGTTAAATTGTTGTGGTGATTTGGTTTCACTGACACTTTTAAATTTGCTGATACTTTTAAATAGTTTTCTTTTGCTAAATGGATACTATGTTTAGTAAAAATACCCCATCAGGAAAAACAACGAACACACTAAAAATCAAAAACACCTAGGAATCTCATTAATAGGTTTCTTTAATAAAATATGGTCCTTTCAGGAACTAGATCAGGTTGTGAAGTCTAAGCATCCAGAGAACATAATTGACAGATCACAGGGACGTGCAAGGTTTTAATATTGTTGTCACGTAGCCAATGTCTAGAAATGATTATTGTACAGTGACATGCTGGAGTCATTGCCAGTTTCTGAAGCAGTCCCTAGCTAGGGAACTTCACATGCTGGATGCATCCATGAGGTCACCAATATAATGACAAGTATTCTGAAAGTGTATGTTTTTTATCACCATGGGACCCTGATGCCTGTTCTGAGCACCTGCCATGGCTGGACTAAGAGGAAAGCATGTTAGAACAACCGTGTGATGTCACTCCTGGTACCGCCACACACCTTAAACCAGCTCTGTTGGTGGGAGGAGGAAGCTCTATTAGCTGAATGGAATATCACAATGTGGCAGGTTAGTGGATAATTTAGAGCTGCTTATGGAAACATGCAGGTATAATTTTAATACACAGACATGATGTTTTTAAATTACTGGTTGTGTCTAAAACAAATGCAGGCATTTAGAAAGTACTAGCCAACATTTCACTCTTAAGACAATATATCACTGTGCCATTTCAGTCAAGGCAGCTTAGACTGTTAGTGAGGTTTTTTTACTGATTTAACACAGAAGTGAGTTTTCAGATATATTCTTACAATAGTACATTTACCTGATGTGTTTTCTTTTATGTTACAATATATCTAAGTAATCTTACTACAGTAGGATGGTCTGTGTGTTGGAGGGGATGCTTTGGTTCTGATCAACACACCCTTTCCATTCTTCAGATAGCTTGAGTAATTTTTGAGGTATAGTTGATGCAAAGTTTGTTGGATTCCCCACCTCGCCCAATTCCGGGTGTCCCAGCAGTGTAACATGAGTCCATTTGGTTCACTGTTCAGGTTCAGTGACTTTCTTCCAAAGATCTTACATCATCATCCCACTATCTGCCGCTGATTTTCTACATGCAGTGTAGTTGTAGCTGTGTTGGACCCAGGATATTAGAGAGACAAGGGGAGGGGGGAGTGAGGTAATATCTTTTATTGGACCAGCTTGTGTCTCTCACCAACAGAAGTTGGTCCAATAAAAGATATTACCTCACCCACACTGATTTTCTACTCATTATGTTATGCCTCTCTAGAGATGATACTCTATATTTTCATCTTCTGCGGTTCTATTATGTTTTTTAAAGTGTTTTTCCTTTTAATTACTTACTGTACTTTATTTTTAAATGGCAGCAGTTTGCTGAATTACAGAGAAAGTTCATTGTCCATGAGCTCACTGTTGGCTTTTACTCTTATTTGTACTACACTTTGTGCATATTAAAAATGCGATTCTTAAAAGTATGAGATTGAGTATATCTGAAAACCTTTAAACCTCTAAAGGTGAATTGAGAAAATCAGGCTTTTAAACACATCTGACTGTAGTTCTGAAAAAGAGGGCTTCCTTGGGCAAAAGTTACTAAACCCTATGCTGAAAAGATCATGCCGGCCTAACACATTGACAGGCTATTCCACTCATGTGGTCAACAGCAAAGACACAAGCATGTAAAGTCTTTTCGTTCTTTTGTTAACTCCTTATTGTTGTGATTACATATAGTACTTTTCTGTATGACTGACCAAACCAGACATGGTCAGCCAGACTATACTCAGTCTGGTCCAGCTCAACATGTGTATTTGGTGTGTTCCACTGCATTAGTCTCGGGTATTTTCATTCTGACTTGGATTGAGTAGTTCTTAGTTTTGTGTTAGCAAAAAGTGTATTCATTTGCTGCCTAGTTATGTTCCTTCTTTCAGTTTACTGATGCAAAGTCAATCACTCTGAATGTTCATCTGGAAAATGGCTGAAAGAGGGATTTAAAAAAATACAAAAAAAATAAAAATAAAAAAGAAAGTTAGTCATATCCAGATGGCCCTGGAGTTTCCCAGTCATTGACTTCTCTCTAGCCTTCTCCCTGAAAGGGAAGAGGTTAGAGACTGGTAGTTAGCCAAGATGTCACACCATGAGAAGTGTTTTAAAGCAGAAGATGAACTTCCATGCCCACTAAGCATGCCTTTCTTTTTGTGAATTTATGCAGACTATCCATAATTAACCCACAACATATTCAAATATGCCTGGTTAGTGTTTTCCATATGTTCCCTATGGCAGAAGTCAGTATGGGTGGTACTGGCCAAATGCAGTCCAAGATACTTCAAATAGGTTTCGTAATCAGGACTTAGCTAGATAGATCAGCTGTAAAGTCCCTTATCTCGTTTGTCAGTCCTTCTGAGCAGGGCCGCCCAGAGAGGGGGGCAAGTGGGGGCAATATGCCCCAGGCCCTGGCCCCCCTGGGGGCACCCATGAGAATACAGGATTCTCTAGTATTGCAACTTTTTTTTATGGAAGGGGCCCCCGAAATTGCTTTGCCCCAGGCCCCCTGAATCCTCTGGGCGGCCCTGTCTCTGAGTTCTGAGTTGGAGTTTGTTAGTCATTGATTATCTATTCTGCTGTGTTTTCCTGATATATTTCATTTTATTCCTTTAGGAAGTTTGTGTTGTTTTTGGCATACGACCCATCCACCTTTTGGTGAGCAGTGGGTTGAATGTAACTGTTTAGTTATGTCTACATCATACATTAACAAATTTATCTTTGCTGTGTATTTTGAAGCCCTGCTGGTTCCTGCATTGAATCTATTGAATCATTGAACCTATTGAATCTTACGTACTTGAACCTGTATGTTGTTACTTTTTTATCTTAGTATTTTTGTGCAAGCAGTCTTCCTTTCATTCTCCACTCTTTTTTAAAAAACAGTCTCTGCATCAATCTGTAATTTTTTCTATACTTTCCTGTAAGCTCATGTTTTATAACCTTAAAGATGCTTATTTCACAGCCTCAAGTTAATTTTACATGGCTTCATTTATTCAAATTGGTCTTTTTATGTCATGATCTGCATGGAGGATGCCTCTTCGTGCAAACTAGGAAAAAAGCAATAATTAGGGCACAAACAAGTCTTAATTCATACCTTCTTTTTACCTTAAAAATCAGTGCAAAGTAATACACAGCCCCTTCTTCTCAGCCTGGGCGAATCCTTGCAGTCCTTCAAAGCTCCCTTCACAGCTTACTTTTGCCAGGAGCATGAATAATCCCAGTGAGATGTGTAGGGAATCAAAGAGTTAAAAACTCAAATACACAGACCACCTCCCTCAGCCCCAGAACCCAGCCCACAATGCTTTTCCTGCAACTCCAGTGGAGTGTGAATCTCGAGGTTTCTGGAGAAGGGGGCAAAAGTAGAACTGCCTCTTAAATGTATGCTTCATTTCTTGCATACACTTAGGGAACAGCTTGAATTTGGTCCTCAAGAGTTTGTTTTGCAGCATGCTTAACAGAAGCAACAGTGATTCTTCAGAGTTCTGAGATAAATACACTTCATAATAAATTCATCTTACTTTCCACTCAGAACAAATTTTTAAAAAAGGGAAATGAAAATTAAATATTTATAAATACAATTTGCTGAACGGCAAAACGAATGCCAGCCCTTCAGAGAAAGGGAAGGCCTTTTGAAAGTGGAAATTACAGTAACTACAAGGGTCAAATGTTGCACAAGATATTCCAGCCGACAGCTGATGATCAGTTAGGGAAAACAGCAACTGAGCATCATCTGCTTCCAGAGCACTTGTTATGGAGATATTAGACTCCTGTCCTGCGGACACTAATGCATATGGGTAACTTTATCCTAATGAGCTCGGGGGACTACTCACCTGTGTAAATGGTTGCATGATCTGGCCCTTGATGAACCAGTTTTATAAAGGACATGAGTGGCTGAAGAGGTTCCGCTCATGCATTGTTTTAACTGAAGGGCCCTGACTCCATTAGTGACCTTCTTAGTAAGGAATGGGGATCTGTGTCGTGACACCTTCATTTTGTAGGAGCTCTGCTATTGTACCTTAGCCTGCCCCAAGGCCTTTGCTCTGCTGGCTGTGATGTGTAGAACTCACTCTATTTGGTGTGTTAGTTCCTTTTATTAAAAATAATTTCTATTTTGCAAGAATGGAGAGTTCATCACTGTAAGGGCGGTGATGGGATGAAAACTTTTGCACAGTTGTTTACTATTAACAGCTGAAGCTCTGATTTTGTATTCCGATCTACAATGGCAGACCCAGATACCCACGTGGCTCTAATTGCAAGACTTGGGCCTGCATGGAGATTTTCCTGGTAGACTTCAGAGGCCTGATTTTCAGAAGCAGAGAGTGGCTCTGGCTCATCTGAGATTCCATAGTCGAGTAGTGATTAAATGTGGAGATGTTCCATCACAAAGCCTTCATAAACATGTTTATAATTAGCACCACAGAACTGCAACCAGGGAAATAAAGAAGCACAAAGAAAATAAATGAAATTAATTGAATTAAAAAGAAAAGGCAAAAAGGCAAAATGTAAGAAAGAGAAACACCAAATATGAAGCACAAAGACAATCTCTGCTTATGAAGCATCCATGTCCTATGGTGATGTGAAGAGTCAATATTGCTCTAATGAGTCAGGAGTATCCACAAGAGGGCAAGAACTAATAATACCCCAGAAGAAAAGATAATGACAAAGAAAATTGTGGGTGTACACTGGACTGAGCTGATGCATTCTCTTAAACTTAACTGATGCATATTCATGAGGAAAGCCTGCATTCACAAAGTTGATATTAACACACCGGTAGTTATAAAATGGTAACCAAAGAACAATAAAGTCCTGATATTTATCATTTGGGACAAGGTGAGTTTAAAGTCAGTTACCAGTTAAAGAAGTCTGAACACATCTCTGCTGTTTAATTTAATCACAAGTGTCTATTTTAGGATTTTAAAGGTCGTAAGTGACTTGAGGTGAGGGTAGTTTTATAAATAAAATTATTATTTCAATAAACACAGATCAGAAGTCATCCACACAATACTAGATGTAGTGTTACGTGCATGTTTCCCTTCACTTCACCCTTGTGTATAGTATGTTGTTATAGAACCATTGTATGCACATATATGCCCATCCATGTATGCACACACCCACAGACCCTAATGTGTACATCTAACAGAGATACACATACATAATATAACCAGGAGGGCTATAATAATGATATTCTACTTTGTACAACCTTTCATTTTAGGCTAAAAAGAACAGGAGTACTTGTGGCACCTTAAAGACTAACAAATTTATTTTAGCATGAGCTTTCGTGAACTACAGCTCACTTCTTCGGATGCATAGAATGGAACACACAGACAGAAGATATTTATACATACAGAGAACATGAAAAGGTGGAAGTATGCATAACAACAGGAAAAGTCTAATCAATTGAGATGAGCTATCATCAGCAGGAGGAAAAAAAACTTTTTGAAGTGATAATTAAGATGGCCCATAGAAGGTGTGAGGAGAACTTAACATAGGGAAATAGATTCAATTAGTGTAATGACCCAGCCATTCCCAGTCTCTGTTTAGGCCAGAGTTAATTGTATCTAATTTGCATATTACAATACCCTCCTGCTGAAATCTGACATTAATATGCAAATTCCATCTTAATTATCACTTCAGCAGTTTTTTCCTCCTGCTGATGAGTCTGTTTCAATTGATTAGACTTTTCCTGTTGTTATGCATACTTCCACCTTCAAGTTCTCTGTATGTATAAACTGAGTGGTTAGAGAGGTTGAAGTGTTCTCAAGGCCACCTATCAGGCCAGTGTCAGTGCAAGGAATAGAACTCCTGAGGCCTAGTCCAGTGCTTTATCCACTAGGCCACACTGTCTCCTTTGCCTCACTGACTTTTTTGTCTCCTTCTCCCTTTCTTAGATACCCATTGCCCAAATGGATCCCTATGGACAGGGAATTCCACACATACCCTCCTGCACAGATCCCATCGTAGAATCGGGGATTTAGAGGCTGGATAAGCAAAACCAAGCTCTCTGTAGGCAAAAATGGTAGCTTCCCTTAGAAGAGTGAACTAGACCTGGCTGCTGTGTCAGTTTAGATGACTAGCTTCCCATAAAAGGCTCTACAGAGGCAGAAGCAATTGCAGAGTGTCTTTTCATTAAAATCTCTAGTGTTTATACTGTATAATTTTATAGTAGTTTGTTGCTTCTCCTGTACAATTACTAAATGCACACAGACATGACTATGGGCCTGATCCTCCCCTCACTTCCACCACAGTCATTCAGTAGCTACTCTATTGAGGCCAGTGGCGAGTGTAAGGGCAGGATCATGTTAATTTCTTCATTTCCCTTATTCTTGGATATGGCATTACAAAAATATGATGTGTACAGTCATTAAGAAACAGTACTGAGTTTATATAAGGAATATGAGTCAGCTTCTAGTCTGAGCCTAATTTTTGACCCCTCCTTTAACTACCTAAAAAAAAACATTTCTCCCTACTTAGGCAATAGGTGTATGCTGCAGTAAATCTGAGGTTAATCAGCTAAGATGCTGAGCGTTGGACTTGAGAAAAAAAAGTGTGGATTTGTTCTACTTTTTTGAACTGTTTCTGATGATGTCATATTTGCTTTATGCATTATTCTTCAGTTTAGCTCATGTAATGTGAATCCACCTTTAAAGCTCTCTCTAGCACTAAACCAATATAATGTTATGTTATACTATAAGGAAGGCCCAGAGAATGAGAACAAACTCCCTTGAATAGTCCCATAATAAAAGCTACATTGTTACACTGTTCATGTCAAGAAGGGTTTGCAGGATTGAACCCATAATCTATGTCTGCTAAAGTGTAAGAATATAAGAGTTTGAGTCACCATAATGTTCTGTTGTTTGGTGCAATAACAATGCAAATAAATTATTTGGTGTAAATAAAAATTTGGTTTTGTAAAACTGGATCCACACTAAACAAGCTCAGTATTTTCTCCACATTGCATTGGCTCAGTTTATTAAGTCTTCATTTGTGTCTCATCTATAGCTCAGCATTTCTTTTCTGTCTTTCTTATTGTTACTTTTCCCCAGTCCTCATTTCATTTCCCAGATGGTTACTTTTCATTTAATTCCTCCTTGACGGCCTTCACAAATCTGTAAGATGTACATAGAAAATAGGCTTAAATGGTATGAGGTTTTTTTTTTAAAAAAGTCTCTCTGTGATGTGAAAAATAACGCGAACTTCTACTAAGTTTGAAAATACAAAACCCTTTTTTAAAAATCAATGCAACCCCCTGCACTACTTGTTTCCACACTAATTTAACTAGATAACATGATCTCAACTGCTACGAGTTAAGCAGCGTCATGTACTGGAAGTTGCTTGCAGGAAGCCCTTTCAACTTTAACTTTTAGAGATATTGACACTAATATAAAATAAACAAAATGTGAAACGTTTGTGACAGACCCGTTTTCCAGCCATATAATTTTCACCACTGAGATCAAATATGTTGTTCTTTGGCCCTTGTTTTTTAGTACGTTTCCCCTCAGAGAACCAACCCAAGGAGAAAGAGCCCCAGACAAGCATACTTATGACCCAAAGAAAGCCACTGTAGTGTTTCCAGCCTTCATCGTACTTAAGAACAAAGCGAGTTCATTGAAGCACTATATAATGAGGTGAAATAATGGAAAGTGAGTCTGTAAGGTTAGTGTAATTGTAGTGATATGATAAGGTGAAAGTGGGCTTTGCAGCTGAGACACACTAAGAGCCTATCTGTTCTTGGCTTTTATTTCATATGTCAGCCATTACTAAACACATTTGACATATTCGCTTAATATCAAAGTACAACATTCTTATTGCCCATCTAGCCTGTAGAAATGGCGATTCAAATCTTTCTTGTCCAAGCTTTTCACATCAGTCCAGCAGAAGTACGTCTTCAGCAAGCAATCCACTACAGCCTTGTTCTTGTTTATGCAATTTGACTCATTAATACCAATAGTATGAATTCCTTGGTCCAGATTCTGCCGCCATTGCTCATGTTGAGTCGTGTAATCCATGAGTAGCCCCAGTGATTTGAATGGGACTAGTAAGAAGCTGCTCCATGTAAAGGTGGCAAAATATGCCCCATCGTGATTTTCCAAGTCCTTTCCTGGGACGTGGAGCCTGATGGAGGTTACCTGAATTACATGCTATTATCATGCTGAATGCATAGGGCTAAATCAAAGGAGCTGTTAGAGGAGCCAAGCGGGAAAGGCAAAACCGTGACACAGATAAGAGGAAACAATAGAGACCCGTTCATTGGAGAATATCCCCTAACTGGCTTCATCCAGGCTAAGATGGTTTGCTCTTCCCAGGGCTAAGCCTAGAACCAAAGCAAAATGCTAAACCACGATGAGACCCCTGGCCTAGAAAAACAAGGGCATTTGGGTGAGTGAAGCAGGGCGGAGGGCTGCCCAGAGAGTGTCAATGAGAGCTGACAAGGTGACGCACAGACAGACAGTGCATGCGGTGAGCAGGACAATCTGCTTCTCCCAGTCAGAGACGGGGGGTTGCTGGGCCAAGAGGAACTTACAAAGAAGTGCAAGGAAAGATGAGGATGGAGGTAAAGGGAAATATGTGTATAGGGCTCCGTTGTTTTAACCCTTTGCTCTATGTGCTTTGTACCTTTGGGTGAATGAATAATTAATGCTGTGTTGCTGCAAGAAAGGCTTAGCAAAGCCCTATTCATTTGGGCCTCTCATGTGAACATGGTACCAGGGGGCTGCAGCTCAGAGATCCAGTCTAAGAGTTTGCCTTGTGACTGTCATATGGCATCCCAGATTTAATTTCTCTGCTTTCTTTTATGTCTTTTAACAATGTGGGCTCATTAAATGTGCTCTATTGTTCTGCTTTGGGAAGTTTTGTGTATGTGCTAATTAAAATACAAGATACTTGTCCCAATACATCAGCCAGTGTTTAGAGACTTTCTTCTCATCTCTGATAAAATTATAGTTGAGACGGGGTTCTTCCTGGATGACAGCTATTACACTGCTTCAGTGATAGCAAAAGTCTATTCTCCTGTACTTGAGATGTCAAATGAAGGTCTCTTCTGCCCATTCCTGGTAGCAACGGAAGATATGTTCCTCAAAGATTTGGCGTAGAACCCTGGCCCCACTGAAGTCAATGACAAGACTAGCATTGACTTCAATGGGGCCAGGATTTCACTCTGGGTGTCCTGGACAACATTCCCTCTGGGAGCCAAATAAGTTCTAGAGTCCTTCTGTATGGGTGAAATGTGTCAGAAACGAGAGGGACAGCCGCCGAGCCTGGGACTGACTAGCTCAGGCTGCAGGCAGACTAATGAGTGCAGATGGGTTGCAGCAGGACTGCACGGTTGACTGAAGGGAGCCTGCTGGTGTTCTCTTAAGCCCTGCAGCAGCAGGTCACCAACTGCTCAATGCTTATGCCTAGAGCTGCAATCACTCCTGTGCCTGCCTTGTTCCTAGCCTTGCTTCTGCATTATTTCCAGCCTGGCTCTAGTCTTGTTCCTCTGAGCTCCCAGCCCTTCCTCCAGCCTGATTCTTTGTTTCGCTCCAGCTAACCCTGGCTGTGATCCTTGGCTCTGGCTCTGCCGCTTGGCTATGTACTACACCTCTGACCCTCGGCTCTGGCTCTTGGCCCCACCTTGCTCAAGCTCCAACAGCTAGGCCAGACCTCCCAGGCCTCAGACCTGACAAAATGTACCTATGTACAGGAGGCCAGGGCAAAGGTTTAAGTGGGACATAAATGTGGCAGTGGGGCATGAGCCCTGTGCTGGCCTCTGCACAGAGGTGTCCTCGTCCAGTGTGACCCACAGTACTGTAAGATACTGCACTACCAATATCTTCTTCACTGCCATGTAAAGCACTCTGGGACTAAGTACAGGAAATGCCATATAAATCCAAATTTGGTTTTAATCTATCCTTCTTTTAGAAATAAAACTGTTGACAATGACCTACAGATCAAATTATACGATTCATTAACTTTGACGATTGGAACATAAACATGCACTTTACAATGCAGCTGTGCTCAAGTGTAGCAAGATTATTGATCATAAATCTATCTTACCAAGCAAATGACTTCTGCAGTCAGTGACGTTTTCAACGATCACACCGGGATTGTAAATTACTTTGCAAATCATTTTATGAGTTTAAAAATGGAAGGTCTGAATAACAGATTGTTTCTCCATGTGCTATTCTGGAGGAGGATGATGGCACTGGAAAATCACAATTTCTTTTCACCTGTGCTCACTTTTCACAGGAGGATAGTAGGGCTCTAAGTTCTGTCTCTTTTAGATGCTTGGATAAGCAGCTGCTCCGCATTAGAGTGTGTTCATTCCAAAACAGTTACTTGACGGCAGTAAAGATGCAATAAGTATAATTTGATAAGGATTGACCCATTTTGGTTGTTTCCCGCTTGTCCACTTTATCTAAATAAATGTTCTTTGAAAGCCTGATACCATTAGCTTTTTCATTGGAGAGCTCTAATGGAATGAGGACTGTCAAACAGAACCTGCTCCATTGTCAGACATGCAAACTTAAAATCAGAAAAGCATGACTTTTGTTCCAGCATAATGTTATAGGAAGTGTTTCTTGTGGACAAAGACAATGACACTCTCCATTTACAGGCCTTGATTCAGCAAAGCAAAGCAAGTGTTTAGTGCCACGAAATCAATGGTGCTACTCACTTTATTAAAGTGAGGCACTTGCTTAAGTGTTCTGCAGAGCCACAGTGCTGTATCTGAATTTCTCTGATATCTCACCATCCAGCTATCTTTGTTCCTGTCGTTCATTATGGTCTACATGATACAAACTGCCCTGCAACCTTGTTGGAGCCCTTATGTCAGTGACACCCCCCCAAAGAACAGTTGTCGCATCACTGTTCCTGCAGATGCATTTCAGTTATATTGGCTTTGCAGTAACAAGGGGATGCAATCATCAGGAAATGGGAATGGAATTTACAAAGTATGATTAATAGAGTCACCAAACCAGTTAATTCATTAGCACAAGATGTTCTCGTCTTAAGAACTTCCAATGAAACAAATTACATCAAAACAGATTTAAAGCCACACTATATTTTACCCGATAATCCATCTTGCTGCCTGATGCTAAGAATCAGTTTTGGCTACACATGATTAGTCTATATCATTATGCATTTGAGGTGAAATTCATCCCTGTGCAAAGCAGCTGTACAAGACCTACGTGCTGCTTAAAGCCTATTTACGCTCACAAAATAATGGCCCATAGGTCTTGTGCTGCTTCTCTGTGCAGGGGTAAATTTCACCCTTGAAGACTGATCAGACTGATAGAACTTATAAATACCAGACATACCTAACTTGGTTGTATACACCGCTGAAAACAGTAGAATCCCAGGTGCACTAGAGACTCTCTTATGATTCAAAGACTTCCAAAGTCATTGTGGAGGGAACATTTGCTGTGGTTTCTTTCATATTTATTAAAATGCAGTGACTTTTTTTTCTTTTTCTTTTGAGGTTATATCTCATGAAACTGAATGTTTTAAAAAAGTTTCCAGTTTAAACATGGTAAAAAGCACAGGCCTCATCATGCCACTCTTGCTAACGGTGAGTAGTACCCTATTACATCAGCAATACCATTAAATCAACAGGATTGTGTGTGTAGTAAGGTACTGTTCAGTACGAGTGGTACAACTGAAGGTACTATGAAAATAGTAAATCAACTCTACTGGGATTTGAACTGAATATGACCAAAGAAGCAATTCAACATTCTCCCCAGGCAAAATAAAATCAGCACGGCCTGAGAAGTATGGTCCATATGTTAAAGAGGACTCTGTGTAGCTCTAATGTACATGGTCCTCGCTTATACCAGCTAGTGTGATAGGAATTCATTATTTGTATAGTATCAACAAGCAAGTCCTTTGGGCTTCATTCAGCAGTCTCACAAAGTCATCCACAGCATTTACACACGTAGCACAATACTCATTCATGCAGGCTCAAAAACAAAACAAGTTTCTGCTTCAGCCCCGCCCTTTTCTCTGGGTAAGCGCCAAGGAGAGCTGCTATCCCATTGGAACCCCAGACATGTTTGCATATAGCTCCTGAAGCATTACCCGTACTCGGTTGCCAACATAAATAGCTGTGCATGAAAAAACAACTTGCAAGGTCTTTGCAACGCACAACATTTCTGAAAAGGGAGAGTATAATTTTTAGGTTGCTTTCCGGACCAATCTGCGTAAATCCTTTAGGCTGCACAACGAATTCAAATTATTCGCTATGTTCCTTAGGGAAGATGAAAAAGGCTCTTACCCAACAGCCAGCGCTTGTGCTAGTGAAGTTAATGGCAAAGTTTTCATTGACTTCAGTGCTACATGATTAGTCTGTGAGCTATCAAGGTGTACACATTGTGTGCACGACACTGAGTAACTGCATTATCATATTGGTCCGCCCCTTATCTTCCCACACTCAGTTCCCTCCCACTGTCACACTCAGTTGTATTGTCAGATCTAAATCATAGGCCCCAATCCTGCTTCAGCTCCATGTAAGCAAACCTCTGGGGGCATGTGCACAGCCCTGTTGACTTCAGTGGGGATCTGGGTGGGTGCCGGGGTTCACCCGGATGGAATTCATTGGAGGACTGGGGCCATAGACTAGTTATTCTTCTGGGCAGGATCTGTCTTTCTGTGAAGTACCTAATGCTCTCAGTGTCTAGTAATAATAAAAACATAATACACCCAAAACGGGGTTAGAGAAATGTAAATTGCAGACTAGAGCCTAAAGGACTGAGGGTCAAACCCTGTTCCTAATAAAGTCTATGGCAGGATTCCCATTGAACTCAATGGGACAATGACTTGGTCTTGGAAAAGGAGGTGAGATGGAGAGAGGAGGCTAATAGGAGCTAACTTTTCTTCTCAGCGGTAGACGTGTAAATGTATTTTTCACTGCATGTTATTATCTGGAATATATAGCAGGCTGTGGTAGGACAATGCATACCATTTGCCACACCCTAACGGGTTATTTCCCCTTATTTTTAATGACTAGCTCAGGATATTAAGCAGTAAATATTATTTCAACAGCAAGCTTAGTTCCTTGGCAGACTCCTTACACCTCTGAATTGACAGGTCTGGAGCTGCCTCTGGCCAGAGGCCGATTAAAATTTATTGTGGCCTTGGGCACAAAGAACATTTGCCCCCCCCACCCCCCGCACCATGGTGATCAGCTCCCCGTTGCAAAGCACCAGCCTCTTCCTGGTGGTGGGGGGTGCAGTGGCCCTTAGCTCCCCTCACCATGGGGCCCTGCTGCCTGCTCCTCCTCTCCCCCGTGAGGCCCTAAGAGCCTCCCAGGGAGCCTGGGCCATTGTGGGGAGCCCTGGACCCTCCATCTGCCCTGGGCAACGGGCCCCAAGGGAGCAGGGACACAGGCCAGGGACTGCCTCATGGGCCTGTGCTTTAATCCACCACTGCCTCCAGCCACTGCTTGTAGGCTGCCGTGACTTTCTTTCATGGAGAAGAATGTTTGCCTAACTGCAGTCATGCAAATCCCGCAATGTGATGTTGTCATAAACTGTTGTCAAGTGAAGAAGGGCAGGATGCCTCCTTGCCCATATATGGCTTCTGCATTAATCTTCTGGGCATTGGCTCTGAGGCTGCCTGAATGTAACATATATTTCACTTCTGTTTTAGACTACCTTCTGCAACAGAAGGAAATTATGAAGCTTCTCTGGATGAGAGAAAAATGTTTTAAAACAACAGAGGGATGCTGACCTGTTTGGGGGCCTCTCGGTGCTCGCGGACTGCAAAGCATCATGCATTACTTTTCCCAGGGAATGTGTCCTCCTAAGACTTGGTTCAAACATTGCTGACTATAAGCCCTGCCCATAGTCTAGTGGTTAGAGCAAAGAGCTAGATGCTCGCAATCTTGAGTTCTATTTTTTGTTGTGCCACTAACACTGTGGATCCTTCAGCAAGTTCTCTAGAAGATAGATTTTCAAAAGCACAAAGGGGAATTGGGTGCCCAGTTCCTATTGCAAGTCAGTGGGCGCTGAGCCCATAATTTCCCTTTGTGCCTTTGACAATCTCCCCTTTAACTTTCCCTGAGTCTCAGCTTACTCACCTGTGACAATGGGTGGAATAGTTACCTTGTTCTTTAGGGTGTGGATGTGTTATACAGGCACACAGGAATTGGCAGACTAGATCAGGCCCAAGCAGGGCTGGCTCCAGGCACCAGCAGAAGAAGCACATGCCTGGGGCGGCACATGCTAAGAAGAGGCATTCTGTCCATGCTTGGGGCGGCACAGTCCAGGTGTTTTTGTTTTTTTGCTTCAGCAGTTCGGGCGGCAGCACTCTGAACTGCTTTTTTTTTTTTTTCTTGGGGCAGCAAAAATGATAGAGCCAGCCCTGGGCCCAAGGTCCATCTAGTCTAGTATCCTGTCTGATGGTGGCCTGCAGTGGATGCTGCAGAGGCAGGTACAGCAAACCTTGTGTATTGTGAAATGATTTAATGAGTCTAAGGAGAGGAAGTCCATGTCTATTCAATAGTTTCATTAATGACTATTCATCCTCCTTTCCAGCTCATTAAGATATTTAAAAACACTGGATTGCGTATGGATCCTTGAGGCCCCTCACCCCCCCACCATGGGAAATCTTCTCCCATGATGAAAATTGCCCATTAATCCTACGCTTTGTTTCCTGTCTTTTAGCCAGTTTTTGAGCCATGACAATGGTTTGAATCTCACCCCAGGGCTATTTAGTTTCTTTAGTTGTCCTTTGTGAGGGACTTTGTCAAAGACCTTTCTGAAAAGCTAAATAAACTTTGCCAACCAATTCCCATTTATCCACTGCTCTATTGATATGTTCAAAGAATTCTAATAGGCTAGTGAGACATGGCTTTCTTGTGCAAAAGCTGTGCTCGTTAGACCCTGTCATACCATGAATTTCCAGGTGTTTTATTATTTATTGATTCAACTAATTTACTGGGTACAGATGCAAGGTTTACTGGTCTGTAATTCCCTGGGTCACTCCTTGGGCCTTTTAAAATATAGCTACAACATTTTCTACCCTCTGATTCTCTGGTACAGAAGTTGTTTTTACTGAGAGAGTACATATCTTGGCCATCAGTCCATCCACTTCATACTTAAACGTCACAACTCTTCAATGTCTACTAACTGGGCCTGGTGTCTCAGGCTATGGCTACACTGGCGCTTTACAGCGCTGCAACTTTGTCGCTCAGGGGTGTGAAAAAACACCCCCGTGAGTGCAGCAAGTTACAGTGCTTAAAGCGCCAGTGAAAACAGTGCGCCAGTGCTGTAAGCTAATCCCCTCAGGGAGGTGGAGTACCTGCAGCGCCGCAACCACGCTTGCACTTCAAAGCGCTGCTGCGGGAGCGCGCCCACCTCAGCGCTTTGAAGTTTTGAGTGTCGCCACATCTTAGTGTTTTTCAAATTAGGTGTCATTGTTAGTGTAACGCTGACAGACCCCGGTTGTCAGCAGGTAGGATTGAACCTGGGATTTCTGGAGCTAAAGGCATGAGCCGCTACTCCGTGAGCCAAAAGCCATATGCCTCTTAGTTAAAGCTGAAGAGGAGACTCATTATTCACGCTCTCTCTCTAAGTGGTCTCGGTGCCACTAGATGGGACAGAACACCACACTCAGGAGGTGTGTGAGTTACATTAGAATTCATTGATTAAACATTGCAAAGCAGTTTCATCTCCTTGGAGGGAAGGCACTAAAAGAGCACAAATTATTACTCACCGTTATTCATATTAAATATTAGGGCCAGATCCGCAGCTGGTGGAAATGGGCTCAGCTCCATTGCTTGCAATGCAGTTACACTGATTTACATCAGCTGAGGAGCTGGCGCCTAAATGTTTCTGAGGAAGCCGAGTTCTTTATCAAGCACCTTCTCCTCACAAGTATGTAAAAACTCAAGTTTGAAACTGAATGGCAGAGTAAATAGTCACATAAAGCTTATCTCAGTAGCTCAGACACAGCTATGTAGAGACTTGTTGGATTTGTGGTAGACACATGTCTTGGTCTGCTGATGCCCATCCCTCCCTCGTTGGGCTTCCATAGCCCTAAACCCTGTCACAGGGTTGTGACAGTATGTTCGCTAGTTCCGTGTCAGCTGTCATAACGGTGGAAACTTGTGAGTGACACGCACTGCAAAATCCCAGGCCAGATTCTAATGTTGCTTGTGCTCCAGGAGCTTCTGATGTTAATGGAAGGAGGGATAGCTTAGTGGTTTGAGCATTGGCCTGCTAAACCCAGGATTGTGAGTTCAGCCCTTGAGGGGGCCACTTAGAGATCTGGGGCAAAAATTGGTCCTGCTAGTGAAGGCAGGGGGCTGGACTCAATGACCTTTCAAGGTTCCTTTCAGTTCTAGAAGATTGGTATATCTCCAATTATTACCCTTTACCTAATGTCCCTAGTTATCCTTCATAATATGTCACCGCTGTAGTTGTATTTTGTCTCCCCACCCTTTTCTTCCTGGGAACTTTGCTGTTTAAGAATAAAAAGTGTGCCCTCTGGCTGGAGGGAAGAAGGGAGAGGCTTAGCAAGTCTGAATTTGTTTACTTTTATTTGGCATCCTTATCCCACCATTCTCCAGCTACAGTTTTCATTGTGAAACTATTACTGCGGTACCACTCCTCATTCTGTTAAAGACTCGGGTAGAAGGCTCTGTTACAATTACCAGGTTGAGAACAACCCTCTCTTTCTAACAGACAGAAGTAGTAGCTTCTAGCGATGGAGTAATAAAAAGGGCAGCGTCTGTCTTTATTCTCTCTACAGGACAAGATTCCTGGCCTTTTCCCATCAGTTTATAGGAGGAGAGAGGATGCAGAGAAAAAATCTTGGGTCAGCTAATGTAGTTTGGCACAGCTACTGCTTTATACCACTTAAGGATCTGGTCACTTATTTACATACACAAATATACAGCAGTTGCACTTAATGACTTTGCATTTTGCCTTTATGAACTAGACTATGTCACCTCTGACTGGAGCATTCACTATACTTCCTTCTACACAGCATAGGGAATATGTAGGAAATATTACAAATGCTTGACAAGGTCCACTTTCTTCACCTGGCCTTTGAAGAGAGGTAGGTGGATTGAGTCATCGGCAGATGCAAGGATGGGTTAGTATTGGACTGTGTGCTGCAGCTTGGAGGGAAGGACGGGGAGCTAATGGTATTGCATTTTGGCTTTGTATGCAGAAGCCGTGGGAGTGGGGCCAATCTCTTCTCTCGAGCAGATGCAGACATCTGTTTAGAATGCGTGGGGCAGTCGCTGTGGCTGTAGATGAGCCAGTAACACAGAAAAATTCCTTTTTGTGCAAAAAACATGATCCTTCCTTCTGAAAAAACAGGTCTAAGTCTCTTTGGTAGCACCTGTGCTCTCATCTTCCTTGGTGCCCAGGCTCATCACACGTGAGGTTGACATGAATGGCTTGAGATAACAGTTCATTTCCTGGGCAGAAGAAATCAAAAGGTGCAGGCAATGGCAACTCAGGGTTTGGTGTGAAGGAAATATCTGAGGATGGAGTGATCAGAACGGCTAAGAGTGGAGGTCAAGGAAGCAGCAGCATTGCTGGATGTTTTCAAATTTGAGAAAGATTTTGAAAGGTAAACTTTGAGTGTCTCACCTTCAATAGTAGTGCCCCATTTACACATCAGAGCAAGCTGTGCAGCCCCAGCAGTGAACGGTGCTTTATACCAGTGACTGAAGCTAGATTGTTGCATTCCTATAAAAATGCAGCACACTAGTGGGATTCCAGGAGCTAAGCCCTCCAGGAAGGTGGCATCTGTGTAGGAATTTCACACAAGGGCAACGGGAGAGACAACTACCATTTTTCCCATGGAGTGAATCAGTTTCTCTCAAGATAACACTGCTGCCCTATTTGTGTCTCAACTGCCAGCAATACATCCTTGATATGAACCAGGCACCCAGCTAGCATTAGCTGAGCATTCACTAATGATGTATGTTTCATAAACTGGTTTAAGACAAATGGGGGAAAGGTGATTGGGAGCATGCTGTTACATGCTGTATGAAAAGGGTCAGTGTCCTAAACTTCCCAGGCAGATGTGTTTCTGATATACCTATTTAGCTCTTCTTGATCTCTGCAATTATTTTTTTTTTCACATGGCAAACAATAACAAGTCTCTGGAGAAATTTAACTTCTCAGCTCATTCCAGGAGTAGACATTGCTCATATTTAAGTACCTATGTAATGAGTGTCTAGTCTGAATTCTGTAGGTGTGTTTTGTCTTGCCAAAATCCTTCCTGACTGGTTCCGGCTCTATTGAAACAAGGAAAACCTCAGATTAGAGACCATTTAAGGGGGTCAGCATTGATATACAAACCAACTGTGTAAGTAAGTCAGGCTTGGTGCATATTTAATTGAAGGAAGGACATGTAAATGTTTTGCATATATGTCAAAATATTAGATGGACTTGCTCAATAATCAATAAAAAAATAAAAAAACCACAATATAAAGGCATAAAGTCTTGTTATGCTCATGAATATAAACACCATGTAGCTTTAGAATATAGGCAAATTAAAATAGAAAGTGTAGCAAGTCTCACAGATATTTTTGTTCTCTCTATCCAGGACAGAGACTTAGTCCCACCTGGAAACAAACTGTGATTTGAGAAACATTTTGGACCCAGGTCCACACAAACTCTTTTCTGAGGACATAGAATCTGATTTTCCTCTCACATCCACCCACTTTTACATCAGTGCAACTCCACTGATTTCAATAGACTTATTTCTGATTTACACTAATGCACATAGGTGCTGGAACTAGGTGTGGTGGGGCTGCTGCCAGATCCCCTGGCTTGAAGTGGTTTCATCATATACAGGGTTTACAGTTTGGTTCAATGGCTCTCCGCACCCCCCACTGTACAAATTGTTCCAGCTCCCCTGCTAGTGCAAGAGGAGAATTGGGCCTATGAAGTTTTTACAAGAGAATGAAATGCCACATGAGCCAACCAATGATGGTCGCTAGACTGAGCAACAGTTAGGGATAAAAGTTTTATTTATTTATTGCATAAGTGTTGGACCCACCAAGCAGTGCAGGTACCTAATCCATGTAACCATGTGATTTTCTTATTGTTTCTGTCCCCTTTCCCCTTCTCTCCTACTGTCACTGGTTGTATCTTCTTTAAAATTAGACTATATGTTCATTGAGGCAGGAACAGTGCCTTCTGTGTACAACACCTTGAACAATAGGGCTCCTTATGCTGACTGGGGGCCTTTAGGGTCTATTGCTATACAAATCATTCACCACTAAAGCCAGGTGAATAATGAGAAAATGTTGTATACAACATGTGATGTATTTATTAGTCTCTAACTTACGGGATGTAGAAACTGGTTCTACCCTTTTTGCCAAAAATAAAAAATTACACATGGGAACTAGTTTCCCACAGCGAGTAGGACTATCCCCATGCATAACTGTGGGTTGTAATACCACAATATTGGAAGGCACCATCATTCAAACAAGCAGATGTTTGGATATGCACCTTACTTTTTTGCTCTGCTCCTGTAAACATGCACCACTAACCTGTAATTTCTTCTGCAAATCCCAATTACATGGCCCACATTTTAGAACTTGGATTCCTAAATTAGACATCTAAAGCCCTTGATCCCGCACTGTGATCCACACAGACAAACTATTTGCTCTTGCTCAGCGGGGCTTTATGCTGGCATAGCAGTCTGCCTGCTCAGCTCACAATGCAGGATCGATGCAGGAATACCGTATTTAGGCACCTAAATAAATGGCCTGATTTCCAGAGCTGCATAACTTCTACAGCTCTGGTTCACTCTAGTGCAAGTTGTGTGTGCTCAGCAACTCTGAAAATCAAACCATATTTTTAGGTACTTACGTATAGATTTAGGTACCTAACATTAGTAAAGAAGTTTGAACATTTTGGTCAATATCTATTCACATTTTTTAAAGAATATATTTTGGGGCATGTTCCCACTGAAGTCAATGGGAGATTCCCTTTGAGTTAAACAGAAGCTGAGTTGGTCCTCTGTAAAATGCCTGCAATTGAAAGTTAGAAACCATTTAGGGCTTTATATAAAATCCCGTAAAGCCCTGGTTAGAAATATGCATCCAAATATTTGCTTGGAGTACTTGAGAACTGTCCAGAGGTAAAGTACAATTGGAATGAGCATTTGATAACTGTTCCAAGAATCCAGCTGTTTGCTACCAAATATATCACAACCATGATAGCTTTGGTAACCAGAGTTTACAGAGATAGTAAACTGACTATAAGTAATATTTCTTTATGCATTGTATAGGATATGTTTGGTAGTGCAATTGTTTGCCAGGTGGAGATAAGGGTGGAGTGAAATGTTTCCACGGGGATGATGGCAAAACATAGTTTAAGTGTGAGACAAATAAACCACAACTAGTTTTTTTTTATTATTTTTCTGACTTTTTTTGTCAGTTTTTGGCATCATGCAGGACATTTTTGTGGTCTACCACAAAGAAGCCCTTGTAGTTATGACTATTGTTATGTTAAACACAAAAATGCTACGTTAATGCTACGTTATGGAAGGAAATTCAAAGTTACATTTCCTGCAGTAACTGTAACTTATTGAGGAAGTATTTTGTTTGTCTCTATATTGCATCAACTTTAAAGCCTTTATATAGGCCAGGCCCCATTTATCACAGTTACCACACAGGGGTATCCACCACACCACATTTATAGCCTGTTCTAAGTATATGCTGTTTTCTGGTGGTACTGCAAACTTCCAGCTCACAATTAAGATTTAAGTTTCTCCTGCTGTGTCACTTTAGGCGACTCCTTCATCAATCTTTCCTCAGGTTTTAGTGGATGTTCTTATCTTGATGCCTGGGGATTAATTGAGTTGTGTGTGCAAACTCCTTTAATCAAAATGAGACTATCAATATACTTCCTAATTTCGAGCTAGTAGTTGTTCTCATTTAGACCATGTTGTCTTGTATGATTTACCTCCTAAAGGGCAATATAAACTTTCTGAAACTGGAGAAGTTACAAACAAAAATAACACCTGGGAAAGATATCTCTCCAGTTCCTCTTTATAGCAATGGACATTGATAAATAGATTACTGGTTTGAACCATTTAAGCATGTTAATTTAGTCTCATGAAACACTCTTCTATTTCCTTTTGACAGTATCCTGGAAAATGTACCATGTAATTTTACTGCCTATGACATTAACAAATAGATCATTGATTTTATCCACACACCAGAATCTATTCTTGTGAAACAACCAATGACAAACTGCGGGCTGGAAATCCAAGGTAGTTTACCCCATTAATGACATGCTAGAATCAATGGCTGTAAGTGATGAGATATTTAGAGACTTGTACAACTTAATTTTGGTTAAACAAATGCACAACTCAGTGCTTTGCTTTAGCAAACAGTGATGCAGTGAACTTGCCTGTCATGGTGTGAAAAAATAACACAAAAGAGAAAATCCTGAGCATAAATTTGGCTGAACCTGTTAGGCCATAAAGCAATTGAAAAGGCATGTCAGGTGAATCATCTTGCTCTATTCTGAGAGCTGCTAAAGAGCAATATTGAACAAGATGGTCTGCCAGTTCAATACTGTCTAGGCCTAACGTGTCAGTCCTCAACTAATGTATGGCCTATTCAGCAGGGTGCTTCAGCATGTTTGAAGCATGGGAATAATCCTATTGACTGCAGTGGGACTCCTTAAGGGTTTAAAGTTAGTCGTATGTTTAGTAAGAGCTCTGTGATGAATGGGAACCTTAAGGCCAGATCTAAAGCCCATTGTAGTCAATGGAAGTTCTTCTGTTGACATCAATGGACTACGTGTGGGCCACACATTATACATCAGCCACACAATTAAATGCTTTACTTTGAAAGACACTAATATAGAAGTCTGCAACTTTGAGCAGAAGGTCTCCTATAGAAGAACTTCTCAACATGTAAACACATTGACAAATCTCACTTTACTCTCAGAAAGAGAATTTTATCGACAGTGCTCCCATAATTCACCATCTGTAGCTGCTAAGGAAACTGATGGAAAAATTACAGATTTCAGCTTAAGTCAGAATTTTGGAAATTGTTAATGGTCTCACCTCGCTGCCACCCTGGTCATGTAACAAAAGGAGACCTACTGTAATGCACTAGCAGCAAATCTTGTATTGGGTGGTGGCTTCATGCATCAGATCTGTTGAAGATAGCAATGGTTTGACCCATTTGGGTTTACTTGTTTCCACAGGGCCACATTAGAATAATAGAATATCAGGGTTGGAAGGGACCTCAGGAGGTCATCTAGTCCAACCCCCTGCTCAAAACAGGACCAACCCCAACTAAATCATCCCAGCCAGGGCTTTGTCAAGCCTGGCCTTAAAAAACCTCTAAGGATGGAGATTCCACCACCTCCCTAGGTAACCCATTCCAGTGCTTCACCACCCTCCTAGTGAAAAAGTGTTTCCTAATATCCAACCTAGATTTCCCCCAGTGCCACTTGAGACACTGCAACATTTTGAGGTTCTAGCTCAATGTGCATCCCAGATCCATGTATGAAGGAGCCCCCTTGCTCAGGGACCATCTGTTGTTGCATGGAAAGTGGATTCAACAATCTCTATGGTAATGTTCCACACCTGCCCCTTCTCCCAAGACCATGTGGAGAGTACTTCTGGAGGGTGGGATCCACACATATGGAAGAGGCTGGGAGACAGGCTTGCATAGGGCAGCAGTAGGGCTACTGAGAAAACTCATTATCCCCTTTCCAGCCCTTCAAAGATTAGGTGGAAAAGGTAATACAGGCTGTAGATATCTTACTTTTCTGCACCTCTTCTCCATGGCGGACACCTCCCTTTTGCTTCAGATGGAATTGTAGGTGAAAATCAAGACTCTGGTAGACAGCTTGACAGAGTAGATTTTTGGGAGCACAGGCCATCACTGAGAATGTTGAACTGCTGGCTGTGAAGACAGTAAAGGCTGATGCTCTATGTCTTGATTATTTTCTGGTCAATTGGGTACACACTTGCTAGTTCTGCATCTGTACAGTAAAGGGCCATTTGGCAGTGTGTCAGTTTCACAGTGGTAGTTCACTGGTGCCAGTACTGAAAATGGGAATCAAAGCATCAAACAGGAATCCCTGGTACAGCCTGGCAACTGGAAACCTTATTACATGCTAATGACTAATTCCAGCATATTAACAATAGTCTTTCAAGCCCATGAAATTATCCATGATTTTCATATGACAGTATCAAGCTGCCATGTCTAAAATGATTTGCAATTACAAAATATGCCAAAGATTTAGCTGAAGGTGCTGGTGAGCGTAGGGAAAGAAAGGCTTTTTTTTGCCTCTCTTATTACATTGTAACCTGAGGTGGCAAGCATGGGAAAGTCAACATAATAAAACCAATAGAAAATGCTGTGACCAGCTCTCATTTTCCCCCAACATACTGATGTTGCACAGCACCTAGCACAATGGGATCCTGCTCAATGATTGGAGTTCCTACATAGTCTGATAACACAAATAAATAATAATAATAATAATAATATTAGTATAACAATAAATAAATTAAAAGTCTTACAACAAAAGACTCCATTCCCACATTTTGTGGATCCAGCAATGCTTGCATTGTTTTTGTTCAGTAGCCTACAACTTACTGAACAGAGTATATATGTAGTATGTTCCCCAGTCCTGTATCGCTAAAATTCTAGCACTCTGAAGAAGAAGAAAGAATCTCCTCACACAAGTCCAGGAACTCAATGAAAGTCAATGGACTTCACTCTGCAAGAGTGGCTTATAAACAATGGCTGTATCCCTTCTGCAGGCAACCTGTTACATGGCCAGGGCTGTTCCATTGTGTACGTATAAATCCTCTTATACGGCACAACTTCATTATAACTGACAGCTCATTGTAGCTCAACATGTAATTTTTATATTGTAAGCCACCAAAAGAATTTGGGATTTGACTCTGGGCCACCTTCCCTGCTCTGATGCATCAGGGAGAAAACGGGGGGAAATGCATGAAAGAGCTGCACATGCAATGAGCCAACACCACAAGCTACAAACTGGAGGTACAGAATGGGTGCTGGCTTATTTTGTCTGCATCTTGGGAGAACAGTCCGAAATGACCACAGTACCGCTGAGCATTTTGCTTCTGGAGAAAGCAGCAACAAACAGTGCCCTGCAGTACACTGGTCGCACAGCCTGCTGCATATGGCTTTTGGCTCTAGGACTAGGATCTAGCGCAGGGGTCTCAAACTCAAATGACCACGAGGGCCACATGAGGGTTAGTTCATTGGCCCGAGGGCCACATCACTGAATCCTGCCCCCCTCGCTGCCCCCAGCCCTGCCCCCACTCCACCCCTTCCATGAGGTCTTGCCTCGTCCTACCCCTTTCCTGCCCCCATTCCAACCCCTTTCCTGAAGTCCCCACCCCAACTCCGCCACCTCCCTGCCCCCAGAGGGTGCACGAGAGATGTGGCAGGGGCTCAGGGCAGGGAGTTGAGGTGCAGCAGGGGGTTGGGGTGCAGGCAGGGGGCTCAGGGTGCAGAAGGGGTGTGGGATGCAGCAGGGGGTTCAGGGCGGGGAGTTGAGGTGCAGCAGAGGGTTGGGGTGCAGGCAGGGGGCTCAGGGTGCAGAAGGGGTGTGGGATGCAGCAGGGGGTTCAGGGCAGGGAGTTGAGGTGCAGCAGAGGGCTGGGGTGCAGGCAGGGGGCTCAGGGTGCAGAAGGGGTGTGGGATGCAGCAGGGGGCTCAGGCCAGGGGGTTGAGGTGCAGGCAGGGGGCTCAGGGCAGGGAGTTGTGGGGTGGGGTGCAGGAGGGCTTCGGGTTCCGGGCTGGCAGCGGCGCACACCAGGGCCAGGGCAGGCTGCCGGCCCCAGCCCCGGCCCTGGCCCTGGCCCTGGCCCCAGCCTCGCTCCGCTCCAGGAAGTAGCTGGAACCATGTCCCTGCGGCCCCCTGGGGGAGGGGGACACAGGGCTCCGCATGCTGCTTGCCGCGCCTCCAGGTTCCTCCCCTGAAGCTCCCATTGCCCGCAGCTGGTATCACGTCCCTGCAGCCGGGGGGGACGGGGACGGTGCCTAGAAGCCAGGGCAACACATGGATGAAGCCCTCTGCTTCCCCCGCCCCCCTGCCACAGGGATGTGATACCAGCTGCTTCACGGAGCGGCGCGGGGCTCAAGGGGTGGCAATCCCGCAGGTGTAGTTTGCCCACCCCTGGCCTGGAGGTAGGTCAGGGGGGCAGGTGCGGGGCCCTTGGCAGGCCACAGGAAATAGTCCCGCAGGCTGCATGTTTGAGACCCCTGATCTAGCGCCTGTAAATAGTGTTTAACTGATCCAGACCCCACTGAAACCAATAAGAGAAATGTGTTGAGCTTCAGCAGGGACGACTCACATAAATAAAACTACACAAATGCTCAGGTGTTTTCAGGATCTAGGCTTAGAGGAGGGTTTCACTCTATAGGCCACATTATGCAGTGTTTTTTTTAAACTCATAAATGGTGCCCCTAAATAGGCAGTTTAGTTGAAACATTCGCTCTTTTTTAAACAAGACCACGTGGTGAATGAATTTTAATTCTGATTGTGCTATTGTTTGAACCCACTGCTTTTAGTGTTTAACTTAATATAAGTTCATTCCTCCCCTCCCCGCCAAATATCAAACAGGTAATTTATCACATTCCATGATGAAAAAGGTACAACAGCATTAAGGTGCTAGAAGAGCTTCTGGTTAGAGTAATAGATTAATAATATTTAGTTTTCCAATCTGCATAAAAGCTATTTCAGAGCCATTTATTTAACATCAGACTGAAAGCTGTTTGACATCTGCAGTGTATTACAGAACATAATGTTAAGCATTTGCTTTCCATAGACTTGACGTTCATCTAGTGTCAGTTCTCAAATAAGTGCTCTTAGTCTTACACATATATTGTTGCCAAAACACTTGAGAAAGAAAAAAATGGATTTATTGTTTCTTAGCAAGTATTGTTTCTATGGGGATGGAGGAGGAGTATTTCTCCATGTGCTGGCAGTACATCCCACTCTGCTAGTAAATGCTAGATTTCCAAAAGCTTTATGATGTAGTTTCTACAGTAAAATATACAAGGACCCAGCACAGAAGCTAGCTGGTAGCCAGAGCAAAGACATGAATAAAAGGGGTTTCCGTCATTCTGTTAAATATATTGCGCTTGTATACTCTTTACATTCAGAAAAAAAAAGAGTTATCTTGTACATTCCTCGACTGCAAGCTGTCTGGGGCAGGGACTGTCTTTACATTGTTCTTTGATGCAGGGCCTAACATAATGGATCCCTGGTTAGAGCCCGTAGGTGATACCACAGTATAAATAATAATAAAAAGTATTATTAATTGTGATGGCCCCCCCTGGAGTGCAACCTGGAACTGGGGTACCACTGAACTCTCTGTCTCACCAGCCTGGGCTCCCTCTCACACTGTGCAGGTGTGACAAGCTGCAGACTGCTCCTAGCACTGCACTCACACAAACCTTTACAAAGGCAGGGACACACCCAACTGCAGTTACATGAAGGCTTCTCCCTAGCTCCACAGACTAGGACCGCAGAGCTGTACCATCTTGCCCTGGTCAAAAGCCTGACCAGTATGTTTTTTACCCAGTCCATCCGTCCCTCAAAGTGGAGAGGACAATGCACCAGTTTTTGTTCCTGAGCAGATTCCCCAAGCACTTCTAGCAAAACACAGTTTTAGGTAAAAAATATATTTATTAACTACAGACAGGTAGATTTTAAGTGATTATAAGTAGTGAGCATACAGATCAAAGCAGATTACCTAAGGACAACAAAACAAAACGCAATTTAAGCTTTATAAACTAGACAGGATTTGAATCAAGCCGTGTCTCACCCTGTTAGATAGTACAAACAGTTCACCAATCTTTCAGCCACAGGCAGGCCTTCCTCTTTCCTGTCTGGGATTTCCTTCCGCACTTCAGTCTTTGTTCCATAGGTGTTTTCAGGTACTATGTTGTAGGTGGAGTGAGGTCCAGGGGTGCTGTCACTTCCCCTTTCATAGCTTCTTCTATGGGGCTTCTTTGTTTCAAGACAAGCCCCCCAGCACAGTTTGTGGAAAAGAGCAAGCACCAAGGTGGAGCCCAGTTGCACATGATCTAGTCACATGCCTTTGCATGCTTTGATGAGTCACGGCGGCCATTACCCATATTTTGGCTGAATCGTCCACAGGCAAGCATATCAGGTGAGGCTAAGCTTTTCCCATGGCCCATTGCCATTACCTTGGGCAGCCCCTTCACAATGTGCTGGCTAGACTGGAATAAACGACTCTGTGGGCATTACCTAGGAGTAAACACATTTGAAATACAGATCCATAGTCAATATTCATAACTCCAGATACAAAAATACAAAAAAGATATAGGCATAGAAATAGGATAAGTATATTCAGCAAACCATAACGTTTCCACTGATACCTCACATGACATATTTTGTACAAGATGCATCATAATTATGTCATAATCACATCATAATCATATCACTATGGTGAATATGGGGTGCAGAGCACCACATTAATAATAATAGTTTATGACAATGATGCCTTTCCAGTATTGTGGAAAACATCAATAAACTTTAAATAGCTTAACTGCTTAAAAGTGTTTGGATTTTTTTGCCTGAAAGTCTATAAACGTCCTTAAAAGCCAGTGCAATGATATAGGGCCCAAAATTCAGTCCTGGCACAAGTAGTTACAATTCATCAGACTTCAGCAGAAGGAAAAAAACTGCATTGACAACTGCCTAGTGCATTTGCAGCATTGCAAGGTCAGGATGCACAAAATCATGCCTACTTTCAGCAGAGCTGAATTAGGCCCATGGCTTATAAAATAAAATCTCTCTAAATGTTCTGCTTGCAGATTAGTATACAGCTGCATCTCTAAGATTGCCATGCACAGCTATAGCACTCAGCAGATGATGACTTATAATGATAAGAGTAATAGCAATGAATGGAAAGATATGATTTTCTTTCTTTCTTTCTCTTTCTTTCTTGTTATATGTAATATACCTAGAGAAAGAGAATGAGTTATCTTAGAAGTTTGAACTGGTAGGAGAACAGCGCTGAAGGATGGGAGAGAAAGCCAAGCCACAAATAACTGTGAAACACTGAGATTCCTTAAGTCCAGCATTTGAAAAAGAAAAGAATATCCCCAGTGAGAAGTGAGAGACAGAGAAGGCAATGGAAATAAGATGGGTGAACCGCGAGATGGAAAACCGGTTCCAGACTGCGAGGTTCCAGTGACGCAGGCTGAAAAAAGGTGCTGCAACACAATCACACTCTTCTGAGACCCAGCAATAGCCCGTCGGAAAGCCATTTCTGTAGGAGAAAAACCACAGGAAAGTAGTGAGTAAGAGAGACTTTAATGCTGGAGTAGACTGAGAGACACTGTAAACGCCAACTATTTTGGGAAAGCAAGTCTGTGTCTGAGTGGGAAACAATAAGGCCTTATCCAGCAACTATCATGATGGCGGAGTATGTACCAGGAACCAAGACAGACGTAGCAAAACAACTGCAAAAACACTAGGAGAGAAGGCAAAATCAGTACCCAAGTAGAGAACTGTGAGTGAAAGAGGAATGGTACTGGGGGAAGACCTAGGAATAAGAGGGAAGCAGATTGATCAGAGACACATGGCAGCAAGAGGATATGTGTGTGATTTTGCAGTTTACTATTTATATGTTGTACAGGTTACTGGAACCAGTTAGGAGGTGAACCTGGGGAGTAACCTGTATCTGAAAGTGAAACAAAGTGTCAGTGTGGATGGCAAGTAATTGGGAACAAAATTTAATTTTAAAAAGGGACATAAAATTTCTTGCTACATCATTCATGAATAGGGTGACCAGACAGCAAATGTGAAAAATTGGGACGGGGGTGGGGGCTAATAGGGGCCTATATAAGAAAAAGACCCAAAAATCAGGACTGTCTCTATAAAATCAGGACATCTGGTCACCCTATTCATGAAAGACAGGTCCTGCAGTACAGCTATTTGAAAAGGATAAAGCATTATTTAAAGAATCTTTAAATAAAAAGTCTACTGTTCTGATTCTGTTGCCTCTGCTGAAATTGAGTAACAAGTAGGTGAAGTCGCCCCATTACTTCTCAATCCCTGGACAAGTTCCCGAAGGGTAAAAATTTTTAAAGCTCCTAGGTAATTTAGACTCCTAAGTCAAGTAGGCACTTTTCAAAGTGTTACCATAACTGAGCCTTTAGCCAGCACTCTCTGGCACTGATCATCAGAAGCTTGCAAATAGAACAAATAACAAGATGATATCGTTCAGTATGTTTAGCTTTGCATTCATAGCATATTCACGTAAGAACAAGTGAGTCATGATAAATGACTCAGGAGTGCTTTAGAAGACATCTTTGCAGATCTTGGTGAGATGATGTCCATAAACTAATTACAAATGCAAATGCAATTGACTCCTCAATGGAACTACTCATGTGCATAAGTGCTATTCCACATAAGTAAAGATTGCAGAATCATGACAAATCTATTTCAAAATTAATTTTTGGTGTTACAGTTACTTATATAAGTAGGGTTTTTTATTTAATTGTTAGCAGGAATATTTTTTGTTTGTACCTTTGGAGTTAAAGGTTATATAAAATATGTACTGGAGATTGGAAATTGGAATCTGAGGATAATCTGTATCTTGGTTCAAAGAAATCTGGTTGTACTAAGATTTTAAATCAGCTGCCTGAAGTAAAATATAGTTACATTGTGTGACAGAAAGGGATTGGCAGTGAACAGCTTGAGCCATTAAAGCACTACAGGTAAGATACACTAATACCTCATTTTCTATACTGGAAACAGAGTGAAATCCTGAACTAACTGAAGTCAATGGCAAAACTTTGATTTCAGCGGGACCAGGATTCTACTCTTGGTGTCTGATTTTCAGAAGTGCCGAGTACCCACAATTCCAGTTGAAGTCAATGGGAGATGCAGGTGCCCAGCATCTCTGAAATTCAAGCTCTTAGAACATAAAATAGTGGGAATAAAAACATTCACACACAGACATATTTTGATGTAGTAATAATAAAGTAGCCTTGTTTTTTACTTCTCATTTTCAGTAAAAGGAAGACCAAGAAGCTGTTTCTTTAATTATCTTTGACTCGGTCAGAAATTCAATACATCGTTTGCAAATATTTTGTGCATATGTTTATTTTTGGATGTGTAAGTTTCTCCAAGTTTTAATATTCAAATTAAAACACATCATTTGTTGCCTGACTGTTAGAGATGCCAGTTAGGATGTGGGCATTTTTTCATTGTCCTATAATTGCATTTTAAATTAATCCCTTAACACTATTTCTAAGCCTGTATTAATAATTTACTTAACTATTACTTTTTCCTGCCTCTCTTTTGGTAGATGAACTTACTATGAATGCAAAGCTAAACATAGAGAAAGACATTATGAAAGCATTTGTACTGCCGCGAGCTTCATTTAATCAGTGCCAGAGAGTGCTGGCTGAAGGCTCAATATTTTGAGATACTGTAGTGGTTTGGGAACTCCTCCCAATAATTGTTATTAACACACTCAGGTTTTTACCCCTCACTGGAGGGGTCTTCCACTTCACTGATGTGACTCTGAGAATCTCCCTGTTCTTCTCTGTTTTAGCACCCTGGCATGCCAGCACATTATTTGAAGCACTCTCAGGCCCAAGAATCTTTTTGACTAAGGCAGTTTGAACAATATTTTCTCTAGATGGTCTCAGAGATGCTTCTTATCTAGCCACAGAGATAATTATTGAGCAACACAAGACACTTCTTCCATGTGACCAAGTGACTTCCTGCCATCCACCAAAAAACTGTATAGAGTTAAAACTCATCCATTTCCTAGTTCCAAAGAAACTCATGATGTTACAGCAAACTCCAGGACAACTCTTTGCTGCTCTGAGGGTTCTTCCTTCAGCCCAGCTCCTCTCTAGCCAGGGAGCCACTCCCATCTCCAATACAGGGTGGAGGTAATGAGCCCCCATCTAGTGCAACGAGTCAGGCAGGACTCAATTAGCAGTTCCTTACCTGGTTCCAACACCTGCTCCAAGCTGTGTCAACAGGAGAACCCTGCCTTCCTGTTACATTTCAGTGCAGGGAATGAAGTAACTGTTTCTGCAGTACTCAGCCTAAAGGAGAAACTACAAATTGGGAGACGAACCAAGATGGACAGGGAGCAGAGCCCGAAGTGTTTGGTTCCCTGGGAGATCCCTTTATCAGAGACCATATCAAATGGAGCCTGTGGTTATAGCCAAGCCACGGCTCACACCACGGTCCTGAAAAAAAAGGCTTGAAAGAGCAGCTGAGAGTAATTTTAAAGAGAATGTGGTGCTTAAAGGCTTGATCCTTCAAAGTGTGGAACAGCCTGGCATGAGTTGGTACTGAAGCACATTCATTCCATGAACTTGTGTGTTGTCCCACCGAGTGCCATTAGGACTAGGCATATGCTTGAAGTTAAACACGTTTAACTGCTTGTCTGGATCAGGCCCCACTGCTCAGGACTTTTCAGAATTGAGCCCTAACGGTAGCTGAATGGTTAAGACTAGAGGCTGAAGTCTCATATGCATGAGCATAACAGGAGCAGTGGCAGTGCCAGCTTCCTCTCACTGTACCTCAATCTTATTTTGGGAGGAATTTCCTTTGGGGGTAAGCAATTAGTTTATCACATTTGTTCGGTGCTGGACCACTCTGCTAAGACTGCCAACAAGGGGGGCAATTATTACTAATTTTGCCAGTGATGGTTTTTGTGATAAGGGCACCTGTTTAGTCAGAACTGGCCTGAGTCCAACCACTTGTTTCGTACAGGCCAGTGAGGGTACTTTGCATATTTCAATCCCAGCCTCATTTGGCATATATTTAGTTTGTAAGGACAAATACTTCCCACTTTAGTTTGTGGAAGGAAAACGTCCAGGGACTCTGCTTTATGGAACATCACAACAACAATTATTAATTATACCAAAGTGTATGCTTGCTATAAAAATCAGTCATTAAATATATTGCGTTGGTATGTGCAAAGAAATGAGATTGATTTTGATTTTTTTTTCATTCCCGTTATTATTTAAGCCCACTTTTAAACTATTCATTTCAATAGAATATGATATTTGAGTTAACTAAACAAGTGCCAAAACAAACATTTGGCAGAAATCAATATCTGGACCAACCAGGGAAAATATAAAGTCCTTGAAATTGTATCATATTATTATCTGCCCGGGAAAGTGGTAGCCAAAACTGTTTAATCATAAGAAACTCAAGAAATGGTAAGAAAAAGAGAATGGATAGTGTTTTAATTTAAAAAACAAATCTCGGAGTAGCTATTCTTGTGCATGAAATAAAGGAGTAGTAATTAAAATGATCCTTTCATGCCTCGTGGAGAAGACATCTAAATTCTCTGTGGCCTGCAAAGAAGGTGAGCAGTCAAAGAGACAGAAATAACACTTTCCTCACATATTTATCCTGATCTTGCAATGCCTTGTAGGGTGTTTTTGTTAAGTCAATGGCCACTGAGTGTGTAAAGGTGTCCTGGTCCCTGGGGGATGAACAGTGTAAGACCATGCCTAAATTAGACCAATGATAAGATAAAACTAGGAATAGCAACACCTTTAACTGGCAGAAAGAAAGTTTGAAAAGTTGCTTAATTTGACTGGAACTGTGCAGTTTATGAAAATATTAAGCCGGTTGGTATCTTTTGCCATTGCTATTTTGTACTGATTATCTCCTGTTAATAAAATCTCTCCTCCACTCTGACAGAGACAAAATATTGGCCCCAATGGTCTTCTAAAGATTCAAGGGGGTTTACAAGGCAGAGTAACCTTGAATATTAGGGTGACTGTCAGCAGACAATTGGTAGGCATCTTTTCTAGTTGTGAAGTCCTGTAGACAACTGGAGAGAAAATAGTTAAAAGACCTATAGTGTATGATGACTGACTGAAGGAAAGGACCTGACTGGAAGCAGGTGATGCATTTCTGGAGAAGTCTTCCCTTAACCTCTGAAATTTAATGCATGGTAAAATACAAATTCATCTTTTATTGCTGTACTGGCACAACATCAAAGAACTCCTATATCATGCTGGTGCTGAAAAAGTAGAGAACTGGCTTCCAAGTGCGTTATGAGGATACTTAGTGTGAAATGCTGTGCTGCTGTGCAAGTGTGGAGGGAAACAGAGTATAGGAAGATTTCCACTCACACAAGAAGCTGAACACTATAATGATTCCATGGGATGCATACAGCAGACACTGTCACTAGGCAAGGGTCATGCACTCTCAACAGCCAAGAGGACATAAGACTAGCACGCTGGTCCTTCAGCTCCCAAAACACAGGCCTTGTTTACCTGTACTGGAGGAGAGCTCTCTCAGTGGACAGAAGTGGTAGATCAGCCATTCTCTGCAAGGTACTTTTCCTCTTTTCCAAACACCTCTACGTGTTCCCTTTTTTACACCTGGTACACTGAGACACAGAACATGTAAGTAACTTGTGCAATATCATTCCATGGCAGAGCTGGAGGTAGAAGCTTGTTCTCTTGACTCTGAGTCCTGTGCTGAAGTTACAAGACCATCCTCTACATGGTAGGAAACAAGCAACAATACATTAAACTGTAACAGACAGTGCCTTCACTTGGCAAAGTTTAATGGACATACAATATGTAGGGCTTTACATATGTGACTGCAAAGTTTCTACAAAGTGGATCCTAATCTTAATCACTGGTTAGGGTACAAGTATGAACTGCCTGGTATTTTGTTCTTGGACCACAATGATAGCAGGGCCGGCTCCAAACCCCAGTGCGCCAAGCGCGTGCTTTGGGCAGCGTCCCGCGGGAGGGCGGCAGGCGGCTCCGGTGGACCTCCCGCAGGCATGCCTGCGGAGGGTCTGCTGGGCCCGCGGCTCCGGTGGAGCATCCGCAGGCATGCGTGCGGGAGGTTCACCGCAGCCACGGGACCAGCGACCGCCAGAGCGCCCCCCGTGCCGTGCCGCCGTGCTTGGGGCAGCAGAAATCCTAGAGCCGCCCCTGAATGATAGTACTATCGAGGTGAATTAAGCAGGAAACAGAAGAGGTTAGTAGAAACATATAGAAAGACAGTCAATTTTCACCATTAGTGGATAAGCGAGTGAATAATAGTTCTATGAGTATGCACCTTTCTGATGACAATGTACTCATCTTGGTAAATTTCTATTCACCACTCTTACTACAAATAAAAAATGGGGCCCTCTTTTGCTGGCTTTATTTCATTAAAGGGACTGCTTTTCACAAAGGAGGAATTCATCTTTCTGATCCTGATCCAGAACCCATTAAAAACAATGGACAGACTCTCATTGGCCTGAAAGTGCGTTGGCTTAGGTCCTTTAATAGTGAGCGTAAAGAGACTTGAGTTACTCCTGAAGAAACATTTCCATTAGGTTGTACTTGCTCTCTCCATTCACAGAGATAGAGGGGATGACTCTGTATCATCTTGGCATAATATAAATCACAAATGGAGAACAGAGGTTTCTGCCCTGCTCAGTCATAAAATTAAATGTAATGAGTATTCTAGTTAAACAACAGCTTCATTTCAAAAGTTATAACTCTAATGACTTGGTAGTAATACATTAACGACAGTTAGTCATTTACCAGCATGTTTAAAACAAATGTTTTAATGGCACATGCAACTTGTCAGGACATGGTTAAAAGCACAGGCAACTTCTTTTAAATAAATCATTCATGATGAATTTTACCTTATGAGATATAGATTGAAATCTCTCTCTCTCTAGAAAACAACCCCTATGTTTACTTTGTTAACACTTGCATGATAAATGATTACTGTGACTTTTTTCTGAGAAGCTCTCACACCAGAGCTCAGGCTGTAGAAGTGCCTTTTCTTTATCACATGATATTCCGTTCAGCTCTTGCTTGTGAGTCCCAGGAAAATTGTTGGCAGCCTGCCAAAGTAGCAAAGAAGCAGGAGCAGCACCCGACACTGTATTGGGAACACATGGTAGCCACCAGAGCAGCTATGGGAGGGAGAGGGAGAGAACTGGACTTGGCTCCCCTCTGAACCTGGCACATGGCCCTAGTTCCCCATTATCTCCCGGTTGGGCTTGGCTTTTTCCTCCACAAACACCTCCATTAGAAAATGGTTTAAAGCATTTTTAAAAACTGTATTGGGACTATTTCTTGTACCCTTCTGCTTTTAAGGCCAACTGCCATAGTTACCATGAGTCTGATTGGGCAGGATTCATGTGGAGAGAAAAAAAGTAACTTAAAACATGTAAAATGCCTCAAAAATGACCTAAAAAAGCTGGCGTATACATAAAAATACCACGGTTTTAAAGTCTGCCTGTGCTAGAAACAATGTCTGGGTTTTATTGGGAAGCACGTGGAAATTTTGCTGTTTCAATGGTATAACGCTCCCACATGTAGTCTTTGCAGGGGTGCAAAACCACATGTGTAAAAGCTGTGACATTTTTATATAAAACAAACCTGCCCCAGACTCTCATCTATCTAGGTCTATGCAGAGGTAATGTGAGGCTGAGAGGCAGTTCCACATTTCGGGGGGGGGAAGGAGAAAGCATAGCTTTAAGAGGTTGATTGTTCAAAGGAATAGTAGTGGTGGTTTAAAACTGGTGAGGCATTTGGAATGCTGCAGTAAATCCCAGGGAGATGGAGTGGGAGCATATGATGCAGCTGGGGGCATGCAATATCAGCTGGCTCACTAGTTGATCACATCAACATCACCCTAATACATAAGGATCTATATATAAATATATAGTTATCTATCCATCCACCCATCCATCTAGCTACACAAGTACATAAGTATTTACCTAGGAAGCCTAGTAATGTAAAGGTAAGTAGGCAAACCTTGAGAAGGGACACATTTTATTATGAAAGATTCCTTTAATGACCATTGCACTTTCCACATAAAAGTCCTCAATGGGTTTGGAAAAGACATCTGAAGTTAAAAAAAAGTAAGCTGGAAGCTTTTGGATAGATCAACCTAATTATTCAGCTTACCCAGTTATGTTTGGCTGTTCAGTCTGGCAAAACTCAGTGGCAGTCTCCAGAATTGAATATCTGACATAGTACTTGATTTTCCTCAGCAATATTTATTTAATGAGTGCATGACCAGCTCTTCACAAAGAAAGAAAAGACGGTCATGAAAACATACAAAGACCTGCCTTCTTCCCAAGTTCTGTGCTTATATCAGTCAAAATTTCTCCCTTTAATTTATGGTCTTTGTATATTAACATAATTTCTCTACTGCACATACACAACTTCACTTTTTATTTATGGTGGGTAATAGAGAACTGGGTGAATTTTATCAAATGTATTTATCATATGAATCATTTTGATCTCTGCATCAACATATGCTTGTTTTATGAGTTTTAGGCTTGTACTGTTGATTTATGAGTTGAAAATTCAATAACCATATTTTAAAGAAATCCAGGAAAAACATCTGAAAGTCTTGTTTATGGTTTAATGACACTATGAGAAAGATTTGGATGCTATATGACTTCATACTCAATCTCCTCTGTCAGTTATCGCATAGTAAAATAGCATTTAGCAATCTTCTGTCTGCTTGATAGATTTAAAGGAACTAACAGTACTGTTATTCAATAAATCATGATAGATTGGACCTTGAAAATATGAGGGTACTCAGATAACTTACTGACTCCTTTATAGCCATTATGATCAGACATATCAGTGAAGAAACTTTTAATTTGCTTTAACAACAACAAGTTTAAAACTACAAACTGCTGTTGTTTCTAGGTTTAAGCTCAAAATAAAAAGACCAAAAGAAAAGAATCTATCCCTATTAGGAATGCCTTTGAAGATGAAAATACTGAAGCAGTAATGATTTTTCCAGCCACATTCTGGGTCATACGCTCAGCCAAAGGCCAGTGAATGAGCACATTAACTTCTGGGCAACGTAAGTAAAGGCTATCTCACGAGTGACGTCAATGAGGATTTAGACAAGGGAATTAAACCCCAATTCAGCACATGTCTAATTTAGAGCATGTGAGTCAATACACTATTTGCTTGCTTTAAGTTGGGCATGTGCTTAAGTCCATTGGTAAACTGGGGCCTTAAAGCATCTTTCATGGCTGCTTTGTCTGTTAGCTAATTTTGTTTTGTTTTATTTTCTGTTTTATCTCTTTTATAAACTAGCAAAAAGTTTAGGATTAATTGTTGCTGTTAACTAGGCATTGGATTAATGCCAGATATGTTTTCCTCCAGTTCCCAGGTGAGACATGGCACTGAAGCGATGTATAAGTGTTCTGAATAGGCACCCAGGCTGAGAAGAGGGAATTAAGGTTCTGCTGTTTTCAAGGGGTGTTCAATAGGAATTGGACATCCCTACCATATCACCGACGTTTCCCCATAAAGCTAGGACTTGCAGAGCTTTTCGGTCCTACATTTCAATCGAGCAGCTGCTTGCTTGGATCCAGATGATCCCATCAAGGCTCACAGAGGACACACTGTGCCTGGGTGTCTCCATTGCTCAGGTGGAAGGGGTTATGCTGTCTTTGCGACCCGATAACCTCCCTCCTTTGCCCCACACAGAAACCCCTCAGTTGGAGTTTGCTTCACAGAGTTCAGGGGAGATGGTGAGAGGCAGAAGTAGTGGCAGAAGGGAGTTGTTGCCCTGTGCCTCACAGTCCCCTGCAGGCCCCAGAGATTTCTTCATGGAAATCCATGTGGCAGGCTCTGAGCAATATGTATCCTACTAAGCAACCACGAAGATGTGGGGATCTTGCCAATGGTAGGTTGCCTCCAGCTGAAGCCATGATGCCCTGGTAGGGGGGCATAATGGAACAGCAGCTGACCCTGCATACAACTTGGCTTCATGCTATTGGGTTTACTATTGGAGGGAGTGATCTGGCCCTGTTGCCCTAGGTCCTTTATCAGACTGGAAACTCATGCTGCAGAGTGGTGTGCTTCACTCAGTGCTGCTACGGTTATCTCAGCTGGAAGTGGCTTTTTGTGTAACTTACATTGAGCTCCTATGTTGACTCATCTAATTCAATCCTTTGAAAAGGACGGTGACATTTGTCACTGAATTGCAGTTGGCAGCTCAGATCCTGGGCAGCTAAGGCAGTGGTTTTCAAATTTTTTTCCTCATGACCCAGTTGAAGAAAATTGTTGATGCCTGTGACCCAACATAATTATATCTTTTGACTAGAGTTTTCATAAAATCATAATATTGAAATAGATTCCAGCTTAACCCACTTTACATAACTAACACTAGACACTAGGCTTAGTAAGCCTATGGTAAGGAGTGTGGGAGGTGGCCCAGCGTAGGCCAGAGAGTGGGGTGCAGGGGTGAGGGCTGTGGGGTGGGGCTAGGAATGAGGGGTTCAGGATGCAGAAGGGGGCTCAGGGCTGAGGCAGAGGGTTAGGATGCGGGGGTGGGGGGGAGGCTCTGGCTGGGGGTATGGGCTTTGGGGTGGGGCTGGGGATAAGGAGTTTGGGGTGCAGGCAGGCTGCCCCAGGGCTGGGGCCAGAGGACTCCCCCCAGCCCTCTCCCTGCTGGCAGCAGCTAGCTCTGGGGGAGGGGCCTCTCTTTCTTCCCTGCTGGCAGGCAGCACAGAGCTCTGGGTGGAGGGTCCCTCTCTCCCCCCTGCTGGCAGCAGGGAGCTTCGGGGCCAGGGGAGAGGCCCGCAGCAGCCCTGCAAGCCCCAACTTGCTCCCCTCCCCAGTTCCTGCCCACCCCCCACCTCCCTCCTCTCCAGGTCCCTGCTGTGTGGCCCTTTGCAGCTGGTGCACAGCAACGGTCGTTATAATTTGAATCAGCAAGGCGACCCAGTGCCTGACATTCCACGACCCAGCGCCTGTACTTTGAAAAGCACTGAGCTACGGGATATGACCACTGGCCTTGTAAACAGAAGAATTTGGTGTCTGGTTTTTATGTGTGTTTCTAAAAGTGGACAGCCACCTTTAAATATGTGATGCAAGGGGGCATTGAGTATGGCAAATATAATATGTGCAGTGTCACATGCAACTCTGTCCACAGCAGCACTTGCCTCACATTGAACTAAAGCATGAGATGTGGAGCAGCACCTGAGCAAAAATGGCTTTGCCCCCAAGGAAAATGATCCAAAGCACAGCAGAGCTGAGGAAAGGAGCTCTCAACCACACCAAAGGTTTCAGAGCACAGCAACCCACAGGTGGACTGGAGGGATGCTACTGTGCGATTTGACCTTCATGGAGTCTCGTTGTGCTTCTGCCCACCCACTTCCATTGCATGACAATATAGGCAGGCTCCATGGACACCTCTTCTGTGATGCACAGGGGTGGGGAGTTTCCTTACCTGTGTTTTTCACTGGATCCCATCAGAGCAGAAAGACAGTTTCCGCTGGTAGAGGCCTTGAGGGTGCGTCAAAGATTCGTTAGTTTGTAGGTGGTATCGTCTTTCCAAATCTAAAAGAAGAGGGCTAATATTAATAATCATTACTCCAGGCTACTAGCTAATAATTGGAGGCTCCCGGAGGAGGCTGTAGGCTCTATTATTACCCTTGAGGTTGTCATTAGTTCAGAAAAAAAAAAGGTACCCTATGGAATGTAGCTGTGTAGCTTTTATTTTCAGCAATTTAACACCATGATTGAAGCCAGTAACTTGTAAATGTCAAGACAGCCCCTGGTGATATGGCTTGTTACACATAAGGGAGGCAGTCACTTCGCTTTATATCTGATCCATATGACTTGCGCAATTCACTGTGGCAAGAAATAACATGACGCATCCCAGAACATGTGAGACCGAGTTCAGTTACTAAAACAAGTTTATGGATTAAATAAAAAAAATCTGCACTCCCTTTTTTCCCCTGCCTCCCACAGAGAGTTGGTGGGATAATTCACATGACTAATATATTGGTATATAAGGGTACAGCTTGTTCAGGAAGGACTGGCAAGGGAAAAAGTGAGGAGGAGATGCCTTGTATATCAAAGACGTATATACTTGCACTAAGGTCGAGATAGAAATGGTAGGCAGACCTGCTGTAAGTCTCTGGATAAGGAAAAAAGGGGTAAAAAACAAGGCTGATGTCATGGTAGGTCTCTACTGTAGTGAACTAACCAGGAAGAAGAGGTGGATGAGGCTTTTTTCAAACAACTAACAAAATCATCCAAAGCACAGGACTTGATGGTGATGGGGGACTTCAGTTACCCAGACATCTATTGGGAAAAATAATGCAGCAGGTCACAGATTATCCAACAAGTTTTTGGAATGCATTGGAGACAACTTTTTATTACAAAAGATGGAGAAAGTGACTAGGGGAGAGGCTGTTCTAGATTTGATTCTGACAAATAGGGAGGAACAGGTCGAGAATTTGAAGGTGGAAGGCGTCTTAGGTGAAAGTGATCAAGAAATGGTAGAGTTCACAATTCTAAGGAATGATACAAGGAAAACAGCAGAATAAAGACAATACTCTTCAAGAAGGCAAACTGTAGCAAACTCAGGGAATTGGTAGGTACAATCCTATGGGAAGCAAGTCTAAGGGAAAAAAGAGTTCAAGAGAGTTGGAAGTTTTTTTTAAAGAGACAGAGCACCAAAGCAAACTATCTCAATGCATAGGAAAGATAGGAAGTATGGTAAAGACCGCTCTGGCTTAACCAGGAAATCTTCAACAACCCCAAACTCAAAAAAGAATCATACAAAAAGTGGAAACTAGGTCAAATTACAATGGATGAATATAAAAACACCACAAGCAGATAGGGATGATCAAGGCAAAACCCCAAACACACACACACACACACTAAACTAGCTAGCTAGGAACATAAAAGGTAAACAGGAAAACATTTTACAAATATATTGGAAGCAAGAGGAAGACCAAGGCCAGGGTAGGCCCATTACTCAATGAGGAGGGAAAGACAATAACAGACAATGCAGCAATGACCAAAGTGTTTGTCTTTATTTGTTTCAGTTTTTACCAAAACTGGTTAGCAGTGATTGCATGACTAACATAAGATCTGTGGCTAAAATAGGAAAAGAACAAGATAAGAATTACTTAGACAAGTTAGACGTCTTCAAGTCAGCAGGGACTGACAAAATGCATCCTAGAATATTTAAGGAAATGGCTGCAGTGATCTCTGAGCCATTAGTGATTATCTTTGAGAACTTGTGGAAGATGTGAGAGATCCCAAAGGAAAAGACAAAGGAAATGAGGACAACCCATGGAATTATGGACCAGTCAGCTCAACTTTGGTATCTGGAAAAATAATGAATTTGTAAGCACCTTGAAGATAATAAGGTGATAAATAACATGAACAAATCATGTCAAACCAACCTAATATCCTTTTTTGACAGAGTAACAAGTCTTGCAGGGGATGTGATGCTGGCAGACCAGGTACCAGCTCATGCTCCTCTCTCATGCTGAGAGATAAACAAGTAATCACAACAGAACAGGTACACTGCATAACTGAAGAAGTAATTGGAAATAGAAGGCTTTTGCAATATGGTCACTGTAGAGATAACAATTTATCTGTGTCATCGTAGTTAAGAAATTATTCAAAAATTGATTGAGGCAAACAGAATATGTCAATGATTGGAAGCCTAGGTGTGGTTATCCGTAATACCAGACATAGACAAAGGGCCAGCCTAAGTTTGCTATGGTCATAGATCTGAGCGGGTTATATAACTTAAGATCCATAAATGATCTGGCTATTTTCCTACACATTTTCTCTAAAAGCCAGATTGTGCTGGCCCTTACAGAGAGGTGCAGAATGGGTGGCAGGGTATGGACCTTTCCTCACCCACCACTCAAATGTCCTATATAAGGGCCAGGTTAGTCCCTGTGCATGGGAATCCCTACTCCACTTCAGGCCGCAATTCCCCAGAGGGGGAAGGGAGGAGGTGTGCCCCTGACTTTGCTTTTCTATATTCACTGGCCAAGAAAGTGGTCCAGCTGTGTATGGGGAGTATGGTACTCCACACAAAGGGATGTAGCGGTGGGCACATACCCTCTGTGTACCTGGGGGCTCCAAGAGGCATTCTCCAGAATGCTTCCTGTTGCTCCATCTGAGGCAATGCAGTCCTGTATGGCCCCACCCCTCAGCCCTCACCCCCACACCACACCCTCTGCCCTACCCTGGGCTACCTCCCACACTTGGTACCATAGGCTTACTAAGGCTAGAGTCTATTGTTATGTAAAGTGGTTTAAGCTGGAATGTATTGCAATATTATGATTTTATGAAAACTCTGGCCAAAGACGTTGGGTCATGGGCATCAACAATTTTCTTCAATTGGGGCACGAGGAAAAAAGTTTGAAAGCCACTGATCTAGTCTGACCACCTCTATAACAGGTCATAGACCTCCCTCAAAATAATTTCTAGGGCATATGTTAGAAAGTCATCCAATCTTCATTTAAAAATTGCCAGTGATGGACAATCCAGCACAACCCTTGGTAAATTGTTCCAATGGTTCACTGTCAAAGGAGTGTCTATGCAGATGGTCCTCTGCACTGCTTGTGCAGTATGGAGGTGGACCCTGGGTACACCCAGAATGAGCTAAGAGCAAGATGGCTGTTGGAGAAGGGTGTAGAAGTGCAGCAGGCTGGAATAGCAGCTGCCAAGGGAAGGTGCTGCAGCTTGGCCTCAGGTTGGGGGGCAATTGTTATTCTGTACCCCTAACTCTTGCTGGGACCCTCTTCCAAAGGCCAGTTACTTGGGCTTTTATTACAGGGAGGGGTGAATTTCACCTTAACAGAAAGTGTTCCTATTTCCTAACTTGTGATTGGCTAAGGTGGAGCCCCATAGAAAGTACAGTGAATATTTAACAAGTTCATTCTAGTTCTACCAACACTAGCAGCCCTGGAGGTATTTAGTACCTTGATAACCAGGCACTGTGCAGTCTTTTGCTTGTATATAATAACTCCAAGTTCTGTGCGTTGTCTAGAGTAATGGAAAATTAAACATGTTTATATCATCCAGTTCCTGATGCACGTTATCTGATCGTCTGCGGTAATCGTGATATTCTAGCGTAGGCTGTTTAGCTTTTACACAAACTCCTCTTTGTTTTCCTAGCTGCAAGAAACACACTCTCCCCATCAAATAAGCACTGGCCCATCCAGTGGGCAGTGCGGAATTATGCACTGAATCAAGAGGTGGCCTCTTTGAGGTGATATGCACCCTTGGAGTTCAAGGGTAGAGCAGCCCCTGTAATCCTTCAGGCACAGAGGCTTTTCTGATGTCTGGTCCTTGCCTGGAGGATGAAATGGAAAGCTCCTTGCAGCCCAGTCTCTGCTCCACACTATGCTAGGACCAGGCAAAATCTGGCCCTATGTGTCTCAATCTCCAAGCAGTGTGCATAATGCGATATTAAGAAAATGCATCCCCTCTGATTGGAACACAGCCTAGAGAGAATCAAACATCCCCTCTCACAAATATCCTAACACCCTTATTGGCAGCACTGCTCTGCTACATTATTCCTGTGACATTTAATGGAGGGCACTCACTTTTCCTCTGGGCCTTGGGACAATCTTCCCTTTTTTGAACCCACCCTTCAACAGTTATTCCTCTAATTGTTCTCAATCCTAATGGATGATTGAAGAGACACTCCCTAAGGAGATTCCAGTGCAACATCTGTCTGAGAAAGGCTTAGCACAGGACTTTCACACCCTCCCGAGGGAAGCACACATGTTCTCTGTGCCCAGATTTGTTGAACCTTTGGCACTGGAGAAAACTCACACTCAGCCATTTCTAAAGTCAAACACCTGCAAAAGCTATTTATTGCCATGTATGCGAGGTTTCCATGACCATATCCCTCTATTATTCTGAAACGGAATCCCAGCCAATCACATTCCACCCAGCAGGCTGTGCTAGCTCCTGTTGTGGCATATCAGGAACAAAAGAGAGTGAGGGTCTGGAGGAAGCCCTTGGGCCCCTACCTGCCAGGCAGAGAGGCTCTCTTTGCACAGCTCACAAGCCTCTCCTAGCACTGGTAGCATGGCTGGTAAGGTTTTCTTGCCAACATGGGCAGCACTCTCTGATGGGGGTTCAAAGTGAAGAACAGGGAAAACTGAAACTGCTTAGAGCACCATTAATTTCACAGTTTATAGGATGGTCGCCCTGCTGGTTATAGGAGGGGCAGTAGCAGTGCTCAGCAATCTAACCTCAAGATGACAAAGGCAAGCGTAACTGTGGCAAGGTTCACATCAGCGAGAAAGGGTGGCAACTGCGTGGTGGCAGATCCTCTGAGGAAGGCAGCTGTTCGCCTTTCTTCTATTCTTGCTCAGGTAGCATCTTACTTTATAAGCAGCCCAATGGAAATTACTGAGCTTATTTATGGTGTAAGGTGCTACTCAGCATGAGGAACATTTGCACAATTAAGTCCTGTGTAACTGCAATGATTTCGCTTCTCTCTTGTGTAAATAGAGACAGGAGAGCCTAGAAGCACTATAGATATAAACAAACACCAAATACAGCCAAGTTTTCAAGCGTTCAGCGCCCACATGTGGGCTGGATTTCAAAAGAGCTCAAATCCCTAAATGGCCATATTTTTCGCTTGCACCCAGCATTTTGGGTGCTGACACCTTTGTAAAATCTGACTGCATGTGACACAGTGGAAATTGCTGCGTGTGGAGCATTTTTTGAAAATGTGCCCCTTATTTTGAGGCTTAAATGGTGCCTTTACCCTGGCCTCAATCATGGCTCCTGAGTACTTGAAAAAAAAAAAAATCTAACCATGAGCGTTCTTTAAAATGTGACCCCCACATGACTAATTTCCCAGATACAGCAGACTGCAATAAATGTTAAGATAAAACTATCATAACAGTGAAAGGATACTGATGTTTCTTCTTCCTGTCTCGCTTGAAAATCATTGTTTCATAATCTTAATCATAATCCCACCAACACTGGATCCAGGTTTGCTCCTGTGAACCATATTTCAGAAAAAATTTACCACCATTATCCCCAAATATGATTTTATTTTGGAGCTGCATCACAAAGATTAAAGAGACAGAATATAACAAACATATCATCAGCAGTGCCTTACTTTGTTACCTAGCTTGTGAGGAGTTAGCTGTGAAGTTGTGTTACATGTCAGGGTTAAACAGAGAGAACAGATTTCCACTTGCAGGTCCCTCCAGAATCACATGAGCTTTGAGGCATTAAAAGAAAGTTACATGCACAAATGTTTGCAGGATCATACCCAAAGCCTTTACATTAAATGCTGAAAGTGCATATGAAAGTGAAGTAGATAGCACAAAAGTGTGGGACAGTTTTATTTTATGGCCTCTGGGCTAGTGTTAACATTTATTATGATAGACACGGTAGATAGGGACAGCCCCTAAACTATACACCAGGAAGATCTTTGTGGCATGTTTACGCACTCATAGACAGTCCAGCCGCTCTTGGCATTGCAAAGCATTTTCCTATTCAGCTTGTCACGTATACATAGTTTTTCAATACTGACTATTTTAACCTTTATAATAACACTTTATACTTACCCATGGCTTTCTTCTGAAAAGCACTCTACAAACAATTTATTAAGGCTCACATACCTTCTTTGTGGTAGGCATTATTATTCCCATTTTACAGGTGTAACCTGAAGTGTAGACAGGCAAAGAACAAAATGTGGGCACCGTTTATTAAGGTTAACCATTCAAATACATATCTTGGTCCCCTAATAAAATGCCCTGGTTTTCAGAAGTGCTACTGCTTTACATAACACCTGGAAAAATCGGGCCATGGATTTAGATGCCAAAATATGTATTTGGGTGGTAATTGTAAGCACCTAATTTTACTCAACCCAACTATGACAGCTTTGGCCTAAACCCACATTTTGAGTCCCTGGTAAAGTTGGGAATTGAACCCAGAACTCCTGGGTCCTAGCCTCCTGCCTGAACGTATGAATTTCTCTTATAAGCAAATGTCAAAGATTGGTTATGATCAACCAAGCGGCAGTCATAGTTTTGGTTTCACTCAGCAGCCTGTGGCTGTGAATTTTGTATTAAGGTGTATTGTATATTTATTTGTATTTATCTGGAAAAAAAAGAGGAAGGGGTCAATTAGAATTTGTGAATTGCTCTAAAATTCCCAGATTAAAGACGCTAGTTGTGAAGTATTATTAGGTCTATTTACCCTTTTTTTATTGAGTGAATGAAATATGAATCTGACTTATTGTGGCTCTCTCTGAAAATCAACTACTGAGCTGGGAATAAGAGTGGATGATATTTTCTTTGCAAAAAATGTTCTCCTGCAAAGGTATAATAAAAGCTAGATATGCAGCCTCAGTGAAAAGCAGCGAAAACCCAAACTCAAATGCTAGTTTAATTCAGCTCAGGAAAATCTATTATATAAACCCTTTGAAAAATCATGTTATAGATTATTGGGGATACAAACTTTCCTCACAGGCAATAGTACATCTTTCCAGATCAACATATCAAAACACTTCAGTCTATTTCCCCAAATATTTTTATGCTTGCAAGCCATAACCAGGAAACACCCATATTTCGTTATCAGCAAGTCAAATACAAAGAAAAGGACCCAGGAAGCAAACAGAAGAGGCTAATAAGACACGCTGTGCTGTAATAGTCCGAGGTTGGGGCCGTGCCCTCTCAGGGGCCATCGGGAGCCAGGCCGCCTCACTACACGGTGCCAATCAGTCTCCGGGTTCTGAAGGTTTTGGGGTTCTGCCCCTCAAGCAGGGGCGGAACAGAAGGCACACGGTTAATGCAATGAGTCCCAGCCCTCAGTCAGGGCGGGACAGCAGACACTAGGTCTAGGCTCAGACCCTTTCCGCAGGCTGAGCGCCCACAAAGTCAATAAGCCACGACCCTCATTCAGGGCGAGCCAGCGAACCAGTTCTAAGCTCCGGTCCTGGCAGCCGGAGCTGAGCAGTTACAAAGTCAGTAAGCCCCAAGCCCTAGCTCAGGGCGGGGCAGCACACAAGAATCCAGGGAGCTCAGATCCCACTGCAGGCTGAGCAGCAAGAAAGTTAACAAGCTAAGCCCAGGCCCTCAATCAGGGCGGGGCACCAAACACAGCAGTTCTAGGCTCAGCTCCTTACAGCAGGAGCTGAGCAACAATAATAGTTCAGGGCTCAGGTCCTTGTATCAGGAGCTGAGCAACAATAACAGTTCAGGGCTCAGGTCCTTGCATCAGGAGCTGAGCAACAATAACAGTTCAGGGCTCAGGTCCTTGCATCAGGAGCTGAGTAGCAATAACCGTTCAGGGCTCAGGTCCTTGCATCAGGAGCTGAGCAACAATAGTCAGTAATCCCCAGCCCTAGGTCAGGGTGGGGCAACAAACAATAGTCCCAGGGGCTCAGGTCCTTGTCTCAGGAGCTGAGCAACAATAGTCAGTAAGCCCCAGGGTGGGGCAATAAACAATAGTCCAAGGCTCAGGTCCTTGTAGCAGGAGCTGAGCAACAATAGTCAGTAAGCCCCAGGGTGGGGCAATAAACAATAGTCCAAGGCTCAGGTCCTTGTAGCAGGAGCTGAGCAACAATAGTCAGTAAGCCCCAGGGTGGGGCAATAAACTATAGTTCAAGGCTCAGGTCCTTGTAGCAGGAGCCGAGCAGTCACAACAACACCGGGGCTCAGGTCCTTGTGTTAGGCACTGAGCCACAGCAGGTAAGTGCAGGCTTCTCTGCCTGACCGCTGGTAGGAGGGGGAGTCTGCCACCCGTGAGTGGGGTGGCAGGGGGGACACAGGCCCAGCCACTCCACTGTGTCCCAGCCCGGGGCCCTAACAGTGGCATGGATCCGCTGCAGTCAGTGGGGATCCTGGCCGCAACACACTGACATGGGCACGTCAGTGCCCTCAGCCGGACAGGGGTCGGCTACCCCCGGGCTACACTCCATCTCCCCCTCCATGGGTACCTGCTCCTCGCTGGGCTCTGCAGCGGGGTCCCACACCATGGGCTCCTCGTCGTGCTGAGAGCTCTCTAGGTCGGGCTGCTCCTCCGGACTCGGGTCACGGGAATGCTCGGGCAGCTCCTCGGGGTACCAGGCTCGGGGCAGGCTCAGCCAGTCCACCTCGGGGTACCTGGCTCGAGGGAGGCTTGGTCGGTCCACGTCCGGGTACCTTGCTCGAGGGAGGCTCGGTCCGTCCGCGTCAGGGTACCTGGCTCGAGGGAGGCTCGGTCCGTCCGCGTCAGGGTACCTGGCTCTGGGCAGGCTCGGTCCGGCAGGAGCCTGAACAGGAGCGTCCGTCCTCTCCGGCCGCTGGGCTCCAACTGAGTGTTGAGGCCGGGCTTTTATACTTCCTGTTCCACCCCTTGACTTCCCGGGGGGCGGGAACAGGCGGCGGTGGCTCCGCCCACTGAGGTGGCTGTTCTGGTTCCTCTCTCTCAGGGGCCGTCGGGAGCCAGGGCGCCTCACTACACGTGCCAACACTACATTGCTACATATGTATCATAATTAAATTTTCACTGAGGCTATGAAACTAATATTTGCCCAGTTGATTTTTGTTCAATCAGCCCTTCTGACTTCTTTTAATTTGCTTGATGTTATCCTGTTATAGGATATTGCCTAAAGTAAAAACGAGTCATTTGCACATTAAAACAACTAAGGGCAAAGTTCTGTACAAGTGTAAATAACGGTGGAATATGGCCCTAAGAACTGAACACTCTTTGAAAGTGAGAGAAGGGAAATAATCATGGAAAATTGCAGCTGTTACTACAGTATTTCTTGTTACAATTTTTTTTTCTGTCCAACCCTTATTTTTGCAAATGACGTTGAAATTACAAATTCTTTCTTGTATTTTATCAGAACAGAAAAAATAAAAATGATTGAGCGTTTGATGGTTATAATGGGTCATAGCATGTCATCAATTTTTAAACAGAACTCTCCATTAGTTTAAGATATGGGCCAATATTTCTGCTTCACAGAATGTGTGCCTATTCTTGCTCTCTCATTCATGAGATTATCTCCATTGACTTTAATGGGATTACTTGTGTAAAGCATCAGAGGGGTAGCCATGCTAGTCTGGATCTGTAAAAGCAGCAAAGAGTCTTGTGGCACCTTACAGACTAACAGACTTTTTGCAGCATGAGCTTTTGTGGGTGAATACCCACTTCGTCGGATGCATGTAGTGGAAATTTCCAGGGGCAGGTATATATAAACAAGCAAGAAGCAAGCTAGAGATAACGAGGTTAATTCAATCAGGGAGGATGAGGCCCTCTTCTAGCAGCTTCCTCTCTTGGTTTCACACCTCAGCTGCTAGAAGAAGGCCTCATCCTCCCTGATTGAACTAACCTCGTTATCTCTAGCTTGCTTCTTGCTTGCTTTTATATATACCTGCCCCTGGAAATTTCCACTGCATGCATCCGACAAAGTGGGTATTCACCCACGAAAGCTCATGCTCCCAAACGTCTCTTAGTCTATAAGGTGCCACAAGACTCTTTGCTGCTTGTGTAAAGCAGGCACTTTTATTTCTCCTAGACTATCATTATCATAACATGAAACAACCACAGGTGTGTAAAGATGGCCCAAGTCTCATTATACTCTCATGCTTCTCTGGCAGTACAAAGGGGCCTTAAAATGAGAGGTGCAAAGAGTCCACAGTACAAATGAGAATAAACCCCAGTGCCTGCGGGACAGATCCTCACCTGCTGTACATTAGAATAGCTTCAATTACAATGATTTACACCAGTGGAGGAACCAGCCCTGCATTCCTAGCACATTTGTTTTGGGTGTTTCCCCACTGATTTCAGTGGGAGTTTTAGTTATGCAAACAATCCAGGACTGGGCCCTGGGCTATTGTTTATCTGCACCAGCCTTTTGTGGTTTGTGATGTTTTGCACTTTACTGACAATGAAATAACTAGTGAGTTTGGGTGCTCAACTTGAGACACCTTAGACTCAGAGTAGCTTGAGTTTCGGACACTGGTCTCTTTAAGCTGTCTCAAACTGGGTTCCTAAGAAGTGGAGGCAGTCAAAGTCACTAGGCATCTCTGAAAATGACCCGTGTTTAAACAAATTTATCTTTGAAAATTTCTCATTAAAATAATTAAAAGAAATATTGCAACGTTAAATTAAAATCTTCAATTCCATTTTAAAGAATTAGTGTATATTTGAAATGGAAATGACAGGAACTTTGGACAAGCTTTATCTAATATCTTGGATTTACTATTCAACCATTAGTGAAAAACCATATCCCCTACATTCTGCTAATTTTCCACGGTACCTGCCACATGCTGTAAACTAAAGATCATGAAGATATTTAAAATAGGGTCATATCCCTGCTCTGAGGGCCAGATCCCTCCATTTGACTTCAGTGGGCTCTGGATCAGACTTTATCTTACACCAGTGCAACCCCATTGACTTCAGTAAAATTGCACAGGGTAGCTGAGAACAGAATTTGATTTAATTTTTCTACAGCTCCATGCCTGTTACTTTTTGCAGGGGTTTGCTAAAGAAGTCAAGTGGCAAACTTTTCAAAGGTGTTGTTTGGAAATGTTAGACAAAATATATTCTTAATCTAGCATTGAGTTGCTTTTTCTGCAATAATTATCAAGGACAAACAGTGAATCAAATAAAAAAAATATTTTAATATATTAAGTAGTGAGGGGAAACTCTGGGAGCTTACATACCACCATGTGGCCATCATTGGCAAATGCTGGCTTTTTAATGGTGTTCCATATGTAACAGTCTAATTTGCTGGAAAACAATCAAAGGAGGTAAATTAATCCAATTGCTAAGGTGTTAACAGTTCATCTGGTTTACATTGGCTTAAAGTTAATAGCTAACTTCATTCTTTTCAGCATAAGGGAGAACTTTTTCCATGCAATAAAATCATTAAACCAAAACAATAAGGCAATTCCAGGGGCATTAGTCCATAAAGGGTTGAAATAGTCAGCTGTGTCTCAAGCCTCGTAATGCTGCATTGGTGTGGTTTTCAAAAGCTAACCAGTTGCATTCTCCCGTGTTTTGCCTCATTGCTTCACTGGTAGTCCTTGGACTCCTGTTGGGTTTTGGTTGTTCTTGTAGAAGCTGAGTGTGAAAAGCTAGCCAGGTGACTTGTTAAAAGCAGCAGGATGCTGTGGATGAGAACTCTTTTACAGATTAAAATGTCATAAATTTAGCAATACAATAGAAATGTTTCGCCAGTCCAGTTTGTTACAGATTAAGTAGCCCTCTGAGGCTTGGTAATAGCTTAAAACTGTTCTCAGAGAAGCTTCATTGACTTCACTGAAACAGAAACCAGGTCAAAGTATATAGGGTCTGACACTCATTTCCACTTTAAGGTCCCTTTACACAGCCAGAATAATGTAAAAGAGCCTTAGAATAATTAAGAATCAGGCCCATTATGTTTCTTAGCTGTTTTAATTCAATAAATTAATTTTACAGGAGTTATTATTATAATTATATTGGATCAAATTCTGCCTTCATTTTCCTCCATTGATTACAGTGGAATTTTACTAGGGATGAATTTGGTCCATTATGGGGTCAAATGTGTAATCTGTATTCAGATAAATTGTGGCATTAAACGGTGTAAGTATCACTACTACTAGTCCCATCCAACTAGGACTACTTGTGTAAGTATTTACCCAGACAAATAAGAGTTGCAGCCCCTATGTTACAACACGTGTAATCTCTCAGATTTGAAAGTCTGCAGTACACCCAGTGATCCACACAGAATTGGAATGAGTCCAGCATTGAGGAATTGGCAGCAGTGATCAAGACGTTCATGAGTTTTTGTGCCTTTGTTTCTCATTTCAGCATGAAGAGAAACGTAATCACCTGTTCTCACTAAAGTCAATAGCAGAACTCCTATGAACAGGGGGAGGATTGGCCCTGATATTAATCTCTATCATTATAAAAATTATCAGTTAATTTTGATAGGTGTCCATATTATTTTAATCAACAGTATGTACTGCATGAGCACTGTACGAAGAGACAGATCGAAGGGTGTTTTGCACATTTCCCTCTCATTTTATTTCTTTCTCTAGGTAATGGGGATGATTACTGTGTTTGCTCTCCCAACTCTCCTGCAAACTTTGTAATTGTTGAACCAATTTGAGGTTACACAGAGACTCTAACTGCCTCTGGTGCAAACAATCCAACTGTAACTTACAATCATCATACCAATTGCAAACGTCAAGGTATTTCACTGTACGGCATGCCAAGATTTTGATCATAATAGGCCCCATGTATGTCCTGCTGTGTGTGCATCTGCCCATCTCTTGTGGGAATACAGAATTAGGAGCAGCTGTGGCCAAGGGAATCCCTTGCAGCATGTTGCCAAGGTGTTGGATCAGAGCTGTATGGGGCCAAAAACTGCTGAAGGTATGCAGACCATCTGAGCAGAAGGCCCTGGCCTCACAGGATCTGTGGATTTGTGGGGAGACCTCTGGCATGCACAAGGGGCAAACCCCGTTCTCCAATGGAACAAAGAAAGACTGCAGAGATTTCCTCTTTCCCTCTATCCCTTTCCCATGTTTTTATGTTAAAAAGACACTGTCACGGTATTTTATATCATTTCAATGATTTATCTCAAGGTGAGATAGAAAAAGATTATGACACCTATGTAATGACAACCCCGAGAAAGCAGAAACATGGGGAGGCTCCTACAAGTTCTGACTTATAGAGTAGTCCCTGAAACTGCAAGTTGGGCTAATGACTAAAGCTGACTGGTTACAGCAAAACTAATTTTTCAGCTATTTCTTAAATAATATGGTCACAGTTTGAGTTCTTCCTACTCATTCATTCATTCATTCAAACAACAGATCTCCATAGTCTTCTATCCTGGGCCATTCGCTCTAGCTGGTTCCAGGTATTCCACTGCAGTGCCTGTCTGGTGATGTTGGTTGGCTAGCCCCACCTTCTCCTTCTAATTTCTTCCACTGCTGGGAGTTGATGGGTCCTCTCCAAGAGGTGGATGTTACTGATGGTGTCTGGCCAGCGGATCTGGAGAATCCTTCTGAGGCAGCTATTAATGAAGGTCTGGATCTTCCTGGTGGTTCCTACTCAAGCCTATTAGTATTAGCAAAGCTTTGGTCTGCTTTATGTGGTCAAATGTATTCAACATCAAATAAATGCATTTGACTCAGAAGTGCTATTTTAAGGCTCCGCATACTGCTATAGTTCCTCCAAGCTGAAAGCCATGCAGTAGCCTACAAACGCTAAATAAAAGTATAGCTATGTACTGCAAGTTTATCCAGACCCTGGTCCACTCTCTGCTCTTGTGGTTGACTTGAAGTCCATATGAGCTTTTCTCTTTTCAACAATACTATTTTTTTTAAATGGATCCGCCCTCTCCCTCAGCAACAATAAATACCTTTTATTAGGACTGGTTGAAAATTTTCCATTTAAATATTGACAGAAAAATGGGTTTTTGACAAAATGAAAGTTTTTGTGACGTGTCTGCTTTCACCAGAAAAATCTGAAAATCAAACACCTGACAACTGAAAAGGTTTCAGTTTTTGTTCGAATACCAAAACCAAACTGAAAATTTCAATTTGGAAATATTGAAACATTATGTTTTGACACTTTAAATTGAAAGAAAATGTTCTGTCATTCTTGAATCTGTTTCTCTTTGACTCAGTTTACCAGTAAATGTATCTGAGCCATCGTGGAGCCCCATGGGAGTTTTAGTTCAGGTGCCTCATGCCTACATTCTTCTCCAAGGACCAGGCTCTCTGGCCAGACTATGTCTCCCATGATTTATTACAGTTATGTGACTCCCATGATGTATCACAATGGGTCAGCTACAGGCAAGTCTGATTCATGAGAGATGACGTTCATCCCGGGACCCCCGCCCATTGGGATGAGGCACCAGATCTACAGCTCCCATGAGGCATTGCAGTAGTGCAGGGGGATGCAATTTGGTGTTGAATTTAACCAAAATGAAACATTTCAATTTGGATTAACAAATATTGGTTTGAAATACTTTGATTCATGCTGTCCCAATCAACCAAAATTAAATATTTTGTTTGATTTTCTCAATGGAAACTTTTGCTTTTTGGCCAAAATTTTGCAGTTTTTGGGTTTTCAAGAAAAAGTTGAACTATTCTGTGGAAAATTTTCAATGAAAATGGATTTTGTTCATTTTTTGTTGAAATTTTCTGGAGGGAAAGAAACCATTTTCTAACCAACTCTAGTATTTTATCTACCTTCCTTCATTTCCCAGGGGGCCAAATGTGTATGTCCAAAAACCTAAAAGCTATATAAAAGAAAAAAGAAATATACATTTAGAGTGGGCTTTTCAAAAGTGTTCAACACTGGTAGAACTGTATCAGAGGGGTAGCCGTGTTAGTCTGGATCTGTAAAAGCAGCAGAGAGTCCTGTGGCACCTTATAGACTAATAGCTGTTAGTCTATAAGGTGCCACAGAACTCTCTGCTTGTTTTACTGGTAGAACTATACTCTCATTGCTCCTATTGAAGTCAGAGTTAGGCCAAAACTGATTGCTTCTGAAAATTCCGTCCCCATAATATTCTCAGCTGGACAATAATATCTCAAAGTGAGAGGCAGTACTACCATTAAGGTACAATACGATTTTAAATTAAAAATAAACTTCAAAATAGAGCTTAAAACTAAGCACAGAGTTTAAAACAGAAAAGATTGGCAGGTACTAAGTGCATCTAGTTTTGCAATAATATGCATTCTAAGTGTCCTCTGGTCATCATGCCTTCATATTAAGTAAGCAGAGTTACAAAAATTCTTCCATTCTGGGGTTATTGGGTTGACAGAAATTATATTGGATTCATCCACATTGTTTATGATCAATGTTCACATCAAAGTAAATATTCAGTTCTTCCATATCCTTGGCTCCTTTTATAGTTGCTTTCTCATTAATCTTTACCAGAAGACTGTTTACAACTGTCTGCTTCCGGAAGTGGCTTCCCCGTGCTCTCACCCCTTCAAACACAAAACAATGTAATGTTTGCTGGGAACAGTTTGGAAGACTGCTCCCAACTCCGCATGATTTTTAAATTAGAATAATTTTAATGATGTTTCAAATTATAATAATTTTAAAATAGTTTTAAAAGGAGTTGACAATGATGCCCGTAATAAGAATCCTCCAACTTTTACAAATGCAAATTCATAAAGGTATACATCCTTCAACATTGATCGTTAAAAGGAAAATGTCACCACTGGAGTCTCTGAATCTGTTTTGTAACTTGTTTGCCAGTCTTCTAGCATGGCAGAACAAAACCAAAGCCATGTTGTATCTGTTAGTTTGGGGCTTTTATGAATGCTGTAGTGAAGTTTTTCTCACAAAAGGAATGCTGTTAATTAGAAACATAAGTCATGAACAATCCTTACCAGTAAAGTGGTTAAATGGAACCGCACTGTGGTACTTAACAATGTCAAAAAAGAAAAAGAAAAAAAAGAAAATCCTTGTTCTGATTCCATTTTTTTCTACTGTTGGCACATTTCCAATGGGAAGAAAATGCCAGTGAAAATAAAAACATTTGAGAATCCTTAAAACACAGGGAATTTTACACAGAGACTGAATTACATTGTTTCACAATTCTGGCTCCACAAATTCCTTTGGAGCCCAGTTTAAAATTTTAACACGGCAGAACAGTAAACACTTAAGTTGGACTAAAGGAAATCCTGTAATGGGGAAAGTGTTCAGGCTGAAGAATGCGCTGGGGACGGTAGAAGGAGGGAATAAATGGGGGATTTCCCTGCTTTAGTTGAAGTTCATCTTCCCTCTGGCTAGTGCTAAGCCTTCCCTGCTACAGATGCTTTTATCCCTGCTCATACAGTACTGAAGAGAAACTTTTTCCTTTGGCATTCACCAGGTGATATCAAGTGTTATTTACAGTACTTCCCCTACAATTTTCCAGAGGGACGATGGCTCTATCAGGTTGCTGTTTTTTCTCACTCTGTAAGTTACTCACTTCACACAAATATGCCATCTTATGCTTGTTGATAGGAATTTTCCAAAACTAGATGCAGTATTAAACAAAAGTAATGTGTTTTCTGAGAATCACTGTGTTCTAGTGGATTGAGCACTGAGCTGGAAATGTGAGTTCTCTTCTGGCTCTGCCACTGATCTGCTGTGTGCAACATGGCAAATCTACCTGCCTATGTTTCCTCTCCCAGCCATTGTTCTCCCTTGCCTTTTTAGCCATAATTCTGAGATGGTTTCAGATCCTTTTTATTTCCTGCTTTCAGGGCCCTACGAACTCAGGGCCTTTTCTTTGTGACAATAGTAAGGGCACCCTGTGGTAAATTTGAGTCGATTCTGTGGAAGTGTGCATTGATAATGTATAGCGGTGTGGAGTTCCACGTGAACAAAACCCATCATAGGCTTTGCAGTTTCAGGAACTCTCATTTTCAGACCTTCACAGATATCATCATGCAATCACTCATTAGCTTTGGATTTTACATTTAGTGTAAACAGTTTTAATTAGAGCTGCTCAAAAAATTTCAGAAGGAACAGCATTCCATAGAAAAATGCTGAGCAGGTGAAATAGAAATATTTAATGGGAATGTATCTATTTCACTGACACTTTTGGTGAACAGTCATCAAAACATTTCATTTTGATAAGGGTCAAAGCACTTTGTTTTCAGAAGGGTGAAATGCTTTGTTTTGACTTTATTTTGTTTATATGTTATAATATGAGAATTGAAATAATAAAGGTAAAATGAAACACTTTGACCTTATCAAAACAAAAAAAATGCAATGAGGATATTTCAATATTTCCAAAGCTAATTTTTCTTTTCCAGAATTTTTTTGAAGGAAATTTCAAATTTTCAAATTTTTGCTCCAATTCAGGATAAAAGGAAATTTCAAAATGTCAGAATTTTCCATGGAACAGAAATTCTGAGTTTCAACTAACACTAGCTGTAGTGTCAGTGTCTAAAGAAATGGCCAGATGTATAGCATGTCTTAAAGAAGAGTAGATAGTAGAGCTGGGTGGACAATGTTAATTTCATTTCATTTAACAATTTCAAAATCTGAATGATAATGAAATTCCTCATGAAATGGATTTATCATTCTCCACCCAGCTCCTCTGGCAGATGGAAGTCTGAAAGCCCTAGGAGCCTTGGCTCGGCTGCCAAAGACCCAGGAGCCTGGCAGCCCTAGCCCAGAGGCTGTCTGCTTGGTGGACTGCTGAGGAGCTGTGAGCCTAGAAGCCCAGCCTCTCCAGCAGCATGGGCAAGCTGGCAAGAAACCAGCAAAGTTTCAAAACCAGTATGGCAGGTAGGATTCCATCAGAAGGCTGCCTGGGTGCCTGCAGAATTTTGTCAAAATAGACATGGTCCCACAGAATATTTTGATTTTGACAAATTGGTAAATTCCAACCAAAAAAAGGTTATGTCAAAATTCTTCTGACCAGCTCTAGGAAATAGTTCAGTTATCCACCATCATCACTGCGTGGGAAAGCAGCACTTACAGGAATGAGGTTTTATTATCGGATAGCACTGGCTGCCTGAAGCTGTGAGCCAGATCCATGAGTGAAGATTGCTGAAGTCAAAGGATCTACGTCTAGTTACACCAGCGGGGGTTCTGGCCTAATGACCTTATTCCTGGAGTGAGTGGAGATGCCAGCTCCTCAAAGCGGGATTTCTGGGAAGGATATAAAACTAGGACACCAGCTTCTTCCACATGTCCAAAGTGCATCAGATAGTGAGGCCCTTTGGGGATACATGTGACTGTGCTTCTTTTCTATTTTCAGTTCATCTCTAAGGACAAATAATGTCATTTGGCAAATAAAGTACTACCACATTACCATGAACTCAGATCAATGTAATGCAAAACGAGATTACCCGCCTGAAGAGCTGTATATGGAAGGCGGGAAGAAACAGTTGCATTATTCAAGATCTTTAGGATACTTCTCATAGCACCACTTTGGCTAGTATTTCTTTTGTGATGCCTTCTTAATGCCAGATTAATGTACCAGTATGGCTGTTGGCAGTGATAGCCTGTAAACTTGATACATTAACTAAACACAGGGCACAGGGCATGCTCTTTAAATTAAAATGCCAGACTCTTTTTCTCTACAGTTACAGAAAGATTTGGTTCAGAGATGTGTGGCCAGTAATTGAACCAAAGCCTCCTCCTAACCAGCTTCCTGTGTATGATGTGAGAGGTGCGTGTGTTTGCAGGGAAAAGGGATGAGGGAATGGAGAATATATTGATTGGTATTGAGAAAGAGGAGCAACAGCTCCCATCAAAGTAACTTGCAGGGAGATAGCCCTAACCTTTCTGTTGATACAATGGCAGAATTTTAACTGAAGGCATGTAGACGCAAGCCTCGCCTTCTCCTCCCCATTAAGCACTCTGCTGATCTGCTTTCTTGTTTATTGTGAGCCAGAAGGTTAGCTATCTTATATAACTCTCACACTGATTGCCAACAATGTAGTCTCTGGCACAAGAACTGTCTTTTGTTATTTCATGTTGCAGTCAGGTATAGGACCGTGAATAATGGGGGGAGATCTTGATTCCTAGTTGGTGCCTCAAAGTGCTATCACAATAAAAACAGCAATCATGAAAATAATAATACTGAACAGTGTTGCCAACTTTTGTGATTTTTTTTCATGAGTCTCATGGTATTTGGTGTGCTGTAGAGCTGTGTGGAGGACAAAAGTTCTGTTTTGCAAAGAATTCTGAGATTTCAAAATTTGGCTTCATTCCAAATCAAAGTGGCAACTGAACTTTTTGAAATTCTCTGTATAGTAAAAATCCCTCAAAATGTTCTGTTTTGGGCTGTTCAAAACATTTCATTCCATACATTGAAAAATGGTTTGATTTATATATATATTATATAATATAATACATGCTAAAAATTCAAAATGAAAAGTCATTTCAATACAAAAAAAATAAAATGCTTTGTTTGACAAACCATCCCATTTCCACATCATCAGAACTCTCTCCCCCTTCTTTTTCAAAATGAAATTCTAGTGAAATTGACCTGATTTTGTAAACCATTTAGATTTTTGTAGAACTGCATATTCCCACAGACTACAGTACTGTCAAAGTTGGAGAAAAGCTTTCAAATGTCTCACGAGTGTACCTTAAGGGCTCAGAAATCAGAAGACCAAAATAAATAAATAAATAAATAAATAAAAAGGACACTAAAATATTTATATATTTTAAATCTCATGATTTTGGGGCCTGGCTCATGATTTCTGAATGCTTGGAATTTGGTAATACTCTGTAAATGCTCATACAAAGACCTCCTCCACCCTCTTCCCCACCCAACTAAGGGCTTGGCTACACTTGCAGGTGTGCAGTGCTGGGAGTTAAAGCTGTCTTCGTACAGCTGTGTAGGGAAAGCGCTGGAGTGTGGACACACTGACAGCAACCAGCGCTGCAGTATGGCCACATTTGCAGCATTTGCAGTGGTGTTGGGAGTGGTGCATTATGGGCAGCTATCCCAGCATTCAAGTGGCAGCAACGTGCTTTTCAAAAGAAGGGGGTGGGGTGGAGTGTGACAGGGAGCATGGGGGAGAGAGAGAGAGAATTTTTGGAGCTGACACTGTGTGTCAGCCCCCTGCCTTGCAAGTTCCGATCCCTTCCTTTCTTTTAAGTTTTCCCAAGGCGATATCAGTGCAACCCTCAGCTCCTCTCACCTCCTCGTTCATGCTCCCACTGTGTCAGCTCCCTGCCTTGCAAATTCTGACCATCTCGCCGACCCCTCATTCACTCTTAAATGCAAATAGCCTGCAGACCAGATAAGCAGCTGCTCCCACGGACTCCCGTCGCGTCCCTCCCGCCGTGCTGTTTCTCTCCTCAAGCAAACACTAGCTGTAGACATTCATCCCCCTGCCAGCCTCATTCACAGCAAACAGGAGCTGTGTTTGTTTTTTAGATAAGCAGCTCCGGGAGCCCCGAGTTCATAACAAAACAAAGAGAGGCATCATAACAAAACAAAGAGTTCTTTAGTTAAAAGCATTATGGGAAAATTCTGGAGGCCAATTACAGCGCTTTTGGTGGCCACACTGGCGGAGCAGCGCTGCATCACCAGAGCTGCAATAGTTATACCCGAGGCAGAGCAGGAATACAGCCAGCGCTGCAGCCAGGGAGATGCAACGCTGTATGTGCCTTGCAAGTGTGGACGGTGACTAAGTTGCAGCGCTGTAAACCCACCACCAGCGCTGCAACTCTCCAGTGTAGCCAAGCCCTGATTGTTTCCTCCCCATGTTGTATCTTGTCATTAACCCGTAAGCAATTATTGTCTTTTTAGCATGTTGCCTAGTACAATGGGGCCCAGTTCTGATGTCTGATTTGGGCCATTGGGCATTACTATAAAATAAATAATAAATATTGAAATTTAAAGTTTTTGTTATATATTTTATAATGAACTAAGGTTTTATTTTATTTTATTTTTTTCTGACTTGCTGTGAATTAGATCCCTGCTTTTGATATTTATGTGCTTTTCTTCATTTGTGGTGACACAATTGACTTTGCTCAGGATGTTCTGGTTTGCTAGATTATGAAGTATGGTATTTTTCTTGTCTTGGGTTTCAGTACATGCGGATGTTTCTATTTCTCTGTGTGTAAATTGTTTGATTCATTACCACTGGAGTTGTTCCAGGTGTTGATTTGAATGAGGACTTAAATCTTGCTGTTCATTAGAGCTGTGAGAATGCTTCCAAGCTTACTCTGAAACAGGGTCACAAATTGTGTTTGGGAGAAGCAGCTGCAATAGGTTTGCAGGACCTGCAGTCAGAAAAGGTTCACATTTGAACAAACCTAGTTTACTCCATGCTCAAATATTGTACAACCATAGGCAAGGTTTGGGCTTGAAAGATAAATGGCTATTATACCTCTTACACAAAGATAAGCAATATGGGCTACATCCTGAGGACCTGAGTTGTTGCTCCTGGTGCAGCTCTTTGGGAGTGGGAGGATGAGCAACGGTGGTTGTGAACCACCATTGTGTTGCTCTGACCCTGGGGCCACTGAACTTGTCCTTGGCACAAGTAAAGCAGCCTTGGCTTCTCTATCTTACACCTGACTTCCTGTGGCCTTCATGGCTCCAACAGCTGGGAGTACTGTCTGGGGCTTACAGCTCCCTGGCCATGCCCCTTTTTTCCCAGCCATGCCCACTACTTGGGAGAGGGGGGGAAAGTTACTTCAGAAGCTTTATCGGGAGACAGAGTCTGGGCCATCATTTCAGTCAGTTGACCTATTTCAGAAACCAAGGCTGAAACCAAGGTCCAAGAGAATATGAAATGGGGACTCAAGCCCAAAGCATTTATGAGAGAGAGTTCTCAGTTTTCTCCATCCTGAGCTAACTTGCACTCCAGATAGTGCCTCTCACACGACAAGGAGACTAGGTAGTCCACCTTATTATTAAAGGGGCAAAATACCGCCTTACAGTTTCATAGTTACATACATCACAATACCCATTTACACAGCTTAACACCAGTTTGTTAGTGCATTGGCACCGGAAGTGGGACTAGGCCTCAGTATTGATGCAATAATTGAATTTAGATCTCAAGGAAATAAAGGTCCCCCAAACAACTGTCATAATGAGATGCTTCCCAATGAGCGAGCTAATTTTAGGAGATAATAATATGTTAGACCTTTGCCTGCAACAAGCACACACAAGGGGTGGAAGAAGATGACTTCTTTCTGAATTTTCCAGCTGACTCAGAAAGCTCGACTAAAATGCAAACCCGGTCTGGGGAAAAACAAAACAAAACAAAAAACAAGTGAAAATTCTTCTGCTGTGTTATTCTTTCTTTTTTTGATCACCAATCTGACTTGTATCAAGTGACCTACCTCAGTGACCCAGGACTGAATACAAAATACAGCTTCAGCAGGAGCTTATTACATTTCACAGGTATTCACATATGGGGAAAAAAGAAATTTGCCAAACAGTCCTATAGAGACAAGGTAGTTGAGGTAATATGTTTTATTGGAGCAACTGCTGGTGGTGGAAGGTACATGCTTTTGAACTTCATAGACCTGAAGAAGAGCTCTGGGAAGCTTGAAAGCTCGTACCTTCCGCCACCAGTACTTGGTCTCCCCCACCCCCCCCAAAGTTACATGACCTATTTTGTCTTATTCATATCCTGGGACCAACATGGCTACAACACTACAAACAGTTCTATGAGCAGTTTGCTGACAGGTGAAAAATCTGAGCATCCAATGAACAGTATTCATACCCAAACCATGGCTGATATTTAGTACTTTTGAAGATTGTGTCAGTCAGTTTGCACACATCTCCTCTCTATTGGAAGTTTTAAGTATTCTGTCATCTTCCAAGCAGTGTATTGAAAAGTTAGCAGCCATCTGTTCCGAGTAATTGTACGTTAGATGAATGTTTGAACTTATTCTGGTTTTTTGCTTTATTTTTTGTGTGCTTTGATTACAGTCCTTTTGCGCCTTCTCTTTTGAATACTGACTACTTGCTGCTCTCTTTGTGCTAACCTGAGATATAATCCTTCACCTGAAAAATCAGTTGAAAATCTGGGCAGTATCCACCTGCTCCAGCACTAACTAGCAAGAAAAACTGAACAGGGTCAGGAACAGTAAAGAAAATTCCATGTTTTGTGCTAATAATGCAGGAGACTGTAGAATGTGGGCAAAATTGGAACTATTATAAACGCTGGGTCTAAGAGTCAATTAATTGAAAAACTTCCCAGTGCCTACTTTCTATGTTCTGATACAAACATGCTTTTCACTGGATGCAGTGCCCTTTATTTATACAGCAGCTACAGCACATTCCTATTGATTTATAACTTGTTTTCCATTAGTGCATTGATTTCCCCCAATTAATAAGGAATGTCAGATGGCTAATTAACTCAGCAAACGGTCTCACAATTAAAAACTTTTCAGCAGAGACCAAAAAAGCCTGTAAACACAAATATCTTTAATCTGGAGGTCTGAAAAATTATCAGTGGCAAGATTAGAAAATCCCTGCTTCTAACCACACCATAACAAGCCACAATAGTTATCTCTGCTGAATCATTTTTCAGAGACTTTGTCCTCCTGCACATGAAGGAAGACAATGAGTGGTTTAGAATAGCAAACTGTTGATCTGATGTCTAGACTCCAGTTTTAAAACAAATGTTGTGCGTAGAGCTCAATGAAGCACCATTTCAGCTGCAAACTGGCAATCTTAGCTGTATGGGTATCACAGGGCACTCTACTCACCACTAGGGGCACCTCCTTGTGGCTGCATCAGTGCATTAGCTCCACTGAAGTCTGGCGCCCCCTTCTGCTGCTCATTGCATGCCCTGCTATCTCTCTCTCTCAATCCTTGTGATTCAGGGTACTCTGTCTTCATACTCAGGTCACCATAACCTTCCCCTTCCAGGGTATCAAAATTTTTCCATACCACGAGGATCTGGCCCTATAACTCTTCCTCCTACTACTAAGGGCTTGTCTGTGCTTCTGGCTAAATTGGCACTGCTGCAATCAGTGCAGCAGTGTCGGTTTAGCAGGTCTGGTGAAGACAAGGTAAGTTGATGGCAGAGCGCTCTCCTGTCGACGCCTGTACTCCACTTCCCCTAGAGGCGGAAGGTAAGTCGGCGGGAGAATGTCTCCTGTCAACATAGCATGATGCAGACACCACTGTAAATCGACCTAAGTTAGGTCAACTTCAGTTATGTAATGTATGTAACTAAAGTAGCGTAACTTAAGTTGACTTACAGCTTTAGTGTAGACCAGCCTCTCTAAATTCTCAGCGTAATTAAATTCTTGTTGCTGTCAGCCCCTTGTGGTACACTAGGACAATTTCTTTGAATTTAATCTTTTCTACCATTAGGTGCCAATTAAAAGACTCATATACTAACCAATTTAGTTAGAAAATGCTTAGAAAATTCATTCTGTGCTCAAAGAGCAAATGCTGTCATTTTGGGGAGGATACATTGTATTCTTCATACATAACAAAATGGCTGAAGCACTGCTTAAGTGCCAAACTCAACTTAATCTTAAACTATGGAAACCGCAAACAGAACTTCCACGACACAGCCTGCAGAGTCAGTCCTGATGAAAACAAATATGTTTAATCTGAATTATAACTAAGAAAACATACAGAGAATATACTATTTATTAAATGCACTGCTTAGTTACTATGTATAGCTTAATGCGACCAGCTGAACTCTTATGGAAATAGAAACTAAAGCTGGGATTGTCAGGAACAGCTAAGTGAGACTTGTGCTCCTAAATCGATTAGGTGCTTTTGAAAATGCCATCCTAAAATAGTTGCATTGAAAGGTTTTGAATGTGAGTTTAGCTTATGTATCAGAGGGGTAGCCGTGTTAGTCTGGATCTGTAAAAGCAACAAAGAATCCTGTGGCACCTTATAGACTAACAGACGTTTTGCAGCATGAGCTTTCGTGGATGCATCCGAAGAAGTGGGTATTCACCCACGAAAGCTCATGCTGCAAAACGTCTGTTAGTCTATAAGGTGCCACAGGATTCTTTGTTAGTTTAGCTTATGTTAGCCCACCCACTTCGAGAGATGCAATCAAGCATTACACCTCTCCATTCCTATAATGACCAGCAGGGCCGGCTCCAGGCACCAGCCCAGCAAGCAGGTGCTTGGGGTGGCCAACAGAGAGGGGCGGCACATCCGGCTCTTCGGCGGCAATTCAGCGGCAGGTCCCTCACTCCCTCTCCGAGGGAAGGACCTTTTTTTTTCTTTTTTTTTTTTTTTTGCTGCTTGAGGCGGCAAAAACCCTGGAGCCGGCCCTGATGACCAGAGCCTGAGCTACTTACAGCCCAGTCTGATCTGAGAATTCTGCAAGTATACATGTTAAAACATTTCAGTTCCTGTTATAGCATTGCTATTTCCTTAAGATACAGTCTTTTCTTCCCAGACTATTCAAAATTCTCCTTTGAGCACCTTACTGGATGGAATGTATCATTGTACTCAGAATGTATCTGTGTAACTGCTCTGTAAAGCTATTATTTGAGGTGCTTCCCCATATTTTCAGAGGTGTAAAGGAACTGCTTGATATATATTTAATAGTAATGATGGCGTTGATCCAAACATTATCCAACAGTATTCCTCTGGCTAGGGTCAGATTCTTTTGATTCCATGATTATGCATCTTTTTCATATTGCCTTTTGTCCCTGAGAATGATCATTTCTAACAAAGCATTTGAAAAGCCTAATTAGGCGTTCATAAAGGCACGTAGAATGTGTATGCAGCACCTGATTTTCTTCTTACTTATACCAGCGTAAACAAGGGTGTATCCGTAGCTGATAGAAATTGGTGAAACTCCAATGAAATTATGCCAGTTCACACCAGCTGAGGAGCCATTATAGTTATGCTAGTGCAAAGCTGTGTAAATATGAAGAAGCAGGGGCTCATTAAGTGGGCTAATGAAACACTCTGTGAAAGTTATAACAACACTATTCAAATACAAAGTTAAAAATCATATTTACAATTAAGGGTAAAATGTTCAAAAGCACCTAAATTATTTGTGAGGCAAAATCCAACTGGCTTTTAAGTAATTATTTGTAACAAATTCTTAATACCTTTCTATGAGAGGTGGACACATGAAAAGCCAAAACTTGCCCACTCAAAACATATTTGTCTATTTCAAAGGGAAGATTAAAGATCTTTTATGTGTATTTGGATGATGCCACCATGCCAGTGTCTTTGCTAATTTAATCTATTTAGATTCCTTCCTGGGTAAAAACAAAGCTGCCCTTTATTCATCCTCTACCATTTAGAGATGCCATAATGCTAAGGAATGCAGTCACAACTCTTTCTCTTCCTCACCACAAAAACATATATGTACTCTTTGGTTTTCTTGATCAAATGAGTACTATTGTACAGAACCCTTGCTTGAGCACTGACAAGTAAACCTATGCTTTGGTCACCTGGATTTATCAGCTGCATCACCTCAATTTACCAGGTATTTTTAACAGTTTTTATCTAATTCCAATATCTTCAAACTTCCTTCCATATTGAAAAGATCTATCCCCCACCCGTATTTTTGTACTAATGTTTTTACCACCTGCTTAAGATGGCAAATATATATCAGACTAAAATCCCTTGATAAAAACATTCATTGGGAAAGGAACTTTGTCTTCCTAGGAGTTTTGGAATAAAAACTAGCATGTTTTGGACATTTCTGCAAGCAATTTTTAAAATTAAATACTAAATGGCTGCTGCTGCTGCTAATTTATATGCATATGTACTGATTAAATACAGGTGTGATTAATAGAGAATATTGTTTTTTAAGTGCAGGACTCCTTTTCCCAAACCCTTAGCAGGTGCAAGTGAACATGACTAGGTTCTGGCACTATAACTGTGACTCATGCACCTTGGTGCTTATTCTGTGGAAATGAGTGAAGTTAAATTAAAACATTCTGGGTTCAATTCTGCAAGGGGCTGGACACTTGGACCCAGAGGGCCGAGCACTTTGCAGGATCGGGCCCTATGTCATTATTCAAATCCAACTGATTCTGGGAATTCAGAATTCCACGAGATCCACATGCTTTGAAAGCAGCTTTTCAGAGCATCTCCAGTGATCATAGTGTTGGGTGGCATCTTTAACCAGAGCGGGTTGGGAGCTGGAATTTCCATTGTGCAGGAAATGCTGACATTTTGATTTTGTTTTTATTGCAAATCTGAACAAAAAAGCCAAAATGTCCAAATTACCCACAAAAATTCTGAAAAAATATCAATTTATCAGAATTTCCCACAAAACTTCATCATTTTCATTTACTTAGTTTTGACGTTCATATTATATAAAATATTAACTGTAGTATGGACATAATAGCAAACACAGTGGATAAACATGCTGTGACATTACACTTAATATTTAATATAATATAAATGTCAAAGCAAAATGAAAAACATTTTAAATGAAATGTTTCAACATTGTCAAAACTTAACATTTTTCTGTCAAAAAAATTCATTAAAATTGTCACATTCCCGGGAGACATTTAGATTGTGATGCAATTTCATTTTTAGATGGAAAAAAACTTTCAAAAATTTTTAACGTGCTCTAGTTGTGACCTTTCCATGGCTTGCTAAGGTTCACGTTTCAATATTCAGTCATTTTTGCCGTAGCTCTGTCAAAAAAAAAAGTGGTTAAAATTTATTTTTAAAAAAATCACCTTTTGGGCTCAGGCCAAAGAAGGAAAATTTCAGCCCTAAGGTGACTTCAAAAAGATATGAGCTTGTGAAAACAGAGTTACTGTGGGAACTGTTTCACAACAATGTTAACTATAGCTGGCGTAATCAGTGCCCACTGTAATAAATTAAAAACCAAAAAAGTTAGTGCCTGGCATACGAGACTAACTGAACTAGCTCTGCCCAAAGTGTGTATTTTACAAAGTGGGAGAGCCTAGATGATTCAATCACCTTTAAGTTAACCTTTGAATTACATGACAAAATATAAACTGTAGAGCTGTAGGGTCTGATCTTGCAAACCGTTACTCAAGTTGGCAATGCTTATTGAGGCAAGTAGTCCCACTGAAATCAATGCAATTATTTGCCAGAGTTAGGATTACTCTTGAGATTTTACAGGATCTGGCTCCTTTACAATACCAGAGGGGGAGATACATTAAGAATAATTGTCATCTGAGATTTCAAATGAGGCCGAGAATCACGGAGGCAGAAAGATACAGGAATACTGTTCCAGATGGTGGCAGCTGGAGAGGAGAAGACTCCATGTGAGATCATGGAGGCACAGACAGCGAGTCAGTGCAAGATATTCTGAGGGAATGGGGTGATGAGTAGAGAAAGGCAAAAGTCTATGAGGGACTCTGGAGAAAGTCCATGGAAGGTTTTTTAAATGAGGAAGGCGAAACTGTATCCTGAATTGACACTAATCTTTTCTCTTATCTCATTCACCCTTTTGAAAATTGTTTTTTTTAATTTTGCTTTGTACTATTTTAGTACCCAAAAGCCCAAATCAGGATCAGAGCTCCATTGTGCTAGGTGCTGTACAAATAGGCAGGAAGATGTGGCCCCTGCCACACAGAGTTTAGAATCTAAATTAAGATAAGACATAAGTGCGTATAACAAAAATAGAAGAAAGAGGTGAGGGAGAATGTGGGTAAAAGTGAAAAGAATACGGTTCTTTAGGTCAGAGTTCTGAATCATTTTACAAAGCAGATATATTTATACTTGTGTGTTTCATTCCAGACTGATAAACAAACAAAATAATCTTCCCATTCAGTCTGTTCTTGAAATGCTGAACCCATTCTGGTAAGCTCTTGCTGGGGTTTTCCTGATAGACTACAGTTTTCTGTCAGTATGTCATTTCATGTTGATGAAAACCAATTTGGTTTAGTGGGAAAAGCCATTTTCACAGCTACAAAGAGTGGTCCAGTTCATGTAGCTACTTAGTAGCAGGTCTGGGAACTGCTTACTTTTGCATACATTGAAATTCCTGCTGTTTGATGAGTGTGGATCTTTGCATTATTTCTGAAAAGAGGTGAAATGAATCTCAGCATCATGCTCTCATTTCATTCACATGTGTGCAACTGGAGTTATTGCACTCACATGTGCTTAAAGGAGAGCAAAATTTGGACCAATGATATATAATTGAGGCAAAAGGTGAAAAATTCTCTGAAGATTTTCGAAAAAGCCCCCTTGACACAACCTCTCTCCAGCTACCTCTTCATCTCCCACATTCTCTTATCTCTGGCTCCAGGAGCAGGACAGCTAATCCTTCTGCCTTCACAACCTCTCTTCTACCTTCATCTTGGATTCCCTGAAATCTGACTTTCATCTGGACCACTCCTCTTCTGACCTCCTGACCAAGCCTAGGGTCCTCTTCTCCATCAACATCCTTCTTAGGCTCTCCCCCATCTTGTCTCTGCCTCCCAGACTTCTTTTCCCCACATTGGCTTACAGAATATACGATTTAAGTTTTCTCCTGCCTCTTCAGTGTCATCTCCTCCCCAGATTTTTACCCAGTTTGATCAGTTTAGTTCTCATAAATGATTTATTAACTGTTCATAATACTTCTGAACTCCCATGTTTTGTCTGGCTGTGTGGCTAACTTGTCCTGGTAAGGTTTGTGGTACACAGCTAATACAGAACATGCCTAGCTAACTTTCTACAAGGGAGTCACTACAGGTGTGTCTATTGAGCAAACAACTTTTTCAAAGGGGAATAGAAGAACAATGAGTCATTCACCCAGCAGGTTTAGTCTGGTCACAGTGAATGACTCAAAATGCTAGTTTTAAATTGCTCTTGAAAACCAGCCAGTAAGAAAGACAGGGGTGGCCTTCAGTTGACAAATGACAGTGTTACATAGTTAGCAAAGATGGAGCAAGACGAAGGCCTGATCTACATTAAAATTTAGATTGACATCGCTACTTTGCTCAGGAGTGTGAGAAATTCACACCCTGGAGCACTGTTGCTATGCCAACCTCACACCTGGGGTAAACACAGCGAGGTCTATGGAAGAATGCTTCTGTCAACCTAGCTACTACCACTGAGGGAGGTGGAGTTCCTACAGGAATGGAAAAAATGCCTTCAGTTGTTGTAGGAAGTGTCTACACTAGGGGTAGGCAACCTGTGGCACGCGAGCTGATTTTCAGTGGCACTCACACTGCCCGGGTTCCGGCCACCGGTCTGGGTTGGGGGGGTTCTGCATTTTGGGGGTGGGAGGGATAGCTCAGTGGTTTGCGCATTAGCCTGCTAAACTCAGGGTTGTGAGTTCAATCCTTGAGGGGGCCACTTAGGGATCTGGGGCAAAAATGGGTCCTGCTAGTGAAGGCAGGGGGCTGGACTCAACAACCTTTCAAGGTCCCTTCCAGTTCTAGGAGATTGGTATATCTCCTATTATTATTTTAATGTAATTTGAAATGAAGCTTCTTAAACATTTTAAAAACCTTATTTACTTTACATACAACAATCATTTAGTTATATATTATAGACTTATAGAAAGAGACCTTCTAAAAACATTAAAAAATGTATTACTGGCACGCAAAACCTTAAATTAGAGTGAATAAATGCAGACTTGGCACACCACTTCTGAAAGGTTGCCGACCCCTGGCCTACACCATAGAGTTATATAAAACTATGCTGCTATAGCACCTGTGCTGTAGACACAGCCTAAGAATGGACTCTGGCTGTGTTTCTGGGAGTCAGACACCATCAGTATTCACTAGGAAGAAAGCAGCTTTGCTCAGACGAGGTCAGGAGCAGAACTTTGCAAACATGCTACAGGCACTATAACATTGTAATTGAAAATTTCTAGCCTGTTTAGCAATTTTTCTAGCTGGCTTAGCAACGTTGACCTCAGGCATATTTACTGTTACCTACTTTTTATCAGCTGATTCTCTTGTTATTTTTGTCTAATGTGCTGCTTTTAATTAAGACTAACAGGACGTGGATTTGGTGACTCTTACAGTGAGGAGCATTAAGTCCAAGGGGGTCTCAGTCCTTATCTTCAAGGCACTCAGTGGGCCCACTGAGCTCTAGGATGAAGATCATGCATGACAAATTTGCTCTTTTGGCGCAGTGGATCTCGCTACAGTAAAGGTAAAGTGAACCTGTATAGGAGGCAGAGCTTTCTCTGAGGCTCGCCCAAGAGTGTGGAATGAAGTCCTCCAGGAACTAAAGAGTATCACAAACCTTACCACCTTCTGCTCTGAGTGAAAGGCACATTTCTTTGACCTTGTCTTCTCTAATATAAATACACAGCAATTTGTATTACACCTCTACCCCAATATAACGCGACCCGATATAACACAAATTCAGATATAACGCGGTAAAGCAGTGCTCCGGGGGTGGGGGGGTGGGAGGGCTGTGCACTCTGGCAGATCAAAGCAAGTTCGATATAACACGGTTCCACCTATAACGCGGTAAAATTTTTTGGCTCCTGAGGACAGCATTATATCGGGGTAGAGGTGTATCTATATCTATAGCTAGCTATGTATACTTATCTATCTAAAAAAGGCCAAAACCAAAGCTCTTCTTCTTCCTGGGGAGAGAACAAACATGTGACAGATGTTAGTCACATTGCTTAATGCACTATTAAAAGGTGCTCAGGTACTGTGCTGATGAGTGCAATACAAGAACTATGGAGAATAGAATTCAAAATAAAGGGAAAGCTGTGACTATAAATTCACTGAGCAGATTCCTTAGGTCCAGGCCCTCACTTAAAAGCTGCAAGAAAATCCTCTGATAGAGTCTGACGTCTCATCCAATGAACTATTCCAGGTTGTTAAAGCCTAGTTGTCTGTGCCCACAAAAGAGAATCAGACTTTCTCACTGGGAGAAGTTTTCCATGTGCTTTTCAGACATGATTGTTTAGGAATCTCTTGGCCCTATTTATGATAATCAGCTCTTGAAGAAGTGTGCCCCTGTGCTCATCAGACACGTGAGTAGGTTTTTACCTACATAGGGACTGCAAGATTTATACCAAAGTGAGGACAGAGTATTTAATAAGTATCATGCAAACCTGAATTCTGGGGTGATTGTGCAGTTATTAAAAAGCTGCATGCATGTTACTTTGACTGCAGATCCTGCCAAACCTTCAAGCTGATAGGGAGAGCTGTGTTCTAGAGCACATTTAGGATTCCTGAACATCAGGAATATTGGTATTAAGCAACATATCTGCCAAGAGGGTTAATAGAGCTGATTGCTTTAGTCTCTGGAAAGATGGGCTCTTGAAAAGGGTGAACCTGTAACCATTTGGAATTTGAGCTTGTCCTAAACTTACATGAATGATCCATACTTTTTATAGGAGTCCATGTGGGCTTCTTATCCTGCATAGCACCTGTCCCAACAAGGCTCTGTTAAACTCTATTAAATGTCTTCTCTCCCCACACAAAAGACTGTGGCTCCCCATTACTGGGTACTCTTCATGGAGAACAATAAGGGTCCAGTAGCTTGTTTCCCCTTCCAATATAATTACGGTGGCCTGGCAAACCTATCCCCATTCTTCAGAGGGCAGCATGTTTGTCCCATTTCTCCCTAATCCAGTTTGGGTCCAGTCTAACAGGCCTACACCCCACACTTCTTCCATTGCAGAGGTTCCCTAATGGAACTTTCCCCATCCAACTGGATCTGTGGCAGCCAGCACTTCAGACAGTGACAGCAGCCCTTGTTCACATGAGTCTGACACTTCCAGCTCCAATTCCAACTGGAAGCACATTTTAAAACAAGAAAAAAAACTTTCAGAACTAAGAAAAGGCTTCATTTCACTTCTGTAGATGGGAGAAGATTAGGAGTGCTGTTCCCATTTCATCTAAACTTCTTTTGTCCAACCATAGCACTAACTAGGCTGTTGGTTGAGTGTGTGTATTGGCAGCTTATCGACAAATATTTATTTGTCGATAAATGAAGTAAAAAATATTTACTTCAGAAGAGAGGGAAGCAGAGAGTGAATGTTCTGCCCTGAAAGATGGAAAGCAAATTGCTTGATGTCGGAAATAACGGATGAGGAGATAGGTGCAGTAAACAATGCTTTGTTTATAAGGGAAGGCGACATCTTAGCATTTGTGCAATTCCCATGATGATATGTAAAGTGCCAGGAAGAATGAGTGGGAGGCATTTCAATATTGGAGATGTCAGTGGGCCAGTTTAAGAGCACAAAAAGAAAGCTGGCAGCAGTTTGCTTTTGTTGTGGTCTATGATGCAAAGTGTATGTGGCAGTGTCAGTACTTGCAAGATACCATTGACAGAGACAAAGTCCACCAAGCCATTAGTCATCTAGCATATCATGGAAACCACAACCTTCTGAGTAAATGACACTACAAGGCCTGGCAGAGTGTCACAAATGCTCAGAAATCTGTCCGCTCTGCCTTTGTGTAGTGGATGCTCTGCAAAAACTAATTTGTATTTCTAGAGCTATAATACTAAATATTATTATAATAAATATAATATAATATAATATATATTAATTATAGCCAAAACCATTCTCTATCTGTAACATGCTAGTCACCATAGTACAGTATATAGATGTGGTCTGTACTTCCTCATGAAAAAGAGAAGCTGCTTTCTAAATGTCAATCCTCTCAGCTATTCAACTGGTTTAAAACAGATAGAAAAGGAAATAAGCTCACATTACAGATTTTGATTAATAATTCATTTTTTAAAGTGCCTATACAAAGAACGAGGTGCCTGTGCCATCAGATGAATTAACATTGTATATAAGCACAGCAGCAGCATAAACTAATCCCACGCTACGCCGCAAAACAACTAGTTAAGGTAAAAAGGAAACAAATGAAGTCTTAAGTGTAATTAATGTTAAGTGTCTGCCAAGATCACAAAGAAAAAGAGACTGTGGACCCAGTTTTCAAACATGGCTATGTTAATAATATATTCAAAGCCTGCCTTCTGATATGCAAATCAACATGTTGGCCTGTACAGTAATGGCATATAAGCTTAGGTCCAAAGTGTAAATGTGAGTTGGATATCTAAATCTCAACCTGATCATCCTGATACAGCACCCCATGTTTGAAAACTAGGCAGCCTCCACCGGCTATGGTTGGGTGGCCCGAGCACAACATATTTCTAAACTCAACAAATGGCTCACTTATCACCTTTCTTTAACCAATGATACATGCCACATTTCCATTACAGGTTGTAAAGAGTGGCCTATATAACTTTACAATTGGCATTGAACTGTGGACATCTGAAGCATGTGACTATGTCTAGAAATAAAACCCAAAGTAAAGTTGAACAATAAAAATAGTAAAAGAAATCACAGGAGCAATGCAAATATGAAGGGGGCCCTGTTCTGATCTTCTGGATTTATGGATGTTTGCATTAGATTATGTTATGTTTTTTCCTTCTGTGTCTTGAAGGCTGTGTACTCGGTCCTAGCAAGACAGAGAATACATTATTGAATATTTGCATTTAGCAAAGGTTAGATTTTTGGACTTTTTATTGTCTGCTTCATATAGTCGTAGGGGAAACACCAACTTTATCATAATGAGGTCAGTGAAAAGAATCTACACGAGTCTAATGTACCTTCTAAATCTGCACCAGTCACAAGCACTGCATTGGGAAACAGGTAATTTTTCTTAGCATAAATATGAAAGCTTCAGGATCTGTATATCTGCAGCCAAGAATTGGCTGTGGCCCTTTCTTTCTCCAGTTTGTTTCAGTTTTCTGGGCAGACGCTGATCGCAGTTACAGTGGTATTACTCCCAATTTACACTGGTGTAACTGAGCTCAAAATCTGGTCCTAAAGAAGCTACAAAATCCTGCAGACTCCTTTATGATTAAAAGGACATTACATTCTTAGTCATAAGAAACAGACCTACTAGTTCATGTCATCATGAAATACTAGTCTCCTTTCATATGCAGTGATTGCTATAAAAGTAACTTTCTCTCTGTAAAACAAATATGTGAATTTAGGTGTGTGTTATCATAGAATCATAGACTTTAAGTTTAGAAGGGACCATTATGATCATCTAGTCTGACCTCCTGCACAACGCAGGCCACAGAATCTCACCCACCAACTCCTGTAACAACCCCCTAACCTATTTCTGAGCTATTGAAGTCCTCAAATCATGGTTTAAAGACTTCAAGGTACAGAGAATCTTCCAGCAAGTGACCCATGCCCCACACTGCAGAGGAAGGAAACCCCCCCACCCCGCCAGGGCCTTTGCCAATCTGCCCTGGAGGAAAATTCCTTCCCGACCCCAAATAGGGCAATCAGCTAAACCCTGAGCATGTGGGCAAGACTCACCAGCCAGACACCCAGGAAAGAATTCTCTGTAGTAACTCAGATCCCACCTCAGCTAACAACCCATCACAGGCCATTGGGCATATTTACCGCTAATAATCAAAGATCAATTAATTGCCAAAATTAGGCTATCCCATCATACCATCCCCGCCATAAACTTATCAAGCTTAGTCTTGAAGCCAGATATATCTTTTGCCCCTACTACTTCCCTTGGAAGGCTGTTTCAGAACTTCATGCCTCTGATGGTTAGAAACCTTTGTCTAATTTCAATTATAAACTTTCTGATGGCCAGTTTATATCCATTTGTCCACATTAGCACTGAGCTTAAATAATTCCCATAATGGGGTAGTGGTAACATTTCCTATATAAAGATGTTCCAAGTGAGTAATATTTTTTCATGTGTGCCTGGGTAGCTCATGTAACTGAAAACAGGTTACAGGTGATGATGATAAAGATCAAAGTATATTTCAGGTTCAGGCTGCTCAGGGTCAGCTGCGATGTATCCACCTCTCTCTCTCTTCTGGGGAGTTTCTGTTACCCTTTCAATTCTGATATGCATTTGAAGGATACATTTTGTTGCATTACTGGAAAAGTCATTGGGCATGTGCTCTTTCATGGGCAGTTGGGATTGCTCCTCAATATCTTCAAAAATCAGATACTCAGCACATGTAAGTGATAACTGAGGTTGAAAAAAATGTTGGGATAGTAGGGAACCATTTTGATAAATAATTGTATTCAGTAAAAGCAGAGCTTAAGAATGAGAGTGGTTGGGATGTGAGGGAATCACCAAGAGATCAAACTTGTAAAGCACACAGTTTTCCCCACAGAGCTCAAGTACTAGTACTGCCATGCAAGCTAGAAGAGCATTCTGAAATCCTACATAGTGTCTTGCAGTCATTTCAAGGTTAAAATGATTGTTATAACAATTCTGCTTACTGAGCATGTATAACATAAGAAAATGGTTATATAACATCTGCATAAAAGACCAAAAAATAGCAAACAAAAGAGCCACGTCTTATCTCCGTATTTTTCATTTCAGATCCATAATGACTGATATAAGCTAATAATGTGTTACATTCATCATATTATTTTAAATACAAGCAATAACCAACCATGCAGCATAAAAACAGGAAATAAAAAATAGCCACGTATGTATTATTTTTTAGCAAAAGGACATTATGATATTTTTCTTTTGTCGGTTAACTTTTGCCCAGGAAATGACACAATTTAGAATTACCGTGGAAACCAATAATAGATTGTGAGTCTTTCGGCAGAAATGTGATTGGGGCAAAGGCTGGAAATGAGATGGGAGTACATTGCATTATTTGAAGAATGAAATGCATAAAATCAAAATGAGAGGTATTAAATTATCTTCGTACAATGTTGAGATGTGTAGTACCAGATGACCTATTCCATGCTTGCCAGCATTCCTTCTTAGTGGGGTTACTTCTTGTTAATTTGAAATACTAACCCACAAGGAGAGACTTATTTGCATTCCCAAGAGAGTGGAGTCTATTAGTAGTACATGTTAAAAGACCCTAGGATGACCAGACAGCAAATGTGAAAAATCAGGACAGGGTGGTGGTGGTGGTGGGGTAATAGGAGCCTATATAAGAAAAAGACCCAAAAATCGGGATGGTCCCTATAAAATCGGGACATCTGGTCACCCTAAAAGACCCAGTGTTTTCTGCTGCAAGGACCCTTGACTTCTGCAGCAAATTGAGAATTCTGTGTTAATTGATTGCAAAATCATTCCATGACATACAGTTTTAATTAAATATATCTAAAAATGCAACCCGCAGCAATGTAGAACTAAAGTAATACTTCTGAACACTTAAGGCTACTCTACACTGAGTTTGTGCACTCATTTAACTAAATCAGTATCAAGCCAAATTTAGTTCACATGGTGCAACCCACTGGTCCCGGGGCACTGTTATAAATACTTTTAAACTGATATAGTTTAACTTGCACAGATATAGGGCTATGTCTTCACTGACAAAAAGATATGTTTTTATATTGAGATTGCTAACTCAGGATACACAGAGAAGATAGGATATGAAGGGAAAGACAAAAGATAGATAACATTTCTTTGAACCTTTTCCCCTGAATTGAAATTAACTCACTTCTATGGTCATTGCAGAATAAGTGGGTTTGGAGGAGGGATATATACCCTTTTCTATTTCACTTTTCTTTGTATCCTGAGGTACATATACCACAGAGTTTGACTGCCAATTAACAATCCTGGAACAAACTTCTGGGTCCATACTAGCCTTTACAACTGTCTTAACTATCTATAGTTAATTAGCAATCAATTAACTTGAGGTAAAAAAATCAAGGACTCTCATGTAGAAAAGCCTGGGGTGTACCAGACTTGGAAGAAGTGTGGGTATCTTTCTGTGAAAAAGTTGAGCTACACTGGGCTATAGCAGGTGTTGACTGAGGGAGTGTTTGTGGGCAAAATCATGGAGCAGGTCCTCCAGGAATCCATTTTGAAGCAATTAGAGGAAAGGAAGGTGATCAGGAACAGTCAACATGGATTCACTAAGGGCATGTCATGCATGACCAACCTGATTGCCTTCTATGATGAGATAACTGGCTCTGTGAATATGGGGAAAGCGTTGGACTAAGTGGATAGAAAGCTGGCTAGATTGTTGGGCTCAACGGGTAGTGATCAATGACTCGATGTCTAGCTGGCAGCTGGTATCAAGCGGAGTGCCCCAGGGGTCGGTCCTGGGGCCAGTTTTCTTCAACATCTTTATTAATTATCTGGATGATGGGATGAATTGCACCCTCAGCAAGTTTGCAGATGACACTAAGCTGGAGGGGGAGGTAGATACGCTGGAGGGTAGGGATAGGGTCCAGAGTGACCTAGACAAATTGGAGGATTGGGCCAAAAGAAATCTGATGAAGTTCAACAAGGACAAGTGCAGAGTTCTGCACTTAGGAAGGAAGACTCCCATGCACCGCTACAGGTTGGGGACCGACTGGCTAAGCAGCAGTTCTGCAGAAAAGGACCTGGGGATTACAGTGGATGAGAAGCTGGGTATGAGTCAGCAGTGTGCCCTTGTTGCCAAGAAGGCCAACGGCATATTGGGCTGTATTAGTAGGAACATTGCCAGCAGATCGAGGCAAGTGATTATTTGCTTATATTCGGCACTGGTGAGGCCACACGTGGAGTATTGCGTCCAGTTTTGGTTCCCCCACTACAGAAGGGATGTGGACAAACTAGAGACAGTCCAGTGGAGGGCAATGAAAATGATTAGGAGACTGGGGAACATGATTTATGAGGAGAGGCTGAGGGAACTGGGGTTATTTAGTCTGCAGAAGAGTGAGGGGGGATTTGATGGCAGCCTTCAACTACCTGAGTGCGGATTCCAAAGAGGATGGAGCTTGGCTGTTCTCAGTGGTGGCAGATGACAGAACAAGAAGCAATGCTTTCAAGTTGCAGTGGGGGATGTCTAGGCTGTATATTAGGAAACACTGGAATGGGTTACTAGGTTACCTAGGGAGGTGGTGGAATCTCCATTCTTAGAGATTTTTAAGGCACAGTTAAACAAAGCCCTGGCTGGGAGGATTTAGTTGGTATTGGTCCTGCTTTGAGCAGGGGATTGGCCTAGATGACCTCCTGAGGTGTCTTCCAACCCTAATATTCTATGATTTTATGAAAGGGGGATAAGACTGGAAAAGACAGAGAGTGAGGAGGGAGATTGAAAGTGTGGCTTTGTTCCATAAATTCTGTAACATGCATTCCTTCTAAAATGGGGTTAAGATGAATGCAAAATGGGAAATTACTGATGCCTGAGGGACTTGGGATCTATAAAGAAGAGGAATTTTGCAGAGAATACCAGATGTACTTCCTGGATGAACACATTCAATGGCAGTTCATCTGCCTATGGTGTGGATTTGAGAAATATCTGGGGAACAAAATGACTGCTGTCAAAAGGCAACTTTCTACATAAGGAGTTTTTACAGCCGATGTCTGTTCTGTGGTCTGTGTGAAATGAGTTTGGTGGTCTCAGACCAGTAGCCACACTAAGTCCCATTGGCTTCAATGGGGGGAAGAGTTAAGACCAATGCTGAATGCTTTTGCAAATCCCATCCTCACTGATTTAGGCACAGTGTATAAATAAACAAACAAGCTCCAATGAAAGGAAAAATTCTTATTCCTGCTAAAGATCATTGTGTCTGTGATTAAAACATGTCTTGCTTATTGAGAATACAAGGTAAAAATTACACAAATCTCATATTCATGATTAACACATCCTCTAAAACCATTCCCAGAAATCATTGTTGAATAAACAGCTTAGCTGTGCCGTGTGACAAACCATCCAGCAGATTGGTTATAGCTTCTTTTTCTGTTAATGCTTCAAAAAAGTCCTAATCCTGTTTTCGCTCTAGCCTGTCTCTACCTGAAATAACTAGCAAACCAATTCAATCTATTATGCTCCATAATATTATAATGTTTTATTCCTGTTGATGGGCTGATTTAAGCAATGTATTGCTAAAAAAAAGTGCTCAGCTAAATAACATAACATCAGCAGCTAACAGGTTCAAAATCTTGCTTATGTAAAGATCTCAATTTTTATTCAGTTGTGGAGCAACTTCTACAGACCACTCTGATCTACAGGGTTAGGGATACAGTCAAGGTGCCTAATGGCAAACTATCTCTTAGATTCTTGATCATTACCCTATTTGGGGAGTTAACCAGGAATCGCTAATCTGCTTTAAAATCACATTCTAACATATTCTGTATTAACTTTCATGTGTAGACAGGCCTCTACAGTTAAATACAAAAGGCCTGATTCTCAGGTCTGTAAATCACGACTAATGGAAATACAGCATTTCAAAGTTGAGACACCTGAGAGGAGAATCAGGCCCTGTGAGTGTTTGGATAATATTATAAAATTACTTGATCAAAGTAAGGGTCATGTTGCTCCAGCCTTTTGTTTTCTTACATCAAGCAGAGTAATCTGATCTACAGCTGTTTAGCTTGCCACTTTCCAAAGCATAAATTTACACAAAAACAATGGTGGATGAGTATCACTGGGTTGATGCACATATGAACTCTCCTTGTCTGTTTAGAGAATAAACACTGCAAGGCAGGAATTGTATCTCACTATATTTGTGTGGTGTCTTTCACAATGGATTGAGACCTCTCGGTTCTAATATAATATTTCTACTATGGCTACTAATATTGCATTCTGTATTGTATGATAGTTTTTGTTGTTTAGCTTATGTTGTGTATAGCACATGAATTAAAGATTGGATTGTTCACTTGTGAATGCTTAAAAATGTCTAAACAACAGTTGTCTTCACTTGCCCTCCTAGTTTCTGCCTTGTTACTTTTAATACTAATTGCTGTTCATTAAGGTCTGAAGAACAAAGATTAATCAAATGATTTCGATCAATTTTTAGAAATATTCTGCTCTTGATATTCATGACAAATCCCATTTATATTAGTCAGATTTTCAGGGTTTCACCCAAGGAAGAACTGACCCAGGAACACCCCAATTCTTACTTGAACTACTTGGGTGATTATATGGGAGCAAGATTTTCAATAGTGACTAGTGATTTTATGAGCCTTAATTTTTGAAGCCATGCCTATGCTCAATGAGAATCAGGGTAAAGTTGCCACCTTATTATTTTTATGTGTATTAGAGTAAGTCAGAGAGGTATTAGGGCACCATTGTGCTAGGGGCTGTACAAACAAAACAGGAAAAATGTTGCAGTACAGGTATCATATTTTTGGATAATTCATTCCCATATTTGCTATGAGAATCATTCTATTGTAATGATATATTAATATGTGCTAATGATCTGTCACTTTGCAGAGACCCAGATGTTGCAGATGGGACAGAGATGGAACTGGTATACCCAGGCAAAAACCCGCAGTCCTGAATATACTAGGTTTAACATGAAAGTCTTAGAACAAATAATGCTCCTATATCTTAGCTAGCAGAGAATCCAGCCTCTCCCAAATGCTACATGGCAATGTAGCTTTTCAAACAACAAAGTAACACTCTGAACAAGATGACCCCAGTGTCATCTTGCTTTGAAGCTGATTTTGTCTGCGTAAGGCACAGGCAAGGCTGATTAAACTAGACAAACAGAACAAAAAAACAAGAATTGATACTAGACGATTTTTAAAGAGCATTAGTGTGAGAGTGGAGAAAAAGGGAAGAGTGAAATTTAGGAGTGGAGGAAGTTTGGCAATACAGCTCACGGTACAGGAAAGAAGAAGTGGTCTGAAAGACCCTTATCCCCATATCCTTAATAATCCATAATTAAAAAAGTAATATTTCATATGAAAAACATTGGCATCCTTAACATGTACAGCCACAGCTTTGCTATTATTTACAGACAAATGGCATTACAGCTTGGCACTTTCCAGACAAATAAAAAGTAATGGGTCCCTGTCTTGAGGAACTTAGGCTAACATAATGGCAGTGCCTATGGTCAGCTTTGACAGCTGGGTGGCTCAGGGACATTCTGAGGCCCCAAGCCAAAGGCTGAGTATTTCCCAAACTCAAGAAATACTTTGCCTGGTTATCCATAAAAACAACCTGCTTGTCCTTGAACCAGTCTAGGTGTGGATAAGGAGGTGCTCAGATACAACAGTGATGAGGGCTATGTAATTCCTAGATAGATAGATAGCCATTCACCAATCAAAGTGTCATGATCTTGACTGAAGCAAAGTGATAGATGGTGGCAAGATACATTTTCTGACAATTCTTCTTTTTCCATTTATTCTTGTAATGGAAAGAGGCAGATTTTTATTTTCCTGCATTGGCTCAGAATAGCAATTCAAATTATGATGTAATTTATAAAGAGATGTACAGTCCTGTTTTCTGTGTAATGTATTTAAATGTTAGACATTTCTGCCTGCATATATTTGTGTCTAGAAAATGGGTGACAACTTCTAAAAAAGCTTCTAATATGGTGATGGTATTTTCCTCTTCAAACCAAAGGAATCCATCACCGCAAATGTGATGTATTGGCAAACAAGTTCCCACTCATGCTGAGGTTTTTTTCCCCACCAACAACATTTAAATTAGATTCTCCCATTCTCAAAAGCTGCTTGAGTCCATGGCTTGTTTTTAAACAGCTTGTTTATAGCATGGAGATTTTCAAACTTGGCCAATCTTCACCCAGTTACAGTGAGAGAAGAGATCAATGGAGATGCAGTTTAGCTAATGCAATGACTGTCTTCAGAGAGGAAAAATAAAAGCAATCACATGCATCCGACGAAGTGGGTATTCACCCACGAAAGCCCATGCTCCAAAACATCTGTTAGTCATGCACAACATTATGGTGTGTGGTCTCCAGAAGAACCATTAAAAATGCACCCCATGTTGCATACTGACATATTGGGCAAGATTCCTCTATGCATCCACCTTCTGTTGGCTGCAACTGAGGGAAAGCAGGGCCATCAGGGGGCTGGCCCCAGTGCAGATTAAGGGGATTCATCAAACAGACTCAGCTAGCTATGGTCCTTTAGGGAAACGTTTCTCAACCCATGGGTTGCGACCATGTATGAAAGGATTGCAAACTTTAAAAATAGATCAGATTTTGCATACTCTTTTAAAAAATAGATGCTGTTTCCGCTTTGCCGTATGTTAACACCATGCATACCAATGGGACTGCCACCCTTACTTCTGCACTGCTGCTGGAGGCAATGCTTCCTTTAGAGCTGGGCGGCCGGAGAGCAGTGACGACTGGCCACGCACCCAGCTCTGAAGGCAGCGCGCCCACCAGCATCAGCGCAGAAGGAAGGGTGGCCTGGTCTGGTATTGTCACCCTTCCTTCTGCGCTGCTGCCGGCTGTGGCTTGAACTTGTTAATTATTTATTTATTATTATTTATTATTATTTAATTATTATTATAACATGGAGCGGCTACTAAGTATTTTGGGGCCTAAATACTTATGTGTTTTCGACTTAAGCGACTTACTGGGTCGGGACTGGCCATCGATGTTTACAAATGTCCAAAACAAGGTTGAGAAGCACTGGGTTAGTCATCCTCCACCAACTTGGGACAGCTGGAATGCATTGCACTCTAGGCACTTGCACTGTTTTTTCTCCTCAATAGGTTAAAGGCAACTGTAAAATATTATCCAATTTTATTATTTGAAATAGAAAGGTGATGCCTGTGACCTATTTTTACTTCCTTTAAGCAGTTTGGTCACATAAGTTTGATCTTGCACGAAATGTGCAACTAAGATATAAATAGATGTCTGCAGGAAGTTATGCAAGCGGTGAGAAAAAAAAAAGAGGCAGGCATTAAAAAAACAGAAGTACCGTTTCTCAATTTATTTGTTTGGTTGTTTCCTGATTTTGCAGTTTTTGGTCCTGGCCCTGATTCCAGTGACACTGGGTTAAATGTGGAATAACTTCATGGATACCGATGGAGTTCCACTGCTGTAAGTTTAGATCTGGCATCAGGCTTATGAAACTGGAAAAGGGATCAGTAGATTTTAAACAACCAGGAGGAAGGATTGTGTCTCAAGAAGAGCAGTTGGAAGCACACATTCAGCAAAGCACCTTTAAACTCCAAAAGGTCTGTCATGATGTCAGTGGTGGCATTCCATAATTAGAACACGAGAGACTAAAACTCACTACTGTAGTGTTTTACAGAAACTTACTAAAAATGCTTTTGTTGTGGCTGGAGGGTAACAGAGTGACAAACACACTCTTCACAATTATTTTTCTCCTTATTTCCCAGCTTTTGTGATCACAGCATATCTCATAAACTAAGCAGGTTAGGGCAAGTCAATACTTGGGTTGGAAACTGCTAAGGAAAAATTATATTCTATTATTATTAGTATTATTATTTATGTGTACACAGAACAAAAAGATGCTCCCTTCCCCTAAGAGTTTACAACCTAATGATTTAGAAGAGGGGCTAGTGACGCAGTAGCTGGCACCACCACCCCAGTTTAATGTCGAGGGTACTGTACCTTTGGTTTGCAAACAGGACGAATGCATGACCACGTCAGGTCATTCTTATTAAGTCATTACATTTCACATGAGTAAGGGTGTACTCAAATGTACACAACTAGTTCCAATTGGGAATTATAATCCACCTACCCAGATCCCTTCTGTAATCTGAGATGGATACGATATGCCTGTCCTAAACTTTTGGGTAGTGTTTCTATGTAATGGTGATGAACAGCTGCCAGATTGAATCTCAGAGGTGATTGCTCTTCAGTAGGGGACAAAGTAATGTTTGTACAAGGAGTAGCGAAAAGCCAAGCATTTGTAAAGTGCTTTGGGATCTATTTGGATAAAAGATCCTATGTAAACTAAAGATCATTTTCATCATTTTGTAAAACAATAGCATCAAAATGGGATCATCCTCTATCATAGCTGCTTTTTCACAGCATTCATAAAATTCACTTGTGTAAAGTCTCAGTGGTTTTATAAAAATAGGTTACTCAGCATGAGGCAGGAGAGAATCCAGAGATGCTTGGAGTGCCTTGAAACCTCTAGAATGTTAATAAAAACCACTAGAGCCTTCATGAGACATTTTTAGAACTGATTTTGATAATAATAAAAATATTTAATTTCAAGTTAAATTGCACTGAGTGGAATAAAAAAAAGTTTTCCTTACTGGCAGAGTTTACATGTAGTGGGAAAAAACCATTCTGATTTATGGCCCTTTTTGTTAACTTGCTCTCCTGGGGTGAAAAGGAGCCAGCACAAGGCTAATGCACCTCATAACTTCAATTTAAGCCCTAGTGGTGCACAGGCCTAGTGCTCACCTACAGCACAGGGTGAATTTCACTGCGAAAATTGAGTCTTTTAATAGTCCTCTATGTCCTTAGCATTCCTTGTTCAAAGCCACCCCCACTCCTCTCCACCTCTTTCCTTCCAGTCCCTGATAGATTGCTCTGGTTGACTCTCACCAAAAATTCATTTTGTGTTTTGGGTGAAAGTTCAAAGTAGTTTTGATTCTGTTCAAAGAGATTTGCTCATTCCTAGCTCTATACAGTCTTTATTGTTGCATTTATGCGAATATCACCTACTATGAATTAGTTTATCGTTTAATTCGGTACAAAGCTTTGTTGACATTTTATGTTGTTGTTACTTGCACATACCTGAACGCAACATGCTGAGGTGTAATGGACATTCAGTCCTCACAATGTTCCTTACCTAGCTACACCCTCATAAAAGATTTTATATAACACAACTTCAAAAAGAAGCAACATTACCAGATTACGCACTTCAGTGACTCATCTTGTTTGCAGATCTTTGTGCAAAAGCCAAACCAATTGTGATGTGACATAATTTCTTATTGCAGAGCTATTTACTTGTAAATACAAACTTTGTTGTTAAAACATTAACTATTACATTGCACAATCTGCCCTTACGTCTCTATAGTTCTATACTGAGCAGAGAGCTGCAACAAGTATTTTGATTTTGGGTGAAATGTGCAGTCCTTGGGTAGGAAATCTAGAGTAGACACTCCTGGATTACCAGAAATTCTGCTGTACAATGGGCACATGTCCAATAAGAGGCGAGGATGCTCAGCACCTTCTAGGATCAGGACCATCACCATCTTGGACATAGTAAAATGTTGTTAAGGAATAGATTGTTCCCTAAGCCACAAAGCCTCTGCAGTCTGGATTGCAGAGGTAATGCACCTCTGCACCAACCTGTCCCATCCTGTCCTGCTTAGATTTGCTGACTACTCTGAAGTGGGGAGCCCAGGGATCCATGATATTGACTCCTTACTGTCTATCTTTGGGCTGGCCAATGCCCCATGGTACAGTGGCAGGGATTGCAATGTGTCTGGACTTGGGACAGGGGGTGCCTGGGAGAGGAAGTCATTTGATCAAGGTCAACTTGGCCCATAGGGAGGTTGAAAATCCTATCTTGTTTCAATCCATATTGCTGCAAAGTGTGACTTGCTGCTCTAGTTACTGGGAACCTCTGATTAATACAGTGCAGTCATTCTGTGAAAAAAGACTCTGCTATCAGAGTTTTACTGATTTTCTTTCCTAAGCAAATAAAACTAAAACAAGGCAAAACTTACCAGAAGCTTTAAATATCCAAGCAAAAGTGATTACTGAGACCATCCTGACTACTAATTGATGCGACTGTACCTGTTTCTGTCAGCTTATCCTTTTCCTCAGATCATGGAGCAATATTACAGCTGGGCTTCAGGGCTGGAATAGCTTTTGTACCACACATCCCATGGAGGAGGGGAAGAAGAATGGCTGATGGATCTGTGTAGCCCTGCCCATAAATCCCTTAGGCAATGCAGTGCTGAAGCAGCTCAACAAACCTTTGTTCCATGACACACCAGGGCTAGGCAGAGTTGCAGTCATTGCACTTAGGGTGCTAGTTACCCCAAAGGGGGCAGTGAGGAGATGGCTAGCTGTAGAAGGAGGAGCAAACTGAACATTCTTGAGATTTGGCCCATTGGGAGCACCTGTGAACTAGGCACAATGCCTTGTCGAATCTCTCCTGGGTGCTATGAGTCTCTGCGCAACCCCCAATGCTGGCATACTCCGGCCCATAATTCATACTGCATTAATAACCTGTCACAGAGAAATAATATGCAACATATTTGAAACCATTTACATTTTGTTAATTTACACTATCCCTGAAAAATCAAGGTAGAAAGATACGGTTGCATTAGTTGAAAGAACTCAGAAATGCTTCATCAGTGGAGCTACTGAAGCTGAGAGAGAGAGAGAGAGAGAGAGAGAGAGAGAAAACAAACACTCTGTATTTTGGACTATGAGCTGCAGGATACTTAACTAGTTCAAGTCTCTTTCTTCCCTTCCTCTTTACTCTGTCGTCCCCCGCCCTTATCCTTGTTTTCCCTTTATACCCACCCTACAGACTCACCACACAACAAAATCAACAAAGGGCCATTAAAATATCCCCATAAAATTAATTGAGTGCAATGAATCCATATCTGTGGTCAAATATAACAGGCTTCTTTGCCAGCCACACACTGTACCTCAAAAGGCAATTTGTGGGTTATAGTGCGAATTCCTCACATGCAAATCTAGATGACAAGAAAAAAAATCAAAGCATCAAATGAATACTAGCCAGCCCAGCTGGCCCAAAGAAATCTCTTTCTACAGTGTACCCAAGGAGCAGAGCATGAGATAATGCACAATCACAGCATGATTGCATGGAAGACAAACGTCTTTGCAGAAATAGTGAATCTCACCTTTTGCATTGGCACCCTCAGAAAGGAATGAGCACACGACTGGGAGTTGTGTGATTTTTGTTGAGCTGACACAGAGAAACAAGGAAATATTGGGAACTTCACTAAAATCAACTGTTCTTCCCCAAATTATATAATCTATTTGAAATTTTCAGCAAAAATCCTCCTATCTGTTGACAGTTTACTTTAAAACTTTGAGAACATGAGGTGGTTTTTTATTTTATTTTTTATTTTTGGCATTATGGGGAATGGAGCCCCAGTTGAAATCTCAACTCTGTGGGAAGATTACAGGCTCTGTAGAACTGGTTATGTGGCAAGTGAAGACTTTGCACTTTGCATTGTACAATACCCAGATAAAGACACAATCATTCTCTCACAGACTTTAGAATCCAAAAGGAACTATATTAAAAACAATAGAGAGGGGGAAAGGGAGAAATCAGTAGTCGCCACATGGAATAGGTAAAAAAAATATGTTCAAGTTTCTAAGAGGGTGTTATAAGCAATGGCGAGGAAAAAACACTGAACACAGTTGACAGTCTTCCTGTCATAAACTGTCTGATCTAAAGTCCATTGAAGTCAACAGAGGCTTTTGGAGGCTATTTTGCACTAATTGGGTCATATCCTTAGCTTGTGTAAATCAGCATAGCTCAATGTAGCTATGCCCATTTATACCAGCTGAGGATCTTGCCCCTTGTCTGTCCTGCATGTAAGTTATTGAGCTGTATTATTTCAGGTTATATCATTGCAGTTCATATCTACTTTATATAAACTATAAGTATGAAGGCTAACGTGTATGTGAAAGTAAATGCCTATTAATAGCACAATAACAACTATGAACAAAGCATAAAGAACTGGTTCCTGGGCTCCCCTTAGGCAAATACTCCCTCTTGCCTGCGGAGCTCAAAATGAGAGAAATGATTGTGCATGAAAATTATAGGTAGGTGGACAGTGAATTATTAGTGTCCTGGCCTTCCACTGCTGGAGATACAAGTTAAAATCCTGGGTTAGGTTACAAGTCATAATTAGGTGGTGGTTGGCATAACTTCCAGTCTCCTCAACAGAGGCGCAAGCTTGGAATGAGAACAAGAGTACTTGTGGCACCTTAAAGACTAGCACATTTATTTTAGCATGAGCTTTCGTGAGCTACAGTTGTAGCTCACGAAAGCTCATGCTAAAATAAATGTGTTAGTCTCTAAGGTGCCACAAGTACTCCTGTTCTTTTTGCAGATACAGACTAAGGCCTGGTCTACATTAGGCGTTTAAACCGGTTTTAGGAGCGTAAAACCGATTTAACGCCACACCCGTCCACACTGAGAGGCCCTTTATATCGGTATAAAGGGCTCTTTAAACCGGTTTCTGTACTCCTCCCTAACGAGAGGAGTAGCGCTAGTATCGGAATTACCATATCGGATTAGGGTTAGTATGGCCGCAGATCGACGGTATTGACCTCCGGGCGGTATCCCACAGTGCACCACTGACCGCTCTGGACAGCAATCTGAACTCGGATGCAGTGGCCAGGTAGACAGGAAAAGCCCCGCGAACTTTTGAATATTTCCTGTTTGCCTAGCGTGGAGCTCAGATCAGCACGTGTGGCGATGCAGTTAAAAATCAAAATAAAGAAAGAGCTCCCGCATGGACCATGTGGATGTGATCGCTGTAAGGGCAGGCAAATCTGTTCTATCAGCGCTCCGTTACAGAAGACGAAATTCAAAATCATTTTTAAAAAATCTCCAGACAGACGCCGTAGCAGGGGCTCAGCGCACTGCTGCGTGACAAGCGTAACGGAAAGCCAAAGAATCAAATGGACGCTCATGGACTGGAGGACTCAAGCTATCCCACAGTTCCTGCAGTCTCCGAAAAGTATTTGCATTCTTGGCTGAGCTCCAAATGCTTCTAGGGTCAAACACAGTGTCCGCGGTGGGTCAGGGCATAGCTCGGCAATTTACGCACCCCCCCACCCCCAGAAGTGCTTTCCCAGAGGAAGGAGTGACTGACGACATTTACCCAGAACCACCCGCGACAATGATTTTTGCCCCATCAGGCACTGGGATCTCAACCTGGAAATTCCAAGGGGCGGGGGAGGCTGCGGGAACTATGGGATAGCTACGGAATAGCTACTCACAGTGCAACGCTCCAGAAGTCGATGCTAGCCTCAGACCGTGGACGCACACCACCGATTTAATGTGTTTAGTGTGGCCGCGCGCACTCGATTTTATACAATCTGTTTTACAAAACCGGTTTATGCAAATTCAGAATAGTCCCGTAGTGTAGACATACCCTAACACGGCTGCTACTCTGAAGCTTGGAATGGTATGCCATGCTGGCAGAGATGTGTGTTTCCTGGCAGAGATGTGCAAAACTAGCAGTGTATCTGCCCACACTATGCCTGGCTTAAGCAAGTATTTCCACTCTGTCAGTTTAAAGAGATTAATTTTGTTTCTGAATGATGTTGCCTTGTGTGTATATGTTCATGGAAAGGTCGTCATCTGGGAGGAACTGCAAACAAGGGATATACTCGCAGTGTATGCCAGGGTTGGAATAAGGTAATTTCGGAGTTGCAGGCATACCCCAAATGGGGTTCCTGTGCCATAGTCCTACTCCTTCTAAGGGTGACAGTGGCCGGGAGCACCCACATGAGCCATCTTCTGGGCACATCCCTACTTATCTTTGGGCATGCTGGGCCTCATCCCTTTCTAGGCCACTGGCAGGGGCTCTAGGGTCCATTCTGGAGGAAGCCCCCACCCGCAAAAGCCCTGTCCCAAAGGACTCTGTGTATGGAGGCCCTGCCACCACCACCTCAGCATAAACATGCTATGGTGGCAGAAGTGAGGCCCCCTCCTTGCCACAGAGTCCTCTGCTGAGAGATGTCAGTGGACGTACTCCCAGACCAGCAGGTTTTAGAGCTGAGAAACCATTAATTTGAAGGGGGCAGTTCACACCTCCAAAAGCCATTTTTAGGCTATGTATAAACTCTGGCAGATGCTCCTTCATCAGTTACACCAAGGTCAGGGTTTCAAGCTTTTCTACTGCACAGCCATAAGGGATATAAGTATAATGATTTAAAAAATAAAACCTGACATTCTGATGCGACTCCAGACACCAAGGCTAAGATCCTCAAAAGGTATTTAGGTACCTAACTCCCATTCAAATCAAGGGACATTAGATATGAAATAACTTTGAGGAGCTGTGCTCAAAGCCCTAGATACACTGTGTCTGTAGTGCCCATGGCTTAATCTGACCTTGGTTCATGCATGTAAATCTCGTTAACATCATTCTCTACCACCAGTCTTTCCCAAGGTGAAGAGGATTTATTAGGATAGCTCTGAGTGCTATTCTCAAGAGCGCCTGTCGTAAAGAAAACATACCAAATTCTTATGTCTGTCATTCCACAACCGGGGCAGCAAACTTCAGCACCTGAGGACACTGGAGGCAGGGAGACATGAGATACTGGTTGCAGTTGGAGGGCAGCTTTAGTGAATGTTTGCAGCTAACTATAACCCCAAAAGAAAGTGGCGGAGGGAGGCTTCGTCTCTTCCCTAACCTGTTTGAACAGAGGTTTTTAGTTTACATCACTACAGCATCGGGTTAATAGGAACAGAGCTATTGATACAGCCCCGGGGCATGGCTCTGAATTTATTTTGATCATGCATTTGGAAGTGTTTGGTATGGATATTAAGGGTTTCTGATTAATTACATTTATGAAATAAAGAACGGCAGTTTTGCTGACCCTCACTTAATCCCTGCAATTCAGCTCTACAACATAGTTCTATGCTTCATAAAGTTTGCAAACATAAAGTTTGGGGAACATTTAAGATATAGAATACGCTAACATTTCCCCCAAAATAACCCAGTTCTCATCCCCTTCACTGGATTCCTCTCACCTTTAACAAGTACAAGTTTCTAGTCTGCAACTTCAAGTCCCTTCATAATCCCAGTACTCTTGTTTTGTTTCCTGCACTCCCTCTTGCTCCCCACAAATTTCTTCCTAATCAATCCCTTTGCTTGCTTTTCCACTCTTCAGATTTGAGCACCTACAATGGGAGTTCGGCACATAGGGACTTTGGAATATACCACTAGGTGCCTATCTGTATCTTTAAGTGGCTAAATGCCTTTAAAAATCTGCCCCCTATTCTTTCTGTGCCTCAATTCCCCATCTCGAAAATGGGGAAATATTCCTTCCTTTGTCTTTGTCTTCTTGTCGTTCTTGTCTAATTAGATTGACAGCTCTTCAAGGCAGGGACTGCTCTATTAATCATTGTTTGAAGAATGTCTTGCATAAAAGGTTTCAACTGATTTCAGTTGGTGTCTCATGATGCTACCATATACAAAGAAATAATAACAGTAGGGAGATATGACTACTAGCAACTTGCTCCTGATACAGAATTCTTTTTAAAGTAGTTTTCACTCAGGTCTCTGGAGTGGCCTCTCTTTTAGTAAGGGAGGGAGACCTTACAGATAATGGGTAGCCAACAGGGATATTGTGGGAAGAAGGAAAGCTCCTCACTAGTTAATTCATTGTCCTAAATTAATCAGATGACACTAACATTTTAACAGAAACAAGAGTTCCTGTCAGAGGTAAGGCAGATCTGGGCACGTTTTCAGAAAACACATTTATTTTCTGACACATTCTTTTCCTCAGAAGAGCAGTCCAAGTTTAGTGGAAGTACCTCGATGTTAATAAGGGAATGAGATGATTCAATATGAATTCAGATTTGCCAAGTTTATCTTCAGGAGAGCTTTGAAGCTGGAGATGTTGAAAAAAAAAAAGATAAAATCTTGAGCACACAGACCTGTCCCAACCAGTCAGACTGTTGGCAGAAAAGACCTTGCAGGGCACCTCACTCACTTAAAGGAATTTAATGGGCTTCCAGATATACAAGATAGAGCTTCAGTTGCATGGTGACCACCCTGAAATGCTTTGGGTTTTTAAGCCAAAAGTGTAGAAAGCCTGCTTCTTGCAGTATCATTTTTTTTTAAAATTCAAGGGCGGGGGTCCCAGAAAGACCCACATGTAATTTGGCCATGCTGGGGCATATTAACATTTTGAAACATTTTCCTGTTGCAATTTGGTTTTTTTTAATCTGTGAAATTTGGCTCATGGTTAGTACCACTGTTTTTCGCCCTCAAAAGCGGCTGGTACTAACAGAAGACATGAAATTTTGCTTTTTCTTCCCTTAAAGGATAATTATGAAACACAACATGAATACCAGTTTTGCACAAAAATGCTAGCAAAAAGAAAGTGATCATTTGCATGGTTCAATCCTGTGCCAGGTTTTAAAAGAGACTCTTACTGCATTGGGAAAAGAGGTTGAGATTAGGCCAGAATTAGTAGTTTACCCTGACCTTCAGCCTAGTGTAGACATAGGTTAACACCTTTAACTAGATTTAGTGACCGTTGGGAGTTACCTAACACGTTAACTAATCCTGACCTAACAGTAACCTCTTTTCCTAAACTAGTTAAACTCTCATGAAGCAATCTATGGGATTTCTGCTTCTAAAGCTGTCAGAGCAGTTGATTACCCTGGCTTCTATCAAGCTGCTCTAAGACTTGACAAGCTGTCTTGTTCTCTGTTATTATAGTTTTAACTTAAGACTGATTCTTATAATTACTGATGCTCAAACAACAAGCAAAGCCCTTCTTTACAATTTTACTAAGCATGCCTAATCTAAGAATCACTTCTGTCTGTCAACAAAACAGCCAGTAATCTTATTTAGGACTAAGGTTAACCAGAAGGAGGTGACCAAGGGTGGTTCTGCTAAAAATGTCAGAAATTCTCTCCAGATTCACATCTAAAGGATCTAATATTTTCTGAACAATATCTATCCCTGACCTGTTCAATGATCCTCTGGGGTCTTCCTTCCTTACCTTGAACTGTCTTCTAAATCTTAGGGGAAGTTGTTTTGTGGGACCACTTCCCTTTACTTCTAATGGAGCACAGACTTCAGTGGATGGCTGGATCACCTAATCACCTTTCACAAATATTAAACATTCATGCTAGTCATTCAATAACCACAGAGTTGTGGCTAGCAAGGCTGGTTTATAACACTACTAAAATCCAGGTCTTTACGAAGGTTTTGGTTTGAAATCAAAGCTTCTTTGTACTTCAAGCATACTTCGCTGGTAGTTTCTGCTTCCAAACTCAGAGGTAGTGGATTAGATTTATCCCTGGGATAACTCCAATGAAGTATATGGATTAATATGGCCAAATGTAACTGAGGAAGTTCTTAGTTTAAGGAGTGTTCAGTTTTGGGATAAACCCAATTCCAAAGGCTCACATTGCAGTACTTTCCCTTTACTGAGAGTTTATGTTATTCTAAGATATTCTGATTGAAGAATTCTTTGTAATGAGGTGGAACTCGGCAAGATGGGTGAAGAGAATTCACCCATGTCTCCCACCTTGGAATGATTATATCTTTATGGGGCTCCCACTTAGATAGAAGTTCATTTCTAGGAGGTTTTCCTCTTGTATAAATTAATGTTTGGGAAGTGGTAGCTTCAGGTCAAAATTGCAGGTTGGGCATCTTCTCTAAAATTATTTGCATATGAGCTCATTAACCTTTGACAGTCCTATTCTGTGCTCTCCTGTGGCTGCCGTGCTGTTGATAAAGTCCTGTTGTCATTGCATCTGCTTTAGAGCTGCCTATCAGAATGTGCACTGTACAATCTGAGCCAGACCTACACTAAAAAGATAGGTTGAGCCAGTGACATCCCTCAGGAGTGTGAAAAATCCACACCCCTGAGCAATGCAGTTAAATTGACCTAATATCTGGTGTAGAGAGTGCTAGGTTGACAGAAGTCTTCTTTGACCTAGCTACCACCTCTCCAGGAGATGGATTAACTACAGTGATGGGAGTGGTTCTCCCATTGTTGTAGTGAGTGTCTACACTGAAGCCAAGTAACCTGTTTTTAAAAATCCCCAATGCTGGGGATTCCACATCCTCCCTTAGAAGTCTAATCCAGAATTTAACTACCCTTACAATTAGAAAGTTTTTCCTAACATCTAACCTAAATCTCCCTGCAGATTAAGCATTCCTTGTTGTCCTACTTTCAGCGGACAAGGAGAACAATTGTTCACTGTCCTCTTCATAACAATCCTTAGCGCTTATTTGAAGACTGTTATCAGGTTGTCTCCCTCCCTCCCCCCGTCTTTTCTCATAACTAACATACCCTAACCATAGTTTTTTAAATCCTTTCCACCGTTATCATTTTTGTTGCTCTCCTCTGGACAGTCTCCATTTTGTCCACATCTTTCTTAAAGTGTAGCACCCAGAACTGGACACAATATTCCAGCTGAGGTCTCACCAGTGCCAAGTGGAGCAGAACAGTTACCTCTCAGGTCTTAACTATGGCACCCCAGAAATGATGTTAGCCTTTTTTGCAACTGCATCAAATTGTTGAGATATTCAATTTGTGATCCACTTAACACCCAGTCCTCTTCAGCAGCACTACCACCTAGCCAATCATTCCCCATTTTGTAGCTGTGCATTTGGTTTTTTCCTTCCTAAGTGTAGTACTTTTGCACTTGTCTTTTACTGAATTTCATCTTGCTGATTTCAGATTGCCAATTTTCTAATTTTCACTGGTTTGCTTATGAGAATGTCATGTGGGACTATATCAAATGCATTAAGGAAATCAAGATATATCACATCTACTGCTCCTCTCCTATCCACTAGGCCAGTAACCCTGTCAAAGAAGGCCCAGTCAAGAAAGTGTTCAGTTTAATCACAGTATTACCATTAAAACAGTAATGCTCTAGTTACAACTACTACAAAATGGTATCCCTGTGAGGCAATGTGTTCTGGTGGACAGGGAATTGGACTGAAATTCAGGAAACATGGATCCTATTCTATTGGGAAATGTTGGGAATGTCACTTTACTTCCCTATGCCTCAGTTTGCCCAACTATGAGGATAGTGATACTTAACCTCCCAATTATAGTGCTTTGAGATCATCAGAAGAAAAGCTTTATATAACAGCTAGATATGACTTCACTTAGAATAGGTAATTATTGTAGTATGTGGTATAATAGGAAATACTGACCTTATTTACTACTGTAATAGCTGTCAGGGGACATGTCCCAGTTTCAGGGAATGCACTTTCATTAGTAGAGCTCAATTTGCATTGTATTACTAAGTGGAACATTTCACAGTGAATACACATTTGGCAGTCAAATAAGAACATTTCCCATGTTTTTCATTACCTAACAACTGCATCTTGTAAATCTACAATAAGTGTTTATGTCATTTTTAAAGTCCAATCTGAATACCTTCTTTTCTGATGCATCCCGTTCCAAACATACTAGCAATGCCCCTGCACTGCTCTCAGATCAAAGATTCTCCTGGAGTCAATGGAAATGTTTATATTTTGAAGCATTTGAGTTTTATACTTTTTGCTATTAAATTGTACTTTAAGATAAGCTTGTAAATCTAGTAGATTTTTCCACTTTACATGCTTTCAGTTAAAAAGTATTGTGACTACTGTATCTAATCTGTTTGACTAGACCTTGCGTGTGCTCCTTGCTCCTTATAAAAACCTGGAGTACATAACGTTGCATAATCTATTGGAAATCTCAGGATATTTCATAATTCATTTCTATGCAATAGACTTTATGGAGGACTCATGGGTCATTAGTTTAGTCTCATATGAGATGTCCAACACAGGATTAGAGACTAATTTTCATATATTCTGAGAATGAGATTAAGATACAAGGTCTTCTGTTTTAGACATATTGAGAAAATACAGGTTTGAGGTACTTGAGATATCTTTGTTCATGAAGAGTATATGAAAGGGGTTAAAGTGCAAAATGTGACTCAGATCCCTGTCCATCATGGCAGGGAAAAGTTAGGCACACTACTGATCAAACCCATTAACATGCTCTTTAGAGAATGCAGGGTAACTTCCCTCCTGAAGTATGCAGTATTCTAGGATCAAGCTGCTTTCTAGACCAACTCTCAATCCATGATCTTCTGGGGCCAAGTTTATACAGGGAAAATGCAACACATTGGAAAACATATTAAGTAACATTTTAGTTAATAGGATGTTAAAGCAACTTAGAATCTAAAGTAGACAGGAACAAGCCCTGCTTAACAATGTGCTAGCTAGTCCTGGTTAACTTTAGGATCCTTTTAAGGTTAAACACAACCAGCTAACATGTTTTTTAAATAGGACTTGTTCTTATCTCTACTAAGGGCAAAATAATTTTACACTTCACATTAACTCAAATGTGTTAATCAACACGTTTTCTAACAAAGATGCATTTTCCCAATGCAGACGAAGTTTAAGACAATGACACTCATTGAAGACACAGCAATTATTTGTACCCAGAATGAAACATCCTTCCAGAAGATGGTGGCAAGGCATTCTCAGTGATGGGTCCTAGATTATGGAACACCCTTATTGAAGACAGTAATGTGCTACTAATATTTTAGCAAGGGGTTTCCCACAGAATTTCCTCTTAGCCTATAATCCTGTAAGCTCCATGTGTGAAGGATGGAGGAATCTATCATCATTCTTCATCTAGGAATGAGGCAACAGCACTTGGCAAACAAGTTTGCATTAATGTGGAAATGCATATTTTGTTCTTGAGAACTTACTGAGTAAGTTAATATTCAGCACATAGTTCAGTCTGTATCATATGAAGTGTGGGAAGGGGATGAAGACCCCTGAAATTTGAGGTCTCCTCCCCTGGGAATATATTTTTTTAAATCCTGTCATTTGTTGCCATGAGGTAAAACATTTTGCTCCTTGGAAGTAGTTTTATGAGTTCCCGAGATGAGTGGTCTCTGCAGGGATAATTTACAATATATCATGGAGACAGAGTGAACTTCATCCTACAGGGAAATCATTCCAACCCTCTCTTCAGTATTTATCAAGGGACTGCTACTAGCCCTTCCAACTCATCACTGCCAGAAGGGTTCAGAATAAATCATTCTCTGGCAGTTCTCACAGCCCAAGGCAAACCCCACTTTTCTGTAGAAGCCTATTTCCAAAAATAGGAAAAAGACTCAAGAGGAAGGGGGCTGGGTGGGCTAAGGGAAACAAAGAAAATAAAACCAAGTTAAGTTTTAGGGGCTTCCCACCAGAAAGCAAGATCAGAGTCTATTTCAGTTTTAATTCTTACAAAAAAAATGTAACCTCTAGATACTGATTGAGCTTATAAATACCATAGATAGATAGGACTCTGTGCAGAAACTGTCACCTTTTCCTCCATCCTGGCCCCCAGTGGTGGGGTTTTCCACAGCAGATGGAGATTCCAAAGGAAATAAGAGTACAAGCAAATAGATGCATGGATTACAGCTAATAATGAACATATTAAGGTAAACACAAAAGTAATACCAGTTGTAAGCATCTGGAAAATGTTTGTATGCGCCTGTTTCTAAGGACATGCGAGTTAAAAATATCTACAAGGGCCAGGCTGGGTACTAGCCAAACATTTATGTTTTAACCACAAGTCTTTCATTTTGAACCTGGGTTAATTTATTTGTACTATTAGTGGCATGACTGCCTGAGAACCTGCCATTCCATAAGCATGGTGAACCTACGGGTGGGTATTTGCATTCTTCCTTTTTAAATATTGAAAATATTTAAATTGCATTAATTCAGGATCAAAACAATATCTCATGATTTATGCAGTCGTTATTTGTGACTAGCAATATTTTTTGCAGCATAATAAATATGGCACTACATTAGAGCCATAAGAGACTGACGCAGAAACAAATTTCCTTAATTATTTTAAATAGGGTACATATACAGCTTGTTTCATTATAATAAATATTATTATAACAAATGGGCTGTCATATGCAAGGAAAAAACAGTATGACCGGTGCAAGTGCTGTCTGCAAGTCAGTGTCATATGGAGCAACAAAAATTCTGCTGCCATGATGTGTTTATATGAACAGCCTTGAAGAGACTGGCACATAAGTCCTTTTTAATGGAGAAGTTGGCAAGTTGTTTCTCTTATGCCAATCCCAAGCATTGAAATTGGGTCCCCAAAATCATACGATTGGCTTAAAACAACAGGAAATCAATAAATAATAATAAATGGGGGAGGGGGCTATCTTTCTGTTTTTAAGCCTTTCGAGCTAACCACCCATTGTCCAATTTGTGTGTGATAATTTTAGATTCAAAATTCAACCTTGAAAGCACACACAAAACTATGGTTCTCCCTGTTGGTGCTCAGAAGGGGTTCCACATACCTACCAACTTTGTTGAGTGATTTTGTTCTATCAGTTTCTTGTTGCTCACATGCCCTCTAAATTTACCTGACCTCATATTTTCATTCCCTTTCCTCTCTTGGGTTCTTGCTCATCATTAGAGCTGATCGGAACAGGTTTTGCTAAAAAATTGGTTTTCATGAAACTTTTATCAGGAAGGATTTGGAGAGGGTTGGAGGTTGGAGAGGGACTCTATAGACTGATGGTGAGGGTAATGGCTCGGGATGTGGGAAGCCACCTGTTCTGCAGTGAAAAACTCTGCTCTGAATCAGGTAGAGCAAATATGTGAAGCTGGGTCTCCCACATAGCAGGGAGGTACCTGACCACCCCCTCACACTCTCTTTTTTTGCAAAAATATTTGAAAAAACTTTTGTTTTTTCTTCCAGAGTGGAACAAATATTTCAGAACTTCAAAAGCAGCTGCAAAACAGATTTGTTGTCCTCCTGTCAGCTCTACTCACCACATTCCTTTGTAATGCCTCAGCTTTCTGTTTCCCCCTATATTCCTACCAGGGTAAGTTGATCTAAGTTACACTACTCCAGCTATGTGAATAACATAGCTGGAGTCAACATAGCTTAGGTCGACTTACCTCAGTGTCTTCACTGTGCTGCGTTGACGGGAGATGCTCTCTGGTCGACTTCACTTACTCTTCTCAGGGAGCTGGAGTATCGGAGTCAACCGGAGAGCACTTTGCCATCAATTGACCAGGTCTTCACTAGACCTGCTAAATTGATATCTGATGCATCGATTGCAATAGCGTCGATCTCCTCAGTAATGAAGACAAGCCCTCACTCTCCTCTTGCTCTCCCCTCACAGTTTCTTATCCAGAGGGCACATGAGTCAGCCATCTTGCATGAGGGCAACCGTGTCCACTGGGGAACAATGGAAAATAGTGGCCAACTTTATTAGGGATAGCTTCAACTTTATTTCTACATAGAATCTTGAAATGAACCATTATGACCAAGTGTAACTTTTGGCTTCAGTGGTGGTCATTTTGGATAAGGAAAAAATACATAAGTCTGATGCCAGAAATCGGGAGATCATGAGAAACTTTAAAAGCTCACATTTCACAAGTCTTTCAAAATCTGGCAACGGCATATGCTGAATGTCTGTGTCTATTTATTGTTATATTAGCAAGTGTGGTGATGCAATCCAAATTACTTTGGCCATATAACATGAGTGAAATTCTGCTTCATGTAAATGGTGGCAAAAAAGGTGGTCTGATACTGCACTGGCTTCAAGACTGAGCTTGATAAATTGGGGGAGTGTGTGTGTGTGTGGGGGGGAAATGGTATGATGAGACTGCCAACAATACCAGGTAGCCAATCTGTGACTGCTAGCAGCAAATATCTCCAATGGCCAGTGATGCTAGATGGGGAGGGCTGTGAGTTACTACAGATAATTCTTTCCCAGATGTCTGGCTGGTGGGCCTTGTCCAAATGCTCACTGATGTCTAACTGATCACCACATGTGGGGTTGGGAAGGAATTTCCACCCAGGTCAGATTGTCAGAGACTCTGGGAGTTTTTTGCCTTCCTCTGCAGCATGGGGCATGGGCACTTGCAGGTTTAAACTAGTGTAAATGGTGGATCATCTGTCATTTAAAGTCTTTAAACCATGATTTGAGGACTTCAGTAACTCAGCCAGAAGTTAGGAGTCTATTACAGGAGTGGGTGAGGTTCTGTGGCCATGTAGAAGGTCAGACTTGATGATCATGCTGGTCCCTTCTGGACTTAAAATCTTTGAGTGTATGAGCTTCACAATACCAGAATAGTGTAATACAGTAGGAAAAAGCTGATAATCTTGATTCCTGAATACAAACACCCAGACACACATACTTTTAAATACCTTTCTCTTTGAAGAAATGTGAAAAATGTTCCCAAGAAAATGTGAAACTACATGGGTCTTCCCAATTTTATTACCAACTCCTATCCCGTGCCATGCATGGTGAAGGATTTACTAAAGTGCTACGAATCATTTGGCACCCTGGTCAAGTTTATCAAAATATAAACTCACAATTAGGCTCCTACATCTATTTTTAGGCACTTACCTGATTTTCATAAGTACTGCGCACCTGGCAGCTTTCATTTACCTTATAGCAGGGGTTCTCAAACTGAAGGTCGGGACCCCTCAAGGGGTCACGAGGTTATTACATGGGGGGTCATAAGCTGTCAGCCTCCACCCCAAACCCCGCTTTGCCTCCAGCATTTATAATGGTGTTAAATATATAAAAAAGCATTTTTAATTTATAAGGGGGGGTTGCACTCAGAGGCTTGCTATGACAAAGGGGTCACCAGTACAAAAGTTTAAGAACTACTGCCTTATAGCTCTGGGAAGTCTTGGCACTACTTTTCAGGTGAATTTGGGTCTATTGATGGTTTTGCACCAAAATAAGTTATATGAACTACAACCATTGGATCCAGTTTTGAATCACTCCCTGCCCACAAAAAAAAGAGTGTTTTGTTTTTTGGCTCAGCTTTTTAAAAAAAGAGGAACCAGATCCATCTTTTGGATCTGGCTCCATTTCAGATCCTGACCTGCCGCAAGTCCCAAGGATTTTGGAACTGGATTTTGGTCTTGGTCTATTTTTAATCATAATAAGCACAGTGCAATTGTATAGGGTTTTGAGATGAAAATAGATTTGTGAATGAGTTTGGAGATTTAGAGGTACACTGAACTTGAGGTAGGATGGAGAAAGGCAAGAATCTAAGCAGACTGAAGAGTGTGTAAGTGTGTGTGTACACATCACCCTTTGCAAAGCAAAGCCAAGCCTTTGTATTTTACACGGTGCTACGTTTGGGCCCTGTAGGAGCCCTAAGAACCCCTCTTCCATCCTCAGGGCCTTGTGTCATCATGATCATCCTATGGGCCAAGAATTAGATGCAGTATCCTCCAGAAGCCAAAAGCGTTACTCATGAATTAATAAGAGGGGTTGCTGCTGTTGAGTGATGGGAGATGCCCATTGGCTTTTTCAGATCTCTGAAGAGGTGAGTGAGAGAGACAAGGTGGGTGAGGCAATATGTTTTATTGGACCAACTTTTTTTTGGTGAGAAAGACAAGTTTTCAAGATTACACAGCGCTCTTCCTCAGATCAGGGGAAAATGCTATTGAACGAATGCAGGAGGCGGCACAGGCATTTCAGGTTCAGTAAACCTGCATAAGAACCTGCCAATCTGGTCGGGTTAGTCAAAATACCAGAGATGTAGTGCTAACTAGACTGACTGAAACCATGTTCAGAAAAGGGTGACAAAGGCTTTCAAAATATCCTTTGGTTTCCTTCGAGTGTTAGAAAACAATCATTGCTAATTAGAAACAAGCAAACAGACGAACAGTTCTATGGAGCTGAGGAGAGCTGTTAATTAAAAATATTAGGGCATTTTTTTTAAATTTAACACCCTCTCAAAACAAAACAAAAATAACCCAGGCTCTCTGGTCTTGATTCAATGCAATTAGAGTGAATGATAGGGTATATGAGGTTATTGTAGGTGATACATTCTGATAGTGAAGTGTGATTAAAGTCAAAATTCTGAAGAAATCTCCAGCAGCACTACAGGAAAAGAAATCTGTCTTTCAAGTGGCAAAGTTAACCAGTCAGCAGAGTCAATGGCTAGGCATAGAGGGAGTCCTTCCAGTCCTGGAGTGAAGCACAATGGGAAAGCAGTTTGGAATATCATACCCTGTGCCAGTGTTTGTACCACACAGTTATTTGTAGAAGATTTCAGTCTTTGGGGTGTTGACCTGGCACCTTTCATAACACTAAATATTCTTTAGCTAAACAGAAGGGTAACGCCCATCAGCTAAGCTGAGTCCTCATCTGATGCTTAGACTCACTGGGCTTGATTCTCTGCCACCTTGTCCCTCAGGCAGTCATTTACAAAGTGGGTGTGTAAAGGGGATAGAAATTGATACCATTCAGATGTGCAAACATTTCACTCCCACTTTGCATAGGTGCAAAGCGGTGGAGAACCTGACCCTATATTTGTGTACCTTGACCTTGTCTTTGCTAAGAAAAAAGTTGTGTTTTACTATGTATTAAAATCCTGGTATAGACCAGGCAAATTGTACTTTTAATATGTGTTAGCTGGTCAAAGTAAATTCTAGGCTTTTCTAAAGTTTTTCTTCATCAGTTAAAACTACACTTGCTTTGTTTAATTAGGATTTTATCACGTGTTAGCAAACATTAAAAAACACACTTTTTCCTAATGTAGACGAGTCCTTGTGGTCCACAAGCAACAGATTTAACAGGCAACCCCTAAAAGAAGTCTCTTGACATGCCTGTAGGTGCATTGCTGGGCTTGTCTCATCTTGAAATGGCTTTTTGCATATCCTACAATGGGATGACCATGTTTGCACAGAAATCTGATCTAACACCACAGCGTACTGGCGTTTAGATAAAATCTCCCTCTAAAAGTTAGTGTCATATTTCCCTGACATTAGACTCTTAGCAGTTAGCGGTGAAAAGGAGCCACGATATACAGTCACCTAGTTCAGTGCCCTGCTGTTGCAGAATTGTGCCTTATTGTATGTTTTGTTTTTTCACCTTTTCCTACTGTAGTTTTAAATGACTGATTCTCAGAGTGAAGGTCTCACAAATCCCAACAACTTCATATACCATGCGGTAAACTATATCTTATTCAAAATATTTCACATACAAGCCTCCCACATAGAGCAAGAAAGCAGTTCAGCTATGTAAAAATACAACATCTATAGAAGCAGCCCTGTGAGAACTCCCTGATTTGTACCTGCACATGCCTTAAGCGCAGGGCTTAAGGGGAAAACAGGGGATGTTCACACATTCTGAGGGCACAATTTCAGTGCCCACCTTAAAAATGTATCCATTACTGTTTAAATCACTGATGATAACTACAACTATCATCACTGAGCTGCTCCCAGCAGGAAATATTCTATCTGCATTAACAAAATTAGACTACGGCTAGATTTTGTCTTATTTCCTTTCATATGAAAGACAGCTGTAGGTGTAATGAATCAAGGGAAACTTTTTGTGCATTGATGCTCAAGGGAGGCATACAACCTTCTAAAAATGGGAATATGTTGTCAAGGTTATAATACATACTGATTGAAGGATTGATTATTTGTTCTGTAGCAGGAAGAGGTGACATGACCCTTACACTTACTTCTATATGCAATCAGTTCAAAGTACTTAGTAGAATTATTCAAGAGCACTCCACATGGACTTACATGGTGATGATATCTATAAATCTTGCATCCATGCCTAATGTCCGTATCCAGGTGTTACCTCTTTGGCTACAAGACAAGACACTGATGCTTGTTCACAGCATTGGACTTTTCTAAACAGGAAAGAGTGCTCACATTCTGCTCATCTTCAAGGCCAAGGCTACACTACAACATATTCCACAGTATTTAATCAAAAAAGTCTCTTTGGAACGGTATATGCCAGCTGCTCTCAAACTGTGGGTCGGGTCCCCAAAGTGGGTCGCAACCCCATTTTAATGGGGTCGCCAGGGCTGACTTAGACTTGCTGGAACCAGGGGCCAAAGCCCAATCCCGAGGGCTTCAATCCTGGGGGGCAGGGCTTAGGTTACAGGACCCCTGCCTGGGGCTGAAGCCCTTGGTCTTCGGATTTGGCCCTGTGGCCTGGGGAGGTGGGGCTTTGGCTTAGCCCCCACCAGGGTGGCGGGGCTTGGGCGGGCTCAAGCTTTGGTCCCCCTCTGGGGTTGTGTAGTAATTTTTGTTGTCAGAAGGGAGCCGGGGGTGCCATGACGTTGATATGTGCTATAGTATTAAGAAAAGACCTCTTCAATTATATATAATATGCAACCCACAAAAATGATGTTATTGCACTTCCATCTCTGGATTTCTTCTTCTGCTGTTTGCTTTTTTGTTTTGCGTTATTAGGCCTGACCTTGCTCTCAGTTATACCGGAGTAAATCAGGAATAATTCCACTGACTCCATTGAAGTTATATTGGGGTAAAACAGCTATAAGAAACAGGGGAGTCAGGCCCCTTCTAATATATTTGCTAATGAATTGCATGAATTCTATTGATGATATTGCTAACAGCTGGACCACGAAGCCCAAATTTAGGCCCCAATTGAGGAACACAATTGACGTGTGTGCTTAACCTTAAGACTGTGTGTAGCTGGTGAACTTGTTCACCAGTTTGGAGACTAATCAGCCAACATCAAATCAGTCCTTAGCCCCTTGCCTCAGGGCTTTATTTATTTTTCCAAACTCAGAACAATGATGAGGAAATTAACCATAAAGCAAACGTCCTGCTCTCAAAGGCAGGTTGCAGGCTCCTTGGCCTCTGGGGCCCTATTAGTGAGCATAATTCCTCTGCCCAAGCATCTCCACAGGGTATCTTGCCTCTTACCCTCTGTCAGTAGCTTGGGCTTCAGTCACAGAAGGGTGTTCCCATCATCTTCTCCTGGTCCCAGGCTCTCCTTAATGGGCTCGACTCCACAGCCTCTAGCTGGTAATCACAGCCACTCATTTTAATATTAAGACATGGAATTAGCTCCTGTGATTAATTTGAAAAGACATTGACACACTTTAAATAGCTTTCATGGAACAGAAAGGTGCATTTGAGTCAGCAACACATATACAGCATGGTTTCCTATCTCCAGTTCTGCAGGACAGTGTTCTATCACCATTGTTGTGCAATATCAGCATTTATTGGTTGATGGATATGCTTGTGGCGGCACCTGGAGGTGTCGTTGGACTGAACATCATTCTGTTTTGAGATCTTGACTACGCTGATAGCATTGTTTTGTTGGCTCAATTTGGCAAGTCGCTGCAGCTGATGGCTGATCGGGCCAGGCAAGAAGCACTGCATTTCATGTCAGGTTTTTATTCTGGATAAAACGAAATCTTTGGGCATTACCAAACAACCTCCAGCTCCAGAGTACAACCAGCTCACTATTAAATTGTTCAGACAGGACATTGAGCATCTGGTAGCTGTCATATATTTGGGCAGCGTCATAGACAGTGCTGGAGGATGCTCGAAAGCTGTGGCAGCTTGTACAGCAGTAGCTGCTGCCATGGTTCGGACCCTTCAGTGACCTCTGTGGGGTGTTATGATATTAAGCTTGCTATGAAGCTGAGGATCTATAGGACCAGTTATGCCAGCTCTATTGCACAGAAGTGAAACATGGGAGCTGAAGAAGGCTGAAGAAACTGGATTTATATTTTCAATTCTTGTTGTCTCCATAAGCTGCTCCATATCAAGTGGCAGGACAAGATCAGCATGATGATGTTCAAAGCCAAACCCAGCAATTGACTCCATCAGCACTGGCCTGGTTTTGGGAACTTCCTCGATATGGACATATTATAAGAATGGAAGACCAATGAATTCCAAAGCACGTGTACCAAGAAATGCTCTACATGGCTGGCAATCATATAGGTACCAAAAGCTCTGGTGGTGTAACGAGACTGACAGTGATGGACAAACTGAATATACAAGCATCACTTTAAGCATCTTGCCAGAGATCAGTCTGGTGGCACTTGGTTTGCAAGGAGGCCACGTCCTTTTGGGATTCGCCATGATGATGATGGTGTAAGGTAGGAGTGGTGCAGGAGAGTATGCTGTTTTTAATAACACAGGGAAGGGCAATGGATCCATTAGCTACTCTTTGCCTCTATACATTTGTTGTATCTGAGACTATATCTTAGTTATATGCAGTGTGGGTGGGGAAGCTTGGGCTTCCCTGCAGTCCCTCATTATTATTATTACTGTATATCTGCACAGTTTTTATTACAGCACAATGGCTGCAACTTCAGTGTTATGATCATAAATTGTATCATCATTTTGGCAACAATTTCTTAGGACCAGCAGCAAAGGGCCCCCAGAAACCTCCTACACATTATATTTCTTTGTGAGACACCGTCAGGTTGTATAGAACACGGGTGAAAGGACCGCAGCTGCAGGTGCAATGTGCTCTGTGTTGTAAAACAGACTTTTCAAGATATAACCATTTCCTGAATTTTGAGAACATCAGCACAAGTCAAATGGGCTATTCAGGAAGCTGAGTTACAGGAAGTTTCCTTTTTTAAAATGAAGGAGAAGGCTCCTCTGCCCTGAATCACAAAGAAATAATTTTGTTTCACAGAGCAAACGGACTAATTCTGACTTCTCTTCTGTACCACGCACTACTGTGTATCTTGTAAAATCAGCTGCAGCAGAGGCTTGCCTACTTGAGTTTTCCTAAAGAGTTGGCAATATACTTAGACTGTAAGCTTTCTGGGGCCTGGGCCTTTCTTTTCATACAGCACCTAGCACAATGAGGTCCTGGTCCATTAATCAGTTCCCTGCCATTGCAGAGGCCTTGGCACTAGTGCACCTTGTCCCCTCCTATTACCTGCCGGTGGCACAGAATAGCTGTCTCCTGAAGGCTGTCTTATCTTGGACAAACATCAGTTGTTAGGTTTAGTGTGCAGGTACTGGATGGTGTTAGTAGCCTGTGACAGACAGAAGGTCAGACTGGGTGGTCCTTTCTGGCCTCAAATTTTATAGTTCTATACTTGGGCTTCCACGTGCTGCAGCAGCAAAGTGTGCAGTATATAACAAATGACTCTTCCCATACTGGTGAAGCCATGGAGCCTGCTTTAATTAAACTGCTGTTGGAAATTGTGGGGAGGGGGGTGGTGGATGGTAAAGAAACCAAAGTACTGTGAGACAGGCAGGATCAGGCAGCCCCTCTGTACTAGCAGAGGCCTCTCTTTTCTTGCCTCAGGCTCTGCAACTTGTAGGAATCCAGGTGCTTCTCAGACTCCAGAGGATGATTTCAGGGGTTCTGGGTGAGACCTCTGTTCTCTTTGGCCAACTCCTCAAGCACAGCTCTCTCTTCTCACCTCCTCTCCACCCTGGAGTAACTGGGACTTTAGGGGCCTTCCCTGAATGCCGAATGCCCTGCTATAAAGGACATTGTTGCTTTTCATTATGCTGACTTTGCATTCCCACAGCAAGCGCTTGCAGAGGGGAAGTGCTGCTTCCAAAACTGCTGATGCAGAGCCCTAGAGAAAGGTTTTTATTACCTGTGTCCTCCCTATGAGAAAATTTATTGCTTTGTTAAAACAGTAAAGTAGGGGGATCCTCTCCTTCACAACTCACATTTGAGAATTTAATTCCTTCATCCCGCTACAAGTAAAGAGACCGAATGCCAGACCATGCTCAGGAACAGACTGAGATAAAATGGCGCCCGGATCCCCTCCAAACACGAGGGCCCACCACTGAAAGTTTATTGCTCTTAATCAAGCTCTAGTGCAGGGATCATCAACCTTTGGCACGCGGCCCATCAGGGAAATCTGCTGGCGGCCGGGATGGTTTGTTTACCTGCAGCATCTACAGGTTCAGCCAATCACAGCTTTCACTGGCCATGGTTCACTGTTCCAGGCCAGTGGGGGCTGCAGGAAGTGGCAAGGGCTGAAGGATGTGCTGGCCACCACTTCGCCCAGTTGGAGCTGTGATCGGCCGAACCTGTGGACGCGGCAGGTAAACAAATCACCCTGGCCTGCCAGCGGCTTTCCCTGATGGGCTGCTGCCAGAAGTTGCCGATCCCTGCTCTAGTGACTTGGTAAGTGGGTGAGGAGAGTCTGATTCCCCACAATTCACCATTCTCTTAACTTCTTCATTCCAGTTCCTTGTTCTTCCACCGCCAGATTTCTCCTTCAGCTCCGAGTCTTGCACAGAGTAACTGCTGTTTCTGAAAATCACTCCTGTCCATACACTCAGTGTTCTCTCCTCTCTCACTTGGCTGCTCCACAGCATTTCTCTGCCAGGGATACCACCCCAGGAAAACATCCTGCAGATAAATGCCAGAGCCAAGTGATAAAGTGCATTAGTCATGCACCTTTTGACAGTCTGACCTGCACGCTCTCCTCCCAATCAATCTCCCAAGACAATCACCAACATTCCAAACTTCTGGGCAGCTTCAAACAGCTGCCATTAAAATAAATAATAACGTCAACAGAATGATTCCTCCTTTCTCCCTCAAGGCATATAATCTTCCTGTTTCCCTCCAAAATTACACTGTCTTGAGACCCAGGAAGGGCAAAATTCAGCCTGGGTTCAGTTCAGATTTAAGGTCCAATATCTTGTGGCCCAAGGTAGAAAGGTAGAAACTTCAGAATTCCTCCTTTCCAATGAGGCACTTGTTTCTAGCCCTGGTATGTCACAAGCTATAGGATTTAAAATTATCCATAATTTTTCCATACCTATTTTAGAGGCATATAAAATGTACTAGTTACATTATTCCTTTCTCTCCAAGGCCTGTACACTTGGACTCATGCTGCTAAAGCATCTTGCTTTGCAGGTGCAGAGATGCAGAAATACCAATAGACATTTAAAAAAATCTCTACAGTAATATTTACTCTTCACCAAGATTTCCAAATGGTGGTACATGTATCATGGGGGGCACTTCAACTTGATGTTCCATCCTTTCTCCTCACAACCATTTTTTATGAAGGCTGCATGTAAACCAATAAAATCTGAAACCACTGCAAGTCTAAGGCATTTGCAAAACTATGTGACAGTTGATTTGCAAAGCATCTAAATGAGCACGTTTCTCACGCTCCTAACTACATTTCAAAAACATATCTCCTTTACCAGAATGTATTTGTAGCAGTTATTTTCCACTGCTGTGGTATAGTGAAGCAGTAACATCTGACAAGGAGTGCATTTATGGAAGCTGCAAGTTGAAAGGCAAAACAATTAGCAATCATGGTCAAATGAACATCAGGACTCAAGATATAATCAAAGACCTCAGTTAAATACTCATTGTCTGAAGCAGAGGCCGTTGGATTTGTAAAAATACGCTTCAGGTCATTTCTACCCTTGTAGATTCACAGGTAAACAGAATAATCACAATGCACATGAAATACATTGTGAGAGAGACCTCAGTGCTATAAATAAACAGATAGTACTTACAAAAGGCGTTCACTATGTGCCTTATTTGAGCATCACTTGCAGTCTTCATTTAAGACCAAAAGAATTCAGCCAATGAAAAGGGATTGTATACAGCAGACATGTTATTATGGTAGTGAGATATGCTCATGCATACAGTGTTCAAATGTGTGTCCTGTCAAATAAAGTGATTGCACAAATATTGTGTGCTGTAATCAACATATTGCTTTTACGGAAGGAAATTTGAAACGTTGCATGTGATATCAAGTTAGCAGGCATTTTATCAAGGTTAGGAAATTCCTGAGTGAACCACAGCATGTCAACAATTTTTAAAACTTCAGGCCAGATTTTCAGCCCCACTACACCTCTTTTGAGGGGCTGGAAAACAAGATAAACTGGCTTCTGTATTATATGAGGAATCACAAGGTGGAGCAGAGCTGGCACAGTGGCTCTTTGCCTACCATCTCTTTGGCTCTGGTGTAAAGGCTGAGAGAAATGCAGGCGTGTACCTGTGCTCTGGTACATCCTCAGTGGCTGTGGACAGTTGGGCATAATTTGAAACAGCTCTAAAATGACTCTATATTATGCTGGGGAACAGACTGACCTCTAGATAACCCCAGGATTAGGGAATTGCAAAACTCACTTCTTTAGATGTATGAGCATAATCTGGCTGCAGCTGAGGATCCAGACCCATATCTATTGTACAGGCTTTTATTTTTGGATTGAGCCACTGATAGAATACAAAGGTTGCATAAATGTACAAGAAAGCATAAGGCTGGCACAGCAGGTATTGCACTGACTTGCCTCTTTTCTCTTTGCCATTTGATTGCCAAGCTAATTTGTCTTTGTCACTCACTTTAGGAAGCCATAAATGAAGTCACTGCTGATAATACAGCCTCACAAGAGTGCCATAAGCCTTTTACTTTATCTGTAGAGTGAATGCTTCTGCAATAGCTGTACAGGATATTTGCCAATTCTGCCTCTGGTGTGTGGGTGTGTCAACGGGCAGACTTATCACAGAGGTAGGATGGGTTGTGGTGGCCTCTTCCTCTCTCCATTCCTCAGAGGCCACACCCCGGAGGGGTCAATTTACAGCAAATTCCATGAGGGAAACAGAGTTTTCTTGTCCTACTGCTGGGAGTGGGAGAGGTGCCCTACAAAACAGAGGTACCCAGGGCAGTGGGTAGTATCTGAAAAGCTCACGCTCTCACAACAATTTTATATCCACTAAACATCTTTTCTGTCCATGCCCTGCTGGTTGTACATAAGTGAACCACTAAGGCTGAATCTGATCCTTTTCCAATATGATGTGTAATGTAATTTATCCAGGACAAACAAGAATTGGTGGAAAGATCCCAGTAATTTGCTTTGTAGCATATATACAAAAAAAGTAAATAAATTCCCCAAACAACTACATGACTAACATTCTTTTTATTTTTAGGTACTTGCAACTCAAACAAAAGATGAGAGGGATTTCTTTTGTTTTGTTATTTAAAAGTCTGTTTTGATAAATAAGGCCACAAATCAGGAAGAAGGACAAGAATCCTTTCCAGATGTGCAGAAGTGAATACATTTGCTGTTGAGCAGCATGCAGTGTGGTGTAAACTGGCTTCTTGAAATTCAATTGTATCAACGATTTCTATATCACTTCTAGACTAAATATTTACAAGGAAAAAGACATTTTCCATCTCCCAGTACTTCAAACTCTCCTGGGATCTGAGAATCAAGCAGTTTTTCTTCCTTCTTGTGTATCATCACCAGCAATAAAGGTTCTGCCTTCATTGACATCTGTGCAGTCACATTGACTTTGGAACTGATTGGAACTTACTAAACAATGTAGTTCATGATGTACAGGAAGAAACGGAACCTAACTTTCTCTTTCTCTTACAGTAGCTAGGTTGGGTTTGCAGTGAACAGAGGTGAAAACTAATTTTTCCAGTAAATATTAATCTGAATATCTACAAAAGATAAGATTTGTTAAGTACTTTTCAGAGTAAACAGATATCTGCTTTCAGCAATTACTATAGCTCCAATGAATCTCTTATTTAAAAAAAAACCCTATTAATTGTCAGTAATTTAAAAAAAATATGAGTATTCAATGTCCCATGCCTGTCCATTCTCCCTCTTTACAAGTGCCCCTCATTTCAACCCAAACCTCCCTTTGTTCCACCCCAAATTAGGATTCTTTGTAAGTCCCTTCCTCGACTTCCAATGGTAGCCTCACAGTTAGAGCTGAATAGAAAATTGGAATCTTTTCTGTGGAAAATTTTTGACTTTTGTTGAAAAAAAACCAATGTATTGGTCAAAATGTTCAGATTTTACAGAAATGCTCATTTTTCCCCTCAGAAAGGAAAATAAAATGCAGAAAAATTGGGTTAGCTGAAAACCCAATTTTCTGTCAAAATGAAAAATTGTCAACCAGCTCTACTCTACAGTTCATTATTGTGAGATACATTGGCAAAAAGAATCTATCCTGGCTAGTGAGAAGGGAGAAGTTACACTAAAATTACTAAAAAAAATTTGTAATATAAAGCAGTACAAACATCAACACATCTCAAGAAGAAGGATTTTAGCTATTGTTCTGTATCAGTGGATCAGGCCTAACTTCAAGCCCTACAGGACTCTTCTCTCTTTCCTCTGTCACAGCTAATGAGAGCCAATAAGCAGGGAAACCTGCTACACAGGAAAGAAAGAGAGACAGAGAGAGAAGCTGGAAGAACAAATGAATAAAAGGAACAAGAGGGAGAGGAGAAATAGTGGGACTTCAAACTTTCCATACCTTTCATGTCTAAAAAACATTAATAGAGACATCTGAGGGGGAAAATGAGTTAAGTTTCACATCATCCCTGCAAGGTAGGTGGTAGAAATTTTTACCACCATCAGCCCTCACACCTGTAGAACCCCTATTGACCTGAGTACAAGTTCCACACATAGAACTGGGTCCAGACAAAGTAAGGCACAGAAAAGTTGTGTGACTTGCCCAGAGGTCATGCAAGTATCTTCTCGCTTTGTTACATTTTCTTGAAGTTCCTTCTGTGGCATATCTTATTGTTTTGCCTGTGGGGAAATTTCTTCATAGGCACATATTTGGAAAAGCAAAGCAAATAAAACATGTTAACCTGCGGTATTTCATAAAAACAAAAGGCAAAGAGCACATGCCAAAGTGGGTTTAAGAAAGCAGGAAGCAGAGGTATTCTAAACAGCAGCTGCATGCTAGAAGGCACAGACAAACAATTACAAACAGGTAGTTTCTCAAAAGTGTCTAGTTTTTACATCTAATATATAGAACAGAAACTTGATAATAAGAAGTTTGATGTGTTGCACAGTATGCCCGAGCTCTAACATAGCCGATAGGGCTCCATGTACCAAATATTAACTGTATTCTCTAGCAAACCTTTCCTTCCATGTTACCTGCCCTCCTTTCTGTTTTGTTTAGCAACTGCCAGCTCTGATTTTTCCCATAAGTTGAACAGATATGTGCTGTGAGAGTTCTTCCCAGCCTTGACTTTGAGACTCATTTATATAATCACATTCATTACTTATAAAGCATTTGACATCTTAAAGTCACTATATAAACATTAGCTAATTCATTCTCAGAACAACCGTATCCAGTAGACATGTATTAACCCAATTTTACACAGGGAGAAACAGACATAGAAGTTAAGAGCAACATTTTCAGACATGGCCTTAAGCTTAGCGCTCACTATATGATTTTGGGCAAATCTCATAAGTAAAAATTTTTGGAAGTGGCTTTTTATGTTGGGTGCTAAAGTATTTGAGTGTCCAACCGGGGATCCCTTGGATCTGATTTTCAAGCATGCTAAGCAGCTACAACTCCTATTGCAGTCAATGGCACTGTAAGAGCTCAGTACCTTTGACAAGCAGGGTCTGGGTTTTCCCCACCGACTACCCAAATATTTAGGCATCCAAAAAAATCACTTAAAAAAATGTTGACTGAAGTCACGCAAAAATCACAGTAACAGAAGTCAGGAATTTCTCGGTTCCAGTTCTAAATCCACAGGCCCACTCCAAAGCAAAGATTTCAAATTTTCAGTGCTGTGTGATAGTACTGGTAATTTTTTCAGTTGCCACTGGTCCAAACGGAGACTAACTAACTGTAAACACAAATGCTTTTTGTGTTGGTTCAGAAAGCAGTCTAATACCTTGAGCTAAATAATCATACATTTTATCCAGCTGCCTTGTTCAGCAAACATCCTGGAAATAAAGAACCAAACAATTTCTAAAATGTTTCTTCTGCATATAGCTTTTTGCCCCAAACATCCGCTCTGTCTCATTGAGTTATTATTCACTACCATTTTAAACAACATTTTCATACTTATTGGTCCAAATTCTACCTTTACTTCCATGCTCAAGTGAATGGGGTATATAAATCAGAGCAAAATGAGGCCTATTGTGGTTTCACATGTATTGATGGCTAACAATCCCGTGACTTTCATCACATCCTATCTATGGCTAGGGCCAATCTTACCTGTTTCTGGAAAAGACAGTCAGTATTGGGCATTTGGTTTATGCATATCTTCAGTGCATCCACTATGACTCACATAAGTGTCCTCTTCAAACCTTTGCTACATGGACAATTCTTTTGTAATGTGATACCAAAATCTGAGATTCTCTCTGGTTAAAAAATAGTGTGAATTTGGTTCTGAGTAACTAGCTATACAGTACTCATGAGAGCTACTGTATGACTAGGCCTGGAAATGGATCCTTTAAATGGGTATAACAGAAGTAGCAGCAAAATAAGCTTCTCTGAACTATCCTCCCTATATGAGATAACCTGATGTCATATGACCAAACAAAAGGGGTGAGAGGTTAACTCACTCTTCAGATCTGCTTAGTTTCTAACATCTCTAGTGAGATCACTAACAAAGGTGTCAGTGGCTGTGTTGACCCACGACCACTTGGAACAGACCTATGTCTACTAAGCTAATATTCAGATATTTTAAAGATAGAAGGAACCATTTTGATCTATTCTAACCTCCTGAGTAAGAGAAGTCATAGAATCTCATCCAGTAATCCTGAAGTAGTTTTTAAAGTTTTCATCCAATACAGGACATGGGAAACAAGAAATGTAAATAGAAAACATTAGTGTACAAAACACAATGGCACAGTTATGGACATTCACATAAATCCATCCTGTGCCAATATTTCTGTGGTTGTTTGCAATGTTGTTGTAGCCGTGTTGATTGCAGCATATTAGAGAGACAAGGTGGGTGAGGTAATCTCTTTTGCTTATTTATTACCTCATCCACCCTCTCTTGCTAATATCCTGGGATCAGCATGGCTACAACAATACTGCAAACAACAATGGAAGATATCGAATTTTGCAATCTGAAATGGGAACTCCACAACAGGAAGAAAAGGGAAAGCAAACAACAGTGACATTTCTTGAGCAAATGCAAGAAACAAATAAAAAAAAGTTGGTCCAATAAAAGATATATTACCTCCCCACTTTGCCTCTCTAATATTTGTAGGGGCAAGTAAAGCAGATTGTCATGAGCTATTACTACAGTGGAGACATATGGACTCGAGGAAGAGAGACTAGAGGGATTCATTATTCATTACATTTATTAAGAACGTCGTCTGTGCCACTAAGGTCACAGGCAGTCAATTTGTGGGTAATCTTTATCTTTCCTGCCCGGATGTTCTGGTTTGTATTCAAAACAAGGAAAGAGAAACAGATTTGTATAACAAACTGAGTGATGCACATCTGTGCTTCTACTGGAAGTCAGGCTGTCCGAGTCCTATTTATTGTAACATTGTTTAGACCCAAACATATGCTTAAAATCTTACTCCCATCTCCAGCTAAGCCTGAATAGCTGAACTTGTTGCAAGAGGGTTCTATAGTGGAAAGGAATCCTCTTCCCCAGGCCACAGAGCAGCTGCAGAGTCACTGCACAGCCACTAATGCAGGCCTGAGACTGCCGCAGCCCCTGTGGCTCCTGTGTTGTCACTCTGCAGGGGGAAATAGCCAGTAGATCAATGTAGTGACAGAGACATTTGTCTCCCAGCTTGGCCCTGCCCCACTACTGAAACTCTGCTGTGTGGGGGATCCCAGGGAGCCTCCCTGGAACTGAGGTGTGTAGAGGTAGGGTCTCTAAATCTTGCTCACCCCCCTTCCCTGGTTCTGCAGCTCCTGAGGCACAGAGGAAAGGGAAGGATTGGCCCATTAGATCTTAACACAGCGGCTGCGGCGAGAAGACTTAAAATAAAAGTCTCCACGAGTTAAGCAATTATCCTGATGCTGAGGTCATCCCTTCAGATAGAATAGGGAAGAAGGATCGTCTTGTAGTGTCTTGAGATTATTAATATTTAAGAATGGGAGTAAGCTGATACAACTTGTATTCCTGGCACTGGCTCAGACTTTCTGTGTGACCTTTGACAACTCACTTAACCTCTGTTTGTCTCACTTTCCCCATCTGTGAAACTGTGATAACACTTCCCTACCTTACAGAGCTACAGTGAGGATTAATTCCTTAATGACTGGGATACTATGGTGATCAGTTGCAGGGAAATGAAAGAAATATTTCCCTCTGATTGGACACATTTCTTTAGGACTTGGAATGCTTTGAATGACCCACTGAACTTACACTTGGCTGAGGGTTTAAATTGTCATCACATGCACAGTGGAAAACAGAACAACTTTTATAATACTCTGCCTCATGACAATGGAAGCCTGAACGTCATCCATTGATAATATCATTGATTAACCTGTTTATTTGTTATTAGAAACCACTCCACGGTTTTCTGTGGCTGATTTGTATTCTGCAGAAACCAGCGTGTTCCTTGAAATGTGGTGTTGCAATAACAGTTTTAATAATTCTTAACACTGACCTAGTGCTATTTTTTCAAACATTTATAAACTAGTTTCCCTTTTGTAACTTCTCTGCTCATCTATCTAGCCATACTCATAGTTCACTTCCTGTACCAGTTTCATGTGGATAACTCTTATTTGGAAGTACTTGCAGTAAAACTCTTGTTGCTTTCATTTTTTTGTAATTCTGAAGATATGTATCCTTTTCTTACAATTAGATTTAAAACAGGCTGCAAAATCTGAATTTAAAAAAATCAAGCCCTTGATTCTTTGAGTACTTAACTGAACTGAACAAAGAGTATTTAAAGCACCATAGATATCAACATACATGCATCCCTGCCAATGATGAATAATGCTGGAAGATAAGTCTGTAAATACTACATTAGCCTTTTTTTTCTTAAAATTTCCCACCATGCTACAACTGTGCAGTTCCAGTGCAGTGGGTAGAAACAATGAGAGCATTAGATTACAAAAAAAGATAAGCAGCTGTTGGCATTTTCCCCTGACCAGAGCAGGACTAGACCAAATGGTGGTGGTTATACTGACTGCTGGTTGCTGGCTGTGGTTGAACGGCATTAGTGCTCCCGCCCATTTTTGCTTCTACCAGTGGAGTTGTAATGATTGTAATAACAGTGAGAAATTTTTTTTTTAAAGATAACAGCTGTCTAGGCAGATTAAACTAGACACACTGGGCAAAAATTTCACCCTCACCTGCATCCTATGCAACTACACAGAACTAATACTGGTGGATTTTCTTCTGATGAGGATTTTCTTCCTGCAGAAGATTTGGATGAAAACAAATAGAGTTTTCAAGTAAATTCTCCATGGAAAGTTTTGACTTTGCAGTGAAAAATCAGAATCCATTATATTTCTATTCAGAAATACTTCTGCAGTGCCTCATCCAAATTGTAGGTAAGGTATCTCATGCTCCTGTTCTCATGTAGGCCAGGCTACTTACCCAGACTACATGATGCACCCCAGTCTCCCCTTTTAGACTAAGCTTGGGTCTCTGGGACCTGTGCTTATGGACTTGGTGTTTCCAAACCTCTGTTTGAGCCAGGGGTTCGCACCACAATGTTGTGCGACGGACACTTGACAAAATTACCATAATGAGTCATGGACATTGGAGGGTGGAGGTGGGGTTATGCAATTCAGTCATTCAATTTTTTTAAAAATTACCATAGACCTCAACATTTTTACCATGGACACTTGTGTCTGTGTATGGACACATTTCTGACCCCTGGTTTGTGCGTCCACACTGCGTTGTAAACCTGGGTTTACAGTTGCTGGATGCGGGTCTCACAGTCATGCTGATGTTTCCTACTGCGCTACACAGACATTCTGACTCAGGTCTGCAGCTTGACCTGTGTCCACACCACAAAATGGCAGGGCCTGGACCCAACTCACAGTGGGACCTACTCCCCACCCTTCAGGGTCCTAGGGCCCAGGTCCCTAGTGCTTGCTGACTCGAGTCAGACTGATTTGTGTGTGGACTGAAGGGGTGCTTGAGCTCAAGCCTGGGTCAGAGCCCAGACTAAGTGTGCAGTGTAGACATGTTAGTGAGCTGGTCAGTGCATCATTGGAGTCCCATGGCTAGGATGAATCATGGGAGATGAAGTCCACCTACGAAGCTCTCTCAGAGAACAGTGGGGACATAAGTCACCTGAACTATGATTCTCATGAATCATAGTGTGGAACTTACAAAGCAAAATATTTTGGCTTTTGGGTGTCCAGTTTTTTTAAACAAACTCAACATGTTCAACTGAAACAGACACTTTTTGTGAAAAATTTTGTTTAGTCAAAAACCTGATTTCCATAAAAACCAAAACAGTTTCAACAAAACATTTAACCAACCCTACACTCAAGTTAGCAGAATTGCAGAGAGTACAAGGGCCAGATCCAGCCCCCCATAAGTCAATAAAAAGACTCCCATGCACTAAATCAGGGCAGAATTTAGATTGTCATTTTTATTTATGCTGTACAATACAATATCATTGTAGGTGAACCAACAGAACACCAAAGTCTCCCTGGAACCTTTTACATATAATTTGTATCAGGCACAGAAAGTTTGCATGAACTATGATGTGTGCAATGTTTAACCACGTTTAAAATACCAATCTTCCATTACTAGTTTGTGGGAACAATTTGTTTATCAAATTACCACTACTGTGTTACGTTGATAGCCCTTTAAAAGTGCTGTGGTTAGAATGCTATGAAGACATCACACATACTGTACTAGACCTCAAAGGAAATAGAAAGGCGATAACATTTTAAAGAAAAACAAATTGTTGCAGGGATATCATTTAATGACTGTCTACAAACAGCACACTTGAAATTAGTGAAATGTGCAGGCTTCAAAAACTAGTTCTTTATATATAACAAACCAGGTACTTCTCTCTCTTACAGAATAAATTACTGCATTATCTTTTGATTTTAAGGACAAATCTTACAGTCTTTACTTTGCCAAAAGTTCTAAGAACTGCCATAGAGTTTTACCTAAGTAAAAAATTATGTTTTGGCTCTTATACAAAACCTTGCAAATTAATATAATGAAGGGTCTAATTAGAAAAGTATACAGCTAATTCTCCCAAATTTCACCCATAAAGATCTGGCACGAATTAAACTATATCCACTCGAGAAGCCAAACCAAGATGCTACTGACATGGAGTCATAAAGATCTTAATAGGATTGTCCCTCATTCTTCTTGCATGCTTTGATCAGCAGTGAAATATATTATATGCTGTTGCATTTAAATCGCTAGACTTCTGGGTAAATAACATATTGCAAAGCATTCTGTCAAGTCACGAACTCACAGATCTATTTCAGACTGCCTGAAGACTCAGGCGATCACCACTGAATCGGTCTGAATTCAACTCACAATTTGGTTAGTTTTGCAAACACAAATGCTAGAGCTATGATCCAAATTTTCAAGTTTAGCTATACACAAAATTATACCCAAACTCATATATAAACACTTAAATAAAGGGGTCCTGATTTTGAAAAATGCACACTCAGTTTTCATTAATTTCAAAGGGATTTGTGGGAGCTCAGCAGCTCTGAAAATCAGTTTACATCTGTTCATTTTTGTAACTGAACTCAACCCATTTACAGAGCTATAAGGAAATCCCTTTGTTCCATTGTACTGTGCAAGGACATGTGGTTTGAAAATTTGCTCCTTAATATATTATTTTAAAAAAATGAAAGCATAGATTCTGAAGTACAAGATAGCCTCCAAAAACATACTCGGAATGACCACAAGCTGGGCAAATATGACCCACTTTCTAAACAAAGTGGGGAAAAATCAGCACAATATGAGGTTATTTTGGTCACAAGATTCTGGGAGGTTTCAGAGTTCCTGATATGGACAGAGTTCTGTTACGGGTAATTGTCATTAGCTTGTACCAAATAGCTACTGATACAGGTGTTTTTAGATAACCAATGTGCACATAAGATGTCATAGTACCATTGTGGTGATTTCATTCCTGGTGACTCAGTCGCAGCCAAGTCAGAAAGTTTAACAGTACCACAGAATATCACAGCAACAGTAATATTTGTTAGAGATGAGAAATGTGTGAAAATGTTCTGTGAACATTAATTCAAATTATGAAATTCCATTAGACCAACCTTATTTGCAGGTCTTTCATGTTCATTTTCCATGAACACTGAAGTGTTGAATTTTTATTGCCATGAATACTTGTGAAAAGTGCATTTGGCAATCCAGTGCAAAATCTGAAATTTGCTTTATGCATAAAGCAAATTTCAGATTTTGCACTGGATTGCCAAATTATAGTTCACATTGTGTTAGTCAATAGCATAAGTCATCCAAGCATGAAAACAAAACAATATCACACAACTTATGTAACTAACCAACAGGATGAAATGCAAAATGTGAATTGAGAATATTACAATTCAAAATTCATTGCTTAACTATATAAATCAAGTGATACTGTTTGTTTTTCCAATGGGATGACAGATGTAATTAACCAACTCAGCATGAATTTTAGATTGTGTATTCAACTGTCATATTCCCAACTGCTCTTTGTCGATTAGTTATGTAATTAATCCAATCAGGAAACAAACACCTGATTTAACCAACCTACACAGCATGAACTGTGAATATTCACACTTTGCAAATGATCTGCACGTTAAGAATTATTTTGTGGAGAAATTCACAATTATGAATAGTTGAGAATTGCATAAGCTGGGAACAATTCAACCTCTTCTGAAGTTAATGAAAAACTCCCATTGACTTAATAGGAGCTGAAGCAGGCCCTTTTCCTCACAAACAGAAAAAATGAAACTTATCAAGTATATTATTTCTTGTATCTTAATAGCTCAGCTCTAATATTTATGTTCCATATTTGAAGTTAGGTTGAAAACCTACATTCTTGTTGCAAGGAACCTTTTGTACTTGGGTAAAGTACGTGACTGGTGAACTGCCCTTAGGAATGAAAAGCAGGGTGAGACCAGGCAAAGTAGCTGTGGTTGAACGGTGCCCAGATTCTATCAAGCCTGTATCATGACTCCCTTCAGATAATACGTTAGAGCAAAGCTGTACATAATGGGTGTGTGTGGTTCCTATATTGTTAATTATGGGTGATATAGAGTAGAACAAAACAGTAGAAACAACCTTCTGGTCTCAGAATATAAAAAATATAGGTAATTGTATAGGTTTTCCTCATGTAAGATATATAACATAGGAACATACAACTGGAAGAGACCTCCTTGGTTCATCAAGTCCTGGCCCCTGTTATCACAGGCAACGCCCATCATATCACCTTGTTATTATTACAATAGTCTCATTTCTACCAGTAATATTGGAGAAACTATCAATCAGTGTTGTCTGCAGTGTCATTGTAGCCATGTCAATCCCAGAATATTAGAGAGACAAGCTGGGGGACGTAATATCTTTTATTGTCTGTCTCATCAACAGAAGTTGGTCCAATAAAAGATATTACCTTACCCATCTTGTCTCCCTAACCAGTGTTGTCATATTTCAGGTAACCTAGCTATTGAGGAGAGAAAATGTTACAGGAATTCTCTTGGGTTTAGGAATGTAAGTCTGAGAACTTTACTTCCTATTTAGAAAAATTGGATAAACATTGGTTTCATACCTAGGACCAGTTTTTCAGAAAACACATTACTTATTGTGCAAATGTACCCAGACTTTCTGAAAGCCTGAGTCAGAGGATTTCCGACTGAGATATGGTGATTTTATATTCCTGGCAGTTTTGAGTGGATGGAAGAGAAGAAAGAGAATTTTGCTACTTGTCCTTGTGAGCGGTAATTTTAGGCCTCTTCCTTATGTGCTTGTACAGTACACAGTGGTGCTGAAGTCTCTAGGTGCCATCACAATACAAATAAAATCAGAACCAACACCATATTCCTAGAAGTATCTTGTAGAAATATCCTCATTCTGAAGCTGTTCAGTCATGAATACAAAAGCACAAAAAAATTAGCAATAGCGTGTAAGTGCCCTGCTTTGCCTTCAGACCTTCTTATCTTGTAATGCATGGAGAACAGAAAAATGCATTTCTTATATCCAGGCTTCCTTCCATTTCCAAGAAAGCCATGATTTATTAAGAACAGAACTAACAAACACCTTCACCCCAGCCAAGAGGGAAACACTTTCATTTAAAAAACAGTTCAATCAGTGAAACTCAAGTCTTCTTTTATCCTACATTTTCTTAAACCATTATTTTGATGACACTCATAGGGACATGAACTAAACAATTCTATTACATGCAGTTAAGATATTATAGTGGCTTTGTTACCAATAATGAGTAATTCCCAATATAAAGGAGTATGTGATTACTGAAGTTCCCTTGATTTCATTGATTACTGAAGTTCCCTTTGAAATAAAGGACTTCTATGAGGTGTTCAACTGGATGGAGCTACAGGCAGGAGACGAGAGGCAAGGAAGCCGTTCTCTTTCTAAACAAGTCTCATCAATCCAGCAAAATGAACTCAATGGTAAATTATTTGAGTAGCCATCTGTTTGCATCTTGGGCCTACGTTTTCTCCAGCCATGCAAACACGCATAGGAAAAGAAAAAGTAGTCTGAAAAATCAACAGCATTTAAGAAGTAAAACATATTGTTCCCTGAAAAGTTAGGCAAAGCTCCTATTGACTTGTGTGGTGAAGTTGATTTTTGATGCCACCAAAACTAGCATCGCAGCTATGTTACCATTGGTCCCCTGGCTGCACCTGTGAACATCTATCCATGTCAACTGAAGGTGGAAGCCACAAAGAGGCAGCCAATGTGTGAGACAAGCAGGCTGCTGAAATTGCTCCTCTCTCCTACTCTGCCTAGCCAGGCCTTCCAAACTCCTGTGTTCCCCAACCATGCAGTGTTCTTACCAGAGCTGGGGGAGGGAAGAGAGAGCTAAAGCATGCAGCATGAAACCTGCTCACCAGCTCCATTAATTCCATCTCCTGAAACAACATCCCTTCCTTCTTTATAAAAGTATGTGGCATAAGAGGGAATTTCTAGTTTATACCTAAAGTTTGTCAGCTCCTGTAAAATAAAAATGGAACAGCCCTATTTTTGCAAGGAAACATTTTTGCATTAAGAATGGTTTTATCATCAAACCTTCTTAGAAGACAAATGGTGGGTCTATGTTTTTTTATTCGTATGTAGGGTCGCCAATTTTGGTTGGATGTATTCCTGGATGTTTCATCACATGACATAATCTTTAATTAAAGATTAATCTTTAATTCCTGGAGACTCTAGGACAATCCTGGAAGGCTGGCAACCCTACTTGTATGCTTGTTTTGGATGCCACAGAAAATCTACCTATTTAGTTAGGCCCCAGGCAGACTGGAGGAAAGATCAAACCTTCTTGTTCCAGGAACAGCTATCACATACTCCTTTATATTGGGAATTACTCATATTACAAGTTTTAGTTTTGCTGTGTGCACACCTCTGGGGTTCATTGTGCTTAGAGGAAAAGAGCTGCCATGAAGAGGAAAAGGAACGATGGATTGGATTTCCCTGGAATCTGGAAACCCATGTAACTGATGTCCAATATCAACAGGTATCAGCCCTTTAATGGGTGATTTTAAAGATAAAAATCAATGGGACGTGTGTGCCTAAATCCCTCAGGTGCACTTGAAAATCTCTCCCCAACCGGTTTCCTTTTGCTGAACTAAATCTAATCACTCCTGTTCACTACATTTTTAAGCAGTTGTGGGCCATATGGAAGACACAAATCTATCCAGGTCTTGATCCAGGCTAAACTTGTTTATCTTATGAGATGTGACAGGATCACAGCTGTGAGTGGTATAATTACAAACATTAATATATAGTAATAATACACTACACTTATGAATCCTCCCCTCACAAATCTGTGGTAGATCATGCTGCTCAGCACATAAAGTTAAATATAAATTTGAGACCAGCCCTTTACATCGATTTAGTTGGGGTTTCTTTTTTAAATGATTTCCTTACCCTTCCTTGGAGACCCATGAGAAGTCTGTCCTTCACTTTCCCTTTAGCTTGTAGTTTATTATCCTAAAGAGGGTGCATCTATTAGTTAATTTATCTGTGTAAATATTTCCACAGTGTGTTTTAGACTACATTATTTTTGCCCTAAACACTGATTTTTATTTGTAAAACATGAAATAAACTATTAGGTCTGCTTGTGTCGATCTTAATAATAGCTTTAATGCCGCCATGCTTGCCAAAAGCCCCATTAAAGGCATATGTCTTTTGACTCACTGGTTCCAGTGACAGAACGAGTGCCATTTCCAAGCAGCTGGAGTTGAATTTGTTACTGAAAAATAAACTGCGTAGCCTGAGAACTGTTTGCAAAGCATAGAATTTGCATCCTATTTAAGGGCTGCTTGGCAAAGCACTATCAAAATGTAAATCTTGTGCCTATAAAAATCTCTTCCTCAATCCTAATCTTAATAGCCACAGATTGCTAACACCTCGGTGCCACTGAATAGATGATTTCTGTACTGTTTGCTGTGGGAGTTATCTGCTCATTTGGTTTTCACAATAACCATTAATAATAATAGTAACTGACATTATCTTGAAGCAGCAGCTTCCCTGAACTTGTACGCAGAATGGGTCATGCACAGGAGCGAGGGGGGAGAAAGCCGCTACAGCAGCTCTATGGGTAGATCTCTCCTCCCTGCACCTGACTTTCTCAGCTCCCCAAACCAGCAGCAAAGGATTGTGAGATAGTGGCAATAAGACACTAGATTTTTTGGGGTCCTAGGTGGGAAAAGATTGAACATGGAGATCTTTAAAGGGTCACTCTTAGTTGCCCAGCAAAGGTCTTGGATGCTCACACAAAAGGAGGAATTTTAAGGGTAAACATAGGCAGTGCTCTAAAGTCACATAAGATTGCTCCAAATATACATAGATTTATGTGCTCAAGCAGAAGGCAAGCATTCAGGTGATGAATTCCAGCTGCATGATTTCTGCATGGTCAGCACTGCTCTGCTCCCCCTCTGAAGCTGTCACATATGCACCCCCTTCTACAGGGCTGACCGAGGGAAAATGGAACCATCAGCCAATTTATATTTTAGTGCCTCCCCCCCCCCACATCACTCCTAGGCCTCCGCTGCCCCTGAGCTCCCTTCCATGGCCTCACAGCCCAGGCCAACCCCACTCCTAGCCTCTTAACCACAGCATCCTGAGTGGTCACCCATATTTCCCACCTGTAAGGCCAGTCCTGCCCTTCAAAGATCATGATGTCAATGGAGTTACTGAAAATTTACATAGGTGTAATGAGAGCAGAATTTGAAACTCCTGCCAACCCATCCCTAAAGCATTTATCTGCAAATCTGCTTATTGCATTTATAACAAATAAAGTGTTTTAGATATCCAGCCTGTCAAGGCTGTAAATAAAATGAAGTTGGTTTATGCAGTAGAAAGTGTAATGTTCTGTAATGTGCCTGAAATGAGCAGGTTCCCTCATCAGGGAAAAGTCTAGGGACCACTTCAGAAGGCAAGAGAGGAAACTAGCTGCCAATTTAATTACTAAGGGCCTGATTCAATGCCAAAGGAAGGCAATGGAGAGACTTCTATTGACTCAGGCCAGAAGGGACCATCATGATCATCTAGTCTGACTTCCTGCACAATGAGTATTGCATTAGACCCTAAAACACTATCCTACTCTAGTACTGTGTAATTGTGAGGTTTGTCTTTTAAAGCAAATTAAGCAGCCGTGCTTTACAAAAGCTAGTTGTGGACTCTCTCCTCTTTCACTGCTTAGAGCCATATTTTCACTCTAAAGTGTGTTCTGTTCTTCAGAGGAAAAAAAACAGCATTCTAATTCTTGACTTTAAAGGACAAAAGATCTATCCGATCTGCATGGGAGAATAGCATCCAAGCTGATAGAAAACAGCATCTATTTTAAAAAGAACAGGAGTACTTGTGGCACCTTAGAGACTAACAAATGTATTTGAGCATAAGCTTTCGTGGGCTACAGCCCACTTCATCGGACGCATGTTACATTAATTAACTAACATGTTAAGTATCCTCACAGCTTCTTGTCAAACTGTCTTAAACGGGCTATCTTGATTATCACTACAAAAGTTTTTTTTCCTCTTGCTGACAACAATTCATCTTAATTAATTAGCCTCTTAGAGTTGGTTGGGCAACTCCCACCTTTTCATGTTCTCCGTATGTATATATATCTCCTCACTATATGTTCCATTCTATGCGTCCGATGAAGTGGGCTGTAGCTCACGAACGCTTATGCTCAAATACATTTGTTAGTCTCTAAGACGCCACAAGTACTCCTGTTCTTTTTGCGGATACAGACTAACATGGCTGCTATTTTGTTCATTATGGTAGAGCATCTATTTTGTTCATTATGGTAGAGCCAAATGTCATATGATTTCCTAAAAGAATTCCCAAAGTTAGCAACATCAGAGAGAAAAGCCAAGATGCATCCAACTCACAGACAGTATTTTAGAACACTCATTCATATATTGCATACTGCTCCCCTAGATGTCATTTAGAAAAAGCCATGAATAACACCCATAAACTAAGATGGAGAAATGTATGTTAGAGACTTTGGCTGAAATTATCAAAAGGTGCCTACGTGAGCCGGGTACCAAAATGCCGTGAAATCCAGTGACAAGGTGAGTGAGGTAATATCTTTCATTGGACCAATTTTTGTTGGCGAGAAAGACAAGCTTTCCAGCTTACACAGAGCTCTTCAATGGGACAGAGCTTATCTTTCTCCCCAACAGAAGTTGGTCCAATAAAAGATATTACCTCAGTCACCTTGTCTCTCTCATATCCTGGGACCGACCCAGCTACACCACCACTGCATACATGAAGTCCAGTGGGAGTTAGGTGCCTAACTCCATTAGGCTCCTTTGTGTCTAGAACAACTAAAGAAGCTTTTCCCCTGCTAGTTAGAATGCTGCATAGCAACACTTCTTTGACAAAAGCTATGTATAAATCTAAAAATGATGATTAACAGGGTGGCAGTCTGACAAACTGCACCATTGGCAAACACAGAATGTGATGTGATGGAGAACATGTCTTTGTGATCAGAGGAGCAGCTCTTCTAGTATTGTTCTTTTTGAGGAATGGTGACAGCTGCTGGTTCTTATCCAGACAGGTTCATCCATCTCTATAAATATAGCATCTTCATTTTTAATTTTTTAGTATCCGACTATCCAATTACAGTTTAAGATGTATCATATTTTATAGTATAGTATTTTAATATTTATAACGGCACATAATTAAAATAGACTATAGGGAAATGGGTGATTTTACATTGTAAACACCATGGCAGACATGTGCCATTCATTTTTATTGCACCTTTATTAAATATTTACCAGTACAAGTGCATGCAGAAACACACAAATAATATTATAAGCAACTGCCATTGACATGTAGTTTTCCTCTTTCTGATTAGTGGCAAACTAGTAAGGAAGAGTTTGTCCTTCAGTGCTGAGAACCAGCTAGAGAATATTGTCACTAAATGCCTTTAAATGTGGTTTCTCCGTGTGTACAAAAATGCTGCAATAGGCACTGGATCTAATTCTGTCAAAAATTAGAATTGGTCCCTTTACTCATACTGAATAGTAACTTACTCCATAGTAACTGGTCTGATGGCCAGATCCAATAATGGATCAGAAACAAATGGGGATGCTTGTGGAGTAAGACATTATTCAACGTGAGTCAGAGCCACCATGATGGATATAACAAGGGCAATCCCAAACTTTCCAAAATAATGAGACAGTCCCCTCTCCCCAATCCTGGGATTGGTCTATGGGATGTGATGAGATTTAAAAAGTTATAAATTTTGGATCCTTCTGACTTTCTTCTGTTTTCTAAAAACTTCCAGGCTCATGTTTTCTGGCTTTCTTCTGCACTCATGAGAGCTAGAAATTTACTTGAAAAAGAAAGCTGAGATTCTTACATAATCACCCCAAGAGTTAGAGCATTAAGAAAAACTCAAAATATCACGAGACTTGTGATAAAAATCACAAGAAACACTGTAAATACAATGGGCCTGATTCTCATTTTCACTAAGGCCTCTCTACAGTGCTCTGGCTTCATAAAGGGCCTGAAATGTGGGTATAAATGAGAATCAGTTCCAGTATATCCTGTAATAATACTAAGGACAAATTCAAGTAGCAACCCATGTAATATTCCCACTTGTGTGATCGTTTTAGGGTTTATAGAGGCTTTAGGATGGTTGCAGCCATGTGACACACACTTGAGCAGATGCGATACTCCATCCAGCAGAAAGCAGTGGTGTGTTCACACACGTTCGTGCATGCACTTGAATGAGGGCACGGACAAAAATAATTGACATTACTGAATGTCAATGTTGCAAAACAAGCATTCAAAAGACTGAACATTGCAAAAGGTAAGTCTTCTAAAACACTGACTCATTCATAGCCTCTGCCTCCCTCCATGCAGGGTCACTAAATCTCAGTCTACAATGTGTTAAACGAACCTTCCCAGACCCACGGCAGTGCTAATACTATGACATGCTACATGTTTGCATCCAAACGTACTTTGTATTTCTCACCACAACAGTGTTTTTTTTTGTTTTTAAATTAGAGACTTGGAAAACATGATACAAAGGGGAGATAAAAGAAAACAAACAAACCCTCTTTCATTCTCATTCCCAGCCATACTCCCTTCAGGCCACCAGTGTGGGGCATGCTGTGGCAGTATGGTTGAGCTGAAAGGGATGCTTACATCCTACTCCCATTGGAATCAATTATGGGACAGCACTGGTAGGCTTGTTATCCTGTAATCCTGGCCTGGAAGGATGGTGGCTATATTACCCGGGAGGGTTTAAAATTGGGCAAAATAAAGATGCAAAGTGGTAATTTGAAGGAAGAGGACACTTGGCTTCTGGAAACAAAAGCAGCAAAATGGAAAAGGCAGCCACGTAACAAATATCTTTATTGTGGTGGGAAGGACATCCAGACTGCTTTAGAGAACAGTTTAAGATTAATAATAAAATACGGCAATGAGCAATGAACATCAGTCGTTCCAAAATGCAGTTGCAGTAACAGAAACTTCCAGTATTTCCTTCTTGAGGTAGGAGTTGAATAAAAGGAAGCTTTTCTGGAAACCAATTCTTTTCAATTACACTTTTCAGCAAATTAAGTGTATTTTTTTGATAAGGAGTCACACTGGCATATTGTGTACGCATTGTAACCCAAGATATCGTAGTACAATTCCCCCATGTACAATGGCATCTCAATACAACATCAAGCACAGGAAATTTGAAGGCAACGTGATACTGTTGAGCTGAATATTGTGGGAGCTTTGCTTACTTAATTAAGTCTGAAAGAAGCATGTTTTCTTTAGTAGGTATTTCTGACAAGCATTCCATGCTACAGTTATAATTGAGCTGCAGCTTCCTTTATAGCTTTCCTTCACTCCTGTTTTAGTTGCTCATAACTCTGACAAACAAATTACTTGGGGGTGAAATTTGGCTGGCTGGGTCTCAATTCAAAAAGAGAATGAACAAAATTTGGCCTGCTGTTTTTGATCCTGCAGGGGTAAAAGGACAAACAAAGGACTCATTTCCCATATGGTCCACTCAGAAAATTAACTCTGTGCATATGCAACTCAGCCATGACTGAACTAATTCAGTCAGATCCTTATTTGCAACTGAAAAGCCTTTGGCATAATTTATGGCAAGGAAAGGCTCACCTGATGGCTGCTCTGACTTTCAGCAGCTGTCAACTGCCCCACAGGCATTACAGAAGCAAGAATCTCTGAGGTGCAAGGGAGCTTCTGCCACACACCCTTTCCCATGGCCACACTCTATGCACCAACAGCTAGGATGGGGGGCAGTGTCAAACACCTGGGGGGGATTGATCTAAGATATACAACTTCAGCTATGAGAATAGCGTAGCTGAAGTCGACGTATCTTAGACTGACGTGGATTGACTTACTTCGCGTCCTTGTGGCACGGGATCGACAGCCACCGCTCCCCCGTCGACTCCGCTTCCGCCTCTTGCCCTGATGGAGTTCCAGAGTTGATGGGGAGCGCGTTTGGGGATCGATGTATCACGTCTAGACAAGACGCGATCTATTGAGTATCGATGTATCGATCACTATCCACTGGTCCGGCGGGTAGTGTAGACATACCATTTTAGGAGCAGTTGCAGTAGCTTTTAGGGGGGAGGGATAGCTCAGTGGTTTGAGCATTGGCCTGCTAAACCTAGGGTTGTGAGTTCAATCCTTGAGGAGGCCACTTAGGGATCTGGGGCAAAAATTTGGTCCTGCTAGTGAAGGCAGGGGGCTGGACTTGATGATCTTTCAAGGTTCCTTCCAGTTCTAGGAGATTGGTATATCTCCAATTATTACTTATTACTTTTTGCCACATCCAGATCTGCTATTTTCATATTTACAGCAGTATAACAGTACAAAATGCACCAAGCACTCTCCAGGATGACAACCACTAGGTTCCAGCCTGGAGTGTTATTTAAATCTGAGCAAGATCTAAGAAACAAGTAAAGTTTGAAGGAAATGTGTTCAGAAGATGTGAAGTTAGGAATGCTGAATATTCCCCGCCACATATGCTCATTAGGATTTGCTGTTAGGTTGGTTGGCTCAGTCTGAGACAATTTGGAACACTGGGAGCATAATGAAGTGCTTCAGCTTGATCTACATTCGCAAAAACATCTATGGTTTGCTCAGTGGTGCAAGTAAAACCCCACGTCTTACTGGTTCGGGGGAGGGGGGGCACCACCTAAGGGGGGCATATGACCTCCCCACATGTGACTCCCCACTGCCCTGCCCCTTGGGGCAGAGGGGGTTGGGGGTTCTGTCCTCCTACTGCTGCACTGAAAACAGGGCTGAGGGAGGCACACAACTGCTGGCATTCTGCTCATTTCCACGCTGCTGCCCCTGCTAGCAGGAAAGGAGCAGGACCTCCAGCCCTCTCCTCCATCCAGGCTGCTGCTGTGTCCATCTGGTATGCTGTACTGGCTATAAATAGCTTGCTGGTACGGTGCACCGGCCAGGGTTTGCTAAACCTTACAAAGTCCTCAAAATAAAAGCTTCTTCAGAAGCAACACAGTTTGGAAGAATGCGTACAGGCTGGGATCTAGGCACTCATGACTTCTATTGCCATCTCTCCAGTGTCTGGCCTTTATCATACTTTATCTCTCTCTGTCACACACACACACACAAATTAGAAGAACGTTATTAATGTTGCAAAGCTAAACACTCCAAAGTTAGGAAATACCAGAATTAAGTGCAACCTTAATTTAGCTCCCTTGTGCATACAAATTATGATACAGTCTTTAATCACATGATCACATACTATGCCCTCCCCCACTCCCTCAGCTCTTCGTCCTGTCTCTTTACTCAGCCGGTGCCAGTTGCTTCCGCTGCACCCTGGTTGCTCATTAGTCCTATTTCCCCTCCCATCACCTCATTTCTCCACTCATTGTTCCAAGTCCCATTATCCTTGCTCAGCCAGTCCCAGTCTGCTCATCATTTGGGGCCAGTCTGCACTATACAGGCTTTGCTGATACAGCTGTACTGGCGTAGCTCCTTCCAGTAGATGAAGCATATGCAGACAGAAGGAGTTTTTCTGTCAGCATAGTTACACCATCTGCCTGTTGCTTCTGTCAACCTAATTACATCGACACTGGGGGTTTTGTTGACATAGCTATCTCAATGTGGGCATGGTTTATTCACACTCCTGACTCACATAGCAATGCTGACAAAATTGTATAGTGTAAACCTGGCCTGGATCTCAATCCACCCATTTGCCTCCCCTGTCCTTGCCCAACAGTACCAGTCCTCCCTCACCCAGCTCCTAGTGTCCCCCCATAAACTTCCAGTCCCAGTTACCCTCTTCCACCTCATCAGCTTGCAGTCCCAGTCCCTGCAGGCTTCTTGTCCAATCTACTCCCCTTGCCACCTCCTTCCCTCACCCCAGGCCTGGCTCTTGTCCCCTCTGCAGGTTCTTCCTCCGTGGTGCCTGTGTCCAGCAGGAAAGCCATTGAGAGCACAGGAGAGACAATCTCCCTGCTCTTCATTCCAGTGCCAGGCCTGGCATGATCTGCAGCAGTCCAGAGCTGCAATTGCAGGTAAAGTCCTGCTTAGCCCTGGGCTAAAACATGCCCAGTGTGGATGGAAACTTAGCTGCAAGTATCTAGCAAGCCTCTCTGAAAGGTGGGTTTTTTTCCCAAAGACTTATCACTTGGCCAAATTTGGGCATATGTTCACAGGGATCGCAACAGGCACATGCTTGCCACAGAAGTCCTCCCTTTCCCAAATTTCATGACTCTGCTCCAAAACATGTGGGCAGTAGAGATGGTCAAAGAAAGAGCACCAAAGTTTTACCATTGGCAAAACAACAATGGTTCCCCTCCCTCATTCTCAGAATTTTAACAGTGGCAAAACAACAATGGTTTCCCTCTCTCATTCTCAGAAATGGTTTGGCAGAAATTTTCCAGTATGACTCAGCCTGAGGCAGATATCCAGCATGAAAAATATTGGGTCAAATGTTTAAAGTTTGACAAAATTAAAAGCAACAAAAAACAGGGTCTTATAACTGGAAGTGTCGGGCAACCTTAATAATAGGTGGTGCTACCAGCCCCACCTCTACTATGCAGCTGTAGAAAAAGTAGTTTTTATAGACCTGACAAAAATGCAAAGATGTGGGTGATTGTCCTATTCCCAGTTTACAGGCAGGAATAATCTTTGAGAAACTCTTCCACAGACTTCTCATCCTATAGGCAAAGGGGCTAGGGTGGCTTTAAGCCATCTATGACCTTCACATCCTTGGGCTCCTGCAAGGCCCCTAGTGTAACTTAATAGATCTGGGAGCCTCTTTAAGTTGTGGCAGCTACTCCACGCTGACCTATGGACCACAGCATTAGCTGAAATCTCTGCAGTGCTATGGGCTGCATCCTGGTCCCAGATATAGCCCTCCTACCCATAGCCCCATCCTTGTCATGCTTCCTACATCAAGTCATGCTTGCTCAGAGAGCAGACTTATGACAGTATTCTGCAGTACCTGCCATGGGGGAATTCTCCCCCAGCAGGATCTGAGAATGGTTCTACACTTAAAGAGCTGCCCCGGTGCAGCTGCCCTGCTGTAGCGCTTTAGTGAAGACACTACTAGGCCGACAGGAGAGCTTCGCACATCAGCATAGTTAATCCATCTCCACAAGAGGCAGTAGCTATGTGGAAAGGAGAAGCTCTCCCATTGACATAGTGCTGCCTATGCTGGGGATTTGGTCAGTATAACTGCGTTGCTCAAGTGTGTAGATTTTTCACACCCCTGAGCGACCTAGTTATACTGCTGTCAGTTTGTGATGTAGACCTGGTCTAAGTCTTGTATTTAATCCAATAATCAGCCAATTATTATCATCACTCTGCACTTCTATAGTGCCGCCATGTCTACTGAGTGCTTTACAAACATTAGTTAAGCATCACTGTGAGGTAGCTAAGCATTATTACACTCACTTTCCAGGTAAGTAAACAGAGAGACTAAATGGGTCCTAAACCAGTGGCAAGGAAGAGAACAGAAACAAGCATTCTTAAAGCCCAGGCTTTAGTTATGACTGTGACAGAGTGGGTAGGACTTATCTGTATGTAATTACGAACTTGTGTTCTATTACAAATGTAAATATTAGCACTGGGACTGAAGTCAGTCTTGCTCTGCCATGTGGATTGCTGGAGGGTCTGAGACTCTGGATTTCCACAGTGCTCAGGGACAAGCACCACCATGCCAGGATTTCTGGGTACCTGCCATGGAGACAGGAGTCTACACCAGCCAGGGCTTTCAGATGTTGGAAACCCAGTGTCCCTGGCCCTCTGCTGTCCCACCCCCATGAAACAGTGTTGTTTCTACAGAGGGGCTGCAGATGGAGCAAACAGGAGACTGGGAGGGAGAATGGAAGTTCTCAGTTTGATCATGATAGGGTTCTGCTCATGCAGGGGGGCTGACCATTGCCAGAGATGAGAAGGACTTACAGGAGAGACTCTGCCCAGCCTGACACGTTCATTTACCACAGACTCACAGAAGAGGTGAGGGCAGGGTAAGGGAGGGTGGATCTCAGCTCTATTGTTGTTGTCAATGAGCTGTAACTCTTGGATTCTTTAAGAGTAGAGATGAGCTAAATTCAGAATTTCTGTCCCATGGGAAATTCTGACATTTCAACATTTTGCTTTTGTCCCCAAATGGAAAAAATGTGGATATTTTGATTTGGGGGTGGGGGAGAGAGGGGGAATGGAAATTCAAAAAAATTTCAATTCAGAAATGTTCAAACATTTCCTTTTGATGTTTTGATAGAAACAAAACAGTGACATTCCTAAAGTAGCAAGGTTTCATTTTGTTTTCTTGAATTGATCTGAAATGCTTTGTTTTGAGTCAGACATTAAACTGCATTTCTCTTGCCTTATGGGAATTGTAGTTCAGGACCCCACTGTCTTCTGTGCACCCTGGAGAGCTATGTCTCTCACAATGCAATTCAGCCCCAGGTGATCAAGCTTTGTGGTGCATCAGAGGAGTCACATGGCTTTGGGTGCATCATGGGAGATGCAGGTCAGCCAGGGACCCTGCCCCATAGGTGAAGACTGGGAGATTAAGCAAGAGGTCTGAGCCTGGGAGTTCACCATATAAACCCAAAGCTAGAAACAGTGACTAGACTTGCAAGTACATAGGCTCAGTGATTGGGTTCACTCTTAAAATACTGGTAATGGTACAGAGTGGTTATACCGTACAGCTATAATAATCATAGGTCTCATTATCTCCTAATGAAGAGGAGCAAAGATCATGGAGAAATCATCTGTAAGAGAAAAAGGTCTCCCTTCATAAAGTATACACAACATACACGCAAAAACATTCCAAAAATGTCCATTAAAACCTCTCCTCTCCTCTTGCCTCTTAGTTCCAGAAAAATGATCATCTGGGTTGGTACTTTCCATGCCTGATCTCTGCCTCCAAAGAAAATATTTCATAAAGTTTGAGCAGGATCATTTCAGTCATTCTTCAGCCTCCATGAATGAGTATAGAGAGAGTGAAAAAGAATATACTTTTCCCATTTAAAAATGTTCTAAGCTTTTTAGTCATGAGTACAGCTGTGGTGAGTACTGCAAAAATCATTCTGTGAATTATTCATCTGAATTTCTGAATTTCCAGGAAATGAGTTTATTGGCAGGAATGTTCACCAAAATGGTACATTTTAAGCAAATATTGCCGAACACACATGGAAAAGAAATTGCAATCTTGGGTTCACACATATTCGCAGCAAAAATCTGATTCCAAGAATCCTGGCTCATTCAGTCAAGCAACAGAAACATACTATGTGACCACACCCAATCAAAGTAGCTTGCATTGATATGTAGTCAACATTTTCTATATTTTGGTTTTTGAATTACACTTTTCATCACCATCTCTAGTTTTAACAAAAAAGTAGAATTTTAAAGTGTTTTTTCCTCATTTTTTGACCAGCTCTACTTGCGTTTCAAATATAAAATGTCACAATGAACTGCTAGTGAATTTACTACAGACCCCAGAATCAGTCAGCAAAACTATTTTGTGACTATTTCAAATAACTAATAAATCTGAGAAAATTGCCATCTACTTGCAATAATTCAAACAGAAAAATAAGTGGAATTCATTGAACAAATTACTCATGTGCCTGATTTTCAGTTACAATAAAGCCACTTTATATTACTTTGGCAATGAAAAGAGGACTGAAATGTAATTTTCACCCACTTTAAGACCTGACACTGCCAGAGCGTTGAAGCCTTAGGCCGTGTCTTCGCTGGCATTTTTGTTGCTAAAACTTTTGTTGCTCAGGGGTATGAAAAAAACACACACCCCCCCATGACAAAAATTTTAGCGACAAAAAGCGTCGGTCTGGACAGCACTTCATTGGCAGGAGCCGTGCTCCTGTCGACAAAGCTAACAGCCCTTGTTGGGGGTGGTTTTATTTTGTCGCTGGGAGAGCTCTCTTCTGGTGATAAAGAGCAGCCACACAGCACCACTTACAAAGTCACTGGTGTGATTCCATAGTTACGTATCACCTCAGAGGGTGGCCCTGATTCTGCAAACAGTTTGGCACAAGTAGTAGTCCCATTGATTTCAACAACTACTCAAGTGAATAGTTATGCATGTGCCTAAGTGTTTGCAGGAGACTTTCCTATCTCATATATCCTGCAACAGGGACTGCTCCCCTAATGGAAAGATCTACTATGGTTTTCTGAAATGAATAGGAATAAGATCAAATATGTAACTTTTCACAACTGCTCACTCTAGTTCCCACTGGAGGGAAACTCCATGACTCTCTGAAAGTGATGAAGTACAAAGCACAGAGAAGGAAACACATGTGTTAGTTATGAGGAAGTTCTTAATAGAAAACATGAATCTGAGTGATATCACATATCCGCTCTGCTGCTAGTCAGCTATTACGTTTTACACTATTAGAGGGCTAAAAATAGAAAAGGAAAGTCATTTTATAATGCAGCTTTGGAAGGTCAAGTGTTTGCTAGCATATACTGACCTATGCAATAGACTGATTATTAGTGATGTGTGAGCACTATTAGTTTTCCATCCCTGTGAACTATATTGATGGAGCACAACACAACTGGGTTCACATGGGTTGGGCAGCAATCACCTCTTGATGGTTTCCTTAGAGGTTTAGATTTTACAAAACCTAACCACTAAGCACTCTTCCTCCCTTAATCTTGATATGCTCCTGCCCCATCTTTCACTGCTATAGATGTTCCCTTTACCACATGTTGTATCCCCCACACTTTAAATCATCTTTTTGACTCCGGAGGACAGGGTAGTCTATTTCCCTTCCTGGCTAGTCCCACCACACCCATTCTGGATCTTCAATGAAAACTGCTTCTCCTCTGCCCCTGCAGATTTCCCAAGGATTCACTGGGAAGCGTCACTGTCCCCACCCCCAATACAAAAAAAAAGTGCCTTGACTCTTTGGGTGCCAGAAGGTGGGCTGGCTCTCCCAGTCAGTGCTACTCCTGTCAAGAGATACTAAGTAACTATACTAATTAACGAACTGCAGCATGGGACAGAAGCTGGCCGTGGGGCATCATCTTCCCTGAAGGCCGCTGGTTTCACTCTCATTGGGAGCAATGGGGAAGGCCTGTTGGCTAATGGCCACTCTGTAGCCTCACTCTAGTTGAGTGCGAGTGAGAAGAGTAGGAGGTGGCAGCGCTTTGTCAAATGAGATATTTTCAGTTGTGAAGAATGCCAAAAAGCAAAAATACCCATTACACTTAAATTATTTTCAAAGCCCACCTACTGCACCAGATCTATTCTATCCTCTAATCAGCAGTCAAGGTCTGTTCTATTCTGGACCTTACTATCCCTTCCCTGAGCCTTCCCTAATGTTCTGGCTTCCCCCTTCTCGGAGTGTCCCAGTCTCCAAACTCCCTCCTGCCAGGGAGTAACTGTAGGCTGCTTTGGCTCTGTAGCCCCCAACACTCCTCCCTTCTCCCAGAGATTGATTGCAGACTAATTCCCCAGAGCCTCTTTGCTGCTAAGTTCCTATCTTTATAAACCCAGCCCAGCTCATTCCTCCTTAGCTGGACTCCCTCATTATTCAGTCAGGGGCTTACTTAAGCCACCTGATTCCCCTCAGCTGTAGCCTGTCTGGTTAATTGGCCACCTTCTTAGCCTACATTAACCCCTTCAGGGCAAGTGTGGGGTAAATACCCCATCATGGGTACATGTCCTAAAGGGAACAAGGAAGGAGGAAATTGAGTGGGATGACACAGGTGAATTACATTAGGAGGAAACAAATAAAAAAAAGGGCATGTTTCTTTAGAAATCAGTTTATTGTAATCTGGATCTAGAAATGCTATTATGTGCTAATCAGAATTGTAGGGCTAATTGGAAGGTGTCATTACAGTGCGGAGTTAAGGCTTAAGGTCTGGATAGGCACAGTTAACATGTTTAGATTTATTTTAAGTTTAACCATAGCCCTAAATTCCCTAGGTTTGAAATGTTTGTTTTGGGGATAACTACAATGTCCCTCCGATGTTTTTAGCCTTAAATAACTGATATGTACTAAGCCTTAATTCCAGTTGAACAGCTTTTATCCAGTAATGAGTTTCATTTTAGGAATTTACATCTGGGATTTCAAAGGAGCCTAATGAGTTAGGTACGCAAATTCTACTGCATTTCTAGTCTCAGCCTACATACTTTCCATTATTTTTTGCTATTTAATTTAATTCACACAGGCCAAGAAGTTATTCTTTGGTCAAAAAAGTTATTTTTATGCAGTCATTCCAGGAGAATATGACTCATTTTTACAAGTGCTTTTTACTACATTCTCACTTTAGTAGCCTATGTGTGTCTTTCTTTATTTGTATTCACTTTACTGTAATAACTGGCTATGATCAGCTCTTCACTGGGGTTAGGCTTTGGATGTTCATTTGTTAATACTGTTTTCCTATGTTGTGAAATATTAGATACAGATGCAGAACGGTGCTTTTGAATTAAAAACACACAATTGAGCATTCTACAATGGAAAAGTATTTACCATTTTTTCCTTAAGTCACATTTAAAAGTTTAAGTACATGCAGTTTATTAAAGTGGAAATGATCAGCAACATTGTCAGTAGTTTGGATCCAGTACAGGCACTTTGTGAAAATGTTACAGTACATTTTCATGCACAGCACTCATCAGGAAAATAAGAAGATGTGCATGCTTCTTTGAGAGGGGATATTCAGCAGAGCTGTGTAAAGACCAGTGATTGAATGTTAGAGTAGTATGGCATTCATCACTAGTATCTGAATCATGCACAAGCATTAATGAATATAGCCTCAGAACACTCCACTGAGCTAGGGAAGTATTATCTCCATTTTAAAGAGGGAGATCTTGACATACAGAGTTATTCAGAAACTTGTCAGAGGAGGCAGGGTGGCAATTCTCACAGGGGTTTGCAATATCTGGTTTTATGCCCAAAGCCCCAGCTCCAGGAAACGAGTACATGAAAATCTTGGCTTTTATTTATGAAAAAAGTAAGTTTCTAGCCCTTGTGGACCAAAGCTTGAAACTGTACCCACTAAGCACACCAAACCAAAAGGCAAATAAAAAGACTCCCCCCACCACTGTTTTTAATTTCAAGATTTTAAGATAAATCTCATGATTTTGGGCAGCCTGGCTCATGATTTGGGATGGTTGGGGTGGACAATATTGGGGAAGATTGTTGCGAGGCCAGAAACTGACCTCATGTTCCAGGAATCCCCATCCACTGCATTAGGCACAAGGCTAAGGTTGTGAGTTGTGTCAGTAGTTTGCAAAACAAAACCATTAAACAAAACCTGAGGTCTATCTAGTCCAGTAGCTTGTCTCCAGCTGAGGCCAACACCTGATACTTCAGAGGAATGTACAAAAACCTCACATTAGAAAGATGTGTGATCATATTAGATCTCCTTCTAGTCCTTAATATGTAGATTTTGGTTTAAACCCGGAAAGATAAGATTTATTAAAATGTAATTCTTCTGCCAGGTGGAGTCAGCAGCAACAATGACCAGGTTCAATATCTAGGGGCTCCTCTTAATAATACAAGAGAGAACAGGTTCGAGCCCCGACCCAGTAACATGGGATGCCTCTAAGTGGTAATACTTCCCCACTTGCAAGCACTGTGTATGGGTGTATAATAAAAGATTTTTTTATTAAAAGGGAGAGGGAACCAAGCATTAATCTGCAAAAACACCACAACCACATTCCAAAAGCATGTGACCATAAGTAAACCCCACAGTGTCTTGGGCAGTGTCCTTTGCCTTAGTTTTATGGTGGCAAAGTTCAACAAATGAATGTCTCTTTAATCATTTCCCTCTCCCTCTGCTGCACCCCACTCACAGTTGGCTGTGTGGTAAGGCACCTTCTCAGTCTCCCCAACCTCTGCTGCTGCTTTTAGCCCTGGTGAGACAGGCTTGGGTAATGCAGTCCCCCTTGGGACACAGGGGAAACCTGCTCCCCATCTCTCCACCAATCCTGTTTAGAGTATTTTTACTCCCTTGTGGGAGAGAGCACTGCCTCTTCTCCTGGTGAGGCTCACTGTCTTGCTGCTCCAACAGTCCTGGCAGCAGGGCTCCTTCTCTCTCTACTCTCCCACTCCCTCCCAGGGAAGGGTTTAAAAAGGTCTCAGGCAGCCCCAGGTTGGAATCAGCTGATCCTAATTAACCTCAGGCAGCTCCCCCTCAGCTGATTCTAATTTGCTACCTTGGTAACCCTTTCTCAGCTGAACCTGATTGACCTGTAGTTGCCTCCCAGTTGATAAGGAGGAGGGCCTTTTAACCCTCTGGGACTGATTCCTATCCCTCCCTTGCAGCTGTCTGTCCTGAGTTTATCACAGCTGTCATTGGTTAGCGAAGACCCAGAGTTCCAGAGGTATGTTAATAGGCTTCACTGCCCATTCTGGGTGGGGGCGGGGAGGACATTGAGCAATGCTTCTGCTGTTGGCCACCATCTCTCAACCACCACTCTCTGCCACTACTGGCCACAGTTTCTTTGCTGCCACTAGTCACCACTGCTTGCTGCTCCTGCAATGTCATGTTCTGAGGTTCCACCACTAAACCCAGCTTTTAGTGATTTCAGCAAGTAGTGGGGGCCCTCACAGCATGGGCAGTGTCAGTCTACCCACAGAAGGCCTAAGGCTTAGCTTCTAGAAATGCTCAGCAGGGATCTCAGCTCTTAGAATCACCAACCACACAGAAGGACTCTCAGTTGAGTCTAATCAGCTGTCATTACATGCTAGAGAGGAACACATCAAATGACATAATCTAGAACTCTTTGGGCAGCAGCCATAAAACCAAGTAGAAACATCTATCCCCCATCTACTCTCCCCTTCACTAGGATTTGGCATCCCTACCCCTTGTTTAGTAAATAAAATTCAGCTTAGGGAGACCACCTCAATCAGGGCAGGCTAAGTACTGTTCTGCTGCCCTTTATTAGTACAATAAGGATAACAACCTTTCATTACCCTGACACTGAAGTGATTTATAACCCTACACCACCCAAAAGTGATCATTTTGGCAAAGCAGATCCATCATGCTGTGCACCTAGGCAGAGTAGGTGTGTCTATGCAAACACAGTCTGTTCCTGAAGTCTTCCACCCCAGCTCATCACTAGATGTCAGAGGAAAGCTCATTCAGATCCTACTTACATCAGTGAGGACAATCATTTTAGATATTCATCTTCTATCACTGTCCAACCTTGAACTGAACCTGGATGAAACCTTTGCAGAAATGCAAAATGAACTAGAACATAAGAATGGGCATTCTAAGTAAGACCAACGGTCCATCTAGTCCAATATCCTGTCCAACAAGGACCACTGAGGCACTTACTATACACCACCCCCCATGTACACCGGGGACACAGGCCTGTGGCCGCAGCAGGGGCCTGTTTTGTCTGGGGCAGGCAGGGGGAAGGACTGATGTGCTTGGGGCAGTGCATATGTCCCCAGAAGTGACCGCAGGGGTGAGAAGGCAGCTTGCCCTGCCTGAGTGGCTGTTCAGAGTCCAGCTGGGATGGGCACAGGCCAGCTGGCTGTACAGCTCCCTGCTGGCCAGGGGCTAGCCCACAGGTGACATGGCTGCAATCTCCAACACAGTGAAGGTGCAAAGCCAGTTTCTCTGGTTGGCAGCGCTGGGGTCCATGGGTGGAGCTGTCCCAGATATGCCCCTGCCCACCAGCGTATCAGTCCGCGCCTCACTCTTGGTGCATCTTCACAGCCTCACTGCTTGAGCTGTCCCTGGACAGCTGCAGAGGCGGCTGACGTGGCCTCCATGGAGCCGCCAGGCTAGGTGGATGCCCTGCAAGCTGAGGCCCAGCTAGAGCAGCGGCAGCTGGAAGAGCGCGGCCCGCAGGTCCTGAGCCACCCAGTCGGCCGCAAACTCCTGCCCCAGCCAGGCCAGGCCCCACAGCACCCGGCCCAGCACCTCCCAGCCCAGCCACAGTGCCGCCATTGCCCTGCGCAGGCGCCAACGGATACGCTGGTGGGCAGGGGCATACCTGGGACAGCTCCACCCATGGACCCCAGCGCTCCAGCCAGCCAGAGATATTGGACAGGATGATATTGGATATCCTATCCAATATCCTGTCTTCCATCAGTGGCCAAAATCAGGTGCTTCAGAGGGAATGAACAACACAAGCCATCTTTGAGTGACCTATCCCCTGTCATCCAATCCCAGCTTCTGGCACTCAGAAGATAAGGACACTCAGAGCATGGGGTTGCATCTCTGACCATCTTGGCTAATAGCCATTGATGGACCTGTCTTCCATGAATTTATCTAATCCAGACCAAGCTTCTTTCTCCTGCTGTCCTCCTAAAGTTTATTGACCCTGCTTCAAGAGGCAGGAAAGCTCTCTCCTGACTGTTAAGTATTCATCTTTCCCCACTTGTTCTCTTGATGGCTTTGGTTACCTTGCGTGTAAATGTGCTTTCCTTTGTCTTTGATCACAACTTGCCTAATTTACATTGGAAACACATTCAAGCAGGGGGAACCACATTCCTTTCTCTGGAACAGGTGTGGCTCAGGCACTGCTTGCCAAATACATTTAAAGACCTTAATTCTAGCACATATTTATAGCTCTTTCTATGCACCCCATACATACACCATGCAAGAATATTAATGATCACTGAGTTATTCGATTTGGATATACGTCATGGCAACAGTGTTTGATGTGTAGTATTTCAGGCCTTACAAAAGTTGCTGACACAGGGTAGTGAACCACCAGTGGGCCTCTGTGTCACATAGTAAATCATAGTAAAAGAAAACCAGCAGCGGAGATAAAAACAAGATTATGAAATGCAAAAACAAACATGAAACATGCAAGAATAAGGAAACATTAACACATATTCTCTCTTGCTACCTGCATCCGGACCTCTTTCAGGCTCTTCTTCCCAACCTCCTTGTTCTCCCGATTTCTGCTTGCACTGTTTTTACTACATTTGGGCAAAGTTTCTGAAGGGAACACTTCTATCAAAGGCAGTAGCAGAAGCTCAGTAACTTGACAGGGCTTTTCACAGAATCTGGCCCTTTTGTAATGAAGCCGACACTCATCAGCTATGCTAGAGAGATGGGTGAATCCTAAATTCACCAGCACCATCATGGGTGAGAGCTTAAAATATGCTTCGTCTTTCAGTATTGATGATCCTTTACATATGGAACCGATCTTTCCCAGCGTGTGAGTCTATGAAGTTCAATAGGTTTTTAATTTATTTGGATATGTTTTTCCAAGTCTATTGTGAAAGAAATACAAATAAATAAAATATGTATCTCTTGTACTTTATTAATATAACAATTTTTATGTCTTATGAAAATAACTTTCCATTGAAGCCAAATTACTGAGGGGTTTTTTAATGTCTTCATTACTCAATCACTTACATTGCAGTTCCAACTATCCCCTTGTGAAACTATATGAATATTGGCTTTGAAGACTATGCACTTAAGGGACCTTATGCAAACTGATGCCTTTCATAATGCCTCCTCCGACAGCATTTTAGATGTAGTGATTCATCTGATGGGTAATTTAAAATTGCATTAAATAAATATATTTCTGATGTTTCCAGGAAGAGTCTGAAAAGAAAATGGAAAATATCCTGTAGCTGAGCCTTGGAGATATCCAAAGACAAGAAGCAGAATATAATTCATATGTTATTTATTTTCACCTGTAATGTACTATCGGGAAACTACATACTGATCATCTTTCTCCTAACTCTATCACAAATATTTTTTACATCATCATACCTCAGAATCAAAATATGCTTAAGAGGGCCCGTAGTTAGGCAGAGTAATATAGCCTGAGCCCGAGGGACCACTATACTCCCCATCGTGGGTGGAGCCGGGCCAGCCCATCTCTCTGTGCCAGAAACAGAGGGGCATGGCAGGAAGTAGAAAGGGTGAGCCCCGCAGCTCAGTTGGGCTGGAGCTGGGGAAGAAGACAGACATCTCCACCCCGCTGCAGAGCTGAATCTGTGCTGTGCAGGGTCCTGCCCCTGGAGGAGACCGACCCTGGAGAGGAGTTGCTAGGACTGCCATCCGCAGTGTACTCCAAGGAGATGGAGGACCCTTGGGCTATGGAACCCTCTGCCCAGACTGAGGTAGGAAGTAGCCCAGGAAAACCAGACTTTAGTCCGGGTTAGTTGCCAGAGTGTTTAGTTGCCAGTCAGTGTGTTTTGGGGGGATCCCCGCTGACCCAGTGGCAGAACCATTTGCCATTGTTAGGGCTCTGGGCTGGAACCAGATTAAGTAGGGTGGGTCTGGGTTCCCCTACCCTCCGCTGCCAACCCCAGCCCTGGGGTGGTGGTCTATTCACTCTTAGGCCAGAAGGCCTGTGCTTTGTTTGTGGCTTGTCCCAGCCAGGAGACTCTGGGCCTAGATCGCGTATTTGCTGGCTGCCTTAGCCAGGTATAGGCAAGAGCCTGCTTCCTGCTCTGCTCCACCCAGAGGGATAGACTGCTAATTGAATGTTTGTTGCCTGATGCATGACACAGAGTAGCCTCCCTCCAAGAGGGAGAGTTAGAATGGAGGGTTTCTAACTTAGCCATAACTCTTGCTACCAAAGGAACACTTATTATGAAATACTACATTGTCATTCCTTTTTAGTGTAGGTGATTTTGTTCATATTAAATGTATTTGATTAGACATCACTTCATTAGTTTTGGAAAGCGATCAGAATTTATTCATCTAGGCCCTCTGCAGTAGAGTGAATTTTACAGATTCCTAGATTTCACCCATAGTGCATGATGCGCCTTACATTAAAGTCAATGGAAAAACTCCCAACGGCTGTAGTAGTCTACAATTAGGTCTTTATATCACCTCATGAGACTATGGAGGGCCAAGTTCTCAGATGATGTAAAGTTGGCATAGCCAATGGAGCTCACTAACTTACACCAGCTGAGGATGTGGTGCAGAGCAGGAAACATGGCCTCATGGAGATTTCTATGCATCCACAACTCTAAGGACTGATGTCCACACTACCTTCCTTCTGTTGGTGGTGTGCATCCTCACCAGGAGCGCTTCCACCAGCTGAAGAGGGGAAATGTGGGAGGCTGAGATCCAGGGCTCTCAGCTCTGTGCTGCTCCCTGCTGGGATCCCAGCTGCCCCCCGTGGCTCCTTGCCTCCCACTCCCAGCTGGGAGCGGGGGGAGGGGGGACAGCTGTCTGGGGCTCCTCACCTCCGATAGGGTGATCTGTGCCTGAAGTCCAGTCGGCTGCCATGCTCCCAGCGGGAAGCCAGGACCCCGGCGCGGGGTAGGGGAGGCAGCAGGGCTCCTAGCAGGGAATGGTGAAATTGACAAGACAGCCAACAGCTGATGTAAGGAATGACTGCATTGCCCTAACTACACCGCCATAAGCCCTACGCCTCTCTTATTATGTCAGCATAGTAGTGCACTTACATCAGTGGGAGCAAGGCTGTAGTGTAGACACTGACATAGTTAGGTTGACATAAACTGCCTTATGTTGACCTAACTCTGTAGTGTAGACCAAGCCTTATTAATCTGGTTAATTAGTCTGCAGAATATCAGTTACATGCTCTCCTTTCTCAAACTGCAACGATGCCGAGGAAGAGAAATTGGATTGGACATAACTGACATACTTTGTTTAGGACAAGCACAAATATCCATGTAAATCGGATTACAGGGAAAAGAGCAACATTGTGATCTCATAACATTTGCTTAAGATAAACTTGCTATTTTTCAGTTTTACTTTGTAATAGGAAACAGAAGGAGTAAGACAAAAATAGCACATTTTCAAAATGTTAATAAAAAGTACAGTCTGCACACTGTAATCAGATTGCATTGACAAGATTACTTCAATATGCATCATATCTTTTTCTAAAACAACAACATTCAAGCTATCAAAAAAATCTTCTAAAGGCAGTTTGATCTCAATACTAATAGATAACATTCTCTCAAAAAAATGAAGAGTTCTGATGATAAATGTGCATGGTAGTTGCAAAACTAGCAACTGGTTCAGAAAATGTAGACTCTCATGTCCAAAATCTTAAATCTCATTTTGGAACTTTCATAGTTAATTTACTAGAAGGAAATACAATAGTCCTCTAAAACTGAGAGCAGAAGGCTAATTTCCTTGATTTTCCACAGCTAAAATGTAAGGAAGGGAGACACATGCTGCATACACATGAGGGAGAAATCTTTAACCACAACTCGGAACTTAACAAAATCCTGTATTCCGAAAAATAAATGACAACTGGGGGACAGGAGCAAATTGTGGAATAGGAGCAAAGGAAAAACTTGAACCTTCATCATTATATTACAAATTTGTAGAGGCATTGCTTTTTGCATGATTATATAACAAAACATTTCTGACTTCAGTTGGGATTTTCAATAACACTTAAGTGATCTAGGAGCACAAGCTTAATTGAAATTCAGTGGGACTTGTGCTCTTAAACCATGTAGAAACTTTTGAAAATTAACTTTTAAATACTTTAGAATATGCAGAACTTTCAGGATTGTGATGTCTGTTTTTTACAAGGTTCTATAGAAAAGTGAGATCCTGGAAATTAAAGACCCGTAAAGCTTTCTTTTTAACCTATCACATAATTAGAGAACAATGGGAAAGAAAGAATGAATGAATGAAAGAAAATTAAACTGTTTTATGCAGCATATCAACCTGTAGAATTCATTATTGTAGCTGATAAGAGTCAACTGCCACAGCTGGACACATAAGCAAGGCGAAGAAAGAATCTAATATAAGTCTAATGTGCATTTTTCGGGGGTTAAGAAAATCCAGGTGTGAAGAGAAGATGTTAAGGTGTGAAAAGGGGTATTAAGGCATACAAGTGGATTCATGCATTTTCACCTTTTTCTACAGCATCAGTCATTGGTCTCTGCTGAAGGAAGGAAGGACCAATAATCTGATCCAGAAAGACAAAACTTATGGTCATGTGCCTCCAGCTCACTGGAAGTGCATTCTTGAGAACCACACATTTCCTAAATTAGAAGGCAGTTGTACTCAACAAAAATTGATAATTAATGTTTGGAGGTCAGAGTGAGAGGCTGAGACAAGAGCTGTAACAGCAGTCATTCACTACATGATACATATTTAATGAAAACATTACTTATAACTACCGTAAATACCAATTATGTTCAAAATGTGTTTTTCTACAATTTTGGCCAGGTGAACTATGCTGATTTCAACTATTTCAAATATTTGTGCATATTTAACAGCCTAGAAAGTAAAACATTTGATCTAACTCATTTTAGTTTAACATTCCCCTAGATTAAAGTATGAATGCCTTGCTGCAGTAAACAAGAGAAATCATAGCTGCTTATCTGGTTATCTGCTTTTGACACTTGATTTTAACAGCACATACTAGGAGGCCCACTGGAAAAGATTAGTAAATTGGCCACTAAATAATTGCCTTATAAGCCATTTCTATGGGTCTATCCAGAAGCAGTTTTGGAACACTTATCACCATAGTATGAAGGCCCTGTACATCCAGTATAATATTCTTCCAACAGAAAGACTGATTGCACAGTCACAGCTTAGACATACAGAGCAGCCTTGTGATAAGACAGGTCCTCCTGGAGCACCCTTTGTGGCCCTGCAGGTACCCTTGCCTCAATTTCATCCTATTCTCTCTGTAGAAGGGACTTGGCCCCTGCAGCCAAGCCACTTTAAAGCATTCAACCCTTTCCGGGGTAACAGTCGCTTAGTCCAAATCCAACTAACATATCAAACAAAAGAATCTGCAGTCCAGCCGGGCTCAACCTTCAGCCCCCCTTCCTCACGGGTGGGCCCCCAAGTACAACAGCTTCCCTTCAGTAGTCCTTTGTACAAGTCAAGGTTTTTGCTCCACGCAAGAGCAGCCTTTCAGCACCCCTTCACCAATGTCTCTCAGCTGCTGGGCTTTCCTCCTGTTACATCCAACACTCAACACAAATGTAGTGAGGGCTGGCTAACTGAAGAAGGCTGGTTGGGCAAAGGCTTCCTCACCCTTAAAAAGTCAGTCTGCCCCGTTACAAGATGAAGACAAAGTGCTGTTTGAGCTAGTGATGTTGAAGCTTTAGCATTGAATATTTATTATTCAGCAACTTTCTCAGAATTTTATTTGTATTTTTTCTTATGATCTTGGGTAGAAATATGACTGGAGAGGCAATATCTGTTGGAGATTTCTGTTTAATGGTGACTTGCAAAGGGATTTTTTAAAGTAGAAACTGTGCAATTTTTGCTACTTTCTGAGGTATAAACAAGGCTTGAAAGGTTGTTTTTCAAAGGTTTTCTTTCTGCTTGTTTTTACCTTGGGAAATATCAGGAATGTTAAGTTTGTTCTTGCCTGAGTGGCTGATTTTGGTTTAGCTTAAACCTGATCCTAATCAGCTTAAACTAAATAGTTTTAAGTCTGGTTTATATCAGTGTAAGTTTCCACACCTAGTTTTTCTTGGAGGACCTTCAGTGAGGTTTTAGGGATGTTTACTGTGACTTCTCATGCCTTAGTTGAAAAGGAAGGAATATCAGTCATTGCAACCATGTGGTTAAAAATAAATAAGCAAATAATTAAATAAAAACATTGTAACAAATATGACTAAAAGTCTATTCCCCTCTCAATTGCTCAACTTTCGATCTCTTGGTGGTGGTGAGGTCATCACTTCATTTCACTTCCTCTCACCCTCTTGGAACGTAGACAAAGCCTGTATTTTTAATATAAAAAACAATCTGGAGAAAAGAGAAGCCCTTTTTTTTAAAAAAGAGAAAAAACACCTGCAACATATTTTATGAATAATAAATATATTTTTTATTACATTATAAGTTTGGTTGACTAAAGGTGACGGTTTGACATAATATACTTAGATCTCTGTAAGGGGTTTGACTTGGTGTTGCATCACATTTTGATTAAAATTAGAATGATATAAATGAACGTGGCACATATTAAGTGTATTAAACTAGCTAAATGGTAGGTCTCAAAATGTAACTGTAACCAGGGAATCATCATCTGTGGGTCTGTTTCCAGTAGGGTCCTGCAGGGATTGGTTCTTGTCCCTGTGCTATTTAACATCCTTATCAATGACCTGGAAGAAAACAAAAAGTTTGCAGATGACACAAAAATTGGGGGAGTAGAAATAATGAAGAAGACAGGTCACTGATTCAGAGCAATCTAGATCGTTTGGCAAACTAAGTCCAAGCAAACAATATGCTTTTTAAAATATACACATACTTACAGGATGGGGGACTCTATCTTGGGAAACAGTGACTCTGAAAAAGATTTGAAGCGGTGTGTGGATAATCATATGACCAAGAGCTTCCCATGTGATGCTGTAGCCAAAACAGCTAATTCAGTCCTGGTAAACATAAATATAAATAGGGGAATCTTAAATAGGAGAAGAGAGGTTATTTTACCTCTGTATATGACACTGGTGCAAAGGCTACTGGAATAGTGTCCATTTCTGGTGCCCACAATTCAAAAAAGGTGTTGATAAATTGGAAAGGCTTCAGAGAAAAGCCACAAGAAGGATTAAGGGATTAGAAAACATGCCTTACAGTGATGGACTCCAGGAGCTCAATCTGTGTAGTTTAAGAAAGAGAAGATTAAGACTTAATTACAGTCTAAGTACCTATATGAGAACAAATATTTAATAATGGGCTCTTCAATCTAGCAGAGAAAGGAATAACACGATCCAATGGCTGGAAGTTGAAGCTAGACAAATTCAAACTGGAAATAAGACATATATTTTTAACAATGACAGTAATTAACCACTGGAACAATTTACCCAGGGTAATGGTGGATGTTCCATGACTGACAATTTTTAAATCGATTGGATGTTTTCCTAAAAGATGTGCTGTAGGAATATTTTGAGGAAGTTCTTTGGCCTGTGCTATACAGAAAGTCATTATACATGATTGTAATAATCCCGTCTCATTTTAGAATCTATGAAGCTATAAAGAAGCAAAAAAAGGGCACCAGCCCAATTTGTATTCTTTTCACAGCTTTCCTTTGGCTCTGTATATTTTCTTCTGTACATGCAGGATGACTTGAGATGCAAGACACTGATCCTGCAACATGTTGTGCCTGGGTAGAGATCCACCAAAGTCAATGAGGCTCCGTGCAGGGATCCCTCCATTTGCAGTGCTCCTACAAGATGTGAGTCTAAGCCTACGGAACCATGAATTGGTAAAGGAATCCAGAACCTTTGACACTAAGGTCAGTGGTTTAAATTGTCTGCAGTACTCTTTACAGTGGCCAGCAGAGTCTGTCAGGCAGGTCATTTAACACACTAGGCAATTTAAACGATTTTAATGGCCCTTTACTACTCCTGCTAATGGAGATTTCGGTAAGTGAGTAGCGCTACACATCGTGGGATAGGTTAGTGGCAGCAATATCCACCGTAAGGCTATCGGTGTGGGTCAAGTCGTCACACTGGCCGCACTCGACAAACAAAGGCACTGGAACTTCCACTCCTATCAGCTGCACAGCAGTCTCAGACTTGCTCATCATGACAGGAAAGGAGGGAAGCTTCATATCTCATCAAGTGACCACGTACAGACCAAATCACATCACGCACAGCCCAGATAATCAGCGAACAAGGCAGAATGGCAAGCTCATCATATCCACTGACCACTGCAATGACATCATCATTGGGAGAGGAACTGTCTGATGAGGGAGAAGATTCAGTGCAAAATGAAAAAAGAATCAAAGGAAATGAACTGCTAATGAAAAAGATGACCAGCACAGAACAGAGGTGCAAGTCCAAAAAAGCAGGAGGCAGTGCCTGCAAGAAAGAAAGAAAGAAACAGCCTACCAGAAAACCAAAGAAAAAACATGCCGCTTCAATATGAGCTGCAGCTGCATATGCTGAGCTGCATGCCACTTTAGGCCCACTGCTGATGGACAGTTCCGAATGCTGAGCTGCCTGAGCCGGGTGTGGATTTGGGATGCGCCACAAAAGAAGAGGAAGAAGGAGAGGGCAGGAGGAAAGAAGGCAGACAGCACTCCAAGGGAAGACTACACCACAAGAGTTTTATCACCCTGCTGGGAGCCCAGCAGAAGAGCTATCTAGCAACTCCTGGCAGCAGCAGGAGCCCGGGTGGAAGGAGCAGAGAAGCTGAGGAATGCAGGTGAAGTTTTTTTTTGCAGCCTGCAAAATGTTTTTTTTAAGCCTTTTTAGGACCCTTTTGGGATGTGCATGACTTATGAGGTTTTATTGCAATGAGTATAGTTTGAAAATGAGTGAGGGGACATGTCCATTGAAGTAGAAATAGGCATCTGGGCAGAAGGCTCAAGAGGTTCCAGAGGCCTTTAGGCCTTGTTTCTGGGCATGCAGGCATCCACTTTGCAGTGCACATAGGACAGTTTACCATGCCATGCATTGCAAAACCATATGGCATTCATCATCGGACTGCTGGCATTCAAGCAGCATCCAGCATGGCGGCATTCAAGAAGCATCTCAGCAATTATCAAAGATTGTATCCTGCAAAGTGCGGATATTCTAATCAGATATCTTTCTTAAAATCATCAAGAAAAGGGGGGGGGGTGGAATTTTTTCTACTGGGTTCGTAAAATGCAGTGGAAAAAAGCAGCTTAAAAATGCACTCAGGGGCGGGAGGTCGAGCGAAATGAGGGAGATGGGGTGAAATGCCGATGATCTTTTGGGGGTGAACACCGGGCAGGCTTTTCTGCTTGGTGGGGGGGGGAGGGGGGGGCTAGGGGGTATTACCAAGGATTAGGGGGAGCAGGGGAAGGGGGAGGGTGGTCTGGTGGAGGTACAAGGACTGGCATCTGCATGCTGAACTGATGCCTGAGACCTGTGTCTGTGAGAGATGCAAGCAGTCATGCAAAGTGTCAAAATTAAGATGAAAATGCGACTTGTGTAGGTGATGAAATGTAGAATGTGATGACTTTATGTGTAGAAAATGATGCTTTTCACTGTTTGTGAAAATCATTAAACTGTGAAAATTTATCTACTGCATCTTCCTAAAAGTACCTCTCCCCTCATCCGTCCCTAGCAATCAAGAAGGCTAAGGAAAAAGAGGAGAGAAGATGAGAGATGAGATGTATTTCAGAGACGGAGATCAAAATGAGAGATGGAGAGCTCATCTGAAGAAACGGAAAGAAGCGTGGTTTCAAAGATGAGGACAGTGGTGAGTGTTACAGGAGGGGGAGAAACGTGAGGAGGAGGACAGGAGGGAGATGAGAGGTGGCAGAGGAAAGAGGAGAGGAAGTGCAGGAAGGGGCAGTGGCGGAGGATCAGCGGGCGCGCTGGGGGGCGCAGGCGATGGATGCAGAAACTCCTGCTGCTTGGGGATGAGCACAGAGCCGGCTCGCGAGAGGATCAGGCTGCAGCATGCCCCCTGCGCCACCACCTCCCCCAGCTGCCTCCCTCTCCCCTCACCATGTTCCTTAGCCTCCTCACCCCAACCACCCACTCACACCGGGCCCCTGCCAGCCCACCCAGAAGGATGCCCCGTGTGGTTTTTTTTTTTAATGGCCCACTTTCCCTCCTTTCCTCTCCTCCCTCCTCACCTCCTCTCCTTTTCCTCCTTTTATAATGAAAAAATTCTCTTTTTAATTTTTTATTTTTAAATGAGTTTTTTTTTTGCATAAGTAAGCTGTACTGAAGGGAGGGGGGAGTGCTTAGGGGAGGTTACAGGATCAAGGGAATTCAGGGTCAGGGTCAACAACAACACAGCACACTCACTTTGCCATTGATTACCCTGCTTTGTGATGCTTCTTCTCCGCGTGTGCTCTTCGTGCTCTCCCCTCTTAAAGGTGCTCTCTCTAATTGCTCTCAGTGTGCAGGCCTCCCCCTCAGCCTCCCCCCTCGCCATAACCCAGTCTCAGTACACACATTCCTCACACAGATTGTGTTGTGGAGAACATAGGGATATTGGTTTCACTGAGGTCTTGAGGGTTTGGCTGAGGCGATGTGCGCCAGCGAGCCTTTATGCACAACCCACCACACCATCTGCATTCCTGCACCACTGTGCTAATGCTCAGCCTCCTCCATTCTCCATCCTGACAGCCTGTGTGGGGCTTCATGCCATGGCATCAAGGGGGGTAGGCTGGGTCCTGTAGTCCCAAGGCATTTCACCAACTCCCAACCCTGTTTTCTTCTGGTCTGATTTCACAGCCCCCCAAACAGAGTAAACTGCTGAGGCTGCTTCTGAATACGCGAGCCTCCTGAACCCTCCCTGGCCATCGATGGATCCATGGCAGAACCCCCCCCAGATCCCCCAGTGCTTGCAGCAGTTGAAAGTACCCCGTGAACGTACTGGGTGCCCTGGTGCTGCGGTGCCAAGGGTGGTGGATCCATCCATCATGGGGGTCCCCACAGTCCAAGATAGGGAAGCCATCCCACCATCATGGCCCCACCAGCCCAGCACTGCACCCTTCGTAGCAGCAGCTTAGTGATTGCTTTGGCTACTTGATTGCACAGCAGCCAGCAGCAGAGTTTCCAACTCCAAATTGATTTCCAACCATTCGGTAGCTGTCTGGTGTTGCTCCAAGCTTAGGGGCTCGCCGCCACTCGCTTCTCTGAGGGCTGCTCTCTGCTCATAGCTCTGCTTCAGGGCAGGTAGGCAGGGGCAAGCAAAGTCACAAACAAAAACCATGATGCAAACGCGTCGCACGCAAGAAAGTGCGTCCCACAGCACACACACATGCACCACACCTGCAACACCTGTGTCCACCTGCAAATTCGGCCCAAAATCGCATTCAATGGATAGAATCTGCCCCATTACCATCAGGATTCTACCATCGCGATCTCCCCAGCTTAATGATTCTGTGTCCATGTCCGTCTCTCATCCCCGCGCCATCCGATCCGCCTCTTCACGCCGCCTCCGGAAGGGTCCTGTTTCAGCATATACTGCACGATTGAGCGCGCTGCAAGAGGTGTTAAAACAGTGGACGATGGAGATGGAGCTGAGCCATGTCCATGCTTGCTGTGCTATGTGCACTGTCGGTTCAAAAAAAAAGAGGCTGCGACGGTTGTCTGAACGTGGGAGGGAGGGAGGGAGAGGAGAGACCCAGACAGAACCACCAGCGAAATTTTTTTTTGCCCCAGGCCCATCATGGATCTCAGAATGAATGCCAAGGGGGGGGGAGGCGGCGGGAACTATGGGATGCTGGAGTAGCTACCCACAGTGCAATGCTCCAGAAATCAAGCTAGGCCGGGACCGTGGGCGCACACCACCCATTTTAATGTGTGTTGTGTGTGTGCACACACTTTTTTTTTATAAAATCTGTTTTACAAAACCGGTTTATGCAAATTCGGAATAGTCCCGTAGTGTAGACGTACCCTAAGACGAGAGAAACTCTTGTTGTTGCTTATTCAAGTCTAATCCTTCAGAATCACATACTGGAAAATTCACACCATACACTGGGCCAGCACAAAGCTTATGCACCATGACAATCTGTTAAACTCTCAAAATAAGGTATAAATGGTGCATAGGCCTTGTTATTATTGACCCCCTGCTAAGGGTTGAAGTTCTCCCTAATGTAATTTCAGAAGAGAAGTCCAAAAAAAGGTTAAACACTATTTGAAATGAAAGTGTTTATAAACGGCAGCAGGAAATGTAGCAGGCCACTAGGTTTAGGTGGAACCGAAGTGCTGATGCCAAGATGTGCTATTGCTGGTCAGAATCATGAGATTTGAGAGAGATTCTTGAAGAGTTTGGAAAAATTCTCTTTACTTTCCAGTCTTCTCCTTTGAGGTAACCTGTGCCATTTTTGCTTTCTTTATTACTGATTACAAGGAAAGATCGGCCAAGCCCCTTCTGTTAGAACCCGGGATGACAGGAGGTTCTGGGTGGCTGACTCCGCTGCATCGCCACAGGAGACTTAGGCTGGGCTTCCATGGGAGGACCATGTAAGGCTGGGCTTGGCAGGACCTACTACCCAGTGGCCCCTCACTGGCTGATACCAGAATATAAATCTGGAAGCCATGAAGGGGAGATGTCTGAGCAACAACACAGAGTTCCTGCCTGCCTTTGCTCCAGACCCTAGACTCTGACTTCCAAACTTGGTTTGTCCTTAACTTCCCTATTTGATTGCGTCTGTAACCTGTTGCCTGACTCTGATCTCCTGTAACCTGACCCTGCCTGCCTCCTGATGCCCGACACCCACTTTACCTTCTGGCCCGTCTCGGACTCTGACCTCCCATGCCTGATTTGGCCTGACTCCCAACTCCTGCTGTGACTGCCCCTGTCCCAGTCATGACACCTTTTGGAAAGAATGAGTCCTGAGAACTGCAGCAGACATTTCACTAAGCAAGTTTCTTTTGCTATAAAAAGCCATTAAAAGACAGCACAGCAGTCACTTGTCTGTAATTTCAGCAGTTCACTACATGCCGAATACTGGGCAAGGACTTTAAGAAGCAGTTTGTCTCACTAGAAAATATCTTTTAGCAAAGCATCACAGCAAACTTCATCGAATTAAAATTTATTGTTCCTGGAGGGGAAAAAAGCCTGTGGTGCAAAGGGTAATAAATGCCTTATTGATCAAATAAATTAACTAGTCAAAAATGTTTGCTTTTTTAAAAGAGCATTTGCACTGCACTTGCCTTGAGTTTTTTGCCCATAGATTCTTAACATCACATTTTGATTACTAATGTATCATGCTGATAAATCTGATATATTTATTCCATATTACATTTATTAAAGGAACAATTTTGGAGAACATAGTACATTTCTACCCTTAAACCAATGGGCCTTTTTCCATTAATTTCAACGGGCATTGAATCGTACTCTATCAGATCTTTTCCAAGAGACCCAGCATATGCTATTGTGTGTTTTTGATACTATTAGTAGTAACGTAAAAATTAATTGTGTACCCTCAATGGCTATGTCATTACCTGCACATCACATAATGCACTGCCTGGCTCATCTGCTGTGGTTCGTACCTCTAATCCTGATTTTCAGTGAATAGTTTCATTGTATTTAAAACATCATTCACAAACTCCTTGAAGAGGCTGTCTGGTCTCAAAGGAGATGTACATTACTCATAAATCACGACGGATCAGAGCCATTAAGTTTGGAGCAAGAGCTGAACCTAGAACCCAAACATGCACCATATTTGTGGGTGTTCAGATTCAGAGTTCCAGGTCTAGTTTTTTCCCCCCTCCCCTTGTTTTTGAAGATCTGTAGTATGCTTTGCTTTTGCTAATGCCCATTTTTGAACTTTTCATTAAATTGCCTCATCTTGGGATCCAAGTGCCAAAAAGATCTGGCAAGAGCAGAACTCCCCCAAACTTAGGCAACCGTTCAATCAGTTTAATAAAACAGGGGAAAGCTCTTACCTTAAACATAAGTTGTAAGATTTCTTGAAACTGATAGCATCCCGATAGTGGCTTATTATACAATCTAACATTATATACATTCTGTTTTCTTAGGGCTTGTCTACGCAGTCAGTTAGTGCACAGTGAGGCTGGTTATAAGTCTACAGCACTGTAGCCTGCCATGCACTAGCTGTTGTGTGGGCCCTGCTACTGCACTACAAGTTCCATCATGCACTTTGACCTACTGCTGTTTCAGTTGTTTAAAGTAAGGTCTCCATCCTGCAGCTATTTAATATAGGCTGTAGTGTTACCTTCATGAAATCAGTGGGACTATTCAGGGTAAGCAGTGTTTGCAGGATCAGGCCCTCACTGAGCAAGAGCATTTTGTACAAACAGAAGAGAAGCCACAAGGACATTGGACTGACCATCACAGTACTACAGTCATCCTTTCTCTAGGCAATAAAAGTATGAATCACAGAGTCTGTATTTGAGGTAATACAGCTAGAATCTTAGTCATATAAAATGAGGTACTTGGCAATGTTGCAGGTATGAGCACTTAAAGAAATGCGTGACTCAGAGATGATGCAAATATTTCTAATTTCATCGCCATGTATGAGCTTTGGTTAGAGCAACATTCATTTTGTTTCACTTAGCATCTAGTGTGCCACAAACAGGAATGCAGCTCCAGGTCAGAAAACTCAGGTATGTAAAGTTAAGCATGTGTAAGTGTTTGCAGGACTGGGGATATGGTCATGTATTTGTTTATTTCACTCAACTGAAAAAGTAATAAAAATAGTATTGACTGAAAAAAATGCTAGTCTCACCCAATAATTGCATAATCTTAAGAATGCTGCCTCATACTTCCTATTGTGCCTCTATCTACTGTCCAGTTATCGCTTGTTGTGTTATGTTGGAAATTAGTTTGTAAACTCCTTGAGGCATGGATTGTGCCTTTTTAAGTATGCATTGGGAAGCAGCTAGTACACTGTGAATACAGGTAAAATATAATAATAAATCAATAAAATCTAACTTTGGAGTGTATATTTACCACTCAGAATAGAAAGTGGGTACATGTTTTGCCAGCTTGATTTGAACACAGACAAACTTATTACTATTTTGGATCTGTTAAAGGGCATCTTAAATATAGGGATGATCTTTAAATAAAATGTTTGTGTATTTCTGCAGAAGTTGTTTCCAAAAGTACCGGGTTGTGATCTGCCCAGAATCATCTGCCCAAGCTGAATTATTTAACAAAATGAAATTTTGAATGAGGAAAATTACTTAGCTCTTTAGTCACTGGGGATAAAATTTTTAGAAGTGACTAAGTAATTTAAGAGCCTAAGTTTCATTTTCAAAAGTGATTTAGGCACTTAGGCACCTAAATCCATTGGCTTTCAATGGGAGTGCTTTTGTAAACGCACTATGTGCCTATCAGCATCTTTAGGCACCTAAATACCTTTGTGAATCTGGCCGTGAGTGGCTAAATCACAGTGGAAAGTGACTAACTGAGAAAGACTTGGAGGCATTTTACACAGAACTTGATGCTTCTAGTCAAGAGATAGAAAATTAAAGTTAATGTATTATCTGTACTGGGTCACAGGCTCTTTTGAAAAGCCCATCCATGGATTGTTAGGAGAAAAAGAGAGTGCACTCGTGTCAGCTAAGAAGAAAAAGAAAAAAAAGAAAAACCTCTAAAACAAAATCCTTGATCTTAAAGAAACAAGATAATCTTCAGATGAAATGAACATCAGGACAAAATCAATGCATGAGCACCCAACTGAATTTAATTTCCAAGTTACAGCTGAAAGGCTGCAATAATTTACTGTCCAAAATGCTGCCTAAAAGCTTTAAAATAGATAGTGAGTCTAAGTGAGACAGCAAAAGTTAATGATTACAAGTATAACTAGACAGTCTCAGTGAAGATCCAAACCAGACTAATTCTCCATATAGGGACAAACGAAATCTCCATTCCCACCATGGGCAAAGCCTGAGGAAACAGTCTTTGCACATGGGAACTATGAGTAGCTGAGGATGTGGGAAGAAATTTGTCATCTCCAAGCTGGTGGCTTGGTAATTGTGTAGTCTTAGCTACAGCTCATGGGCTATAGTAGCAGCTGGGGTCACTACTCATCTCCTTTGAGGAGTGTTTAGATCTATGGTTCCAAGGAACAGAATAGGTGGTGGATCCACTGGCCCGCTTGTTACTCCTGTCCCAGCCTAACATGTTAAGCTGCAGTGCAAACTCTGTCCCTGTATTTTTGAATACGAGGCCCTAAATATTCCATTAAATTTACATCTTATGCCATTGTTAATAGAGAGACTAACAGTATCTTTGTAAATCTGTGCATAACTCTACCTGCTGTGCTTCTCTGAAGAACCCATTGTTAGACAAAGAAAACCCGATGGTCCTTTATCCAGGCCCCAATTTGCAAAAAAGATAATTTTGTTGGTAATTTTTGGCCCTTGCTGAAAATTGATTCTAGATGCATCTGTTACTTGAACCATGAGAGAAATCTATCTGGAGTTTTTTTTAAAAGCCTTGATTAAGCCATATTCAAATACCATATATCTAAATATCTTTAATTTCTTCTCTCTGGCAGCAAAATAAAAAGCTCTCATTATTGAGAGAGTAAATGCCCTCTTACTGATTTTTTAAAAATTGATTCTTGGGCTAATGAGTCTGTGACAATTTCTTTGTCATGAGGCAGAAAATATTACAGCGATATTTAAGTATTTTATTTATACTAAATGGTCTCTTCAAACTTTATTGAGTGCATTAAAATATGCCTGTCATTTTTTCCAGTCTGCCTGGGAGGAAGCGAGATGGCTTTTGTTTATTTTTTACATCACTGCAGTGTGTGTGTATACATATGCACATGTGCACGGATACATCCATGATAAACAGTATTTTGTTGATTTTTATATCCACAAGCCTCAGGAACAGAGTCACATAACTTAAGGGCCAGCTTTGCAAAAAGGCTCAGCACCCACAATTGGGGTCAAAATAGTCCAGCTTCCTTTTAGGTACCAAAGAAGATGGCCAGATTTTCAGCTGATTGAGTGCTGAGCTGTTTGAAAATTTGGCCATAAGTGTCACAGTGGGAGCTAATGAGTGCTGAAAATTTAGCCCTTTTACCAGTATCTAAGTAGGAGCTGAGAGCTCTTGAAAATCTGGTCTCAATGGTTGGTGCTGCGCTCTTAAAAATCTGTCTCTGTCTAATTAACTTAAGGAAGTAGATTAGTAATTACTGAGATGAAGCTGAATATGGTTTGTTGTTGTCTGCACTTGCAAATAAACTGAGTTCAGCTACATGCATTGCTGACACCCATAATCAACAATGGGGAATTTGTGTAACGTAGATAAATCTAGTCCAAGGAAGCAGCCCAACTATTTCCAAAGACTCCATCATTGATCTTAGGCACCAATGTTTGGGCTTTGACACAAAGTAGAAAGTAAACAGGATAGATAATTGAAATCATTTTTTTTTGTAACAGCTGGAAAATGTGATCAGGAAAAGTGTCATGAAATGGTCTGAACTTGATTATAATGGAATAGGAAAATACAAACCAATTTTTGCTTCTTCTATTTCCTTGTCAATAGCCTCTTACTTATCAAAAGCAGGACTTTACCTGGCCAACCAGTGCCTTTGCTACTGTGTAAAGTTTTCACTCCAACAAAATAAACATAAGACACTGTACATTGATGACTGGAGAAAAAGAGCTCTTTTGAGCCAGCTTAAACAGATGAATTATGTGCTGTTAAAATAGGTGCTTAAGAGGTCCCCTGACCATTGTAGAGACGATCAGTGCAGTTCCAGTTAGCAATGAGCTCTGACAGAAAGGTTTTGAATTTTCTCTTACTATAAGTGTTCTGAAGATTCTCTTGCAGATGAAATCCATTTACTCCTATTGAAGAAATATTTTGTTTTCTTCCTTCTGAAGCTTTACATTCATAAACAAATTGAATCCATCTTTCCAATCGAATATGAGAATTCAAAAAAAAAATTAAAACAACGTTAGTTTGTTTTTTTTTGTGTTTCCCGTACCCATTTTCTTTTGGAATCAATGGAAAAATCTGATAGTTCCTTCCTCCCCCACCAGAGTTCCTATATTCTAGTATACTTTAGACAATAATTCTTATATTTAGAATCTATACGTTGGGTTTTTTCTTGCTTTCTATATAAAGTTTAGAGTGTACCAATGCAAGGCCCCACTTACCCATGCTTAACTTTCGACATTACAGGTAGTCCCGCTTAGCTCAGTGGGGCGTAATATTGAACAGATGCTTAAGTATGCAGAATTGGGGCCCACGAGAGCAGTTGTAAAATACATAGGGAGAGATTCTTTAGCTGGCTTGAATGGACATAGTATTGTGAAAGCTGAGAATTTGACCCATGACACGATTCATTTATTTCTTTAAGTTTCCTTTAAAACCTCATTTATCTCACTTTTAATAAAAAGTCAACAAATTTAGCCATGGTACAAAACTACCTTCACTTTGTAGGTTTCTTAAAATGAATTCTTCTGAAACATCTGTAACGTACAAGTCATTTTTCCCCTGTGAGTGTGTACATGTAAAATCATACATCGGAGCTGTGATTATTCCATTGTGGATCAAAGCCGTGTTTTAATATTATGGTAGAGCACTGACTCTCTGTTACAGTATTGGTTGATGTTTCCATCACTTCAGAAAACAGCTGATGTTTGGTCTGGCCAAGAGAACTGAGATATTTCTGGAACAACTTCAGTGATCTTTCTCTAAGTAGATAGTTGACTTCCACCAGATGAAACTGATTAATCAATCAATCATGGTTGAAACTGGAAGCATACACCTGAAGTGTGCCTTGGACTTGCATTTGCTATATTTGGAGTTATGAGAGTTTCAATATTTTGAATAATTGTGTAGTCTTTTCATTCGAAGGTAGATGTGCTCTCAGGAGGGCTGGAAGCTCCTTGAAGTGTCAGAGAGCGCAACGGCACCTGCCCCTCCCCCCTCCCCACCTCTTCCCCCAAGGCCCCACCCTCACTTTGCCTCTGCCCAGCCCTGCTTTGCCTCTTCCCTTGAGACCCCGCCCACTGCTTGCAGGGCTACCTGGGGGGGGCAAGTGGGGCAATTTGCCCCAGGCCCCGAGCCCCACAGGGGCCCTGTGAGCCCTAGCCCGGTGGCGGTCCGGGTCTTCGGAGGCATTTCAACGGCGGGGGGCCCTTCAGTGCTGCCGAAGACGTGGAGTGACTGAAGGGCCCCCCGCTCCCGAAGACCCGGACCGCCGCCGGGTGAGTACAAGCACTGCAGCTCCCCCACTTTGCCCCAGGCCCCCTGAATCCTCTGGGTGGCCCTGGCTGCTCGCTTCTCTCTGCACCCTACATGCCTCCCCTCAATCACGTGGCCTTAAGGCAGGAAAAAAGTGATGGGGCCTTGGGAGAAAAGGCAGAGCAAGGGCCATGGGGGGAAGAGTGGAATGGGGGCAGGGCCACGGTCCAGGCACCTATGGCACCCCCATTTCTAGGGAGCTTCCAGCACTCCTGCTCTGAAGGTGCAAGGGCGGCAGGCCAGCATGCTTCCAAAGGGAGGTGACCCGCATCCAGCATTTGCCACCTGCATGGCCAACCTTTTTTATTTTGGAGAGGCTTAGTCTCCCTAAGCTTCTTACAGGTCGCCACCCATGCATTCCACTTTCCAGAAATTTTCTCAGAAATATCCCTTATGATTTTATGAGTCACCATTTCCATTATCTCATTTTGAATAACTGGCCTTGTGAATTTGTCTTGATTTGTCAGCAACTTTAAATTTGCAGTCATCCTCTCCACTTAATGGCATATTTCAATTTGTTCATTATGATGGCCTCTCATGGTTAATCCTTGTTAGGCAAAATAACACATGGTACTTAATATATTCAACAGGATCTCCCTGTTTTCTTCCAAGAGTCCTGAAAACTTAGCATGATCTATATTCTTTGTGGATTTTTGAAGAATATTGGCTGATTTGTAGTGACATTTCTCAAATTTGTCTCACTTCTTTTTCCAGACTGTGTAAAAACTTCATCTGATATAAAGTAAGGGTCCCACACTGACTGATGAAGTCTATCAGCTCCATGCACACTATGTCCCAAAAGGTTCTTGCTATAAGGAATGATCATAAATGTTTGAAATTGACGCTGTGTTGCATAGCTGTGACTGCTCAAATAAGTCAGCTGGTACTTTCTGTTCTCTGCATGACTATGCATGTTTTCATTTGGAGCACACATTTAAAAATTTAAAAAATTCTGTTTCTGAAACTACTACGAGCTGTATATAGCCCTGCAGTTGGCTTACCCATTCCATTTTTTGCTACTAAAATTTATTGGGGGGGGGGGCGGAGGGAACAGACTCAAAAGGTGTGCAACTGTGGTAAAAGGAAATGCATTTAAAATTTCAATCATCAAACACATTTGCATTATTTATCTGGGTCCTCAACAATAACCCATTAAAGTCAATGGAAAGACTCACATTGACTTCAATGGGCTTTGGCCCAAACCCTTGGTGAGGACCTTGCTTTTATGTCTCGTCTGAGAGATAATGGGTGGGATTTTCAAATCACCTACATCACTTAGAAGCACAAGGCATTGACTTTCAGAGGGTCTCCTAACATAATGCTGAGGCATTGCTACTATATTGATTCAGAGAGAAACAATATACTTGTTGAATTATTAATAGCACATCCTCGACAGCTATGTTTTCCTGGGAGGTCTCTCATTCAAATGCCATGACCCACTTTATTTATCTTTTGTAATCTAACAGAGTGGTTGTAGCTGTATTGATCCCAGGATATTAGAAAGACAAAGACAGGATATTAGAAAGTATCTTTTATTGGACCAACTTCTGTTGCTGAAAGACAAGCTTTCAAGCGACACATAGCTCTTCTCCAGACTTGAAACTCAAAAGCTTGTCTCTTTCACCAGCAGAAGTTGGTTCTGTAAAAAGTTATTTCGTCCACCTTTATCAAGATAACAGGGTCACAGTACAAGGCTGTACGGCTGCAGGCCACAGTTCTGGCAATCATTTCAGACCTGTACTAAAAACAGACAAGTGCTAACTCAGTACTCGTTGCCAACATTCCAGAAAGCAATCTTCACTCATTAAGTCAGCAGTCAGGCCTAGTGTTCAGAGTGGGAGTCGGGCCTGGTTTTCAGAGTGCAAATGCCAGAGTCAAGGGGTGAGATAGAGTCAAAGTCAGGAATCAGAGCCGAGGGTCAGGATTGAAGTCAGAGCCAAATTGCCAGAGTTAAAGAAGGCGGGAGCAGGGCTGGTTTGGAGGCTGAAATAGAATAGGAATGAGGCCGGGTGCAGAATGGGGGTCTGAGCTGGAGCTGTGGAGGAGCAAAGCAGGAGCAGGGCTTGGAGACACAAGCAAGGGAGGTAAAGTCTGTGGGTAGAGTACGGAGCTGCTGCTGCTGCTAGGTTTACGAAATGGCCTTCCTCAGCCAATCAGGCAGGCTGTCCAGCAGGGAGCCTGGCTGGCTTGTTAGGGCATCAGGAGTACGGAGCAGGTGCAACTGAGGGTCTTACTGCTGACACATTCTGAGGTGTGAATCTGAAACAACAGCTGCAAGTGAATGTCAGTGGTATTTTAAAGTGTGAAAAAGCTTTGGTTTCAATTGCAAAGGAATATTGGAGCCCTGACTATGGAGCTATAGTGTGACTATTCTGCAGCAAACATACACAAAAATGCATACACATGTGGAGGATGCATTTCTTCCCAGGTGTACATCTGAAACACTTGGTGTAATTTGCAAGATTTAGCAAGTCTTACAAGGCAGGGTGCCATGGGAACCTTCGGTTTTGCTGTAAAGGAACATCACTGCACAGGACATAATATACTTTGCATGGCTTAATATAAACCTAATATTCTGTTTTCTCAAACTTTTTATGGATTACTTTCTGTACAAGGGGAATCAAAGATCAAAAGTCTGATGGGCATGAACTAAGGAGCCAGGCCCTGTTCACTGCTGTAGGAGGAAGGAGATAGAGGAAAAACAAAAAACCCAAATAAAAAAACCTTCACAACCACCACATCTATGGCCTGGTCTACACTAGGACTTTAATTCGAATTTAGCAGCGTTAATTCGAATTAACCGCGCACCCGTCCACACCAGGAAGCCATTTAATTCGACATAGAGGGCTCTTTAGTTCGAATTCTGTACTCCTCCCCGACGAGGGGAGTAGCGCTAAATTCGACATGGCTATGTCGAATTAAGCTAGGTGTGGATGCAAATCGAACTTAGTAGCTCCGGGAGCTATCCCACACTGCACCACTCTGACGCTCGGGACAGCAGTCCGAGCTTGGATGCTCTGACCAGCCACACAGGAAATGACCCGGGAAAATTTGAATTCCTTTTCCTGTCTGGGCACTTTGAATCTCATGTCCTGGTTGGACATCGGGGCGAGCTCAGCAGCACCGGCAACGATGCAGAGCTCTCCAGCAGAGGAGTCCAGGCAATCCCAGAATAGAAAGAGGTCCCCAGCATGGACTGATCGGGAAGTCTTGGATCTGATCAGTGTGAGGGGCGATGAGTCTGTGCTTTCAGAGCTGCGCCCCAACAAACGGAATGCGAAGACCTACGAGAAGGTCTCCAAAGCCATGACAGACAGAGGATACAGCCGGGATGCAATGCAGTGCCGCGTGAAAGTCAAGGAGCTGAGACAAGGCTTCCATAAAATTAAAGCGGCAAACAGACGCTCTGGAGCCCAGCCCCAGACATGCCACTTCTACGAGGCACTGCATGCCATTCTCGGTGGGTCTGCCACCACTGCCCCACCAGTGTGCGTGGACTCTGACGAAGGGATAGTGTCGACAGCCAGTTCCTCGTCGACGTTCGCAGATGGGGAAGATGAGGAAGGAGATGAGGAGGGGGAGGCAGTCGACAGCGCTTACAACGCTGATTTCCCCGACAGCCAGGATCTCTTCATCACCCTCACTGAGATCCCCTACCAACCCTCCGCAGCCGTTACCACGGACCCTGAATCAGGAGAAGGATCAGTCGGTAAGTGCTTTAAACATGTTAACATTTATTTCTTAAAAGAACAGGAAAATAGACTAGGCGAACAGAAGGTCTATATGCAGGGGAATGGAACAGGAATCTTCCGCGGAGATCTCCACGAAGCTCTCCTGGAGGTAGTCGAAAAGCCTATGGAGGAGGTTCCTGGGGAGAGCTGGCTTATTGGGTGCTCCGAGGTAGCACACTTTTCCGCGCCACGCTCTCAGCTGGTACTCCGGGACCAGTGCCTTGACGAGCATTGCAGCACAGGGCCCTGGCTTGTGCTGGCTTTCATTCAGCATGCGCTCTCTCTCTCTCCGTGACACCCTCCTCAGGGTGATCTCGCGCGCAGACTCCTGCATGTAAGTAGAGTGATTTGTGTACTATTACTATTGGTAGTGCTTCACTGTTCCTTAGAACAACAAGAAGCGTCACTTTAGAGCCACGTGCTGGAGGCTACAGAGTGGCAGCATACAGGGATCTTTTCCAAGGGAAAACCGCGAGGGGGTGGAACAGGGGCAGAGTTTATGCTTTCAGGATTGCCTGCAGCAAGAGGACAGAGCTGGACATTGACTTTTAAGCAGCCAAAAGCCTTTGGCTTACCATGCCTGGCTGCTCCACGGATTCAGCTTTCCTGCCCCGCTTGTCTGGTCTGCAGCGCAATACCCCAGGCAATGAAAGCGAATGCAGAGAAATCGAACTTTCCCTGAGTGAGTGCTCAGGAGATAGGTGCCGTCCATGGTCTGGTTCACAGGCAATGAGTAGACTATGTTTCATTTTTAAGAAAATGCATCTTTGTAAGCAATTCACTCCCTTTTCCCCCTCACAAAGCTGCAACAGTATCCCGACCTGCTCCACCATGCCCCTCACAGAGGCTGGTGCAGATTAGGCGTCGTAAGAAAAGGACACGGGACGAGATGTTTGCTGAACTTATGGGCTGCTCCAGAGCAGAAGCAGACCAGCAGAGCCAGTGGAGGGAGAACCTCACACAGCGAACGGGAGGACAGATGGCGTCAGGAGGACCAGCAGGCGACTCAAACGCTGCTTGGACTACTGAGGGAGCAAACGGACACGCTCAGGTGCCTTGTCGATGTTCTGCAGGACCGCAGGCAGGAGGACAGAGCCCCCCTGCACTGTGTCTGCAACCGCCCTCCCCCGCCACACATTCCAATACCCACCTCACCCAGAATAACTAGAAGGAGGGGTACCAAGGGCCGTGAAAACTGTCACTGCACCACAGCGGACTGCTAAATTACCCAAAAGTTCTCAGTCCCTAGATTTTGAAAAGTTCTCACCTTTACTGTGTTGTCGAGTATTAAAAGTAGTTTGCTGTTAATTTCTGTTTCTGTCATGTTTGTTTGCTGAAGACTTTCTGTGAAGGGGGGAGAGGGGTTTGGTAATTGCATAGGACAGTCACCATGAACAGGGTACAGACATGGGGGCAGGATCAACAGCAGGTTACTCACTGAGTGCAGTCACTAGGCACCCTGGTCAGTCTGTGAGGTGTTTTTAATGTTCTGTTCATAGGCGGCAGGTGCCCTGCTCCAGGTATACTTGGAGGTGGGTCTCTCCCCCGGCCCAGCCTGGATCGGGCCCTGGCCTACGTGGGTCTCCCCCCGCCCCGTCAATTCCCTGCTGGAGCAGGTCCCAGCGCCCACCTGCCACCCCTCCCCCAGCGTGTCGTCTCCCCCCCGCGCTGCATCCCTACCTGACAGTAGAGCGGCTACCGGCACAAATGCTGTCTGCTGCCCCAGGGTACTAGCGCCTGCCATCCACAAATGGCAAGGCAGGTTGCCATCACCCTGCCCTTCTACCATTGCCCTGAGCCTCCACAATGCCCCAAACCCTCAGCCCCAGCCCCAGCCCGCCACCCCTACGCCTCCCCCTTCCCACACACCCCTCACCCCTTCCTACGCCCCCACCCCCAGCCCAGAGGCTGCACCCAAACTCCGTCCCAAAGCCTACACCCCTCACCCCTTCCTGCACACCCACCTGTAACCGTCCTCCCCCCAGAGACCGCTGTAGGAGCAGTACCCTATCATTCCTAGAGTCTAGAAGCGGTCTCTACATCACTGCACACCCTACCCACCACAGTCCACGTCCCTGTTTCAACCCTTTGACGCAAAATCATTATTAAAGAAAAGGTTTTTAAATAACAATGCTCCATTACCTTTATTTTTACACATGTGTTGGAAGGGGGCAAACGGGGTGAACGGGGTATGAGACTGCAGAGGAGAGTCAACAGTAAATGGGTAAAGAAACATGGCCAGGTTCAGCTTCTCTGTAAAGCAACTGGACAGTCATAGGTTACCCTGCTCTCTGAGGAACCTGGCTTTCAAAGCCTCCCGGATGCACAGAGCTTCCCGCTGGGATCTTCTAATGGCACGGGTGTCTGGCTGATGATTTGCCTCAACCTCCCATCCCGTCATAAAGGTCTCCCCCTTGCTCTCACAGAGATTGTGGAGCACACAGCAAGCTGCAATAACAATGGGGATATTGTTTTCGCTGAGATCCGAGCGAGTCAGTAAGCTCCGCCATCTCCCCTTGAGACGTCCGAAAGCACACTCCACCACCATTCTGCACTTGCTCAGCCGGTAGTTGAAGAGTTCCTTCTCACTGTCCAAGGCGCCTGTATAGGGCTTCATGAGCCAGGGCATTAGTGGGTAGGCTGGGTCCCTGAGGATCACTGTAGGCATCTGCACATCCCCAAAAGTTATTTTGTGGTCCGGGAAGAAACTACCTGCCTGGAGGCGTTTAAACAGACCTGAGTTCCTGAACACACGCGCGTCATGAACCTTGCCCGGCCACCCGACGTTGATGTTGGTAAAGCGTCCCCTGTGGTCCACCAGTGCTTGCAGCACCATTGAAAAGTAGCCCTTTCGGTTAATGTACTGGCTGGCCTGGTGGTCCGGTCCCAGGATAGGGATGTGAGTCCCATCTATAGCCCCACCGCAGTTTGGGAATCCCATCGCGGCGAAGCCAGCTATGACGACCTGGACGTTTCCCAGGGCCACTACCTTCGAGAGCAGGAGTTCAACGATTGCGTTGGCTACTTGCATCACAGCAACCCCCACGGTAGATTTGCCCACGCCAAAGTGGTTCGCTACTGACTGGTAGCTGTCTGGCGTGGCAAGTTTCCAGAGGGCTATGGCCACTCGCTTCTGCAGTGTCAGGGCTACTCGCATCCTGGTGTCCTTGCACTTTAGGGCAGGGGACAGCAAGTCACACAGTTCAAGGAAAGTGCCCTTATGCATCCTGAAGTTTCGCAGCCACTGTGATTTATCCCAGACCTGCAGCACTATGCGGTCCCACCAGTCCGTGCTTGTTTCCCGGGCCCAGAATCGCCGTCCAATAGCATGAACATGACCCAGTGCCACCATGATCTCCACGGCGCGGAGTCCCATGCTTTCTGACAGGTCTGTGCCAGTCTGAGACTTCATGTCCTCACCGCGCTGCCGTTGCCTCCTCGCCCGATTTCTCAGCATCTGACTGTTGAAGAGGTGTACGATAAGGTGCGAGGAGTTGACAACGGCCATAAGTGCAGCGATGATCGCAGCGGGCTCCATGATCGCAGTGGAGTGCTGTGGCATCCGCGCTGTCACTTATAACAGGAAAAGTGCGCAAACTGATTTCCCGCCGGCGGGAGGGACTGTTGAATTCTGACAGTTACCCAAGACCATCCTCGACACAGTTTTCCCCCCCAGCATGCATTGGGGGGAAATCCCAGAATTCCAATGGGCAGCGGGGAGTGCGGGAACTGTGGGATAGCTTCCCACAGTGCACCACTTCCAAAGTCGACGCTTGCCCCGTTAGTGTGTATTTAGTGTGGATACACAAATTCAACTTCATAAGGTCGATTCCACAAATTCGACTTAAGTTGATTCGAAATAGTCTTGTAGTGTAGACATACCCTATGAGATAGAAAAAAGCCTGAGAAAATATAAGTAGGAAACAAGAAAACAAAGCAGTAATGGGAACTGACCAGTGCTCCTCACTTCCTTATCTTTGCACAGAACAACCCACAAACACCTCATGCATGTACTTTACACAGAGAGACAGATCAAAAATAGAGCTGGAGTGAACACTGAAAACATCACCCCGCTCACAAAACTCTCTAGCACAGCTTCTCTAAGAGCAGCTTCCACTGACTTTAATGACAATTGCTCACATGCAGTAGCTGCAGAATCAGAGGAAAAGGGTGTGTGGCAGATGCAAAAGGGAAAACAGCAGCAGCAGTAGCATCTCCTCTAATACCACATCAAAAACATACATCCGAGGAAATCCAGGCCCGTTGTTATCTCTTCCTTCCTTTATACCAGTCCCTATAATAGCATCACTGATACAGAGTGCAAGGGGCTGGCATGGGGGAGAGAAGATGACAAAGGATTAAACGCCAAGGAATGGGTCTAATTCCAGATGGCTGCTTTTAATGCATTCTGTAATTCACTTAAACAAAGGGCAGCAGGGTGATGTAGCTACCATGGAAAGGGAATAATAATACAGTGATGCAATCTGGGGACATGGATTTATCAGATGGATGGAGTTTAGAACAGGAACAAGGATTCCCACTGTGGCCAGCATAACAACCATTTCCACACCAGTGCCACAGCTATTTTTTTCTCATGGCAAAGATCACGTTGTTAAATTGTTGCTAATGTTAGTCCTGTATTTAACAGCTTAGCTCATTTGTTGTGCTCAATTCACTGATTTACAGAGACAAATAAAACAAAACTGAAAAAAGCTGGCACATCAACATGCGTAAGGTGCCCGCTAATGGTTATCTTGATTTGCTTAAGACTGTCACATGTAGGTAGGAGGATATGCCTTTTAAGGAGCTGATATAATTGTTAAATTGAAACCCTCTTGGCACGGTACATACAGCAGTGTTGTCCCCGTGGTAGGACCATGTATTTAATTGGTACCGCCTCTATGAAGGTTTCATATCCATAAGCAGCCAATTTAATTTCCTTTTGTTTGCTTCATTTTTAAATAGTGTTGTCTGAGCTCTTTTGATATCAAGATGACATTCTCATCCCGCAAGCCAAGAAGAGTAGGAGTGGAAGCCATATGCTCAGCATGTGTGTGTTTGCTCTAGACAAGTGGTGGTGATGGGCTCTGAATGGACTCCCCTTATGCCATCTTCCATTAGGAGGAGGTTTATTTGCACTGCAGTGTTTCTCAGGGTGGAAGTAAGGGCCTTGCTGCATCTTATAGAGTGTTAGACCTCAGGTACAGGAGGATACAGCAGATCACAACTGCTTTGGCAGGAGACAGGGAGAGCAGAGAATTCCTTGACTATGTATTCAGAATGCTGAAAAATGGCAGTTGCTGTGAAATCATTCTTCATAGTGACACCCACTGTATTTGCTTTAACTATTTCCTCCATCCAAACTGTTACACCCCCAAATCATTATCAAAGTTTTATGTCGGAATGGAAGACACTCCCACATATTTACTTCATTAGATCAGAGGTTTGGCCTTTTAAAACTACAGATGTATCAGTATGCAGCAATGGCTCTTGTTTAGTCTCCTTATCTTTTAAGTTGACAATAAAGGTTGGTTTCTTTTGAGACTCTCAATAACATTTTCATTCTTTATGCAGTACAAACCTCTGCAAGACTGTGTTTAGTGGGTCTTACAGTGATAAATGACTCATTTTTCTGCTTACTGAAAGTAATTGGCTGTCCTTCTGCACATTTCTTGGAAAAGTGCCAAAGGTCTTCATTGCCCTACTTTGCATAGTTCAACCATATTTAGTATTTGCTATACCACAACCTTTGAGACAGTCTTCTAATATTGGTTTTGTTCAGGAGAGATGGAATGACTGTAGCCTATTGTGTCTCAATTAAGTGTCTGCAGTTGTGCTTCTTTATTGTTCTACCATCTCTCAGTTGTCCAACATCGTATTTTTTCTTCCTTCACTGTCATCACTCATGTATCCCTCAGAAGCATTTTCTCTTAGTCAAGGTCAGGAGTTTTTAACAGTTCAAACCTTGTGTGGGAGATGAGGGCACTTACTGAAATATTTTTTAGTTTTTTAGTTTGGTTAACTATTTCATACAATAACCTTTTTATTTGGCAAGTTACCCACATTTTTTCTTTTCTATTCACAGAAGATAAACATCCAGTTAGTGTCAATCTGCCTCTATCCTCCTCAGTACCTTTCTTGCACGGTGATATTTTTATTAGTAGATTCCTTACTGCTTGCTCATAGCCGCAGAGTTTATCACCTGCTGTTTCCTGGTGGGTTTTTTTTTACAAAAAAGATGGGCCTGAAATAAAATTATATAGCCAAACCCTGAAACCTGGGAACTTCAGATTCAAACTTTCCAGATGATAACCTTAACGCAGTAGTGGGGTGAACCAGTAAGGAGGATGTGAACATTCCCCAAATGGTATGCTCTTATGTTGTGGTGTGTTTCAACTAGAAAGTGAAGTGAGACCTGCCTGTAGAGCAGTATTAATACATTTTTATGCCATAAACACTAGAAACAGCCAAATGATTATGAGATCAAAGAAACAAGTACTGAGGAGAAAGTGAAAACTAAAATAGTCAAATGTGAAATATGCACAGAATACTGTAATACATGTTCCGTGGGAGGGGTGACTCAGCTCCTCTGAGCAGGATGGTATTTGACTTCCGTGGTCTGAATATCACCAAGATATGTCTCCCAGTCTCTTCTCAAAATTTGGTCCCAGTCTGTTTAAATACACATAAAATAAGGACAAGAGAAACCAACATGATGCGTACTCAAGCAACCCCATAATTCTATTGGTGTAAACCTTCTTCCCTTGTACACAAAAAGAAAATGGGAATTAGCCATACAGATGAGAATTGCAGAATGTCAAAGCCTCAGAATCTGCAACATCAAGAAATTCCAGAGAACACCATCCAGTTACGGAACATTCGCTCCCAAACCTAAATCCATATCTGAGTCCAAGCTTCATATTTCTATCATGAGAAGAATCAAAATCATGGATTAAAAACTGAAGTGCTGGCATTTGAAATCCAGAGAAAAGCAACAGTTTCCAAAAATTGAGGTGTTCAGATTTGATGTTTTGATTCAGCCCATTATCGAGATAAATTCAAGCTGCTAACTAAACTTTGACCTAGATCTGGATTTTGTGTTTGGACTCATCTCTCTTTGTGATAATAGAAGGTTGGTGCTGCCAAGTTTCACTAATACCAATCTGTTATTTAAACAGTGATTCGATCATAGTGGCAGGAGCTGTATAAATATCTGAGCTAGAAAGGATTTATTCAAATGGTTTTAGCTGCTGATTGTGAATCCTTTGTAGTGATGTTTCCCTATATCCTTTTACACCTGCAGAGAGGGACCATCCTTATAACTCCACTAACAAAACAGAGTCAGTCTCAAAATGGAAGAAATTACTGTTCAGAGTCATCTGGTATGACAATTACCTATCTTCCTAGGAGTCCCATGAAGCTGGTTTGCTAATTGTAGTATCAAGTATGGGAATTGCTATTTGCATGTTGTCCTCTCTACAACCATCTTTTTTCAGCAGCATTTATATGCTAAGATTTGTATTCCACATTATTGGAAAAATATGACTTTTCCTCCTGTGGAATTGTGATATAATAAAATATGGACTGTCCTCGTAATGGAAAAAATGCTAAGATTTGTATTCCACATTATTGGAAAAATATGACTTTTCCTCCTGTGGAATTGTGATATAATAAAATATGGACTGTCCTCGTAATGGAAAAAAAAATTCACACCAAGTACGTGCACAAGAAAAGTGCCAAAAAGAGGACTGGTATTTAGAAATTTGGTCACCTTTAGTGTACTCAAAGGAGAAGGGCTCCCATGCTAGAGTCTTTAGCCAGTTCTTTGACTATTAACCTGATCCTGATTAAGTACAATGCAGTATGTTAACATTTTATTGTAACTTTACCTTCATAAAAAGTTTCAAAGAACAACAAACAAACACTTTGCACTTGAGGATCTGTAAGCATTTATCAAACCATAGAACTAGAGCTGGTCAAAAAGTTTCCGACAGAACATTTTTCTGTCAGAATACGTTAATTCATCAGAACTGAAACCCTCCACAGAACATGTTGATTTTGATGACATTCTTATGGAAAGCAGGTTCTGATGGAACCCTGCCAGCCAGACAAATTTTGCAAGTTACCTGGTTTCCTGCCAGCTCAACTGCCAAGCTTCTCAGCAACTCACCTGACAGGGAGCCAGGAAGCCCTGGGAACCTTGGTTCCCAAGCTACTAAACTCACAATTCCTAGGTAGCCAGGGCTCATCGCCTCCCTAGCTCATTGACTGGTGGACTGCTGGGGCTCTGGACAACTCAGGGAGCCTCAGAAATGTATAGAAAAGATTTAAATAAAATGCTTAGACATTTCAAAGTTACATTTTTTGAATTTCCATTCTGGGGGAAATTTTAAAATGTTTTTCATTCTCTTTTGGATTTTTTTTTTAAATTTCAGAGTTTCTCTAGGAACAGGAATTCCAGTTTCCAACCAATTCTAATTAATACATTAACCTACTCCAGACTCCTGTGTTGTAGAGATCAGGAGGCTACAATCTGGAGGGGTTATGGACCAACTTTACTAAAAGTGGTCTCTGATTTTTGGCATGCCTCAGTTATTGGGTATCCAGTTTGAGATGATTTTCAGAGGGCAGCTGAAGTCAGAGAGAGCTGCTGATGCTTAGCACTTTTGAAACTGAAGCTATAGGTGTCTCATATTAGGTGGCCAACCAGCTACACAACTTGTAAACTGAAGCACTCAAAATTAGAGACTACTTTAAAAAGGTCGTCATAGTCTCAAAGGAAGTTTGGGGCTAAGACAGCCTGAGAATCTGGACAAGATTTTTCAGCACTTCATGGTTTGACCTCATCCACTTGCATTTTTTGTTTTAAGCTGCTTGCAAAGTGCTTACCTTAGCAAATGTTGGTGTATTTTATAGCTTTATTGTCTGGGTTTTATGCAAGGCCTTCCCAGAAATGGATTCCTCAAGTTTTTTTTTTAAAAATCTTTAAATTTTTTACAGAGACAATTTTAGGAGCTCTGCTAAGAAACTTAGCAACATTGTTCAGTGGCTAGCTCCATCTTCCAGTGGAGGTTCAAAGTCTCAATCTTCTCTTTACGGAAGCTTCTGCCTGCAGTGGAAAAAGTTGTGCAAGTCTCAGATCTTTACTCACTTCCACAGTCCCTTCTGTAGCAGGACTATCATGTGGCATGACTCAGCAGTTTCAGCACATCTGTGCATAAAATGTTAACATTGAGATCTCTGTATTCTAATTTTATTTTTAATATCTGCAGAAGTGCAGGAATGGTAGCAGATGTTTAAGTGTCTTTAAGAAAAACATTGCTTGTGAGAAGCAGAAACTTAGAAACCAGTCCAGATTCTTTAGGGATCCATATTTTCTCTGTTAAATTTGACGGGGTCCTGCTTTTTAAATAATAGCATTGAATGGAGATTCAAACTGCTTTTGAATAAAATTCCTTACAACATTCCTGGAGCCTCTGCAAAGATAATGCCACAGTTCTAGCAGGGGATGCAGGCTCCGCTTTTAGAAAAATAAGAACATGGTCAGTAACAAGGATAGGAACAATGCAAAGGCAGCACACTCAACCCCTGCATGAGGGATGGCTCTGAGCTGCTCTGTAGCTGCCCCTTTGGATGATTGAAGAATTATGATGATGGATTTGGGATGGAGCCACATTCATTCCTTGGCTGGAAGGCTAGTCAGCATGATGCAGGACGTCTGAAGATGGAGGGAGTAAAAAGGGTAGGCAGGGTGGTTTAAAAGATAAAGGTGCCCTGTAATTTTCAAAGCATTATAAAGTGTCAGAAATTACAAAACTCAAGAGGAATAAAAAGGCATTTAAAATCAATTAAAGAACGGCGCCTTTTTAATGTAATATGATCTCTTTCCAAAAGAGATGTTTCTCAATATACACAGGACCGTGCATGTGCAGTTCCCCATCTCCCTTCTTTGAGTGTATGTAAAACATATTAAAAACTAATAAATTAATGGAAATTGGGCACTGAACTAATGGAAACACACTCTCAGCTCACTCCTATTACTGTACCTGACTGTGACATTTTAGAGGGACTTGAGGGATCCTACTTACAATCTTTGGACTAATCATGATGAGTCACCTAATGTAAGTGGTTGCAAATTGAGGTTGCTCTTTTCAGAACACCCGGCTGCTACTTTTGAGACAGGCTGTTAAGATTTCAGAATTGCCATCGTAATCAGGAGGAAACAGAAAAGGAAGTCACTCTCCCCTATGTAGTAATAATCTTGGATTACGGTCATCTTGGTGTGTCCTATATTTGGTTGAAATATAGTTATTTTGAATTCTGTGGCAGGCGGATCCTTTGTGTGTACGTTCTCAGTCTTAGATAACTAATAGATTTTTCATTTCTTACATTGCGTAATTCTTTTTAATTCTGGACCTTTATTCAAAAGTCTGGGTGTCTTTCAAGAAGCAGCCCATGTACGCAATGATCTTGATGCTAAATGAGATAAAAATAAAATTCTTTTCACACTAATCATAATGAAAATACAGATGTTCTCGATGTTCATTAGCTGGCCATGTTTCAGAATGTAAGACATACTGACAGAGCTGTTAAAAGTACAAGTACATTCCCTTGAGAGATAGGGGGAACATCTGACTCTGTTTGGTCTGAAACTTGCTCATTTCCATTAATGTTTCCTTGTAAGCAAATGTCAGACAGCTGTTCCTATTTGTCTTGTATGATCATTAGACTGTTCCCTGTCCCATTGTGCTTAACTAAAATATCATTTTTAATTAAAAAAAGGTTTCTTCCCCTACATTACTAATTCCAGATGCTGTGAACAAAAACAACAACAAATCAGTCACCATGTTACCATGGATTTATTGTAAGTTTCTTGTTATTTTAAAGCACTTGGAGTTAAATGAACCATCATGGATTACTGCATTTCACAAACATAGCTAGTCTCATTTTTGAAGGTGCTGAGAACTGTAAGCTTCCACTGACTTCAATGAGATTTGGAGGTACTCAGCTTTTCTGACAAGTCAGCCCAGCTATGTCTAACCACTTGAGTCAATGGAAGTTTGACTTGAATGGGAGGAGGACCAAACTCAAAACCGATAAAGTGTTTTCATCTTATTAATGATTATTTGGATTTGAGAATCATAATCAGATCAAAACTGCACTTGTTTTTCTTGGATCTGTTTAAGATGATCATTTCGGAGCTTGAGAAATTGTAAAGAGAAGAGAATGATGGTGACAGGTGTAGTATAAGAACCTGAATAGAATAAAATCATGCAATGGCTTGTAGCTCACCGGGCAATGCTAGGGACATTGTCTCTCCAGCACATCCATGCAACAGTTTTATTTTTGTATGTGATACATCCTATGAGATTTCTCCTTATGGTAACTGCTTATCCTAGGTTTCCTGAGACACCTCATGAGGAGGTTAACACCCATGCAGAGCAATGAGCCTGGGGCCCATTTCTAACAAGCCCACCATATATAGGTCTCCTGCTGGCACCGGTAGGAGTATCTGCAAGCACTCTACACATGGATCAGACACTGGGGTTTCTGCAGGGTCTGTTCTTGCATTACTGGCAGTGGGCCACATACAGAGGCATTCTGGGAGTTCTGCAGGGTCAGGAGACAGTGGAGAGAATGCAGGAGAGCTCTGCTGTGCCCTCCACTGATTGATTTAGGGTTACCTGCTGGTTGATGTAATTAAATGGTATGTAGTACATGTGCCATGATTTGTGATCAAGGATACAGACAGAATCAGTGGTAGTAGAATGACACCACAGCTGTCTTTGGCAATTGTTGTCAAGAACAATGCCTATAACTAGTACAGTCAAGGTACAGCGACTCATTACAATCTCTACCAGGAACTGGAATTAGTTCTGTTGGATGTAATGGGTGGACACATCAAGCCAAGTTTCCAATGGTTCACTGAAATGTGCGTGAGCAAATTTTGCATACGCACGTTTCAGAGGCTCTTTGAACATGAGGCCACTGAGATGTGGTGCCTCGGTGTATTTAGCCAATGCAACAGCTGGCTGTTAATCTGTTACAAATAAAACAAAGAGCAAATTGAAGAGGCTTGAAATATAATCTTGGAAAATTTCATCCTTCTGCTAGCCTGCTGTTACCAAGCTACTGCCTGAGACAGATTACAGAGGAGCTGTTTTCTCTGGGATCTGAATACACACTGCGAAGAATACATATACTCCTTGATTTAGGTCTTCATGAGGTAAAATTGCAACTGATAAATGACAGTTTTTTTCCTGTCATAAACTCTCTCACACACAATCAATTCTACACACATTTTTCATCAATTATTTTTTATTATTGTTATTTTAAAAAAATCCTCTTTCCTTGGAATGTATCTAATTTTACTATCATCTTGTTTGTTGACATTGACTGAATCCCAAGATTAAGAATATTTGCTCTGGAAGTTGAACAAGAAGTGATCATATATATTCCATCACATGCTTTTGTTGGGATAGGGGAACCACATAACATATAAAATGAGAACAGTAAGCAAATCCCAACCTTTGATACTGATAACTTTTGGCAACTTATTGGTAAATATCATTGCTTGCTTGTTTCTTTAGATTTTCCACATACCCCTGCACCTTCTGATTTTGACTTGGTCAAGAAGCAGAAATAATGTAAATATAGCTAATCTTATGGTATTTCTGATCCAGTCACTCTGATCCGCACCCCAGTCCAATGGGGTGCGGGGTGCAGAAAGAGAGAAGGCTTTTTAGAAGGGAAGGGAGAATGAAAAAGAAGTCAAGACTGGCTGAGATCTCCAACTTTTTCTGGGGTCACAAAATTTGAAGTAAAAACACCATATAGATTCATGTTTTTAAAAAAGAGGATACAATTAAAAAAAGAAACCAAAGACCTAGCACATATTTTTAATGATAAGGGGAACCTTTTACTATTATTTTATTATCCCCACCCCCCATCCCCTCTGTGGTATATTTAAAGTACTAGTATTTTTTCATTAGAATGTTTTTTCTCTCTGCTTCTTTGCTTCTATTTTCACTCTCTCTTTCTCTGCATTTAATTTCCTGGCTTCTCTCAACTTCATTTTTCACCTGATATTTTCATTGTTTTTTCTTCATTCCCTTCCCAAACCCACCCAATCCCATAGTGGTCAAATTGGAGTTAAAGTTTCAAATTGTCTCAAGTCAGTTTGAGGAAAAAGTCAGAATGACAACATCTCTAGATTAAGCCGGTTGTTGGGAACAGCTAGATACTGATCTGAACTCAATCTGAAAAAGCGTTGACGTGTGTTCATCACTGATATGGTACATCCCAGACGCAGTATGAGCAGAGCTGTGCCAAATGAGCTCAACTACATCAAATTAGTTTGTTTGGAGGGTTCATTACAAAATTATCAAAACATTTGCTAATCAGAAACCTTTTATGTGCCCCGGGTTCTAGTTTTGAGTGAAACAGAGTTAACTTACGATTATACACTGAAATCAGGTGAAATTTGTGATATTTGCAGAATTTCCAAATGAAACCAGGTCTCACTTTGGGACGCTGAAATAATTGAACTATTGAACTATTCAAATTAGTAAAATGCCAAACAGAAGGGTTGGGAATCCACATGGAGAGATGCGTACAAGTATATTTGCACGAACTCTGTGATGCAAAATGGCTGTGTTTTCCGCAACTGTAACAGTAAGGCAGAAGGCCAAAGAAGAAGTGCTGTCTACCACTTAAGAAGTATTATGATGGCTCATTAATGCAAGCTTTGGAGTGTCTTAATGAAGTTGTACAATGGATCTGTGTTGCTATTAAAAGAAGAAAGGATAAAAACATTGTGAATAATTTCCAAGTCTGCATCACAAAGAGTTTGTCATCCTCTGTAATTAGTAAGCTATAATAATAAAAAAAAAGATTCATCATTAGATCATCAGATTTCTTGAGTCCTCTGTGCCATTTCACAGCTCACAATTTATTGATTGGGAATTGAGGCACAGAAAGACTAAGGAGCCTAAATACCTTTGTGGATCTGGACCTGACTGCCATTAAAATTAATGAAAGTTAGAAGCTGTCACATTAGGGAGTGCAATCCAGACCAGTGAGGGTTGGTATCACTGCCTGCCTTGTAACCTTGGGCACCTCACAACTTTGCTGGAGTAGCTCCCAACCTGGGATGCTCACGACAGACCTACCAGGATGCAGGTCACTTCCGAGTGTCTGTGTGCTAGACAGCCCTAGTTCAGCAGTTCTTCCCCCAGCAGCCTGTCTACAGCCCCATGCTGGCTTCCATCAGCCTGGTTTACTACTTGCAGGTTGACCCCAAACACGCTCCCAATCCCACATTTTCCCCAAAACATATGTTCTGCAACATCCAGTCCTTTCCTGGACTTTTCAGATACTGAGGTTCATTGCTCTTTTAAGGAATCAATATTCAACAGTTTGCTACTTTAACTAGAGTTACCAAACAGTTCAGTTTAAACACAGCACTGGTTTAGATTAAAAATAAAATAAGTTCACTACGCAAAGAAGAAAGAGGTTTAGGTGAATAAGAGATGAATTAGAAATGGTTACCAGCAAATAAAAATGAAAACACATGTAGAAGTCTAAAACTTAATCTAGCAAGTTTTGGTTCAAGGCTTTGTTTAAGATGGCCTCTCTTACCTACAGTCCTCCAGCGAGATGGTGACTGACCCTCTCCTTGGGTAGGGTCTCTCATAGAGGTGAGAGGTGCTGGTGCCTTTGTCTTCTCAGGGGAAAGAGATAAACTCGGGTTTTCTGCCCCTTTCATTTATAGTCCAGTGGACCTTTGAAGTGGATTCTTCTGAAGATTACCCCTCAACGTAAAGTTTATCCAAACAGTGAGGAAGGCAACATGGAGCCTGGTGATGCAGGAAGCTCCATGTTCTTTCTTCTCACCACTTATGTTTGCTAAAATGCAAGTTATTTTGTTTCCTGCCATCTCCTCTGCCTGCTGTCTTGAGGACCCTGTTTACTACTTATATAAAAATTGAGATAAATACACATTCCTTTGTTTAGGATAGCCCTGTTTACCAACTTTTGCCAGGGCAGGCTTTTGAACATTTGCTAACAACATCAGACAGGAGGAATTAATAACCTTTATATATAATGTTGTTACCCACATTTCATCATTACATTGTTGACCAGTGGGTTGTTAGTTTTTCAAGTGATACCTCACAAGGTATATTTTGTACAAAGATTATGACAATAGTGTGTAAGGTGTGAACACAGGAGTGCTTTTGGCCACAGAAGCCTAAATACCTTTATGGATCTGGACCTAAGCAACTTGCCCAAGGTCAGACAGGAAGTCTGTAGCATAACAGAGAGTTGAACTCTTGTCTCCATGGCTCAGGCTAATTCCCTTGCCACTGGCCCCACTTCTTTTCCTACCTACCGAGTGTTAAGCTGCATCTCTCCCAAAGGAGACTAATTTCAGTGAAATTCTGACCCCATGAACTTACTAGGAAAACTTTCACTTGACTTCACTAGGGTCTGGATTTCACCCTTCATGTTTTAGTTTATATGTTTTGTTTTACAATGATGAAGCAGAGATCTGTTTTGCCAGTTCTGGCCCCTGACGCACAGCCACACACCTTCCAAGAGTTAAGATGATACCCAAGATGTGTGAAGACAAAGTACGCCAGTCAAGCTTGCAGAAAGGGCATCAATAATGCCAGTCGGGGCCAAACAGAACTGAAAGACCACGTCTAAAGAGCCAGTACAGACCATAAACCTCCATACTGACTGATTTTTTTTGGTCAGATTATTGTGTTGGTTATACATTTGCTGGGGAAGCTCTGAAGAAAGGTTAGGGTGTTAGTAGGAACAGATGAATTTCCTGACAGCAAATGTCTGAATCTACAATTTCTCCAGCATCCTGGAAACTGTCCCTGTTTGATGCAGTTATTCATGCAGTTCAGGGACCTGTGGGTTGTAAGAACTGCGCTAATTCTATTTACAGCACTCAGAGTTTGCCTCAGAGGATTTGGGCCTAAATGAAGGAGTTTGCATTATCTACCTTGGGGTAGGCAACCTATGGCATGTGTGCCAAAGGTGGCATGCAAGCTGATTTTCGGTGGCACTCACACTACCAGGGTTCTGGTCACCAGTCCAGGGGCTCTGCATTTTAATTTAATTTTAAATAAAACTTCTTAAACGTTTTAAAAACCTTATTTACTTTACATACAACAATAATTTAGTTATATATTAAAGACATACCGAAAGAGACCCTCTAAAAACATTAAAATGTATTACTGGCACGCAAAACCTTAAATTAGAGTGAATAAATGAAGACTCGGCACACCACTTCTGAAAGGTTGCTGGCCCCTGATCTACCTTATGGTTTCCTGAAATAAAAATCCCACAGAGTAAATCTGCCATCAACACTAAGCCAGACAGGAAATAGTTCTTTGTCAGAACAAGGTTTTGTCACCATTTAAATGTCTGAATATGTTAAAAAGAGGCGTTGTTTTCTGTGACTGATACTGTTTAAAATAAACTGTTTAATGACTGAATGGATTGAACAAGCATGCTGCAATTCTAGAAAGGAGAAAAAGTGCATCAGCTAATCAAAAATATATTAGAGCCATTATGGAGTTTCACTGGCTTTCCCAATGGACATTTCCTTCCAGTAAGTGCTCGCAGCCAAATGTAAGCTAGCGCATTTTGCCTGCGGTAAAGTGCCTTGCATTAGTAAGTTATATCAAAATGCAAATATTCACTTGAAAAAGATTGTGCGGGAGGAAGTCCTCTCCCTGGAAACCAATGCATTTAGAACCTGATCCTGCTTCCATGGAAGTCAATGGTAAAACTCCTGTTGAACTCAGTGGGAGCAGCATCAAGACATTAGAATACGAAGCAATCGCTGCATAATTGAGGAAATGGCTTGCTTAGAGTAGGGCTTTGAACTTGTTCCAAAGAATAAGAGTTATTACAGAAATGGCTATAAGAAAGTAGCTGGAAATCATGACTGTTAGGCTATAGCTACACAACAAGTGAGGGTGTGATTGCCCTGCTTGCACACACATATTTGTGCTAGCTCTCAAACTAGTGTGAATGTAAATAGCAGTGTAGCATGGGTAACGGCAGCAGAGGCATGACAGTGCCATTATAAATACATAGCCACTGATTTCAGGTGGGTTTGTACTCAGCTTGGCTCAGATGTGGCTCTTCTGACACTACCAGGGCCACCAAAGCTACATTGCGATTTGTATTCATGCCAGCTTGATGAGACCTTGCCCGAGTATGTGTACACAGGTTGGGGACTCATAGCTCATAGTGTAGAGATTGTCCAAGGAAGAGCTCCTCACACTACATAGTTTGCTGTTCCTCTCTGGAAACTCTGTTGCTGTAATTTACAAAACGGTGATTTATTAGCTACTTTTTGAGAATGTGTAAGTCCACAGTTGGTGATGAGGAGATATAGTATGTTAGAAGCAGCAAAACTTTTTCATAGAACTGGTCATACAACATTATCCATGGTTCACCAGGAAGTTCAAGAAACAATGCTTCCACTCCATGGTTCTTGACCTTTTCTGTACCATGACCCTTTATTATAACAAAGCATGGTTTCAGCACTGTTATCCCATTTAGCCATAAGAAGGGACAAGGGGTGCGACACTCTTAATGTATTAGCAACCCCCAGGTTGAGAGCCCATAATTTATTCACTCTCTTTAAAACTTTTGTGATGTGTTACCATAAAAAGAAAAAAAATAGCATAAAAGCTGCAAAATAATGAAACTCCATCCATTGCATCTCTCATTCTCAAGACCTGGTAACAAAAATGAAGGCCATGGCCAAAATAGGTTTATAACTCCAAGACAGGTCATCCCATCAGGAACAAAGACAATCACCATAATAATCTTTTATTCTGTGTCTATACAGCATGCAGCACAATGGGGTATTGTTCTATGACTGTGGCTCCCATTGTAATAACAGGGATCTAGCAGGCCTACCCCAATTGTGAGCTCAATTGTTGGAAAGCAAGTGAAAGTTTGTAAAATGGAACAATAGCTTATCACAATGAATATTGATAGAAGGGATATGATAAGAAGACAGACTGGATTTGTCCAAACAAATAGGTCTACTGGACTCTGGTAAACAAAGACAAATGGAATTGGAAATTAATGGACCAAAATTGGTGTGTTGGAAACCAGACCTAAATGGAGGACAAAATAATGGGGTACTAGACCTTGAAGGCTCACGGATGCAGTCAGGAGGCCAGTTCCTTGATTCCAGAAATCTGGGTAAGGCAAATGAAAGGCTAAGGACTAATCAAGATGGACACATTGAAGATGGTCCTGGGGAATCGTGTCTGGGAGAGGAAAAGAATAGGAAAACTCAGGCCTTTGTTTTTGAAGGGCCTGGGACCAGAAGCCTTGTACAGAGGGCAGGCTCCTTTCTCTTTCCATTGGCTCATCAGGTGTTTGGGGGTACTAGATCTATTGGGGATGGATCAGGTTTAGATGACTGGCTCCAAGCCCAGTTAAGGAGAGCCCTGTGAGAGGAAAAACTCATCCAGATCCCAGAGTCACAGATGGATGGCTGTGGAAACTAAAGACTTAAGGGATGAATTTTCAGGACAAGGAGGCCAGGGCTCGATCCTCACAAACACAGGAAGGGTAAAGCTGAAGGTCAGAGGGAGGCCAGGTCTGGAACCACACAGTCTCAAGAAGGAGGGTGATGAAGCCCTGGACCTAAAGGGGGCTTATTTGGGGAACTGGATTATGTTTAATAAATTAGACTCCTGGAAAGGTGAAATATTGTTTTAAAGATACTGGGTACGAGTAGATTATTCCTGAAACTTGGAGCAAAACTGAGGCAAGAGACTGTGGCAGCATGCCAGCAAGGGGGCATGTGACAGATATGTGTTACCAATCTGCCTGAGGCATTAGGTGATTAGGCTGAGGCCACAGGATTTTTAGGGGAGGAGATGACGAAACACACCAAGTGTCGAAGTTTTAAAGCTTTATTAATAAAATAAAACAACAGCGGAGAGTGATGGGTGCTTTTTACGTTATTTAAAGGAAGGAAGAAAGCGTTAGTGCCCCAAGCTCTATCCCATTTTTATATTTATATACGCTTTACCTGAGGCTGGCCCAGCCTCTTGTACTGTAAGAAGGAGAGGGGGAAGGGTGGATGGGAGTTTTGTTTTGGGGCCAGGTTGTCCAGGTTCTGCTGTAATCTCTGACTTGCTTTGGTTTTTGGGAGGGTTTTTAAGTTTGAGGAGTTTGGGGGGGGGTGTTTTTGTTTAGGGCCCTTTGTTTTTGTGTTTTTTGTACCAGTTTAAACTGTTTTTTTGCGGCCTTTTAGCTTTTCCCAAAACACACCAGCTTTAGGGACGCACAGCTTTGCTTTCCTCCCCACAGCTACAGGGTCCTTAAAAAGAGACTTCAGGGTGAGGATCAAAATGGTGGAGATGAGTGAACATGGAAGGAGCGAGTTTTACCATCATGGCTGCCACCTCCATCATCTCTGGGATCTAAGGATTCGCCGAGAGTTTATCATCCTGATGTCCTGCCTAGGCAGGGCCAGACATAGAGACCCATAGGAGATCACCTTCTCCAGCTCCGGCTAAATCACAAATGGCACCTGAATGTGAGCCTTGGGTTGCTGCTGCCATTCCCTTCCTCATGTGTCATTTTCCTTCCCCACCTTATTTCTTCTCTTTCCTATCTTTCTCCTTTTAATACATGTCTGATTAGCTAGCCAAGATTGCAGCTTTTGGAACACTGCTGTGGACCTTTGACCAGCTAAAAGCAATGTCTTAAACAGGCCGATGGTACGAGTTTGGCCCAGGTCTCAGAATGCCTGATAAGATGTTGTGCTGTGCCTGTGTTTCTCCAACAGTGAGGCTGCAAGTAAGAGGCATTTTCTGTCCTTGTTGTTCTTATCTCTCCCTTTTTGTGCACATTTGTCTTAAAGGAAATAGGATCCCACTTTAACAGCAGCAGCTCAGACCATCTACAACTAGCTTCTCTTTTCCCCAAAAAGCACAGTTGTTACTATCTTTAATGTCATCTAAAAGACTGACAAGTGTGGGGAGGAGAGGTCCTTATAAAAACTCCCTACAGCTACAGGGGAAAGGGAATATTGTTAAAATGAAAACCTTACTTAAAACTTTTACATTTCAAATGCCTTAACTGTTTTTCCTTCTTTTCTATATGTTTAATAAAAGGTTAAAATAATGGTGTTTGTGTCACGGAACCATGCAGGTTGAGGTCTCTGTACTGGAAACCGTGATACATATAACTGTTGAGTGTTGCTCAGTGACAGTCATATTCACCTTTGACTCTCCTGATCCATCAAAATTAACACAGCACCTCTAAGCGCTATCACTATACAAAGAATAAACTATAATTAGAGCTTGAACATATTTGGAATCATGTTTTCCTTCCAAATAGAAAGGTAATGTTGAAAGATATGGGGTTTGGATTGTATCTACAGTAATATAGTTACCAATCAGCACATTATATCAGCATTTCTATAGTATATTTTGTAAAGAAATGAAAAGGGCTGTCACGGGCACCTGCTACTCACTAGTAAGGGGTGCCTCCTCCTATTCACTCTAGGGATTAGCTCTGCTAGCCTGTCACCGTCTTGTGGTTCCTCAGCCTGTTGTCTCAGTATTTCACTCTGCAGTCCCTCACTTGCTCCTCAGGAGCTGCAACAACTTGCCTTCATGGCTTGGCCCTCAGGCCAAGTCACAAGAGTCCTCCCTTTCTGGGGTAATCAAAGTCATCCGCAGTGTCCCAGGCAGTCCCTCAGTCCATGGTCCTGGCTAAATCACTCTATCAGTCACTGGAACGAACAGGCACGGACAGTCTCCAAAGGTCATTGCCCAGATTATGCCACTCATTCAGAAGATGGTGGGGGAACCCCAGCCCACCCTCTTCGCTGGGTTCCAATCCAGGGCCCTATCTTCAGCAGTGAAGGCACAGGAAACCACAAACCTTCCTGCCACTCCCCTGGAGAGCTTCCTACAAAGCCTATCCCAGGCTTGCATTCTCTACCCTTCCAGTCAGGCCCTTCCTTCCAGACCTACTAGACAAATCTCTTCTTTCAATGTTCAAGGCCCTTTCAAGAAAGCAACTGTAGCCCTCTTTCTGCTACCAGCTCCATAGTTTTATAAAAGCCCCTACCTGTTTCTACTCAGGTGAACTTTCCTCAATTAGGGTTCTCCTCTCAGCTAAATATCCTCCAGTGTGCAGCCTAATAAGTTAATTGGCACCACTGGCATATGTTAATCCCTTCAAGGTGAGTGCTGGGAGCACACCCCATCACAGAGGCTCAAAAAATCCTAGAAGTAACTTGCATGTCTGTTCATAAGGAAAAGGCCATACATACCTGCAATACATTGGCCAACTCTAATAATTTGGCAGTTGTCTAAAGAAAGTAAATATTGCTATTTCAGTATTTGTAGAATTAATATTAGCAGCAGCTTCTAGCCAGTGGAACACCCATTGGGAGGGGTAGAGAGAACACACACTAAGAAACAAAGTGTTGCAGGCAGGTATAAGGGATGACTTAAACATATAAGAACTCAGGGGCATGAAATATTTGCATGAGTCTTACTCAGGGAGCTGTCCGAAAGGTTAGCAATGAAACTAGGTGAGACTTGCCTGCCTTTTACTTTGTTGCAACTTTGAAACTCAGACCAGATTTGTGGAAAGGATCATTAAGGTTCATGAATCTTTGGAACAAGCAAAGGCCCTGTTTTGTGTGAATGTGGGTCCACTTTTTGTGTCCCCTTGTTTATTGCAATTGTGCCAAATTAACTGTTTCACCTGATCTCAGTGTGAAGCCCATCGGTAGTGCTTGTTTAAACTAGAAACTCAAAATGAAACCCAGGGATTCCAAACCACCTGGAGCAAACCCAACCAAACAAAAAATGCTTGTGTGAAAATGCTTGGGGAGGGCTCTGAATTACTACAGAAAATTATTTCCCAGGAGTCTGGCTGGTGGGTCTTGGCCACATACTCAGGGTCTAACTGATTGCCATATATGGGGTCAGAAATTTTCCAACATATCAGATTGGCAGAGACCCTGGAGATTTTTGCCTTTCTCTGTAGCATGGGGCATAGGTCATCTGCTGGTTTCAATTACAGTACATGATGGATTCTCTGAAGTCTTTAAATGAAGATTTGAGGACTTCAGTAACTCAGCCAAGGGTTAGAGGCCTGTTGCAGGAGTGGGTGGGTGAGGTTCTGTGGCCTTCAATGTGCAGGAGGTCAGACTACATGATTTTGATAGTCCCTTTTGGCCTTAGAGCCTATAATCCCTCGGAGAGCAAACTACTGAGTTCTGAACAACACTAAACACTAAGAGGACTGCTGGGCTTTGGGTATTGTGTCTGGCAATAGGAAGATCTGATCAATAATATCCTGACATCTGTATTTGGCAGTGTAGTAATTTGCTTACCCCCTTGGCCTGGACATTCAGCCAGGCCTCAGTTTTCCTCTAACAACTAAGATAGTTTTGCCTTCCACTTAAAAGAAACAACTCTGTCCTTTCTGGGGCATTGAAAGTCAAATGAAATACAAGTTCAAATTGAAGTCCAAGCCCTTCATGCAGTCTCTTAGGGATAAAATAAAAGAAAGCTCTTCTTCATGCAGCACACAGTCAACTTGTGGAACTCCTTGCCTGAGGAGGTTGTGAAGGCTAGGTCTATAACAGTGTTTAAAAGAGAACTGGATAAATTCATGGTGGTTAAGTCCATAAATGGCTATTAGACAGGATGGGTAAGGAATGGTGTCCCTAGCGTCTGTTTGTCAGAGGGTGGAGATGGATGGCAGGAGAGAGATCACTTGATCATTGCCTGTTGGGTTCACTCCCTCTGGGGCACGTGGCATTGGCATTGGTTGGTAGACAGATACTGGACTAGATAGACCTTTGGTCTGACCCATTATAGCCGTTCAAGTAGTAGCTGAACCGACGAGGGGGGATGCCATTTTAGATTTGGTTTTGGTGAGTAGTGAGGACCTTGTTGAGGAAATGGTTGTAGGGGACAACCTTGGCTTGAGTGATCATGAGCTAATTCGGTTCAAAATAAATGGAAGGATAAACAAAATTGCATCTGAGACTAAGGTTTACGATTTCAAAAGGGCTAACTTTACTAAATTAAGGCGACTAGTTAGGGAAGTGGATTGGACTAACATATTTAGGAATCTAAAGGCAGAAGACGCCTGGGATTATTTCAGGTTGAAGTTGCAGGAGCTGTCAGAGGCCTGTATCCCGAGAAAGGGAAAACGGTCCTTAGGTAGCAGTTTTAGACCGAGCTGGATGAGCAAGCGTCTCAGAGGGGTGATTAAGAAAAAACAGAAAGCGTACAAGGAGTGGAAGATGGGAGGGATCAGCAAAGAAACCTACCTTATTGAGGTCAGAGGGTGTAGGGATGCAGTGAGAAAGGCCAAAAGCCGGGTAGAGATGGACCTTGCGAAGGGAATTAAAACCAATAGTAAAAGGTTTTTTAGCCATATAAATAGGAAGAAAACCAAGAAAGAAGAAGTGGGACCGCTTAAAACTGTAAATGGAGCGGAGATTAAGGATAAGGTAGGCATGGCACAATATCTAAATGAATATTTTGCCTCGGTCTTTAATGAGGATAATGAAGGGCTTCGGAATAGTGGCAGAGTGACTGATGGGAATGAAGGTGCGGGGTTGGAAATTACAGTATCCGAGGTAGAAGCCAAACTTGAACAGCTTAACGGTAGTAAATCCAGCGGCCCGGATAATCTTCATCCTAGAATATTAAAGGAATTGGCGAGTGAAATTGCAAGCCCGTTAGCGATAATTTTTAATGAATCTCTAAACTCGGGGGTTGTACCGTTTGACTGGAGATTAGCTAATATAGTTCCTATTTTCAAGAAGGGGAAAAAAAGTGACCCGGGTAACTACAGGCCTGTTAGTTTAACATCTATAGTATGTAAAGTCATGGAAAAATATTAAAGGAGAGAGTAGTTACGGACCTTGAGGTCAATGGCAATTGGGACAAATTACAACATGGTTTTACAAAAGGTAGATCGTGTCAAACCAACCTGATCTCCTTCTTTGAGAAAGTAACAGATTTTTTAGACAAGGGAAATGCGGTGGATCTAATATATCTTGATTTCAGTAAGGCGTTTGATACGGTACCGCATGAAGAATTACTGGTTAAATTGGAAAAGATGGGGATCGAAATGAAAATCCAGAGGTGGATAAGGAGCTGGTTAAAGGGGAGACTGCAGAGGGTTGTATTGAAGGGTGATCTGTCGGGTTGGAGGGGGGTTACCAGTGGAGTTCCTCAAGGTTCGGTTTTGGGTCCGATCTTATTCAATCTATTTATCACTGACCTTGGAACCAAAAGTAGGAGTGGGCTGATAAAGTTTGCGGATGACACGAAGTTGGGAGGTATTGCCAATTCGGAGAAGGATCGGGATATCCTCCAGGGAGATTTGGATGACCTTGTAAACTGGAGTATTAGTAATAGGATGAAATTCAATAGTGAGAAGTGTAAGGTTATGCATTTAGGGATGACTAACAGGAATTTTAGTTATAAGCTAGGGACGCACCAGTTGGAAGTAACGGACGAGGAGAAGGACCTCGGAGTCCTGGTTGATCGCAGGATGACTATGAGTCGGCAATGTGATGTGGCCGTTAAAAAAGCTAATGCGGTCTTGGGATGCATTAGGCGAGGTATTTCTAGTAGAGATAAGGAGGTGCTAGTCCCGTTATACAAGGTGTTGGTGAGACCTCATTTGGAGTATTGTGTGCAGTTTTGGTCTCCCATGTTTAAGAAGGATGAATTCAAACTGGAACGGGTACAAAGAAGGGCCACTAGAATGATCTGAGGAATGGAAAGCCTGTCGTATGAAAGGAGACTTGAGGAGCTCGGTTTGTTTTCCTTAACCAAAAGAAGGTTGAGAGGAGATATGATTGCTCTCTTTAAATATATCAGAGGGATAAATACCAGGGAGGGAGAGGAATTATTCCAGCTCAGTACTAATGTGGACACGAGAACAAATGGATATAAATTGGCAGTCGGGAAGTTTAGGCTTGAAATTAGACGAAGGTTTCTAACCATCAGGGGAGTGAAATTCTGGAACAGCCTACCAAGGAAAACAGTGGGGGCGAAGGACCTCTCTGGCTTTAAGATTAAGCTTGATAAGTTTATGGAGGGAATGGTTTGATAGGATAACGTGATTTAGTCAATAGGTCAATAAAGTGCGACCACTGGTAATTAGTACCGAGGGTCAATGTTGGGATATTGAAAATCTTTTTCCTGAGTGTCTGGCTGGAGAGTCTTGCCCGCATGCTCGGGGTTCAACTGATCGCCATATTTGGGGTCGGGAAGGAATTTTCCTCCAGGGTAGATTGGCAGTGGCCCTGGAGGTTTTTCGCCTTCCTCCGCAGCATGGGGCAGGGGTCGTTTGCTGGAGGATTATCTGCTACTTGAAGTCTTTAAATCAGGATTTGGGGACTTCAACAGCTGAGTCAAGGGAGAGAATTATTTCAGGAGTGGGTGGGTCAGCTTTTGTGGCCTGCATCTTGCGGGGGGTCAGACTAGATGATCAAATGGTCCCTTCTGATCTTAAGTTCTATGATTCTATGATTCTTATTTTCTTATGTTCTCTTTCCTGCGTTATAGCCAGGGCCATTCTTAGGCATATGCAGCTGTGTAGGGCACCCAAAAATTTGGGGCACCACTGGGACAGCAGGTAAGAGCAGGTTGGCTTCTGCACACCCAGCACGCACTACAGTCTCCTTAGGCAGGGACCATATTCACAGAGCCGAATGTGCCGGCGCAGCGCATTCTGCATGAGGGAGAGGGTACCGGGGTCTCTGTGGGCAACTGTGACTCTCCACTGCCATGAGGCAGGCTGGGCAGCTCAGTATCCTTTGCTGCCTCATTCCCCTCCCCGCCCCCACAGGCTGCAAGCCTGGGCTGCCGCAGCATCTGCTACATATGAAGCTCGGTGTCTGTCAGCAACAGTGGGGGTTTCTGTTGGGGGTCTGCAGGTAGGGGTGCTGGTTGTGCCCCAAGTCAGGCGTAGGGGCACCAGTTTAATAATACTGCATAGGGCCCCATAAATCCTAAGGATGGCCCTGGTCATAGCCCTCCCATAGCCCTGTCATCCTTCCCTCTCCAGTGTGTAGCAGCACAGCCCTGGTGGTCCCTCAGAGTTTCAAGGGAATGAGCACCTCTTCTGCAAGCTGCTGCCTTGGACCCTAAACAATGAAGCAGGCACCAGATCTGGCCGCAAGCTCTTCCCACTTTCACTTTTCCTTTGTTTGACCACAGTACCTTTTTATTCCCCTCTTGGGCCTTAGCACTGTCTGACTCTCTAGCCAACACCCCTGTCTCCCCCAGTTTGGGGTACCTTACCCAGCCATCAGGCTGGTTTTTTAAGTCTCTTTTAAAGAGTCCTTCCAAAGCCCCTCCCAGGCCCTGGAGACAACCGAGCTGGTGCATCATTCTCTTTTTTAGGGCCCTAAACAGGTCTTACTTCTTCCCTGGCTTCGTCCAGATCTAAAGGAAAGGGGCTACAGGATCTCTTGCTGTGACAGCCTCTAGTTCCCATCTGCCAATGATTCTAATGCCTACCAGAAGTATGATTCCCAGCAGTCCTCTGGGCTGAAACCAAGAACAAGGCAGTGCTGGAACTGTAGCAGGGACATGAACTTGGGTCTCCCATCTCAGTGCCCTAGCCACCAGGATAGAGAGTCATTCTCACACTCTCTCTGGCCCAATGACAATTAAATTATTTATACAAAGTGGAATGGTTTCAATGAAACTGAGTGAGACCCACATCACAATATCCCAGAGCTCAGTGGCCAGGACACTCAAGTTCAATGCCATGATCCTCGTCAGGCGGAGGGCAGAATTAAACCCAGGTCTCCCACATTGCAGGTAAGTGCCCTAACAACTGGACTGAAGCTTATAAAGGTTTCTGAACCATCGTCAAAACATATTTTGGTCAAAATTCATGTCACATTTGCAAATAATTTTGGTGCCCTGAAAAATGCGTTCGTGTGGCACAGTTGTAGCTGGTGTTGCAAGATAATTATGTGCCAGAGATGCTAAAGATTCATATGTCCCTTCATGGTTCATCCACCATTCCAGAAGACATGTCCATGCTGATGACGGGTTCTGCTCAATATCTATCCAAAGCAGAGCAGATCGATGGTTGTTCATTTTTATCATCTGAGTCAGATGCCACCAGCAGAAGGCTGATTTTCTTTTTTGGTGGTTCAGGTTCTTATAGCATCAGAGTGTTGTGCTTTTAAAACTTCTGAAAGCATGCTCCACACCATGTCCCCCTCATATTTTGGAAGGCACTTCAGATTCTTAAACCTTGGGTTGAGTGCGGTAGCTATCTTTAGAAATCTCACATTGGTACCTTCATTGCGTTTTGTCCAATCTGCAGTGAAAGTGTTCTTAAAATGACATGTGTCATCATCTGAGACTACTATAACATGAAATATATATCAGAATGCAGTAAAATAGAACCAGAGACATACAATTCTCCCACAAGGAGTTCAGTCACAAATTTAATTAACACATTAATTTTTTAATGAGCATCATCAGCATGGAAACATGTCCTCTGGAATGGCAGCCGAAGCATGAAGAGGCATACAGATGTTTAGCATATCTGGCATATAAATACCTTGCAATGCCAGCTACTAAAAGTGCCATGTGAACACCTGTTCTCACTTTCAGATGACATTGTAAATAAGAAACGGGCAGCATTATCTCCCGTAAATGTAAGCAAACAAGAAATAGGACTGTAGTGGCCTTGCAGACTATAAAGTTTTACATTGTTTTGTTTTTCGGTGCAGTTATGTAACAAAAAAAAAATCTACATTTGTAAGTTGCACTTTCATGATAAAGAGATCACACATGAGGTGAATTGAAAAATATTGTTTCTTTTATCATTTTTACAGTGCAAATATTTGTAATAAAAATAATAATATAAAGTGAGCACTGTACACTTTGTATTTCTTGTTGTAATTGAAATCAATATATTTGAAAATGTAGAAAAACATCCAAAATATTAAATGAATTTGAATTGGTATTCTATTGTTTAACAGTGCGATTAAAAGTGTGATTAATCGCAATTAATTTTTTTAATCGCAATTAATTTTTTTGCGTTAATCGTGATTAATCAACAGCTCTACCGTTCATCAAAAAAATAATTGCTGAGTTCTAGAGATCGCCTTGTGTAAGCAGGTCTTAGCATGCCGTTCCAAATCCGGTCAACAGATGATTTGTTTGAACATTTCAGCCTACAGAGTGCTCAAGAACCGTTTGCTATGATTGCTGTTCCGATATTCAATACTCAAGCTATGGGGGTATGTAACAGGCCAGTGTGGCTCCCCTCCTCCCCTGGGAGGGTTGAGCCCCGGACACCGGAAGGGGCGGGGCTACAGAGCAGTGAGCCCGCCCCTCAGAGGGTCAAGCGGCGACCCGGAAGCATAAAAGCCGACCATCCGAACTCAGTTGGGGCCCAGCCACCGCTGGGAGCGGACCTGCCCGAGAGGGCTCGGGACTGGGAAGCTGCTGGGGCCCAGAGCAATTGCCCGGACTGGCCGGAGCTTCCCCTTGCCCGATACTGGGAGGACCCACCGGAGCTCCCCCGTGCCACCTACGAGGAGGAACCGCCGGAGACGTCACTTCTCCCCTGCTGTTATCCTGAGGAACCCCCGGAGCAGAACTGGCCGGACTTCCTCGAGGAACTGCCGGATCTACCCCCCAGCCCAGGCTGCGAGGAGCCCATTCTATTGGACTTCCCGGGAGTGGACGCCACAGACCAGGTAGGCAGAGAGGGGGAAATTGGAAGTGACCCGGGGGCAGCCGACCCCCGTCAGGCTGCAGATCAAACAATGCCCATGTCAGTGTGTTGCGGTCAGGATCCCCACTGACCCTTGGCGGTAATCGCCGCTGCCTAGGGCCCCGGGCCGGGACGCAGTGGAGTGGGTGGGCCTGCGTCCCCCCTGCCACCCCACTCACGGGTGGCAGTCTTCCCCCTCACCCCAGTGCTCAGCCTTGTAGCAGAAGGCCTGAGCCCGAACTGACTCTGATATTGTTGCTCAGCCTTGCAGCAGAAGGCCTGAGCCCCTAGCTGCCTGTTGATAGTGTTGCTCAGCCTTAAACAGGGGTCCCCAACCCCCGGTCTGCGGCCCGGTACCGGTCTGCGGCCCGGTACCGGTCCGCAGCCTCTTAGAAACCGGGCCGCGAACCGACCCAGTGGAGCTTCCGCAGGCATGCCTGCGGGAGGTCCAGCTGAGCCGCGGGACGAGCGCTTCCTCCGCAGTCGTGCCTGCGGGAGGTCCGCTGCTCCAGGGGCTCAGCTGGAGCTTCCGCAGGCACGCCTGCGGGAGGTCCACCGGCTCCAGTGGAGCTTCTGCAGGCGTGCCTGCGGAGCTCCAGCTGAGCCCCGGGAGCAGTGGACCTCCCGCAGGCACGACTGCGGAGGGAGCACTCGTCCCGCGGCTCAGCTGGACCTCCCGCAGGCACGCCTGCGGAGGGTCCGGCAAACGAAACCAGTCCCTGGACCTAAAAAGGTTGGGGACCCCTGGCCTTAAAGGAACAGGGCAGAACCCATGTAAGAACGACGGGCCGGTGTGGCTCCCCTCCTCTCCTGGGAGGGTTGAGCCCCAGGCCCACATGTTTACAGGGTAGATTATGATTTACAGTTTAGTCCCCAAAAGGGGCAGCACAATGTTGTTCTTCCCCTGGAATAGCCCAGGAGGGAGATGCTGAATCTGAGAGTCACTGTATCTTTCCTGATCTCTTGGCTGCTCTGGGGAGGGAGTGCTCTGTGACTGAGCTACATCCAACAAAGGGTGATTCACCAAGCGTGCTCAAAGCATGACAAAGCTCCACCCCATTGCGATCATTCCCGTTACCGGCATAATGGAGACTGGAGTTCACCTGCAGAGCCTGCTCCCCGAATCAGGTGTAGAATGCACTGGTACAAGGGAGTAAAGGGGCACCCTGCACTGGCATGCAAATAAACCACAATCTTCCTCTATGTGATTCAGCACCTAGGTCACATGACATTGTTTCTTTTCACTCTTCTATGACAGTTTTTTATATACATATATTTATATGTTTCTAAAATCAATTGCTTTTTCTCATCACTCCCTCCCCATCTCCTGCCACTTTCACTTCTAACCCACAAAAGCACACTTCTACCATGCAAATATGTTCTCATCTGAACACAACACACATTTGTGTTCGAATAAGTGTATTCAGTTACTTCCCGACCAACTAAATCAGGGACATTTAATTATTAATATCGGTACTTGCAATAATTTCCCCAGAAATTCCACATGTGATTCATTGTTTCGGGTCCAGAACCCTTAATGGTTTCATATGAAACCTCTTACAGCATGCTACACAAAACCACTAATGGTTGATGACTGTGGAGCCAAGTCAGAGAGCCTAAAATGGTTATAGGTAAAATCATCTCTTCTAAGACTGTAAACTTGTGGGTGGGTCTGAGTTGTAACAGAATTCAGAACCTGGGTGAAAGCCGTTGTTTTAGTTGTTCTTAATTATTCCTTGTATTACCTTAAGCAGGGGTCTCAAACACGCAGCCCCTGGGGTTATTTCCTGCATTTGAGATCCCTGCCCTAGTGTCTAGGAACCCTACTCATGGACAAGGACTCCATTGTGCTAGAAGCTGTAGAAACACAACAAACAAGGCTTCCTGGCCAGCATTCTGCCATCCTACAAAAGAGGTTAGGGACAGGGGTGAAATAAATAAGACCCATCTACTGACTGCGATCTCCATTATAACTCATCCTTTGCCAAAAGTTACTGCAGAGTGGCCTCTGTGATTAAGAGATGATCTCATTTCTCCTTATACTTAGAATAGCAGGTATGTCTAGTAACTGCCGTAGTAATGGTTAACAAGTGCTTACTTTGTAATGACTTTTCCTGTACCTATGAATTTCTAATACAGTCGCCGCTGCTGTAGTTAGATGCCTGAATAAAGAGGAAGATAAACTACACTTAGTAAACTACCTTTCCGGTGTTGAGCAAAAGATTAGAAACAACGACAGAAAATTAATTTATCACCCAGTTATGCTGGTTACCGGTGAGTTTTTGCACTGAGTCCATTTCTTGTGTCTCTCTAGAGTTGAAGGATCCTGGGTGAAAAAAAAATCCTCATTTCTTCTTTTAAGAAGGAAAAAAAGCTTCATTCTCAAGTTTATATAACACCCCCCCCCCAAGCTATTACATGAGTCAGTTGATGCGAAGTTTGCAGGGTTTGCCTCTCTGTTCACACGGACCTATTGGATGCATTGCTGTACAGAATGCATTGATGACCGCCTCAGGAAGTATGAGAGCATGTACTTTTTATAAACCAGAATGGCATCAAATGAAGGAAATTGCCTAGTTATTTCCTTTACTAAGTACAAAACATTATATTTATTAGTCATTTAATTATTATTGAAAAAATTAATTTGTCATAATGGAGGACAATATTAGTTAATAATTAGGGAAATGAGAACCTTGTAAGTTATACAAATAGCTCTAGCCCTTCTGTTTCCTGAATGACAAACACTTAAGAGAATATGTTTTAATAGAGTATACTACTTCAGTTTGGAAATGTATAGGCAAAGTGTCCCTCAATGTGGGAGAGATCTGGCATTTCAGCAGAGACGATAGTACAATATAGTATTTGAAACAATGCATCCTACAAAGGACATGCATTTTCACTCGGATTCAGAAATGTTTAACTTCAAGCACATATTTAAATCTATCTTTATTCAGCAAAGCACATGCGTTTGTGCTTAAATCCTAATAGAAGTCAACGGGATTTAAGCACTTGCTTAAGGGCTTTGTTGAACTGGCCATTTGTGAAGTTGCTGAATATTATAAATGCTGTCTTGTAGCCTAAAAATGCACCAGGCTAACAGAGATAGCATTTAAATGTTCAAAGTGCTTCCCCTAGATAAGCTGGATGAATTCTGGCAATTCTTAACTATGTTTTTATCTTTCATTTTTCAGCTTTTAGCCGCTGAACTGCTATTATGCCAAACCATCCAGCCTGAACGTCACTGGTTTATAGATGTCATATTTTATCCTTATCTCAAATGTTGGGATTTGAGTTAGTTTGTGATAAGATACAATAATAAGTATCAAGCCTACCAAATAAATATATGCCACATTATATCATGCCCTATGTACTCACCTGGCTGAGGAATGTGTAGGGGATACCACTCCTAAAGAGCATTAAAAATAAAAGAAATTCCAATAAAACCATTGCATACCCCAGTTATTTTATATAGTAAATTCTGTGTATAACTAAAGTGTAATCTGCTAATGTATTAAATCTTGCATCTGATTTCCAGTCCAAATTTGTCTTGCTTCAACTTCCAGCCATTGAATATTGTTATACCTTTGTCTGCTATAGTGAAGAGTGCATTAGAAATTTTTTGTTCCCCATGTAGGTAGTTATAAATTCTGATCAAGTCACCTTTTAACCTTCTTTTCGTTAAGATTAATAATTTGTGTTCCTCGAGTCTATCACCATAAGATGTTTTCAGGTCCTTAACATTTTAAAGGCTTTTTTATATCATATATAATTTTATTGAGTTTTATAAATACATTGCAATGCCAATATTTACTCATATACATGAATAGCCACAACAATGCATTTTAGACTTGTAAATTAAAGAAATAGCATTATTACTAGAACTGGTCAAAAATGCCATTCTGTCAAAATGGAAGCTTTCCCCGAGAACATATTGACTTCCACAAAATTTTGTTTCAGGAAAAATATTGAAATGAAGCTGATCAGATTGGAACGTTTTGACTTTCTATATTTCAAAATGACTTTTCATTTTGAAATTTATTTGATAAGTTATAATACACAAAAGCCACCATGGAAAGTAAAAGTTTTGATTTTATTGAAATGGAACATTTCAACTGACCTGTAACATTTAAAAAAAAAAAATTGTGGGATATTTCAAAATAGGTGTTCATTCTGATTTGGAACAAACACCAACATTTGAAATCATGGAATTTCCCATGAAAGAGAAATTTGGGTTTTCACACAGCTCTAATTTCATTCAATCTCCATTGCAGACATTTTCTAGACTGCCAGGAATCTTCAAAAGCTATTTAAAGATCTGATTTTATTAACCTCATGGGAAGGAGGATTCTGCTGCTACCTACAAGTACTGAGTGAACAGACCACAGAGAATTAAAACTGTAATCGGATTATGTTCCATCTCAAGCTAACGAGAAATATACTGTATGGACCGTTTATGACATGAAACACAAACATCTCATAAAGCAACATAACACTGCTGTCTCAGCTTTAGGTGTCAATAACGTGCCTGATATTATTTATATTTGTATACCCTGTGTGATGGGTTGGATCACAGAAACCCTCTTGGGAGCTGCCACCCGATGTGCCCAGACTACATCCACCCCTGCTTTCCCTGCCAGCTTGGGACCCCGGTCTTGCTGAGCCAGACATTCCCGTCTGCTCCAACAAAGACCCAGGGTCTGAATTACTTGCCCCAAAGCTGCAGGTTTACCTGAAAGCAGCTAACAGAAGTGTGCTTGTCGTTAACACTCAGGCTATGGCTACATTAGCGCTTCAAAGCGCTGCCGCGGCAGCGCTCCCGCGGCAGCGCTTTGAAGCGCTAAGTGTAGTCAAAGCCCCAGCGCTGGGAGAGAGCTCTCCCAGCGCTGTCCGTACTCCACCTCCCTGTGGGGAATAACGGACAGCGCTGGGAGCGCGGCTCCCAGCGCTGGGGCTTTGACTACACTGGCGCTTTGTAGCGCCGCAATTTGCAGTGCTGCAGAGGGTGTTTTTTCACACCCTGCTGCAGCGCTGCAAATTTGCAAGTGTAGCCATACCCTCAGATGCCCAACTCCCAATGGGGTCTAAACCCAAATAAATCCCTCTTACCCTGTATAAAGCTTATATAGGGTAAACTCATAAATTGTTCACCCTCTATAACACTGATAGAGAGATATGCACAGCTGTTTGCCCTCCCCCAGGTATTAATACATACTCTGGGTCAATTAATAAGTAAAAAGTGATTTTATTAAATACAGAAAGTAGGATTTAAGTGTTTCCAAGTAGTAACAGACAGAACAAAGTAAGTCACCAAGCAAAATAAAATAAAATGCACAAATCTATGTCTAATCAAACTGAATACAGATAATCTCACCCTCAGAGATGCTTCAGTAAGTTTTTTCCTCAGCCTGTATACCTTCCAGGCCTCGGCACAATTCTTTCATCTGGTACAGCTCTTGTTCCAGCTCTTGTTCCAGGTGGTAGCTAGGGGATTCTTCATGATGGCTCCTCTCTCACTTTTTTCTATTCCACCCCTTTATATATATTTTTGCATAAGGCGGGAATCCTTTGTTCCTCTGGGTTTCCACCCCCCTCACTGGAAAAGCACCAGGTTAAAGATGGATTCCAGTTTATGTGACATGATCACATGTCACTGTAAGACCCCCAAGCCTTCATTCCTCCAAGCAGTGGTTTCCCCAGGAATTGAAATTAGGGGGGGTGTTCGAATTTACAGGGGGGGTGTCAGGACCAATGAGATATATAAAAAAGATATGAATAAAGTAAATGTTTTGTTAGGATTATGCAAATTTAACATAAGAATAATGCAAGTTACACCAAAACACATAACAGGTCTAGATTTCTAAAAAACCATACATTTAAAAAAAAAGTATTTAATTTAAATTGACTTTTGAAAAGTAAACCATCATGGGGTAAGAGGAAAGTCCTCTCATGGATCAGTAACTGGTTAAAAGATGGGAAACAAAGGGTAGGAATAAATTATCAGTTTTCAGAATGGAGAGAGATAAAAAGTGGTATCCCTGAGGGATCGGTACTGGGACCAGTGCTGTTCAACATATTCATAAATGATCTGGAAAAATGGGTAAACAGTGAGGTGGCAAAATTTGCAGATGATACAAAATTATTCAAGATAGGTAAGTCCCAGGCAGACTGCGAAGAATTACAAAGGGATCTCATGAAACTGGGTGACTGGGCAACAAAAATGGCAGATGAAATTTAATGTTGATAAATGCAAAGTAATGTACATTGGAAAACAATCTCAACTATACATACAAAATGAAGGAGTCTGAATTAGCTGTTAACACTCAAGAAAGATCTTGCAGTCATTGTGGATAGTTCTCTGAAAACATCCACTCAGTGTGCAGCTGCAGTCAGTGATACCCAACATTCTGTTTGCTTTTTTAAAAAGAACAGGAGCACTTGTGGCACCTTAGAGACTAACAAATTTATTTGAGCATAAGCTTTCGTGGGCTACAGTCCACTTCATCGGATGTAGCCCACGAAAGCTTATGTTCTTTTTGCAGTACAGACTAACATGTCTGCTACTCTGAAACCTTTGCATTTTAAAGAAAGGGATAGATAATAAGACAGAAAATATCATATTGCCTCTATATAAATCCATGGCACATGTACACCTTGAATACTGTGTGCAGATCTGGTTACCCCATCCCAAAAAAGACATACTGGAAATGCACAAAGTACAGAGATGGGCAACTAAAATGATTAGGAGCATGAAATAGGAGAAGAAATTAAAATGACTGGGAATATTCAGCTTAGAAAAGAGATGACTAAGGGGGGATATGCTAAAGGTCTATAAAATCTTGACTGATGTGAAGAAAGTGAACAAAGTAAATGTTTTGTTAGGATAATGCAAATTTAACATGAGGAAAATGCAAGTTACACCAAAACACATAACAGATCTAGATTTCTAAAAAAATATATAATTTTTAAAAAATGTATTTAATTTAAATTGACTTTTGAAAAGTAAGCCATCATAGGGTAAGAGGGAAGATCCTCTCATGGATCAGTAACTGGTTAAAAGATGGGAAACAAAGGGTAGGAATAAATTATCAGTTTTCAGAATGGAAAGAGATAAAAGTGGTATCCTTGAGGGGTCAGTACTGGGACCAGTCCTATTCAACATATTCATCTGGAAAAATGGGTAAACAGTGAGGTGGCAAAATTTGCAGATGATACAAAACTATTCAAGATAATTAAGTCCCAGGCAGACTGCGAAGAGCTACAAAGGGATCTCACACAACTGGGTGACTGGGCAATAAAATGGCAAATTAAATTCAGTGTTGATAAATGCAAAGTAATGCACATTGGAAAGCAATCTCAACTATACATACAAAATGATGGCATCTGAATTAGCTGTTAACACTCAAGGAAGAGATCTTGGAGTCATTGTGGATAGTTCTCTGAAAACATCCACTCCATGTGCAGCAACAGTCACAAAAGCAAACAATGTTGGGAATCATTAAGAAAGGGATAGATAATAAGACAGAAAATATCATATTGCCTCTATATAAATCCATGGTACGTGCACACCTTGAATAGTGTGTGTACATCTGGTCACTCATCCTAAAAATATATATATTGGAATTGGAAAAGGTACAGAGATGGGCAACTAAAATGATGAGGGGTATGAAACAGGAGGAGAGATTAAAGTGACTGGGAATTTTCAGCTTAGAAAAGAGATGACTAATGGGGATATGATAGAGGTCTACAAAATCTTGACTGGTGCGAAGAAAGTGAATAAGGAAATTTTATTTAATTCTTCACATAACACAAGAACTAGCAGTCACCCAATGAAATTAATAGGCAGCAGATTTAAAAAAAAACAAAAGAAAGTATTTCTTCACACAATATAAAGTCAACCCAGGGAACTCTTTGCATGGGGATGCTGTGAAGACCAAAACTATAACAGGATTTTAAAAAGAACTAGATAAATTCCTGGAGAACAGGTCCATCTGTGGCTATTAGCCAGGATGAGAGGGATGCAACGCCATGCTCTGAGTGTCCCTAGCCTGTTTGCCAGAAGCTGGGAATGGGTAACAGGGGATGGATCACTTGATGATTCCCTGTTCTATTCATTCCCTCTGAAGCACCTGGCCTTGACCACTGTTGTAAGACAGGTACTGGGCTAGATGGACCATGGGTCTGACCCAGTCTGACCATTCTTATGTAAAAATTAATTATAATAAAAATGTTTAGTACAGAAACTCCCCAACATAATGACCTCCCAAGATAGCAATAATGTGAGATAACAACCTTGGCAAATACTGCATTTTAAAAACCTTGGCCTACTGGGAAACATATTTATATAAGTTTCCATTCCCAGTCACAAATCTAGCATTCTGGAGCAAAGTGACTAAAATATAGTCCAACAAACAAATGTTTATTTAACATGCCCCTCACTTTTCCCTCCACCGCACTCCACTCATCGGTGTTGTCCTTGGTCAGTGGAGACTCAGAGTTCAGAGGTGCTTTCATGTGAGTTCACCTTCCAGGTGGGGGATAAAAAGGCACAGTTTGCTCTGGCCACGGCTGTTCATTGTGCCACCGTTCACTCCACCACTCTGTTGCCAATGGCCCTGCACAGTCACCTTCTGCTGTCACCTACCACTGTGACCGCTGCGAGTTGGTCTCTTGAGGTTCCACCAGCTCTCAGTGATTTCAGCTGAGCCCTCAGTGCGGGAACCTCGCTGCTAGTGCAGTCTGGGCTGTCTCTTACACAAAAACACTGTACCCACAGGAACACTGTCCCCACAACAGGACTAAGCACTTAGACCTGATTGTCAGTAAGAACATAAGAACGGCCGTACCGGGTCAGACCAAAGGTCCATCTAGCCCAGTATCTGTCTACCGACAGTGGCCAATGCCAGGTGCCCCTGAGGGAGTGAACCTAACAGGCAATGATCAAGTGATCTCTCTCCTGCCATCCATCTCCATCCTCTGACGAACAGAGGCTAGGGACACTATTCTTACCCATCCTGGCTAATAGCCATTTATGGACTTAGCCACCATGAATGTATCCAGTCCCCTTTTAAACATTGTTATAGTCCTAGTTTTCACAACCTCCTCAGGTAAGGAGTTCCACAAGTTGACTGTGCGCTGCGTGAAGAAGAACTTCCTTTTATTTGTTTTAAACCTGCTGCCTATTAAAGAACTTCCTTTTATTTGTTTTAAACCTGCTGCCTATTAAATGATTAAGTGATTTCAACTGCAGTGGTTAGAACAAAAGACTATCTATTGGAGCCTAATCAGCTCTGTCTTTAAACAGTGGAGAGGGACAGGTCCCCACCCTCTCTCTTGATGCCTTCAAATCATCACAGGCTAAGCACAGTTCTACTGCCCTTTAATCGTACAATAAGAACAACATTAGACAAATTAGAGGATTGGGCCAAAAGAAATATGATGAGGTTCAACAAGGACAAGTGCAGAGTCCTGCACTTAGGACGGAAGAATCCCATGCACTGTTACAGACTAGGGACCGAATGGCTGGGTAGCAGTTCTGCAGAAAAGGACCTAGGGGTTACGGTGGACGAAAAGCTGAATATGAGTCAACAGTGTGCCCTTGTTGCCAAGAAGGCTAATGGCATTTTGGGTTGTATAAGTAGGGGCATTTCCAGCAGATCGAGGGATGTGATCATTCCCCTCTACTCAGCACTGGTGAGGCCTCATTTGGAGAACTGTGTCCAGTTTTGGGCCCCCCACTACAAGAAGGATGTGGATAAATTGGAGAGAGTCCAGCGGAGGGCAACAAAAATGATTAGGGGGCTGGAGCACATGACTTATGAGGAGAGGCTGAGAGAACTGGGATTGTTTAGTCTGCAGAAGAGAAGAATGAGGGGGGATTTGATAGCTGCTTTCAACTACCTGAAAGGAGGTTCCAAAGAGGATGGATCTAGACTGTTCTCAGTGGTAGAAGATGACAGAACAAGGAGTAATGGTCTCAAGTTGCAGAGGGGGAGGTTTAGGTTGGACATTAGGAAAACCTTTTTCACTAGTAGGGTGGTGAAGAACTGGAATGGGTTACCTAGGGAGCTGGTGGAATCTCCTTCCTTAGAGGTTTTTAAGGTCAGGCTTGACAAAGCCCTGGCTGGGATGATTTAGTTGGGTTTGGTCCTGCTTTGAGCAGGGGGTTGGACTAGATACCTCCTGAGGTCCCTTCCAACCCTGAGATTCTATGATTCTATGAACATTTCATCCCCCCTTCCCCCCACATTCAAGTGGTTTGTAATCCAACCCCAGCCAAAATCTATCACTTGGACAACACAGCTCTGTTTGCTGCATACCTAGGTAGATTAGGTGTGAATGTAAATATAATCTGGCTCTGAAGCCTTAGCCCCCAGCTCATCACTAGCTGTCAGGGAGAGCTCATTTAGACTTTGCTTACAAATCAGCATTAGAAATTATTAGGTTGGCCAACATCACCGAAATGAATGCACTGACATCATAAAAAAACAGCTGTATAAGGAAGCAAGGAAGCTAGTCTATGTTCATACTTTTCAAATTATTATACTTTTTCAGATACACATATTTTATCATACACTTTATATGCTTTTAAAGACTGTATTAATGTTTCAGTTTAAATTCAGATTTCCAAACAGTCACTAAATTGGTATGTAACTAGCTCACAAAACTAGGGGGGGTGTTGGGAAAATTCAGGGGGGGGTGTACACCCCCCCGGGGGGGGGTGTAGGGAAATCACTGCCTCCAAGCCTGACTCACAGGAAGGCTTGCTTGCAAACAGAGCCATCCAGTCAATTATCCTGGTTGATGGGAGCCATTAAGATTCCAAACCACCATTAATGGCCCATACTTTGCATAATTACAATAGGCCCTCAGACTTATATTTTATATTTCTAGTTTCAGATACAAGAGTGATACATTTATACAATTAGGATGATCACACTCAGTAGATTATAAGCTTTGTAATGATACTTTACAAGAGACCTTTTGCATGAAGCTTATTCCAGTTACATTATATTCACTCATTAGCATATTTTTATAAAATTATATAGAGTGCAACGTCACACCCTGATCAATAAGCATCTTGCACTGGGTTTTAAAATGATGTTTGAATATTATAAAACTTAAAATCTTTTAAATTGTTTAAAGGATGTGAGGACACAAGTAGTATGAATATAATTAACAATTTCTGCGCAGGTATTTGGAGAAATATGAATGCTCTTATCAGTGAGTTTTCCCAGATAATGATGATATTGCTTAAATGCAACAATAAACGGATGTGAAGCTTATTTTATTAGGCATTGGTTCAAAGTATGACATTTATTATTTCTAATGGATCAAAGACCTTGATTCATTAACCACAGTAAATTAGTCACTGAGCTCTGCTCACTGTGATAATACTCAGTTCAACACCCACCTCTTCGGCACAAAGTTTGTCTTTATATCTTCCAAGTGTTTGGATACTCTTCATGATTTCAAGTAATTTTCCTTTTAGTAACAGCCATGTAATATTTTGTCATTATTGAAAGCAATAGCATGCAAATGAGTGTGGCCATCTGCAGAAATTCAGCTTTATAAATGATAGTGATAGAAACTGTGCATATTCTAAATTCTGACATTTATCTTCCTGTTCTCTTTCAACATAACAGTTTTAGCTATGTTATTTTGTGCAGAAAGTGTAGCACAGGGATACCATAAAACTTTATCCAATGGAAGGCTGCATTGGCAACTTGCCAGGAGCCTAAAAGCTGCACCGTGTTTGCAAAAAATGGGACAGAGGATAGCTGCCCTCATATTTAATACAGAGGTGAAGCCCAGGGAGAATACAGATTCCAGTGTCCATGTCCTTCCACGCAGATCAAGATGGAACTTTGTGTTATGGACTCTGTATTTTGCAAGGACTTCACCTCCATACTGTAAGAGAAAGGTGATTCTTGGATTGCATTTATGAAGAATTCTGAAGTTTGCATTTGGCTCAGAGGCTGTGCAGCGGATGCTCTGTGACTAATGCCATTTACAAATTAACAAGGAATTCACATAAACTAGCTTCAGATTTCATCAGCTGGTAATGGGGCTTGTCTTACTGAAGTTACATCAGAATCTGTGGGCCATCTAATTAATCATCCCTAGCCAATCAGATCTGTGACCATCTAATTAATTATTCTGTCTCCCACAGTGTCTAGTACTAGGTACTTCAGAAATGCAAGATATCCTGCCATGGGTAGATTTCTTCCTAATCCTGTTAGTTAAAGATGGGTGTATGCCCTAAAGCTTGGGGATTTATATGCTGTCTGTACAGTTTTTTAATCTTTTTAAGAATAATTGTGGATGTTACCGTTCTCTCCATAAATGTCCAATCCATCTTTGAATCCTGCTATACTCCTAACCTCAATGATTGTGGCAATGACAGATTTATCAAGATGTTGCTCTATATTTCTGTTTGATTGCAGCTAATTTGTCACACTTGAGTCTAAGCAGATTTTGATTGGATTACAGCTAATTACTCACACTTGAATCTAGGCTGATTTTTATGTGGTATTTTACAAGAATCAGATCGTCAAAATAGTTTCTTTTTTTCTCTTTAGTTCAAACAAATTAAGGGAATTAAACAACAGTCATCCTCACTAGCCACATATTTTTTTTGCAGGCTACTTTGATCATTAATGTTGTCTTTTGAAATAAGTAACCTGATGCTTCTGCAGTTTCAAATTTGTAGTAATTACTCTTTACATTTTACAAATCAGTGATATTCTGGGACTGAAGATGACAGACACAGAAAAAAAGAATTATATTTGCATTTAATTAATTATACTATACCTTCTCCATTGCTCAGCCAATAATTAGTACTTTAAATTTTACTTTCAGTTTATGTACTGTGGGCTTCATATATGGTGCATACAAAATACCATTTTATTTTATATTGAATTTTGAACAAACTGTTCCGCAAAATAAACCTCCAGTGGATTAGGAGGGCAGTGACCATACCAGTCAGCACATGAAGATAGCTTCCAGAGGCTTCCATTTGGAGTAGCTCCAGGGTCCACCCCCTTTAAGATCTTTGGTGGATGGGAGGAGAGTTCCTGGCATTGCAGGGAATTTAGGAGGGGGAGATGCAGGCCAGCAGGCATCTCCTACAGGAGGCATAAAAAGTAAGACTGTCCTGGGGCCTGAGTGAAAAGGGGCTGCTGGGCTCTCAGAACGTGTGTGGGGGATGGAAATCCTTGGGAGAAGTGGTAAATAGCATATTTCTTTCCAGATCTTGTATTCACTGTTCCAAATATTATATGATTTAGCACATACCTCGTATGTATTTGGCAAGTTCAGTATAATAAGACCTCACCTTAGAATTCTGCAGCTATATCTCACCTGGCTTAATTCTACTTCACCACTTGCCAGCTCTAAACTAGGCCAGGAATGAGAGCGGTGCCAGGATGGAGAAGCTGTAAATGGCTGCCTGTGGCTTTCATGTCTCAGTGGATCCCAGTGACTGTTTGGTGCCCCTTTGTAGAGAGGATTGAGCAGAGAGACAGACAGTAGGACAATGGAAGGGAGAAGAGATTACTTGGATTGTAAGACCTTTGGGGCAACGAGTGTCTTTTTGTTCTGTGTTCATACAGCACCTAGCATAACGTGTCCTGGTCCATGACTTGTGGTTCCTAGGTGCTTCCCTCATACAAATTAAATTATAAGTAATAGTAGTAAGAAGAGAGAGAGACAAGGGCACGTTATGAGTGCAGTGCTATGACAATGGAATCTATGTCAAACATACCCAGATATAGAAATTACTTTAAATGGAGTATTCTTTTTCTAAATGTTTGTGTTAGTTTAAGGACATAGGGAGAAGGCTTGCCCATCAGTACAACTCCACCCCTTACTACTGTCTGCTGTGTAACTAAATTGCACAATATGCCACTACGTAAAGAAATATGGTACATATTATTTGCTACGTTACCAATCAAATAAATTAGGAAGCCATAAAATGTGTTTATGATAACCATGTCACAAATGGATTGGTGTGAAAGTCATAAAAAAAGGAATGAAGCAAGATATGTTAATCACATTTCTGGAAGATCACAGCATTTAGATATGCTGCACAGCATTTGACCTGGAGTGACTATGCAACTATGAGTAATTTCCATGGCTTAGGTTAAAATGATTTTGAAATCAGTGAGCAAAGAGCTAATTATATTCATGTTAATAGTCACATAAAAGTCTCTTTAAGACTATAGTTATTGCAGTTTTCTAGTTAATCGAGTTAGTCCATGATCAAGATGAATGGAACTTGAAACATGGTCAGATACTAATAAGGTTATGTAACCAGGTTCCCATGAAACTGGGCTGGTTGCCAGCATATTATTTTCTCCCTAAGACACGACTCTAAGGACAAATCATACATAACTGACTGAGCAAGGCTTCTGGTTTTCAGTCTAACCAATATATGCTGGTAAGAGTCTGCAACCTTATTGGCAGATGGCGTTTAAACCAAAAAAACAGGTTATCTAGGACATCTGAATCTTCTCTAGAAATTTAAACAGCATTTGCCCCCATTCACTCTTCTTCTTATATGAATAAACTCATTTGTATATGTATTTATTTAAGATACAAAGCCTCATTTAACTTCCACTGAAGACAGTAGAAATACCCTTTGACTTCAGTGGGAGTTGGATTGGGCCCATGAATAAGGAGAATGTTATATCCTCATTCATTGTTACATGGTGAGCTGGCCTTTCTAGGGAGTCCTGGTTTCAGTCTCATCTGTGACTAGCTCACTTCTCAGTCCTGGTGGGGGAGGGTCATGTGACAGGAGCAGGTAACTAGGATAGACCTGCTGGGGAATATAAGTACAGCTTCAGGTGAGTCAGGAGAGAGGCTTAAAGGGCCAGGAGGTCTGCAGGTGTCTGCTACAGATAGACAGACCTGTAGGACATGCAAAATTAGAGAGTTCTGGGAAGATGCTGTCCACACCAGACAGATGGAAAGGCATAGCTGAAGCTACCTGTGGTGAAAGCAGGGCAGAAACCATACCAGAAAGAGGCTTTAGGAAACACCAGGCAGAAGGACTTGCATGTTGCAAGGAACTATTGAGCCCAGCCAGGGGCAGAAGAATTGCAGATTCTGGGAAAGCTGTTTGAGTTGACACTGAGCTATTACTGAGTTATTTTAATAAGCCAGAAACTTTAAGAAGTAATATGCTTGAATGACATGAGAGACTATGGGTCATTATTGGGGAGCCCAACAAGGGGAATATGAGGGAGTGGCAGTACTTGATGCTGTACTGGTTATGTACACCCACGCTTATTTCAGTGCAATTCAAGAGCCATCTGTCTCAAACTGACAGCTTAATGCTGCACTCTTGACCTTTATAGGGAAGAGTAGGTTGGAACTGAAGGATGGAGATGCACAGGACAAAAGTGTCTTCAGAAATTAATATAAATAAAATAAATAAATACTGGAAATTAAGGGGTTTTTGTTTAACTATTTTCAAACTACCTCATCGCTTCCCTGTTGGAAAAGTAATATGGCAAAACACAAAATGGAATTGGAAGTGAATCTAGAGATGGAAGACAACTTGGGTGAAAGTGATCATAAAATGACAGAGTTCATGATTTGAAGGAAAGGAAGGAGTGAAGGCAACAGGAAAATGGACTTTAACAAACTCAGAGAACTGGTAGGAGAGGTCCCATGGGAAGAAAATCTAAGGGAAAAAGGAGTTCAGGAATTCTGGCAGCTTCTCAAAGACACAGTATTAAAAAGGAACAACAGTAAACTATATCAACGTGAAGGAAAAATAGTAAGATAGTAAGAGGCCAATATGGCTGCATCAGGAGCTCTTTAATGATCTTTAAATCAAAAAGCAATCCTAAAAAAATAGTGGAAACATGGACAAATTGCTACGGATGAGTACAAAAGAATAGCAGAAGCATGTAGGGACAAAATCATAAAGACTAAAGCACAAAATGAATTACATCTAGCAAGGGACAGAAAAGTCAAGAAGAAGAGGTTCTATAAATACAGTAGGAGAAAGAGAAAGAGAAGTGTTGGTCCACTGCTTAGTGGGGAAGGAGAGCTAATAATGTACGACACCAAAAGACTGAAGTATTTAATGCCTGTTTTACTTCAGTCTTCAGTAAAAAGGTTAATTGTGTCTAGATGCTTAACACAATTCAATTTAACAATAGGGGAAGGAACACAAACCAGAATAGGGAAAAGCAGGTTAAAGAATATTTAGATAAATTAGATGTATTCAGGTCAGTAGGGCCTGATGAAATTCATGTTAAGATACTTAAGGAACTAGCTGAAGCAATCTTGGACCCCGTTAGTGATTATCTTTAAGAGCTCATGGAGGATGAGTGAGGTCCCAGAAGACCGGAGGAGGATAAATGTCGTGCCAATCAAAAAGGGAAACAATCAAGACCAAAGGAATTATAGAGCAGTCAGCCTAATTTCAGTATACTAGAACAAATTCACAATCAGTTTGTAACCACCTAGAGGATAATACTTTGATAAGTAATAGCCAATATGGATTTATCAAGAACAAATCGTGCCAGCCCAACCTAATTTCCTTCTTTGATAGGGTTACTGGACTAGTGGATGGGGATAAGCAGGCAGTAGATATGGTATATCTTGGTTTTAGTAAGGCTTTTGACATAGTTCCACATGACATTTTCATAAGTAAACTAGGGAAATGTGGTCAAGATGAAAGTACTATAAAATGAGAGACGCGTCTACTGGAGTCCTGCAGAGGTCTGTCCTGGGTTTGGAACTATTCAATATTTTCATTAATGACTAGGATGATGGATAGTACAATTATAGCATTTGTGGATGACACCAAGCTCGGAGGGGTTGCAAGCACTTTAGAGGACAGGGTTAGAAAATCAAAGGGACCATGGTAAATTGGAGAGTTGGTCTGAAATAAGATGAAATTCAAGGAAGAAAATCAAATGCAAAAATACAAAATGGGGAATAACTGGCTAGGCAATAGTTCTGCAGAAAAAGATCTGAGGGTTATAGTGGTTCACAAATTGCACATGTCAACAATGTGATGCAGTTCCAAAAGAGGCAAATGTCATTCTGGGCTATATTAACAGGAGTTTCATATGTAAGTCCTGGGAGGTAATTGCCCCACTCTACTTGACACTGGTGAGGCCCCAGCTGGAGTACTGTGTCTTGATTTGGGCCCCACACTTTAAGAAAATGTGGAAAGACCCCAGAGGAGGGCAACAAAAATGATGAAAGTTTTAGATAACATGGCCTATGAAGAAAGGCTAACAAACTGGGCATGTTTAGTTTTGAGAAAAGAAAAGGAAGGGGGAGGGGGTCTTGATAAAAGTCTTCAAAAATGTTCTGGATGTTATAAAGAGGACAGGAATAATTTGTTCTTTATATTCACTGAAGTAGGACAGGAAGTATTCAGTTTAATCTGTAGCAAGGGAGATTTAGGTTGGATATTAGGAAAAGCTTTCTAACAGTAAGAATAGTTAAGTACTGGAATAGGTTACCAAGGGAGGTTGTGGAATCCCTGTCATTGGAGGCTTTTCAGAATAGGTTAGACAAACATCTGTCAGGCGTGGTCTAGGTATATTAATCTTGCCTCAGAAGAGAATGAAGAGAAGAGAATGAGTATATATGTATACACTAGATGACTACTTAAGGTCCCTTCTGGCCCTCTTTCATGAATGCTGTGCTGAAAGGTTTAGCTAACACCGTGAGTTATTATGCCAATTGTAGTTGTTTCACAGTTACCTTGTTTTCTCCTTGCTTCCCCACTCCCTACCCATCCCACTATTTGTTTTCCTCACATATTTTCTCTGATGATATGCTTCTTTATTACATGTTTGCACAGTGCCTCTAGAGAGGAAGTGACACCAGCTTAAAAAGAGAAGGAAAGGGAAGTGGATAATAATGAATACAAATCACAAGCAAGGAATTGTAGAAAATGTATAAGGGAAACAAAAGGACACAAGGAGAAGTCTAAGAATTAAGGACAATAAGGAGGACTTATTTAAGAATATTAGAAATAAAAGAAATCCTAATAATGTTATTGGTTCATTACTAGCTGAAAATGATAGAATCATCAATTAATAAGCCAGAAGTGTTCAATAAATATTTGTTCTATATTTGGGAAAAAGGCACTACATTTTGATTAAGAAACTATAACAACACAAAATCAACATGGTACACATTACATGGATTAAAAACTGGTTAATTGACATGTTTCAAAATGATACTGTGAATGGGGAATAATCACTGAGCAGGTATGTTTCTAGTGGGGTCCCATAGAGATTGGTTCTTGGGCCTATGCTGTTTAACATTTTTATCAATAACCTGGAAGAAAACAAAATCATGACTGATAGTTTCCAGATGACACAAAGACTGGGGGAGTGGTAAATAATGAAGGGGACAGGTCACTGATACAGAGTGATCGGAATAGCTTGGTAAACTGGGGCAAAGCAAAGAATACATGTTTGAATATAGCCAAATGTAAAGTTATACATCTAGGAACAAACAATGCAAGTCATACTTACAGTATGGGTGACTCTGTCCTGGGAAGCAGTGAGTGTGAGGATGAAGCCAAAAGGGCTAATACAATCATTTGTATAAACAGGGGAAAATTATGTAGGAGTAAAGTGGTTATATTACCTGTGTGTTTGGCACTGGAATGACCACTACTGGAGTACTGCAACCCCTTCTGTCCACATTTTAAGAAAGATGTTCATAAATTGTAGAGAGTTCAGAGAAGGGCCATGAGGATGACAAAAGAATTGGAAACATATAATGAAAGACTTAAGGAGCTTGATCTATTTAATTTATCAAAATAAGACTAGAAATAAAGGTGCAAACTTTTAACAGTGAGGGAAACAACTAACCTTTGAGACAATTTACCAAGTTTTATGGAAGCTTTTAAATCAAGTTTTTTTTTCCCCTAAAATATCTGCTCTAGTTCAAACAGGAATTAATTCAGGAAAGTCCTATGGCTCCTGCTTATACAGGAGGTCAGACTAGATGATCACAATATTTGGATTACAGATTACCTAAACTACCAATGTTGGTAATAGGGTCACAACCTCTATCTGAAAAGCACTCTGACTGTCAGTCATTACTATTTAGTGAGTTTCATCTTTATGATTAACCCTGTATACAATAGAGGAAGATATTAATTATACAGGATTGATCATACTAATGGAACTAATTAAATAATAACTACTGATATTCAGAGTGCTTTTCAAATAGCAGTTGCGAGCCCATTACCCACATTGGTAGTTTAGGCAATCTGTAATCCAACTATCTCATGATTCACTCCCTTCTTCATATCAGTAACAAACATACTACATAAAACTGCTTCTAATATGGATCCCTGAGGCATTCCTGTTAGCCCTTTGGCATGAGGAATAGTGACAATTTATTCCTAACTCTTTGTTTTTTGTCACTTAGACAACTGCAATCCAAGGCAGCAGCTTCCTCTCACCCCTTTGTTAATTAAGCTTTACAATTATCCTGAAAGGTGGATATTATTCCTGTTTTATTTCATTTTATTGTCTGTTTTTGTTTTGTACCACCAGCCATAACATGCAGTGCTGATACACAGAGCAGATAATGACAATATAATCAACAGTTTACTACTGAGGAAACAAAGCTTAAGAGATTTGCTAAAGGTCATACTGATATACAGGTGCCAAATCCCAGGAGATCTGCTATCAAACCCCTGCTTTTTGGGCTACACAATAGGATTTCGGCATCTAACTCCTTAGGCTCCTTTGAAAATAAATCCTATTGATAATTTTTCTCTTGCCATCTGCAAGTAAGAAAATCAGAAAAGATGTCTTGAGAAGTTACTAACCTGTTCTGATATTTTGTTATGCTGCCAACTGGCTTATACAGAGCAGATAGCTTGATCTGTTTAAAAAATAATTGCACTCTGAAACACGCTGTGCATAGAAAGTTGGTATCTTATTGTGAATATCAGATGGATGAGGAGCATATGAACACATTGCTTTTTGTTGCTTAATTATTCTTGGTTGAAAAGTCCGTATGGGGGGTGGACATGTGACCATATTGTTAAAACTTTACTGATATTGCAGTTTCGTGTATTTGATTTTCACAGTATGATTTCAGGCTGTTCATCAAATATAACTGTAAAGCTGTTTCATTCAGTGGTCCATCACAGCCAATTTGGGAGTTGAACTTATTAAAATTATTTACATTGCAGAAAAATGTTCTGGAAATAAACAGGAGCATGGCTGGACTAAGACTATGATCTGTCCAAATTTTTGATTACAGAAAATCTATGGATTTAGGGTCTGTGACAGTCTAAATTACCATCTACTAAAGAGCCTTTTTGATAGAAAGCAAACTATTTAGTTAGGATCTGTGCAATGTGCTGCTGCTATAGTTAAAACCGGAACAGAGGCTTGTCATAGCCAAAGAGGGAAAGTATACTAGGAAGAAGTGTGTTTTCAAAATATGACAGCACAGGGAGAGAGAGAGAATCAAGAGCACAAGTATAATCTGAATGGACAACAGGGAATGTGATACTGACTTTCAGTTATAGATGAAGTTACTATGAAAGTTATTCGGACTTGCATCCGAAGAAGTGGGTATTCACCCACGAAAGCTCATGCTGCAAAACTTCTGTTAGTCTATAAGGTGCCACAGGATTCTTTGTTGCTTTTACAGATCCAGACTAACACGGCTACCCCTCTGATACTATGAAATGAGAGAGTGAGAAGACCTTGCTGACACTTAGACCTTGTTTATACATGGGAATAACCCTGATTCAGCAACTGGTGTTGCTGCACTGTTGCGGACGCCTAAGCATTTGGCTACATTAGAATGACTTCATCTTCAGGCAATTGATTAAGGGTAGTTTAACCCATTTGTAAAAGCCAGTCTGGACACTCCCAAGTGTTTATTCCAGTCTACAAACATTTGTGCTTTACCCTAGCCTGAACTGAATTATACTAGGTTTCCTTCCCACTTTTTACCAGTTAACAATTCTGGACCAAATATTTGGGAGAATCCACACTAGCCTTTAAAGGAATATTAACTACCTTGAGTTAATTGGCAATCAGTTAACTAGCAGTAAACAACTTTTAGTGTAGACTTTCCTAAAAGAAGGAGAGATGTAATGTGATCACAACATTATTACTTGTCTGTGCTTTTTTTAATATTAATGAGACAAGTGGGGCTCAAGTATAGAATCAGAATTACTGTGTTTGGCTGGCACCATTTCATTTACATGAATTTTAAATCAAAGACTTTATGACATTTTTTATTTCTCCATTATTTTTATTCTTTGGAACACACCCAGCCGAGGATTGTTGTCCAGACTCAATACAGGTTTTCAACACTGGCAGTACAGCTGCTGAAAGCAAAACTACCAATGCAACAAGATACTATAGGTGCAACCAAAAATCAGGGCTATCCCAAAACAAAACAGCCAAAACCCAACGTAAACCAAGAGCAAATGTTCAAACAAATGCCCAAAGGGGATTAAATGAAAGCGCAATGTCACATCTAATGGAAATACTCGGCTAGCCTGCCACCATCTGTCTTTCTCTGCTGTGCCTTGCTTCTTCAGTTAACAGAGTCATCAATTAATTATGCACCCCTCCTCAGCCCCCCATATCAATGCACCCCCAAACCCCACATCTGCAGTACTGCCAAAATCATTTAAAAATAATGAGCCAGGCCCCTAAAAATCACAACTGTTTTATAAATCATGAGAATATTTTCTAAATAATACATCTCTTTCTTTGCTTCTGGTTTCTGAGCCATGTCATTGTGAGATTGACTCCAGCAGGAACACTCAAGCTCTACCTTGTGTTAATTCACTTGCAAAGATAAATCCCAAGTGTAGTCCAGGGTAAACTGGGATTTTCCTAACAGGGTTTATCCTGATTACAGGGTAAAGTAGACCTTGATTAGCTCTGCTGGTGAAAAATTACATGCAGAAGTCAGCAATGGTGCTACACTGGTTGCTAGTCACCAACTGCTGAGATAGGGATATTGCCAAGTGTAGAAAAGGCTTGGGCAGCGGTAGAAAGAATGCTTGATCAATCCACAACTGCTTAGGCAAGATGAACTGGTGCATAGCCTGGTGGGGCAAAGGGCAGAACCTTACCAGGGTGGGTTAGGATGCTGGAAAGAGAGAGAAAGAGAGAATATATGAGCAGGGAGAGAAGTGAAAACAGAGATGCACACCAGGCTGAACCTAGGATATAAGTGTCAGTATACTGCTACTTAAACTGCACCTGTAACACAACAGAGCCTCATAACTTAAATGGAAGGAAGCACTTGTAATGCCTCATTTTTGTATAAAATTACGACTGCAAAGGAGAATACATGTGGATGAGTGCCTAAACATGTGACTGGGAGCCAGGAACAGCAATTTCACTTCTGACACTGGGCAAGTCACAACTTCTCTTTAGACCATGTTTAGTCCTAGAGTAAGCAGGTTCAACTTCCACTACAGTCAATGGATTGGCACCTGCAAACACCCCACTGGCATTTAGTCCAATGTCTCTCTAGCTCCATCTGCAAAAAAGGGGCTATTGTGTACAGAAGTGCTGGGAAACTAAAGTTTGTGAAGAGTTTGTAAGATGTCTAAGGAGAGAAGGAAGTTAGAGTACCCCCACAAGGTCACAGAACAAAATGCCATTGTCAAAACTAGCGTAAAAAAGTGGTGAGCGCTGGGCTTTAATCGTTTCAGAGTAAATTTATTACTGGTTTAAATAATTGGCCTAAATTTCAGAAGGGCTCAGCAACAGCAACCCCTACTGAAGTCAATGGGAACTTCAGCAGTTCAGCACCTCAGGAAATCAGGTCATCACAAATCATTATTAAATGCTATTATCCAATCACAAGTCATCCATTTACTCTTATTGTAAACACCACATTGAAACATTCAAAGTAATTTTTTTGTACCAAACTTCCTTATATTGGAAAAAGCTAGTCATGAAAAGACTACCAACCATTGTCCCCTTAATAACACTTCCAGGTACATGACTCATTTCACACGGACACAATCTATGCCAGGGGTCTGAAACTCAATTTACCTTAGGGCGAGTGCCAGTACTCAAATCTTCCCAGCAGGCCAATAATGTCACTGAAGATGGTGTTCAGAAAACATTTATATTGTATTTTTTATTTTGAATTTCTTAGAAATAATAAAACTGTCATATAACTTTATATAATTCTTTGCCTGCCGGAGATTTTTTAGTGTTTGCCAGAACGCTTCAGTTCTGTCAGTTTGTTGATGTTTTTCCCCAGTGACTGAACAATTGAAACCTTCAGGATTGTAGCAAGGTGTGCATCAGATAGTTGTGTTTGGTATTTTGACTTGTTTATATTCGTTGTGGAAAAAAGGGACTGCCTCCATGGGTGACTCTGCCCGGCAACTAATGATGCTGACTCCATGGCTGACTCTGCCCAGCGACTAGTGATGATATCTCTGTCTCTCTCCCCCAGCCAATGGAGCTGTGGGGGCGGGGGAGGGGAGACTCATAGACTTTAAGGTCAGAAGGGACCATTATGATCATCTAGTCTGACCTCCTGCACAATGCAGGCCACAGAATCTCACCCACCCACTCCTGTAACAAACCCCTAACCTATGTCTGAGTTATTGAAGTCCTCAAATCGTGGTTTGAAGACCTCAAGCTGCAGAGAATCCTCCAGCAAGTGCCCCGTGCCCCATGCTGCATAGGAAGGTGAAAAACTGTGCCATTGTATTTGAAATAAAAGATTGAAAATAATATTACTTTAAGATTTTAAAAGTATGGATATTTTATTGAACAGATGTATCTTCTCCTCCCCCTGCCCTGCCATATGAGTAGCTTGAATCTCAAATGGCAAATTCTGAACTATTGGGAAAAGAAATGATGTTCACCTTTTCTCGGTGTCAGGATAAAAGCTATCACCTATTTGTATATTCTGCCTGTCCCTTGAAACCAGAACAAACTGTTAGGAAAATGGAAATGGACAAATTTGTATTAAAAGATAGAGGTGGGACTGAACAAAAAATCTCTACATCCAAACACTTTCAAATTTGAAGAAAGTTGGTATTTCTATCAGTACTTTTGTCTCAGACCCGTTATATCTATTGAAGCTGACATGCAGGTATTGTTTGGAAAATAGAGTGACACCAAACTAAATCAGCAAACTGAAGTTGTTACAAGTTAATCCTTCTCTAGTGTGTCTTACACAATTATTTGAACAGCTGACCAAAATGCCTGTATTCCCAGAAACTAAATCCAAATAGTTATAGGAAAGCCATTACAGAGATGACTAAGAAGTATCGCACACTACAAACATTATAGGACAGTGAGTCCCAAACTGACCATTACACAACAGAGAGACCAGGAAGGAAGACACTTGGCAAAGCTGAAAAACACAAAAAGCAAAGAAATTATATTTTTGAGTCAGTGAGAAAAGCAGCTGAGCCCAATGCCCAAGAGACAAACATGAGTCTGGATTGTTCTAGTGACTCACACCGTATATGTAAAGTGTCCACTCATCTGCTGATTCAAAAATGCTGATATTTCCCCATCTTTTTACAATTTTTATGTTCGCTATCTTTCTTTGTGTACTGCTACTACTAACACACTGAGTGGACTAAGTGCCAAATTTTAAGTGCCTCAAATACAGTCTCTACATTTGCATGTTCGGTTTTGTGCATGTAATTTGCATCTGCATTTTTTTCATGAGCAACGTCAGCAGATGCAATTTTAGCATCTGCTAATGTTGAACTCACAAATGCAGGTCAAATTACTGGAGCTATTGAAAATATTTGTAATTATACTTAAAACCAAGCGACCCCTCACCTTGTTTCAGCTTTGTTATAAACCTGGAACTCAGGCCAAGTTCTCTGAGATTTGTGACCCTTTTTGGTCTACTCTGAGTTTTCACCAGTGATGTGTTTCAGGTGAAGCTGGGTAATGGCTCAAATAATCATGAGCCAGTTCATTGTTTTTGTTGGAAAAGCATGTGTAACTTAACGGTTTCACAAAGGTTTGATCCAAAACCAAGCAATATTAGGTGCTGTGAGCTGAGTTTTGTGTCGAGATTTTGGCTTTATTCAAACTATTTAGTTTCACTTGTTCTAATACCAGAATGACAAACTACCCTATTTGCCTGTGCAAAAAGTGTTTCCTGCATTTGCACATTATTCAGTGTCCTTAATTGTGAATAAATCACTGTGTGTAGAAAGTAACAGATGCAAATGTAGGGGGTGTTTTTAATTTTTTTCTCTTAATCCTCTAGTGATAGAAGCACATTATATATTTAGATTTTACATAGAGACCATCACTTGTTTTCAAATGGTATTTATACTACAACTCTGCAGATTACAATAGTGTTCAACAGACCTTTGGACTGTTATCGTACAACACGTAGATTTTAAAGGGTTATATCTGAAATAACCTCACAAGTTGCTCTAGAAAAAGTAACAGGTGGGATTTTGAAAAGCATGCAACAGTGGCCTAATTCTGCTCCCATTAAGGCAAATGAGAGTCCACTCACTTCAGTGGAGATAGTGTGAGTACTTCTGAAAATCCCACCCAACTTTAAGATGGCAGGCATTCCATATTACAGAGGGGTGGAAGGAACAAAAAGTTTACTAAAGTTTTTTTAAAAGCATTTACCTAGCAGTTTGCAGCTTTGCTGTAGCCATGAGATACAAAGTGGGTGTGATCTTTTATTTGACCAACTTCTGTTGGTGCCAGGGACAAGTTTTTGAACTTCGGAGCTCTTCTTCAGGTCTGGGGAAGGTAACCAGTGTCCAAGCTCAATACAAGATGGCACAGATTGTGAAGCATAAATGTGGTTCACACATGCTGTAGGAGACCACTTTAAATGAAGCGGGTACCTCTGTAGTCATAGGACAAGAGAGAGTAGTAGACAGCAGGGTATATTACAAACTGTTATAATGAGCCATAAAACCAGTGTCTCTGTTACGACCATGATTTTAGTATCCTGCAGAGTTATGAATTTAAGTTCCCAGGCTAGTCTTTTAAAGGTGCTATGCAGGTCTCCTTCAAGGATGAGGAGTGATAGGTCAGAAATCGTGTGATCGCTTTGTGAAATGTGTTTGCCCATGAGTGATAGGCCATTTTTGGTCTTATTTTTCTGTGAGAGTTAATCCAAGAGTGTAGGGATTTTCTGCTTTCACTCACATAGTTGTTGGGGCATTTGATGCACCAGATGAGGTACACTACATGTTGCAATAAGCATGTGAAGGACTCACAAATCTGGAAAGGTGTGTTGTGAGGAGTGTTGATCATCATAGTGGTGGAGACACATCTACAGTTTTTGCATCTGGCGGGGTCTAGTGCCACTTGGAGTCAGTGTGTCCTGGTTTGTGGGGAGCTTGCTTCTGATGATGAACAGGGGTTTCAGGAAAGATTTCTTTCAGCATGGGGTCCCCATTAAATATGGTTCTAAGTGTTTGATGATACCCTGCATGGATGCCAGTGGCTTTTTCCTGTATGGAAGCATGTTCTCTTGGAGTATCTCAGTGGTCCATTCCATGATGTGATCTACTTCTCTGGTGGAGTGTCCTTGTTTGGCGAAGACATTTTTTACTGTGTTTAGGTATGGATCCTGGATTTTTTGCCTAACAGAGCTTTCAAGACTGTAAGTACTCATGCTGGGCCATGAAGAAAATTAGTCTTCAGTGACCACTACACTACTTGTCTTGACTGGTGAAGTCCCAGGATTGTGTAAATGAAGTGTTACATTTTACTCTATCCTGTGGCACCTTAAAAGTGAACTGAAAACTCTTCTCTTCTTGTAGCCAACTTCAGGGCCTGATATGCCTCTTGCAATCATTGAAAACAATCAGTAAACACCTAAAAAAGTGCAGGAAGTTGTGAGGGGTTTTTATTTCTAATTTTTAAATTAATTTTTCCAAATACAACAAATACATCCAAAATACCAGACACTTTGTCATTAGGATATAGGCAGGGGAGGAGAAGCCACATATCTCTCTTCAGACGCTACATTAGTCATAGCCCTCTAAAAAGTCAGCCTAAATTCTTGTGCATTTTTCAGGCATTACCCTTGTGAGGAATGCCAGTCATTCATTAGCTGCAAGGTCAGCCATATCACTGAGCCAGGCACCAGTGTTTGGTGGGAATCGACTTTTTCAGTTTTGCAGGATTAATTTTTTAGTGACAAAAGGTACACATTGAAACCTCACTGCCCTGTTATCAAGTAAACTCAGGAATATATCCAAGAATGAGACTTAAAGGGGAGGACTCCAACTTAGCATCCAGTGTCAAATTGGTCCTTTGACCCATGTCATACCAGAAATTCTTGATATGGGGCATTCCCAAAACATATGAGCTGATGTAGCACCAAGGAAATTACATTTCCCACAGTGGATGAGGCCCACTACCATTAGCTTATCTGGGGACCAGTATATTCGAAAAAATGCCTTTTGATGAATAAGCTGTAGTCTTAGATCTATATTTGCTTTTTAAACATTAGATACAATTGTATCCCACTGGTTGAGAGACAGTGGTGTGCCCAAATCTCTATCCCAAGCAACTCTCAAATTATCAATCCTTGGCAGAGTTTTTTAGGCCAGCAAAGCCACTGGCTGAATAAATTCAGGAAGTTTCCTTCAAAATAATAAAAGTTCTGGAGGCTCTGCAGCTCCCCCTACATCCAGTCCAAATACAAAGTAAATGCCTTAACTGGAGATATTTCCAAACTCTGGAGCATGGGAAGCCAAATTGCGGCTGAAAATCTACAAATGGTATCATTGTCAATTGGCTGCAGCCCAGCTGTAATTCCTCTTTCTCCATTCACTCCTCTCACATAAAGGTTTTGCCGTCAGTTTTAAGGATAAGATTGCTCCAGAGGACCGCCTCTGCATGGAGGAATGGATGGAAGCAGAACTTTCTAGCCAAATGTGCCTCACAGTGAGCTCTGGAGCCATCAAATATGTAATAATTTGATCCTACAATGCCTGAAAAGGGGAGACAATATACTAATTCTCATTCACTCTGAACTTAGGCTGGGGTTTGTGAGGTCATAGCTATCGGGCACAAAGACTTTTGGTGAACAAAAAGGAGATATGGTAATTTTTCAAGTTGGGAAAACAAAATCCCCCCAGAGAGAGGGGGAGCTGTAGTTTGTACAGAGCCAGGCTAGGTTTCTTACCTGCACCCTCAAGGAATGTTCTGGAAATAATTGAAATTTTTAAAATAAGTTTGAGGACTAGAAATAGGGAAACCCCTCAGGACATACAAAATTCTGGGAAGATACATTTATTTTCATTATATAAATTTTAACCCCACAAACAGAGGTTCTCACCAAGTCATTAGCCGCTTGGCAATAATTGTTTCTACATTTATCTCAGGGATGTTCTGAAAATTATCAGGAATCGGTATTCCTAAATATTTCATGTAAGAGGATTGCCACTGAAAGTCCCAATTTGAGAAAAGGCCTTTTTAGGCATATATGTTAATGCCTATGGTTTCTGATTCATCCCCAATTAATCTTCTATCCTGAGAGGTGTCCAAACTTATTAATAGTGGTTAGACAGTTAGCAATGGTAACCTCGGCCTTAGATACAAATACAACAGCATCATCCGCATACAGCATAATTGTGTGCTCTGTTTGGTCCACCCTGGGAGCTCTCTTTTATGTGGATGTCTGCTCTCCAAAGAACTGATTTATTGCCTTAGGGGCAGACTGTAAAAAAGCCCTTTATTATTGAGCTGATATAGATCTGAAGGATTTCAGATAGGCTTGGGAGTTTGTCTCCTGCTGATATATGCTTTGAATAACACATTGTGAAGACAGTTGCAAGGGTGTATTTTATCTTCCCAATGAAGGTTATTAGGCCAAACAAGTTAGTTTAAAATGATTTATTTGTAGGTCTATACATGTTATTTTTAATGATTTTTTAAAAATCTCTCTTTTAGGATTAAACTATGACACACAGTCACAGCCTGAAGGTACTTTGGAGCCACAGTGCCCCACCCGGAGCACTCAGAGACCTTATAGCCTGGAACCACCATGCTATATAGCCCACTACCTGGCTGACCTAGCCTGAGGGAAGAGAAGTGGAGGGGGAACTACATTTGCTCTATGGATGGAAATGGAACAAAACCAAAATCAACCTCTGCACAGAGAGAGAGAGGGAGAGAGAGAGAGAGAAATCAGAGTAGCAACTCAAAAGGCTTTTTGGCAAGCTCAGGGGGCAACCCTACAAGCCCTGCCTCCTCCTCCCATGACTTGCTGGGTCTGGAATTGTACTACAATCTGATGGAACAAATTGTCTCCATTTTAGAGCTGTCAGTCAGGGACACTGTCTGTGAGCTGGACAGTCCAGTCAGGGAGAAAACTGCTCTCTACCCCTACCCTCATCCCCCACCATCACAGACTCAATTCCTGGTGCCACCACAGAGGAGATTTCTCAGCAGAGGCAATGATACCCATGGCATCACAGCCCAGGCACTCTGTGCCTCCTCATGGCTCCAACTTGCAGATACTTCTTAGGTGGGATCTGGCCTACAGCAATACTACATTGATCGTTGCACTGATATCCACATTAAAATATTTTTAAAGAGTGAATTTAAAATGTAGAGACTTGTCAAAGGCTGTTCTGTACAGAATACTAAGCAGCCACATCATTCTCCAGAGGCAGGAGTTTAGGAAGTGGCTCCAAATTGCTGGGTTTTTTTAGAACAAAATATGTTTTCCTACAAAAATTGAAAATGATCAGTTTAATCTCTTGTGAAACTATGCTGAAACTCAGGGAACTCTAAGATCTTGGCAATAAAAGAAGTAAATGGATAAAACACCCATGAAGCTATTTGGCTGGCAGCGGATCAGAGCAGAAGTATGAAGACAAACATGAAGTCCCATGTGCAAAACAAATTTATAGACTGACAAAGCAGAAATCACATGGAATTGTTTCACTGCGGTCAACTAATAATTTAGGCTCGAGAACTCAAATTACTCTGAGCAGAGAACAAGAGTTCCACAGATGTAACATGTTGCTTCATTGCAATACAGATCTCAATAAGTATGACTAACAAAAACCGAACAACCCATAAATCAAACTGTGACCAGAAAGTGGGGAAGAAAATCCTTAAAATGGAAATGTGGATTAAGAAAAGCCGTTGTAATCTGATTTATGTTGCGTGAATTCTAGAGATGGGCAATGTCTTTTTTCAACAATGACTGAATCAGATTTTAGGATAACTTACCTACCTGGGGCTAGATGAACACATTGCTTCCTAGGCCACAGTAAGAGGTAGAAGGAAATATGACTCTACTGAGGGAATCCTCAGCAACTCTGCTATGTGTAAAGGGACCTCAGAAGAGGATCGAGAATCTGGCCAGCAATGATCAATTGTGAGCTCTCCTATGCATCCATGCATGGGAGTAAGGGCGGGAGGGAATTTAAGGATCCCTCGAGGGGCTACTCATATCACTGAGCTACACTGCCCCTCCCTCACTGGTAGGTGGGCAGAGGCAGGGAATGGGCTTCATAGATTTCATAGAGTCATGGCGTTTAAGACCAGAAGGGACTATTAGATCTAATCTGACCTCCTGTATATCACAGGTCATAGAATTTCAGCCAGATGCCCCTATGCTGAGCCAAATGACTCTAAATAGTCAAAAGCATTTCAGGAGACCAAACTGCTGTGTGCAAGAAACAGAAAACAGGAAAGACGGAGAGCTACCAAGGCCTGAGGCCCCTGAAATGACCGGGAATTGATTAGGTGAGATATGCTCAATAGATCTTAGCTGGCAAGCCACACACCCTAGGCTGCAGAGGAAGGTGAGGCACCTCCCCCCGGGTCACTGCTATTCTGTCCTGGGGAAAAATTCCTTCCCATCTCCAAATCTGGTGATCGGTTTGATCCAGAGCACGTGGACAAGACACACCAGCCAGGCATCTAGGAAAAGGATTCTACATACCATCTCAGAGCACTTTACACTCCATCAGGCCACAGTTGGATATGGGACACCTATCTGATGCTTCAAAGGCTGAGGATTGACTCTGTCTTGCAATGTGCCACCCTGTGTATCAGAGCAGGGGAGGAAGCTATCTGCACCAACACTTTTTCCTGCATGCTATCCCACAGGAGTGAGGGGGAAGCAGGAAACAAATTGTGACTCTCAGGGCACGTCTACACTAACCTCCAGAGTGATCAATCCAGCACGGATCGATTTATCGCATCTAGTGAAGACGCGATAAATCGACCGCCGAGTGCTCTCCCATCGACTCCAGTACTCCACTAGAGCGAGAAGCATAGGCAGAGTCGACAGGGGAGCGTCAGCTGTCAAATTAACGCAGCGAAGACACCATGATAAGTAGCTCTAAGTACGTTGACTGAAGTTGTGTAACTTAGATCGATTCCCCCCTGCCCCCTCCAGTGTAGACCAGGCCTCAGAGTCAAAAGCTGGTTCTACCTTGCTCTGGGACAGTGCAGTCCATATGCAAGAACTTGTTCATCCTCTTGTTTCCTTACATGTATACACAGATTGGCTCCCTTAGCCTTCTCTTCTAGGTGACAGATTTGGACAACTTCCTTCTCCTTATTATAGTCACAAATAGCTTTTGACATGTGTTTACAGTCGGTGCATTGATGGCCAAGGTTCTGACATTTATAGAACTCTGGCAAGAGACTCATTTATTTTTATTGTTTTATTCTTTTCACTTGACTTTGTTATTTATTACCCGACTCACTAAAGGTGGAACGATACTTCTACATGTCACAAAGATTCATTGGCTGTTATTCCCTGCACATTTTCATGTGCATGTTTGTGAAAGCAGATCAGAACTTTTCACTGGTGTAATAACATTGCACTGCTAACTTTCAGATTTGATGCAAAGCTGCAGGTAACTTGATTTTAAAGACAGCACTGAATTCCTAGTATTGGCAACCTTGTTTCCCTGGGCTTCCACAAAATGTTTTGGTTCTTCCTTATTATTTACTAGAATCCAAAGATGACCATGAGGTCATTAGTGGGCCATACATGAGAAATAATTGCTTTACAGCCATGTCTGAACTAGCACCCAGTTTAAATTTTATCAAGGTTCAGAATGTTCTTACCTGTTCCATTATAAACCTAGATTAACTCCACTGAATGCAGTTACCCTGGATCTACATTGGGCTAACATAGAATTTGGCCTTCTAGGCCCAATTCTTCATGGTTTTGCATTCGCATAGTCAAAACCAGGGAAGGTCAGTGTAAAACTGATTTATGCACCCACTTTGCATTCATCTGATGTTAATGACTGCACAGGGTTCAAGGCAGCGAAGAATCAGGTCATCTGTATTTAAAATAAACCTAAGAAACCTTGGATTTCCAGTTGTCGTGAAAAAAAGGCCTATTGTCACTTAGTATTTTGAACTTTAGGCCCTCAAAAACAAAATAAAATAATACACTAATAACATCAGGACACCCTTTGACAGGCAGAGGAACTATGTTTCAGGTGTATAGCAAACTGTGGCTGAAGGGTTGGGGCTGTCGGGTACACTGGGCTAGACAAAGTAGCTGGGTAAACTGGCCACTCTCCAATGTAAATGAAATACGGAAACAGAAAAAAAAACCCTCATTCACATCTTCTGTTTTGTATGACAGATTGTTTGGTCAGCTAGTCAGCCAGTTTGCAGCTTTTTTGCCTCCTGCTGTGACTAGTTATATGGTTCTGCCTCATATTGCTGCCAATGAAAACAAAGCTAATTTATCTGCTTTGTGGTTAATGGAAATACCTTCTGTTCTTAGAGCTTCAGAGAGGTCAGTGCTATTCACTCAGTGAGCTCTCATCTAGCAGAGACAGCACTGCCCTTGATGCTGCACCCCTTGTCTGACCCTGCTGCTTCTATAATAAAGCAGCCAATTCACATCTCTCAGAGGAGCAATTGGCAACTTGTAACACGGAAGGACATGGTTGACTTTTTGTCCTTTGTAAATTTAGGGTGAGACAGTGCAAAGGATACGACTTCACAGGGGCTTGAAGAAACTCTGGGACTGTTGCTGCTATATGTTATAATAGAATAGAATTATATTAGTTCTATGCATTTAGGGCTGCCTTGGACAGCTTATTTACGTGTATTTATAATACCCCCCCCTTCCCTACCAACTGTCCCACAGGCACTTAACAATATCCCTGCTGTCAGCCTGATCAACAGGGCCTATTAACTGACTCATTCCCATGCATGGTTCAGGGAACTCCACAAGAATGTAACTATTGTATAGTCCAATATGGGAACTGTACATGATTGCTTTGACCTGATAGCATGTGAACCATTAAGAAATGTCAAAAAACCAGTGTTGAGGGTTAAAAATAGAAAACCCCAGATGCTGGTCACAGTTGTCCATTGGATACTGCCGTGTATGCAGAAGATTCATGTTAAAATCTTCTTAGCATATGCTCAGTGGGCCTCAGGTGGCACATGAGCAGGATTCATCACAGAATTTTGTCTGCTGGTTGGATCATGAGCTTCCCTGGCTCAGGACGGGTACTGATGGGGAGTGCGACATGAATGTTGATCCATGGCCGCCATGTTTAGAATGAACTTTAGAACTCTCATCTCAAACTGACAAGCACAAGGAGAAAGGGTTTGTTTCTGGAAACTCTGAGCACAAGACAGCACTGCTAGATACCCTTAGAAGTCAGTTCAATGGGCCACACATCTGTTTGTTACAGAAAAAAAATGGGCACTGAAATGTCCCTTTTAAAGTGTTCCCTTTTTGCAACCGTATCCTCCTTGTGCTTCAATATCTAGGGGCTTCATCAACAGAGTGTTTTAAAGGCAATGATCTATTCTTTTAATCTATACTGAATTGAACTCTTTCACATTAAAGTGCCCATGGTGTGGCTCTCAAGCTGTGACAATGTAAATGAAAGAAGTTTCAAAAACATAATGAGGGGGTATTTAAATATCTCATTGAAACACATAGTAGAATTCTTCACCCTAAGAACACCTTGGAAAATACTGCAGAACCACCTCTGAGAATTGTATTCTGCTCTCTTTCTGATATGAATGGCCAAAGGGGTAGGACTGAGACCTGAGTTAGCAAGACTTGTTAAGTTTGCAGTGACAAAATAGGGGTCACATTTGCTTTCTTGGAGAGTATTACTTCAGAACAAATATCTGTGCTATAGACAAAACAAAGGAAGTATAGGCATAGGCTGTTACGACCTGATTCTCATTAATACTAAGACCCCTTTATGCTACTAGAGCAGTGAATACTTCAGCGGTGCTACACCGATTTACACTAGCTGAGGATCAGGCCCAAGGATGATAGGAAGGATTTAGGTTATTTTTTGTACATTTGCATTGAACCAGATTCTTTCCATGTTTGTCTTTCACAGCGAACATTAAACAGTCAGTGGAGTGGAGTGCAGTCGAAAGGCTACGCTAGTGGCATTGTGTCTCACATGAATGAGACCCGATGGAAATCCAGAAAGGTTCTGCATGATGTTATCTGGTACATTTTATGGGCTTCTTGTTGCCATTCTTTCTAGAGCCTGTTTCAAATCTTAATACCAACTATGTTAACAATTTTCTGTTTCAGTTCTTAATCAGCTCTGGTCAGCGAGGTTACTTCCACACCATCTGTTGCACAAATGAATGGTTCAGAAAGAGGGTGAAACTGAGCCCACCTCTGTTAGGCTCATTTTTATTTTAATCTATTCCCATGATAAGAAACATTAAAATTAGGGCTGTCAAGCAATTACAAAATATAATTGTGATTAATCGTGCAATTAAAAAAATAATTGTGATTAATCACACTGTTAAACAAAAATAGAATACCATTTATTTAAATATTTGTGGATGTTTTCTACATTTTCAAATATATGGATTTCAATTACAACACAGAATACAAAGTCTACAGTGCTCACTTTATATTTATTTTGATTACAAGTATTTGCACTGTAAAAAGCAAGAGAAATAGTATTTTTCAATTCACCTAATACAAGTACTGTAGTGCAATTTCTTTATCATGAAAGATGAACTTACAAATGTAAAATTATGTACAAAAACCCCTGCATTCAAAAATATAAAAAATGTAAAATTTTAGAGCCTGTAAGTCCACTCAGTCTTACTTCTTGTTCAGCCAATCACTCAGACAAACAAATTTTTTTACATTTGCAGGAGATAATGCTGCCTGCTTCTTGTTTACAATGCCACCTGAAAGTGAGAACAGGCATTCTCGTGGCACTGTTGTAATCAACATCGCAAGATATTTATGTGCCAGATGCTCTAAAGATTCATATTTCCCTTCATGCTTCAACTACCATTCCAGAGGTCATACATCTATACTGATGACGGGTTCTGCTCGATAATAATCCAAAGCAGTGCGGACTGACGCATGTTCATTTTAATTATCTGAGTCAGATGCCACCAGCAGAAAGTTGATTTTCTTTTTTGGTGGTTTGGGTTCTGTAGTTTACGCATTGGAGTGTTGCTCTTTTAAGAGTTCTGAAAGCATGCTCCACACCTCGTTCCCCTCAGATTTTGGAAGGCACTTCAGATTCTTAAACCTTGGATCGAGTGCTGTAGCTATCTTTAGAAATCTCACACTGGTACCTTCTCTGCGTTTTGTGAAATCTGCATTGAAAGTGTTCTTAAAATGAACAACATGTGCTGGATCATCATCTGATATTGCTATAACATGAAATATATGGCAGAATGCAGGTAAAACAGAGTAGGGGACAGACAATTCTCCCCCAAGAAGTTCAGTCACAAATTTAATTAATGCATTATTTTTTTTAATGAGTGTCATCAGAATGGAAGCATGTCCTCTGGAATGGTGGCCGAAGCATGAAGGGGCATACAAATGTTTAGCATATCTGGCACATAAATACTTTGCAATGCTGGCTACAAAAGTGCCATGAAAATGCCTCTTCTCAATTTCTGGTGACATTGTAAATAAGAAGAGGGCAGCATTATCTGCTGTAAATGTAAACAAACTTGTTTGACTTAGCGATTGGCTGAACAAGAAGTAGGGCTGAGTGGACTTGTAGGGTCTGAAGTTTTACATTCTTTTGTTTTTGAGTGCAGTTATTTAACAAAAAAAATCTACATTTGTAAATTGCACTTTCACAACAAAGATTGCACTACAGTACTTGTACAAGGTGAATTGAAAAACACTTGTTTATCATTTTTACATTGCAAATATTTGTAATAAAAATATACACTTTGATTTCAATTAGAACAGAATACAATATATATGAAAATGTAGAAAAATATCCAAAATATTTAATAAATTTCATTTGGTATTCTATTGTTTAACAGTGTGATTAAAACTCTGATTAAACATGATTAATTTTTTTAATTGGGATTAATTTTTTTGTTAATTGTGTGAGTTAACTGTGATTAATGACAGTCCTAATTAAATTTTATCTTAAAAAGTGTAAAATATTAATATCTTTTGCATTTGAAGATTGTTTATTTCAGTAATATCTATTGTGAAGTTTTAAGGTGACACTCAAACTTCATCAGGCCTGAAGTTCTGTGCACATTGGAGAACTAATTTAGTAGTTTTCTTAAAGTCTGGTTGTCTTCAAGTGCAGATCATGGAACAGGTAAGTTGTGAGCAATAGGGAAGAGTAAAGAAAAACACTAAGTGCTACATCCTTGGCTGGTGTAAATAAGCATAACTCCATCAAAGTGAATAGATCTATACCGATTTACACCAATTGATGAGCTGGAGCTAAAGATTTCAGCTGATTTAAAAAAAAAAAAGCATTGTGAGAAAGATTTCACTTTCTCTTCCCACTGTAACTTTGCCACTTGATTCTCTGCTCTGCTTTGGCTCCAATGTAAGTTAAAGGAGGCTACGGTCTTCTCTAACCTACACCAACTGGCAATGGCTCCCTTTGGCCTGTCCACCCCCAAAAGATAGCAGGAGCCAGCCTGCTTCTGCCAAACATTAATGGAATCCCCAGCAGTGGAGATGCAGGCAGTTTTCATTTCCTTTGTGTTGCCTGATCAACACAATGGGAGTGGAGCAGGTTTCAGAATCTGGCCTGCTAATACCTGTCACATAAAAGATATACCTGTTAATAATGCTGGTAGCATCATTTTCATACACCACCATAGGAAGGCAGCACCGAGGTCGCAAAGGCTTGAGATGTGCATTCATATGTGTATCTGTGAACACACATTTGTTTGCTGCAATAGTGCATGTACATTGATTAATTACCTATTCAAAAGTAAGCCAGGTACCTAAATGTCCATAGACAGTGCAATGCCTCAATTTGCATGCAGTCATAGTAATTGTGCCTTTAACTCCAGGGCAAAAGCCTGTTCTCCTGAGATTTCCAGCTTATCTTGGACTCTTAACCCAAGACATTCAGATAATGTTTAGAAATGCATATAAATGCCCAGATGCTTATCCATACTAAGCCTTCTACCCTTTTCAGATTCACTTAGCATGACTTTCTTTCTAATAAAGCTGCAGTGAGCTGCTTGTTAAAGTAAAACAAGTCTGACATTGACTTCTTGTTCAAATACTGAATAATTACATGGCTTCCAGCCTAAATTGTTATATTCTTTTGGGTTTTGTTAAATGGCCTCTCTTTCATTTGTATTAAAAAAAAAGAACTAAAAAGCCACCCAACTAATTGCTTTCATATGTTTCCTTAGCAATGAAATTAAGTAGGAAGTATACTAGAAATACTTAACTAAAGTGGCACAAGTAATGCTAGTAGAATAAATGAATAACAATAATGATAATAAGACTTGGGAAATGTCCTAGAGCCTATGTTTCATTCAGATCTTTGGCATGAAGGAATTGGGGCAGTATTTGTAAACATATTCAAAAGCCTGTTGTCTTGTTAAACCCATTTCACCCAGGTCACATGTACTCAGAAGAGAGCTGGGTGAAACTGGTGATTAATTTTTTACCATTTAATGGTATAAAAATGTCATCCTTTAATTTTCTGTGATTTTACACCCACTTCCTAAAGTTTCAATTTTTGATTTTTTTTCTTTTGCATTAAGACATGTCAACAATAAACAGTTGGGGCTGAAAATTCAGAGGTGTGTGTAGCTGCAGGCATGTGTGACAGCAGCATGGTCTCACACATTGAACTGAGGGTTCAGAGCCATGCACTTCCAAGTTCTAGTCTGACCTTTTGTCCCGATTGGCATGGATACTGCACCTTTCCATATACTACTTTACAAACATTACATAGTTGTGCCTCATAACCAAGCATACTTTGAGATAGATAACTACCATTTCCTGCACTTTTACAGATGGGAAAAATGCCTTTGGAAAGTCAAGTGATTCACAGCAGTTCAGTTTCAGAACCGACGTCTTACTCCATTCACTCCAAATTTCATTCTGAATCCATGAAACTACAGTGCTTCCATCCCACCCTCTCAGGGAGGGCAGTTAATCTCTCTGTCGCAGTTTCCCTGGATATAAGATGGGGATAAAATGTACTTACCTACCTCACAGTGGGGGAGGAGAAGAAAGGGAAGGGTTAGTGTTCATACAGTGATATGAAAACATAAACTAAGTGATATATGACTATTCTTAGATGATAACCCATGCATGTTGGAGGATCTGTGCCCAGGGAAGCTCACATGATCTAGTTGTGCTGCTTTTAAAGTGCCTTGAGACAAATGGGGCCTGGCATGACAAAGGAAGTGAATTTCAGATTTGGTGCTTACTTGTTTGGGCAAAAGGTGACTGACAGTCTTGCTCTGTATACATCACATTGTTCCCATTGCGAGACCACGGGCAGAGGAGGCCAGTCAGGCACTCATCTATGGCCTCCCTCAGGTTGTGCAGCAGATTACATGCAATACATGGTGGGGGAATGAGGCACAGGACTGAGAGTAAGGCAATACATGGTTTAAAGCTGGCTTTGTCACACAAAAACTGGGTGATCTTGGTTAGGTCTCTGAGGCTTAGTTTCCCCTTGTGTTGAATGGAGGATAACTTGGGGTTCAGTGAGAGATATCTAAATAATGTTTGTAAAGTGATATGCAAAGTACTTGTAAGGCCAGTCAAAGGTAGATGGAGCAAATAGAACTCAAGAGTTCATGATCCCCATCACGGTCTAGCGAACTGAGCACAGCGGCCCCATCCAGAAAAACACTTATGCATGTGATTTCAATGGGACCACTCACGTGCATAAAGTTAAGCTTGGCCTTAAAAGCTTTGCTGAATCAGGGCCGATGTGCTCGGCTCAGTTTGTTAGACCATGTTGTCTTCAGGCACAGATAGAAGGACACAAACAGCCAGCAAATGTGCAAGCCAAGGAACAGGAACATTTTGCTGAAAAGTACTTTTCCCAGTGTCCATTTCTTGAGAATCTAGACCTTGATGATAAAAGCTCTGAGGAGCACCCACTCCGATACATCTATAAAGTGTCATTCAAGCCTATCATGCTATGTAAATAACGACACCTCCAGCTTTATCAAATGTTCCCGATTCCAACTGGAGGACAGGGTATAGGTTGAGAAGTAATAGCTTTCAGGCGACTCCTAAGCGATGTATTAGGATCAGGCGTATTATCAGATAAGAACTATTTTAATTCCTTGCCATAAGGAAATAAAATGAATATTTATGAATGAAGCTTTCAGTTCAGTTTATAAAGAAAAACATTCTCATAAGAGCCTGGATTTTAAACCATTCTTGATTATGCCATTGTTTAGCTTGGCTTATGATTTATTGTATTAGATTAAGAAGACCAGCTACACAAACAAGGATGGCCTCACTCTGTAAATATCACTTCCTAGGGCATTCAGAATTGCCAGCAAGATTCTAAATCTAATGATGTGCCAGTTCTCTGACAGCTTTTCAAGCAGACATCACTTAAAGGATTATTATTTTTCTGCACTATGGCTTTCCAGGTAAGCATCTACATTTCTTACTTTGACTGGCTTAAGCTGGAAGATAAAACCATCCGTTTCACATATAGAATTACCTTAAAGATTGCTCCCCGGTTGCTCGCTTGATTTGCATTCATTATTTATATTGCAGCAGCACCTATGGGCCTTAATCAGGCTCAAAGCTGATTGTGCTCGGCACTGTATAAACACACCGAAAGATACTGATCCTGGGCCAAAGGACTTGCAATTGAACAAAGAAACAAGAATTTGGAGTCTTTTTTTTTTCTACTAGAAGGAGAAGAGGTTAAGGGTTCAATTAGATTAAGATTGTGCTGGACCCAAATGCAGCAGAATTTTACACTTCTCTCTCAGCCTCCCCACTGAGCACCCGACTTATGCAAATTACTACACGTTATGAGAAAACACAAATTATGTTTAAGATGAGGGAGAGGGAACAATAAGCAGTAAAGGAAACATTCTACTGGCTATAAAGTATCAGGGGGTAGCCACATTAGTCTGTATCCACAAAAACAACAGAACTAAAATTCACTGGCAAATTTAACACCATTAATTTGGGTTTGAATAGGGACTGGGAGTGGCTGGCTCATTACAAAACAGCTTTGCCTCTCCTGGAATTGACACCTCCTTATCTATTATTGGGAGTGGACTACATCCACCCTGATGGAATTGGCCCTGTCAACACTGGCTCTCCACTTCTGAAGTAACTCCCTTCTCTTGATGTGCCATTATATAATGCCTGTATCTGTAACTTTCACTCCAGCAAAATCCACTGTGTTATTTTGCTTAATCTCATTTGAGTTGTTTTATGCCATTCACTACAAGTTTCCCCTCTGGACACAGTGTCCCAGCTAATAAGATTGGAGCTGGGCCAAAGAGGTTGCATTTCACATCTAGAGCTACATTCCATTTACAGTAGAGTTCAGGTTCCAGGCTGAATGGTCTGAGATTAGTTTATTTTTGTATTTTTATGGTGCTAAAATTACTGTGACTATCCTCATGAGATTTTCAACCAAAATGATAGATATATTAGCCATGTGTAGGCTGGAACCAGGAAAAGAGCTACTCCTTTTTGCATCTGACCGGGAATCAGAATGAGAGGTGCAATTTTGGATCAAAGAATTTTAATTTGAACATTTCTCACCATCAAAAAACCCAAGAATTCAAGATTGGAGGTTCCATTTTATGCCTGTCTCAAATGAAGGTCACATTCCATGTTGTGGTTTTTGTATCGTACTTTAGCCTCTCCTGCCTTCAGAACCTAGTATCAGGGACTGATGTTTCTGGTACACTTTGCCTGTTATATGGCACTATATGAATAATGATAATTTGATGTGCAAGAAAAAGAATTATTTCTCCCCAGATGTCTCAACTACAGAGCCCAGCAGAAGGTATTTCATACAATCATTTTTAATCACACACATTATGTAAGAATGAAGTAAACAGAATACTAAGTATTAGCAAAACAGAAAACTCCCTGAAGCTATAGTCAAGTACATTCAGACCTGCAACCAGGGAGATTTTAATCTGTGTTCATAAATATTTCATCTGTTACCACAGGTTTGTGCCACATAGAAAAGAATGAGCTAAAAAGTGTCTCTAAAGTGATCAGCCTAATTTGGTATCATTAATATGGCCAAGGAATGGTGTTATATTGAAATTTAAGGGGAATAAAAAAAATTAATGACTGTGAGCAAATGAGACTAGTTCTAATCTGGTTTGTTCAAGAGTTATAGATAAATGTTTCCCAAATGATATTTGAGGCTTTCCGGACTCTTAAATAGTGTGGAAGTGCCAATAGGGAATAACAGTCTAAAAAGTCTTTGCTTTTTTATATATCTTCACTGGGACATTGATTAATTAGGATTTAGTTTTTAATGCATTGCTAGTGTATTAAGATACTCAACTAAACAGAAAGGGTGATCTCACTTAGTGAACATCAGCTGAGAGCACACACACAGGCAGCAGTTAGATATGTTTGTGTTATCAGACTTCGCTTATTTAAAGACGTCTCACTTTCTTTAGCCAACATTTACAGTTGCTCTCCATTCCCACCTCACAAAATCTCTCTCTCTCCCCTTCAGTGGCTGTGTGACCTGACCTCCACTTCGAGCACCTTTGTTTCCCTAACTAATTCAATTTGCATCTCTTCCTTTATATTATTTTTAGTTGTATTTTCCTACAATTGGAAGATGTGCTCACTCCAGCTCTCGGTCTAGGAGGGAGAAAAGCACAGAGCTGTCCCAAATGGGATAGTATAAGATGTGCAGATAGCATAATGATAACTGTGGTATAAGAACCTGAAAAGAATAGAGTAAAACCACAGGCAATGGCTGAAAATAGCATCCTTCCACTGAAACTCATTAAAGATCCCTCAGCTGAAGAGCTTGTGAGAGATCACCTCATAGCCCATTAGTTAGGGTACTTACCTGGAAGGGGAAGACAGATTCAAGTCTCTGCTCCACATCAGGCAGAGTGGGGATTTGAACGAAGGTCTTCCATATCCTACATGTGCACATTAAGCACTGGTCCATTGGATATACGCGGATGGCACCAGCACCACTTTTTTTCCCCAAAAAAGATGATTAACCTGGCTTGACTGCCTACCTCCAGGAGAGGATTCATGGCTGTGAATCCTGAGCAGAGATAGATGCTTCCCTCCAGTCCGGACTTAAGTGCCTAACCCTCTTTTTAGGGGCAGAGCTTAGGTGCCTTTCCTGTCCACTTAATGTCCTACTGACTAGCTTAAATGGCTCCCTGCTCTGCATGCTTCTGTGAATCTCTTTTTTAGGCACCTAATTCTCCTTGTGCATTGTTTAGGGAGACTGGGTGCCTGACTCATGGTCATGAATTCCACAAGGCAGCAAGGGGCCAAAAAGTTAGACGCTGTACCTCTGAAGTTCCCCTTGTGAATCTAGCCCTAAAACAATTGCCCCAGGACACTCAGGAAGCCTGTGGAGGAGGCAGAAATGAACCCAGATCTCCTGAGACCCATCCAGTGCCTTAGGCACTTCTGCATTATTAACCAATATTCCTCCCCTTACTTGGAAGGGAGCTTGAGTAATGACAGGCAGAACTCCTTGGACAGTACAGCAGCCATGCTCTCCAAAGGACTGAAAAAAAATTCCTTTCTCCAATCTCCACCACCCTCTGGGTTTGCAGTTGGGATATGAAGAATAGGAATCACTCTCTGTCTCTATTTGCAATTAGTGCTGGGTAAGATTTTTTAGTGCTGTAGATGTTTTAAAAAATTGTTTCAGATCAAATGAAATGTTTCATTTTGGTTTTGGATGATTTTTACCTTTTTTTTTTAAAGTTAAATCTAGCAAAGTTTTGAAATGAAAAGAAGAAATGTTTCATTTTGAAAACAAAGCTATTTGCTGAATTTAAGCTGAATTCACAAACAGTTTTGGTCGACTGAAACTGCATTGTTCAGCGAATATTTCCTCTCAGCAATATCTACTAGGGTCTCTTGGAGCCGCATCTCTGTCATTCCCTGAATGTAAATCCCATCCCCAATGCACCTTGCTAAATTAATCAGTCAAGAGCTCCATGGGGTTGTCACATCTTCCAGGTGTACGTTGATTTTAGACTTAGAAATGTACAAATAAAAAGATGACCCTATTCTGGCTATTAGTATGTCTATGACTGCTATTTCAAATCCCTTCCTTGTGATGCCCCTCACACCTTTGCAATGGGAATTTTTGAAGCAACAAGGAACAGCAACAATCGCACCTTCCTTGCATTTTCCATTAGCCACTGTTTGCTAAATCAGCAATACGTCCTTGCAGAAATAAACACAACAAATAACTAGTGTCATAAGGGCGTGAAACTTAAGTTACAGTCAATAGCACTTTGGAATCTACGACAATTTTGTTACCAGTTTCAGTTACTAATTAGTGTTTAACTTTTGAGCATGGGAGAGGAGACAACCCTTTCTGCAAAGCAGGATACATTAGCAGATGGAACAAATATGCCCATTGCTTTTTATTTTAGGGCTCCTGCCATGTGGATTTTGGCCTTCAGTCTGAAGTTTGTTATTTTAATACAAGTCATTTTCACAGCTGGGAGGATGTGAACCTCTCACATTTAGCGCTAGTTCTATATTGCATTGCCAATCTAATTAATTGAAATGGAAACGTTCGCTCCAGCTTTTGGCTAATCAGCAGGTGGCATGGGGAACTTCATTTCTTTGCTGGAAAAGTTGTGATTTGTTTTAATCAAGTAGTCATCAAATAGTTATTGACTGGCTAACTCCCCCACCCTACACGCTATGTTTAGTGTGAGTGGGTTTTTTAGGCAAACATTATGGTTGGACTGATTTAGACATTCTGGGTCTAATTCTATTATTCTGTATATTCTGATGTAAATTACAACAGTGCAGGTGTCAATTATTCCATTATTTTCAATGGGAGTTGTGTGTATATAACTGGTGAGATAATTAGACTCGGGGCCGGCCCTATATCAAATGGCACCATAGGCGAGGAGTGTCCCCTCCATTTGTTAAAGTTTTGAATACTTTATTTTTTATTGCATTGGGTTTTGTACCAATTTTACAGCCCATTTTATAGCTTTGATGCATGATTTGCATACATGATTTATCCCTGTCATATGAGACTGACTGGCGATGCCCCGCCTCTTACATACTCTCAAGGGCATGGCTGACAACATTCTAGGAGGTTCAAGGAAAATGTAGTTCTCAGAAAGTCTGGAAAGTTCCATGAGATTCTACAAAGGTCCAGAACATTCTAGAAGGTTAGTGAAAAATGAATCCACATATGGAATACCTGAAACATTTTACTTCAAACATTCTATTTCCCTTTTTGTCACTAACAGCAAAAACAGAACCCCGAGCCTGATGCCCCCCAAACCTGGCATCCCCAATGCCCCTAATTCCACCCCTGATTAGACCCAAATTAGTCATTAAAAGCCTGATTTTTCAGGTGTGTGGAGGATATCTACTGCTATCCTCAAGCAAAAGTTGTAGGTCCTCAGAACCTCTGAAAATCAGATCCTAAAGGGGATTAACTGGGAGAAAATAATATAACTTGCAACACCTTACTTCACTGGTTGTGTAAAATGAGTGTAACTTACTCTCCTAGTGGTGCAGAAGGCACTGTAGCAGGAAAGGCAAGTATCAAGAAGCTGTGAGATAAAGTAGCCCTTCTGTCCCCCACATCTTATCCTATTCGCTCCTGTTAGATAATTTTCCTTCTACACATCCCCTTCTGCTTCATTGGAATGTAAGTGACACTTGTGTTACACCCTGGATGTAATTTATATCACTCATCATTGCTATACTTAAGTCACCACAGAATTTGACTCCCTTTCCATACGCTCTGTAGTGAAGTCAACACAATTGACTTTTAAAATAATTGTATATATCTGTCTGTTCTTAAAGAAAAGTGTGTGGGATGAATCCTGTCCTTATTTAAGTCAAAGAGAGTTTTGCCATTGCCTTCAGTGAGCCCAAGATTTCATCCAGAGTATATGGTACTCAAAGCCATCTAAAAGCCTGGGATTTTGATGGCCAATTCCCATTAAAATATGTAACCAAAAAGGAAGGAATAAATTGCAAGTTTTAGGTAAAAGTACTGGTAACTCAAGTAAAAGCAGCAAAGAATCCTGTGGCACCTTATAGACTAACAGACGTTTTGCAGCATGAGCTTTCGTGGGTGAATACCCATTTCGTCGGATGAATACCCACTTGCATCCTACGAAGTGAGCATTCACCCACGAAAGCTCATGCTGAAAAACGTCTATTAGTCTATAAGGTGCCACAGGATTCTTTGCTGCTTTTACAGGTCCAGACTAACACGGCTACCCCTCTGATAGGTAACTCAAGTGAAATTATAGCTATATTGAAGTGTTAAAGTTATTGGCAACCCCCCCCCAGAAGAATCAGTACAGTCCAAAAAAGAGACTCTCAGCTATGGTAAAGCAATTTCAATTGGTGTGAACAATTTTTTTCAGGGAATACACAATAAGTACACATTTAAGGATCACTGTTAAAAGTGTTCAGAGAATAATTTATCATCTTCCAGAATAAATATTTGCCTCCAGGTAATAATGAATGCAACCAAAGAAAAGAGTTTTTTTATGGGCTAACCATCATTCAAGATTTCCCAAATGTTCAATCTCGAGAATTTTGGATAATTTGTTTATAAATACTATTACTACTAGTAATAACATAATTCCCCCATATAAGCATAATGACAGATCCTGTTTGTTTCCTATATGTGAGAGCCACCCATATTTTATGATATAAGTGGAATAGCATAGACACAATAAGGATACTTCATAGACATAAGTAGGACTGGCCAGAAAACAAGAATTCCATTTAGCAAAAAATGAAATGAAAGCTTTCACCCTTTTTCATGGAAAAACATGAGAGAGAGAAGGGAAACAGCCAATACCCCAATGACTAGGGCACTGGGAGATCCAGGTTGAAGTTCCTGCTCTGCCCTAACCACCAGGTTACAGAGTCACTCTCTCTCTCTCTCTCTCTCTTTGATGCAATGAATTTTTAACTTATAGAAAGTGGAACAGCTCCAACAGGAGAGTCTGACTCGATAGCTTGGTGGTTAGGGCAATCAGCTGGGCTGTGGGAGGCCCACATGCTTTCTGCTGATTTGGGGCAAGGAGTTGAACTTGGTTCTCCCACAGTTCAGCAGTGTCCTACCTACCAGGCTATTGGTTATGCTGTGGTGGATTTCTCATTCTATTAGAAATTTCATCTTAGGCCTGAGAATCCTTTTTGATGAATTAGCGTTTCCTGACAAACATTCTGTTGAAAAATTCCCAACCAGTTCATTATATAAAACATGGGACAAACCTCAGCTGGTGTAAAGAGCTCTGCTTGACTTCAAGTATACTGATTTACATCAACTCATGATCATGTTCCAGGATACTTATATGGTATTCAAATATAGTATATATTGTTTCACATGTGATATATTAACCAAATTCGTCACTGGCATAAGAAAATTTCATGGACTTCAGTTTGACTCACTGTATAAAAATACTTTCCCATTAATACACAAACTGCTTTAAATACTCATTTTTCAGTTTTTAAGTGACCCTTCATGTTTGTATAATTCACCAAGAGTGATGATAATTGTGTTTATGACCTATTCTTATCCTCTTAGGGAAAACTTCTTTTATCTTCCTACAGAATGCAAGTCAAGAATCATCATACTAAGAGACATTCTGGTTAACTTGTGAATAAATATCCCGCCCTACAAGCAGTTTCAATTTTCATAGATATGGGCCCAAACCAAATTCCTGAATCCAGACACCCAGAATTTTAGGGTGTTGGAATCCAGATACAAATTGCATAGTATGAACCCATTGTTACACATGTATACTACTTCTGAGAAGAGGCCTATCAAAAGTGGAACCTTACATATCCAAGACAGTGAGCCATAGACAACAGAGATAACTTTGAGTAGACATTCACCTCATCAGCTAACTATTAAAATGCAATGGGCCTGTTTCTGATCTCACATTGATTTTACAATAGTGTAACTCCTTTAAATAAAGTGGGGTTATGACTCACTGATGTAAGTGAAAAGAGAATCATGCTCAAAGGGCTTGACTTAAGAACATAAGAACATAAGAAAGGCCATACCGGGTCAGACCAAAGGTCCATCTAGCCCAGTATCTGTCTACCGACAGTGGCCAATGCCAGGTGCCCCTGAGGGAGTGAACCTAACAGGCAATGATCAAGTGATCTCTCTCCTGCCATCCATCTCCATCCTCTGACGAACAGAGGCTAGGGACACCGTTCTTACCCATCCTGGCTAATAGCCATTTATGGACTTAGCCACCATGAATTTATCCAGTCCCCTTTTAAACATTGTTATAGTCCTAGCCTTCACAACCTCCTCAGGTAAGGAGTTCCACAAGTTGACTGTGCGCTGCGTGAAGAAGAACTTCCTTTTATTTGTTTTAAACCTGCTGCCTATTAATTTCATTTGGTGACCCCTAGTTCTTGTATTATGGGAATAAGTAAATAACTTTTCCTTATCCACTTTCTCAACATCACTCATGATTTTATATACCTCTATCATGTCCCCCCTTAGTCTTCTCTTTTCCAAACTGAAGAGTCCTAGCCTCTTTAATCTTTCCTCATATGGGACCCTCTCTAAACCCCTAATCATTTTAGTTGTTCTTTTCTGAACCTTTTCTAGTGCTAGAATATCTTTTTTGAGGTGAGGAGACCACATCTGTACACAGTATTCGAGATGTGGGCGTACCATGGATTAATATAAGGGAAATAATATATTCTCAGTCTTATTCTCTATCCCCTTTTTAATGATTCCTAACATCCTGTTTGCTTTTTTGACCGCCTCTGCACACTGCGTGGACATCTTCAGAGAACTATCCACGATGACTCCAAGATCTTTTTCCTGACTCGTTGTAGCTAAATTAGCCCCCATCATGTTGTATGTATAGTTGGGGTTATTTTTTCCAATGTGCATTACTTTACATTTATCCACATTAAATTTCATTTGCCATTTTGTTGCCCAATCACTTAGTTTTGTGAGATCTTTTTGAAGTTCTTCACAGTCTGCTTTGGTCTTAACTATCTTGAGTAGTTTAGTATCATCTGCAAACTTTGCCACCTCACTGTTTACCCCTTTCTCCAGATCATTTATGAATAAATTGAATAGGATTGGTCCCAGGACTGACCCTTGGGGAACACCACTAGTTACCCCTCTCCATTCTGAGAATTTACCATTAATTCCTACCCTTTGTTCCCTGTCCTTTAACCAGTTCTCAATCCATGAAAGGACCTTTCCTTTTATCCCATGACAGCGTAATTTACGTAAGAGCCTTTGGTGAGGGACCTTGTCAAAGGCTTTCTGGAAATCTAAGTACACTATGTCCACGGATCCCCCTTGTCCACATGTTTGTTGACCCCTTCAAAGAACTCTAATAGATTAGTAAGACATGATTTCCCTTTACAGAAACCATGTTGACTATTGCTCAAGAGTTTATGTTTTTCTATGTGTCTGACAATTTTATTCTTTACTATTGTTTCAACTAATTTGCCCGGTACCGACGTTAGACTTACCGGTCTGTAATTGCAGGATCACCCCTAGAGCCCTTTTTAAATATTGGCGTTACATTAGCTAACTTCCAGTCATTGGGTACCGAAGCCGATTTAAAGGACAGGTTACAAACCTTAGTTAATAGTTCCGCAACTTCACATTTGAGTTCTTTCAGAACTCTTGGGTGAATGCCATCTGGTCCCGGTGACTTGTTAATGTTGAGTTTATCAATTAATTCCAAAACCTCCTCTAGTGACACTTCAATCTGTGACAGTTCCTCAGATTTGTCACCTACAAAAGCCAGCTCAGGTTTGGGAATCTCCCTAACATCCTCAGCCATGAAGACTGAAGCAAAGAATCCATTTAGTTTCTCCGCAATGACTTTATCATCTTTAAGCGCTCCTTTTGTATTTTCATCGTCAAGGGGCCCCACTGGTTGTTTAGCAGGCTTCCTGCTTCTGATGTACTTAAAAAACATTTTGTTATTACCTTTGGAGTTTTTGGCTAGCCGTTCTTCAAACTCCTCTTTGGCTTTTCTTATTACTCTTGCACTTAAGTTGGCAGTGTTTGTGCTCCTTTCTATTTGCCTCACTAGGATTTGACTTCCACTTTTTAAAGGAAGTCTTTTTATCTCTCACTGCTTCTTTTACATGGTTGTTAAGCCACGGTGGCTCTTTTTTAGTTCTTTTACTGTTTTTCTTAATTTGGGGTATACGTTGAAGTTGGGCCTCTATTATGGTGTCTTTAAAAAGGGCCCACGCAACTTGCAGGGATTTCACTTTAGTCACTGTACCTTGTAACTTTTGTCTAACTAACCCCCTCATTTTTGTATAGTTCCCCCTTTTGAAATTAAAGGCCACAGTGTTGGGCAGTTGAGATGTTCTTCCCACCACAGGGATGTTGAATGCTATTGTATTATGGTCACTATTTCCAAGCGGTCCTGCTATAGTTACCTCTTGGACCAGCTCCTGCGCTCCACTCAGGATTAAATCTAGAGTTGCCTCTCCCCTTGTGGGTTCCCGTACCAGCTGCTCCATGAAGCAGTCATTTAAAGTATCGAGAAATTTTATCTCTGCATTTCGTCCTGAAGTGAAATGTTCCCAGTCAATATGGGGATAATTGAAATCCCCCACTATTATTGGGTTCTTAATTTTGATAGCCTCTCTAATTTCCCTTAGCATTTCATCATCACTATTACTGTCCTGGTCAGGTGGTCGATAATAGATCCCTAATGTTATATTTTTACTAGAGCATGAAATTTCTATCCATAGAGACTCTATGGAACCTGTGGATTCGCTTAAGATTTTTACTTCATTTGAATCTACACTTTCTTTAACATATAGTGCCACTCCTCCCCCTGCACGGCCTGTTCTGTCCTTCCGATATATTTTGTACCCCGGAATGATTGTGTCCCATTGATTGCTCTCAGTCCACCAGGTTTCTGTGATGCCTATTATATCTATATCCTCCTTTATCACAAGGCACTCTAGTTCACCCATCTTATTATTTAGACTTCTGGCATTTGTGTACAAGCACTTTAAAAACTTGTCCCTGTTTTTTAGCCTGCCTTTTTCTGATGTGCCAGATTCTTTTTTATGTGACTGTTTATCATCTGATCCGGCCCTTACATTATACTTCTCATTCCTCTGCACCTGACTATAACCTGGAGATTCTCTATCATCAGACTCTCCCCTAAGAGAAGTCTGTGTCCGATCTACATGCTCCTCTGCAGCAGTCGGCTTTCCCCCATCTCCTAGTTTAAAAACTGCTCTACAACCTTTTTAATGTTTAGTGCCAGCAGTCTGGTTCCACTTTGGTTTAGGTGGAGCCCATCTCTCCTGTATAGGCTCCTCCCATCCCAGAAGTTTCCCCAGTTCCTAATGAATGTGAACCCCTCCTCTCTACACCATCGTCTCATCCACGCATTGAGATTCTGCAGCTCTGCCTGCCTACCTGGCCCTGCGCGTGGAACTGGGAGCATTTCTGAAAATGCCACCATAGAGGTCCTGGACTTGTAAGGGATTTATGTAACCCTTTTTGTTGTTTAAATTCATATGGATTGGCACTTTAGGAAGCTGTTCCTGATCTCTTTTACACTAGTGTATGTAGAAGTAGCTCCATGGAAGTCAATGAATTACACCAAAATTGTGGTAAGATTATCTCAGATCCTGTGAGTTTGGGATCAAACAAACCCAAAATAAAAGTTTGCTTGGTTGCAGGTTTAAAAAACAATGGAAAAATACTGAGCTTTTTTATTTAAAGCCATAAATTCTTCTCCATACTCATGTTTATTTAAAGCTTAAATGTGTTTGCTGAAAGATCAGTCACCTTCTGTGACTCAGATCTAAGTTTCAGGTTTGTGAAGAAATCCAAACCAGGTTCTGGATTTGAGATTTTATTATGAAAGATTCATGCATCTATACATCTCTGCCTTTGAGTGTTTGCCAAACTCCAAACTGTGATTGTAAACACTTGGTGTTAGAAAAGGTTTGTAAATGAAATGAATTCATACAAATAATTCTCTATCTGAATGGGTATTGCCATTTTCCAAAAGTGGACCCAAATAGCAAGTCCTGTGGGAAGCAATAATTGTGTTTAGGTGGGAGACTACTTAAAAAAAAAAGTTTTGAATGAACATTCCCAACTGGCCTGGAAAGAAGTTGGTCTGAGGTTCCTATATTTCATACATTGAAGGTGCAACTGAGTTTAATTTTGCATAGCCAGATGAGGGAGTGTGTCTTCAAAAAATTTGCATGAATTAGACTTAATCAGCTGCAGGTAGAGGGGATTTTAGATGTCAGTTTCACCTGGACTATATGTAGTAGAGGTTTGCTAACTAGGGATGCTAACTTTTATACAAATTGTTTCCCCATGCGATTAGACAATAATTTGGGGGAACTGGATGAGGACAACCAAATATTGTAAGAAGAGTATAGAGGAGAGCCTCTCATAATTAGTAACATCTTTACTACTTTGGAAGTGGGAAATTGTACTTTCAAATGAAAGATTGAGAGACAGTAAGAAGCTGGCGTCAAAGGTCTCTTTCAATGACCTTCTGGTGGTTACAGAAGAGCATTCTCATGTCTAAGGGAATGGGTTCTGGGAAATCTGAGAAAGACTTAGAGTATTAGTATACAAAGACTATTCAGCAAGTTCAGTGAAGCAGGGAAGAAATTAACAGTATCTGCCAACTCCAAGATTCCTGGCTATCGTCTTCAGCATCTTTTATAATGTGGGTCCTTCACTTCCAGTAATCTAAGCAGACACTCATACAGAAAAATCAATCCTGTATGAGACCTGATGCAGTTAAACAAAATAAGAAAATGTAGGTTATATAGTTTCTTTCAAGGAAAAGATTTCTAACCTATTCCAGTTGTTAGCATCTAGGCAAAAGATCTTGGTCCTAATTCTCATCTCACCCCAGAGTACATCAGGAGTAGTGCCACTCAAATAAATGGTTTCACACCAGTGGGAGTGAGAACAGAATCAGGCCCCCTGTGTTTACTAACATGTCTGCTTTTTTAACATCAAAACTCAAGCAGCTTACAATTTAAATAGACAGAAAACTGTCCAAACACAAAATGCACTTGATCTCCCAGAGATGGCTCAGCGCACAACAATATTTTCGTGTGAGCATGTTAGAGGTGCCCGTAATTCATTGAAGTGGTTTAAAACTTATAGGCTTTGTAGAAGAAGTGTGTGTTATTGAGGGATGTAAGTGTTGTCAGCTTGTACACAAGGAGCAAGAGAGAGTTCCAGAAGCCAGAGTCATAATATGCTAGTAATAGCCTGGTAGCAAGGGAATGATCTAATAAAGGAGATCTTCATAATGAGTTAGTTTGAAAAGAATGATCCTAAATAAAACAGAGCCTTTAACCTCTACTTCTCTGATTGGGATCAGATGTGAACATCAGTTACTGTTAGCAGTAGCGGGCACTATTGATATCCCAAAGAAAGTGGACAGAATGTGTTATGGAGATTGAACTATTCTCCTATGTGCAGAGGTGGTTCCCTCCTGCTGAGAGGACAGTGGAGGGGAAGTTTGCATTGCTACTGCCTGTGCTGTAACTATTCCGTGGATAGAAAACTTTACTCCCCAGGACTATCAACTTACTCTCTCTCAAGCAGCAAATTGACACACACACACTCATGTGAACTAAGTTAACCACTCCCATCTTGATCATATTTCCCACTTCACCACATCCTTTTCTGGCTTCCTCCAGAGAAAACAAAGGAACTTCACAGACGCTTCTCCGCTCCCCCCCCCCACCAAACACAGCAAGCCCCCTCCCTCCCATAATCCCCTTAAATAAATGTTAGTTCACCACACATTTTATTACAGTATTTCTCAGTCTTTTTTTGCAGAAAGAGGCCTGCCGAATACTCTGTCAGCGCGCCCTTCCAAGGGAAGATTCAGGTTGTGAAATGTGCCATGAGGCCTTCAAACCACAGCTCTGCTAAGAAGAACAAAGCTTCCTTTTCTGGCTAAGCACAAATAAAGGGTTTTACCAGCGAAAACTGCACCAGCTAAAAGATAAGGGGCTAGATCTTTGACCAGAGTAGCTGTATTGACTTCAGTGGAGCTGCAATGATTGGTAGCAGTTGAGGATTTCCCCCAGGGATTTTTCAGCTTTTAAAATAAATGGAGAAAAAATTGAAACTAACAAAAGAGAGAGAGAGATTCTAGAAGTTCTGCCAAAGCTAAACCACCCATGCTTTCACTCCTTTCCCCAACAGAGAGGAAAATAATTTGAAGACTGTTAACCAGATAACCATATGCAGAATTTTAGCTACATTTGTAGTTTATGGTAAAAGCATTTTTTTTAAATCTGAGTTTATTCAGACTAGTGATAACCTGGCAACATGACGACATGTACATTTACTCTGGTTTCTGAGAATTAAATTCTCTGAGTTGTGCTTCTCAGAAGGAAGGGAAGTACAATAAATTATTGTGAAAATATTTCACCGTTTCAAACAGTTTGTAATATTTACTCTGCTCAATGATGATAAATAGGAAACTGACAATAGCGCTGTAATTTTGAGCCCTTTAGTTTAGTAGACAACCTCTATTTCACTAATTGTAGATATTCTGAAGAGTTCTTTGTTATGTTGGGAATTAGGAACTATCACAAGATCTCCTCAGATGCACAGTCACTCTCTTCTGCCAGATGGCCCTGGCAATTAGGCTCATACCTAATTTGCTGTGTCCTAATGTGGGACTCCCAAAGGCTTAGAGATTTGGTTTAGTTCAATATTCTCAACCAAGCCTTCTCCAAACTCTCTGAATCCCAACGTTGGTCTGAAAATGTCATAACAGCTCCCATTCCCCACCCCAAAGAGATTTTTGACACACACTCTTTACCTGGCCTGGAAATACTGTCTGAACAACTCCTCCCACAGTATTCAAATACTTCTGCGTCCAGACTGGGTGAAACCAGGAAACTGTGGAAACCAGAAGAATATGAAAAGATGTAACTACTAGAGTGGGTTGAAATTTTCCGAATTGTGAAATTAATTACATTTCAAGGGGAAGAGAAAGGATGGATTTTTTATAATCATCTTCATATAAGATTTCTCCAGTTTTCAACTAGCTCTACTAACTACAAAACAGGTTTGGCACAGATTCATTCAGTTCAAAGGATGCACAAAAGTTCTAGAAAGTCCTTATCCAAAGTGGCTGACCAGTTCCTACTTTTTTCTCAGCTAGCTAAGTACAAGTGAGACTGGGGAGATTTTTTTAAAGAAGTCAGATCTCATTCAAGAAGCCACTGGAAGGTAGCTATGAAGCCATCAGTGTTTCCATTGTAGGGTCTAGCCCTAAGGCTGTATGTAATATAATTAACTCTTGCTGTTAGCATAGAGTTGAGCAGGAGGAGAAGGCCTTCTCCTTGGAATTGGAAGCACTGCAGCATGGGAGTTCTGGAGCTCATTTATGTGTTGCCCTTGGCTAGATCAGCCTATTCTAGAAGCAGGCTCAGTGGAAGGCTTTGCCTTCCTCTATAGCATGGGGCACGGGTCACGTGCTGTGACCTGCAGTGTGCAGGAGATCAGACTAGATAAACATGAGGGTCCCTTCTGGCTTTATAGTCTATGAGATTTACGTTATAGATTAGCAATTTAGTCTTAGTATTTCTTTAATTGGACAGCTGGTGCCACACATGATGTTAACCATAACTAGGTGGTTTGGGGAGTAATTCTTTCTTGGGACAGGAAAAGAATCGTTAGCCCTTTTCCTTCTCGAAGTATCATCTCCCTTCCTTCCCTGCTATTCCATTCAATTTGCAAATATTCCCAAATCTTCTTTCTGAATTTCATTATTTTTTTTCTCATTACGTCTGCAGACAATTATGTTTTTAAAATTGCAGTGTCCAATTCTTGGCTCATCTATTAGAGCTAAGGAAAATCTGTTTCTTATCTATTTGTTCCATTTATTACCTTATATACATGAATCATTTAGTTATAAAGGGATATCTTAGGTCCTAATCTATTTTTGTAACATGGTTTAGGTTCTATTCTTGGATGTCAAAGTTGCACAGAGGGGATTTTTCCACAGATAAGAAATGTACTATGTTAATTTAATAAAATGATTGCTAGAAATGCCCTGCATTGTACAACCACTAAGAAAACCATGGCATGATTCAATCATTGTGGGCAGAGGAAGAACTGATCTGCAATTTCACTCAAAATTTGGCTGCAAATCAATCACTTTGAGGTTAGAAAAGTTCAGTTAAGTTTTTCTCATACTATGTTGTGCTTTCCGGTTCTATCAGGAACTCAAGCAAAAGCGCAGTATGCAGTATGTTTTCCAAGGCATTTCCAGTCCAATTGGAACTACCAAAAATCTCATAAGAAATCCAACCCACTTTTGCAGATACAAATAATCTGAATTGTCCCTGGGGTTCATAAACCAATACACAGGAGGTACAATTGGGAGCTAGGAAATGTACTGAGAGAAGGGAGACAGCCCTACTTGGAAATCAGTCCTGCACTCCGTATACATCCAATGTACTTTCATGCAAGGAGTACAGGGCAAGTCACATTGTGTATTATTTTGGCTATTGGAGTGGGCAGTGCTTATTTTCTAATCTGTTCTTTTAAAATGCATATAGAAACTGGATTTTGCTGTTATAGCAGTTTTTTTTAAATCAGTTTAACTCTAATGATTGAGGCTGCTGTAAATCAGTATTAGCGCTACAGAAATCAATGACATTAAAAACCGGTTGTAAACGAGAGCAGAGATCACAATTAGTTTTTATAAAATTAAACCTTTCTTTTACTGACTTAGCTTTTGTTTCCCCCCTCCCCACAAACCATGTCAAATTGTTTTGAGTTGAATCTCTTCTTTTTTTATAAGGGCCATATCTTGAGCTGTTGTAAATTGACATAGCTACATTGACTTAAGTGGAGCTGAAAATTTGGCCCAAAAATCAATGATCACATTGAACAGAATTAGCTAAAAATGCAACCGCAGCAGGATAATTAATCCGTTAGACTCCAAAAGTCTTCTGTAAATGCCCATAGATATTTTAAAAAGGCTTCTGTATTGATCATCATATAAAAATGTATACTGAAAAGGAAGAAAATATTAATCATATTGAATATAAGTGACACAGACATTCATAATGAGAGCTAAAGGAATACAAAACCTCACATGTAAATGTGTGTTATGTATTTTGGTTCTACAGCAATAATGAGAGAAGAACTCTCTTACAGTTTGGCTCTAAATTTCTGAAAACAATTAAGCACCTTTTAGAAATGATATTTTTGTGTGTAACGAAGTAGATCACCACAAAGTTCTCTTTCAAAGTATTGTTGTTGACAATCTTCCAGAATCCCATCAGATTTGGTCTGGTGTAGATACCACAGAAAGTTGCTTTGACTTGGCTTTGGGTCACTCCATGACATTCACTTGATAGCAATGGATGAGCCAACAAAGTTCTGTAACATCCAGTGCTTCTGCAGCAGGAAATTGAAAACTTCGGGATGTATTTATTTGCTTGCTTTCGTGTGATACTGTAAATAATCAGCATGTTCTAATAGTTTAAAAATGCAAAAGCAGCAATTTTCATTAAACTATAATAAAAGAGGTTGCCGTGACAACAGGATACGAGAGAATATGAATTATGGTTAATAATTAATGCCTAACATGTTAGTTTAGTCTTGCATATTCCATGTACTGCATGCTATAACTTTTTATAACAGTTATAAAACCAGTTCATTTAATGTGAGGAAAATATACATTGATCATAGTTAAGCATCGAACCTTCTTTCATGGAAGGAGCTTGCTTTCGATGGAAGTTATGCAAAAGAAAAAAAAGTATGCATTTTTCTCTCAGTATTTAATTTTTATTTAGGGTGGTATGAGCCATAAATATTTGATAGTGAGATAGCTCAGTAGCCAACGTGCAGCTGACTACAGAGGGGACCAGGTGTTTGACTTCAGCTTTGTGTTCTGATCAGGATGGCATTTAAGGATATGTCTAAATGGCAACTGGCTGATGCAACTGCAGCACATGTAGGCATACCCAAGTTAACATGCTAAAAATATTAGTGTAGCCATGGCGGCATGGAAAGCAGCTGAGTACAGTCCAACCTGTGTCCTTAGGTAGGTAGTTGGGTGAGTAGCCTGTGGTGCTGTTCCTGTGGCCCCTATTGGCTGCTACTGTGCACAAGCTAGCTCCATCAAAGCTAGCTTGAGTATGCTCACACATGTTGTCCCAATGTACTGTAGACACTTACAATCTTCTCTCCAGAGCCAGTGGAACAGAAATCATGCCATTGCCAATATGCACTAGTTCTTTTAGGGCCAAATCCTGGTCATGTTGAAGTAAATGACAAAACCTCCATTGTAGTCCAAATAAAAGTGTCTTGTAAATCTAGGTATAAGATATATTACTTAGTAGAGCTGCTGTAGCTAACAGCCTCTAACAGCTCTTGCCTAACCCTTGTTTCGCTGTTGATTCACTGTTACAGCTTCAAATTTATACAATAATCTCTACTAACCTAGAAATGGGATTCTCGGATTACAACAACATGGTGGTTTTAAAAGGGACTAAAATATCCTTCCCCTGATGCTTTGCAAACCCACCAAGGCCTAAGAAACATATAGCTTTCTAGTTCTAACTTCATAAAGAGACGTCAATACTAAGCTCTGGCAGACATCCTTCCATGGTCTTATTCTCCTTCCAGGGTTCACCCTCAGAAGGCGTTTTATCCACCTTTCTATGCAGTGATTTTAAGGACGTCTCCAGAGATTTCTTTTCTGCTCTAAATTCTTTTATAAACAGTGGCAATGATGCCCAAAATAAGTGGAAGTGATGTCATCTGCACCCGCCCAGACTCCGCAGGTTGATCATAATTTCAAAGTGAAAATTGGGACTGGGGTATCATAGAGAATGGTCCCTTGGGAGATAAGGGAAGCACATGAAGTTGTGAGAAGAAAACATGGCACCCTCCTTTCTTAGCCTCTTGTAGTTGTACTTTTGTTGCTGTCTGCCTCCATTCTCTTCTATGGGCTAGCTTCCCCGGCAGGATTATATCTCCCATGATGCACTCTGGCCAGGACTCCCATGATGCGCCACCACGTTTCAACAAGATGCAAGATTGTGATGCATCATAGAAATTGTAGTCCTTCCAGAGAAACCATCCCATAGAGGAGAAGGGGTACATGAAGCAACCAAACTATGAGACATCATGGTGGTTTTTCTGAATCAAGATGTTCAGTTTCCAGCAGAAGATTTTTGACTGAAAGTTTTCAGTTTACACATCTCTAGAGTGCTGGTACTGCACTTTTCCTTGAACAGTTGGGTGCATCACTGCAGGAAATAGAGATGGTAACGGTAAGTACAAATAGAAGTAGCAGCTTACACCCACAGATAAATGCCAGAGATAGCCACCCTTTCCTCAGGCTGTAATGTGTTACTTTTCCTTTAGAATGCCAGCTAGAGTTCACTCTGAGTAATCAGAGAAGTTAGCAGTGGAAAAAGACCTATATTGGAACATCTCATACATCCTTCTGTCAGAGTAGAGTTGTTCCTAGATGTGGGTGATTACTGAAAAAAATATTTCCATGAATGTTCATTTAAAATCTTAGAGTGTGCACATGACTCTTACATTCACTTCCTGCAATAGTCTAGCAAACAAATTTATTGACAGCAAGCTTCACGAAACAAAATATTAAGCAACCATTATGAAATATTTATGGAAAGTAAATTTCAAATTTGCTATCAGGAAACAAGCCTTGTGACCTACACATTTGAGTGCATTAAACAAAAAGGGTTGTTCCATACTTATTGAAGTACCAAAGATTGAGAATATCCATGCTAGTCACTCTCTGTTGGTTCAGGGCTTAGCTGTATATCCATTGCCTAGAACTGACTGAGGTGCACGTGGCTGTCATGATCCCTTAATAAATTTTTATATGGAGATATACCTATCTCATAGAGCTGGAAGGGACCCTGAAAAGTCATTGAGTCCAGCCCCCTGCCTTCACTAGCAGGACCAAGTACTGATTTTGCCCTAGATCCCTAAGTGGCCCTCTCAAGGATTGAACTCATAACCCTGGGTTTAGCAGGACAATGCTCAAACCATTGAGCTATCCCTCCTGCCCTCCTTCATCAAAATGGATGAGAGCCCAATGGAAAATGACAGGTACCTATCCCCATGCAAGAAGATGGGCACCTACTCCCAGTCCTCCAAGGAAAATACTTAGGAATACTGGAGCCATTCGATACTTTTTCCAGCCTCACACTATGTCTGGTTCTGACTTATTCATGTAACTATCCCTAGCCAAAAACTCCAAAGGTAATAACAAAATGTTTTTTAAGTACATCAGAAGCAGGAAGCCTGCTAAACAACCAGTGGGGCCCCTTGACAATCAAAATACAAAAGGAGCGCTTAAAAACGATAAAGTCATTGCGGAGAAACTAAATGGATTCTTTGCTTCAGTCTTCACGGCTGACGATGTTAGGGAGATTCCCAAACCTGAGCTGGCTTTTGTAGGTGACAAATCTGAGGAACTGTCACAGATTGAAGTGTCACTAGAGGAGGTTTTGGAATTAATTGATAAACTCAACGTTAACAAGTCACCGGGACCAGATGGCATTCACCCAAGAGTTCTGAAAGAACTCAAATGTGAAGTTGCGGAACTATTAACTAAGGTTTGTAACCTGTCCTTTAAATCGGCTTCGGTACCCAATGACTGGAAGTTAGCTAATGTAACGCCAATATTTAAAAAGGGCTCTAGGGGTGATCCCGGCAATTACAGACCGGTAAGTCTAACGTCGGTACTGGGCAAATTAGTTGAAACAATAGTTAAGAATAAAATTGTCAGACACATAGAAAAGCATAAACTGTTGAGCAATAGTCAACATGGTTTCTGTAAAGGGAAATCATGTCGTACTAATCTATTAGAGTTCTTTGAAGGGGTCAACAAACATGTGGACAAGGGGGATCCGGAGGACATAGTGTACTTAGATTTCCAGAAAGCTTTTGACAAGGTCCCTCACCAAAGGCTCTTATGTAAATTACGCTGTCATGGGATAAAAGGGAAGGTCCTTTCATGGATTGAGAACTGGTTAAAGGACAGGGAACAAAGGGTAGGAATTAATGGTAAATTCTCAGAATGGAGAGGGGTAACTAGTGGTGTTCCCCAAGGGTCAGTCCTCAGACCGATCCTATTCAATTTATTCATAAATGATCTGGAGAAAGGGGTAAACAGTGAGGTGGCAAAGTTTGCAGATGATACTAAACTGCTCAAGATAGTTAAGACCAAAGCAGATTGTGAAGAACTTCAAAAAGATCTCACAAAACTAAGTGATTGGGCAACAAAATGGCAAATGAAATTTAATGTGGATAAATGTAAAGTAATGCACATTGGAAAAAATAACCCCAACTATACATACAACATGATGGGGGCTAATTTAGCTACAACGAGTCAGGAAAAAGATCTTGGCGTCATCATGGATAGTTCTCTGAAGATGTCCACACAGTGTGCAGAGGCGGTCAAAAAAGCAAACAGGATGTTAGGAATCATTAAAAAGGGGATAGAAAATAAGACTGAGAATATATTATTGCCCTTATATAAATCCATGGTACGCCCACATCTCGAATACTGTGTACAGATGTGGTCTCCTCACCTCAAAAAAGATATTCTAGCACTAGAAAAGGTTCAGAAAAGGGCAACTAAAATGATTAGGGGTTTGGAGAAGGTCCCATACGATGAAAGATTAAAGAGACTAGGACTCTTCAGCTTGGAAAAGAGAAGACTAAGGGGGGATATGATAGAGGTATATAAAATCATGAGTGATGTCAAGAAAGTGGATAAGGAAAAGTTATTTACTTATTCCCATAATACAAGAACTAGGGGTCACCAAATGAAATTAATAGGCAGCAGGTTTAAAACAAATAAAAGGAAGTTCTTCACGCAGCACACAGTCAACTTGTGGAACTCCTTACCTGAGGAGGTTGTGAAGGCTAGGACTATAACAATATTTAAAAGGGGACTGGATAAATTCATGGTGGCTAAGTCCATAAATGGCTATTAGCTAGGATGGGTAAGAATGGTGTCCCTAGCCTCTGTTCGTCAGAGGATGGAAATGGATGGCAGGAGAGAGATCACTTGATCATTGCCTGTTAGGTTCACTCCCTCTGGGGCACCTGGCATTGGCCACTGTCGGTAGACAGATACTGGGCTAGATGGACCTTTGGTCTGACCCGGTACGGCCATTCTTATGTTCTTATATTTTGCATCTGGAAAGGGAGGTTGCGTTTATGCAACTGGTGCTTGACAAATTTTGTGGAGAGGCTGACAGTTTTGAAAGTTTGGACTTGGAATTATGTGAGTAAAATGTCCTCCATTTACAGAAGGCCCTGATATATTGCCACAATTCTGAATTCCTCTGGTGTGAATGAGAAGTTTGGGTGCAAGACAAATGCTGGATTGGGCTCCATGTTTATACATGCTTGGATTACTTAAAAACAAGGCTGTTGCAATTCATTGGCTAGCTTTGCTAGCTTTATATAAATTCCAGTGTGATCAGTACATGTCTGCCAAATTCCTTATGAATAGGATATGACAGGAGCCTATTTTAAAAGAGTTATATTGGTTGGCAGTAATTTTTTTCCAAAATGACTTTTTTATGGAGTACATATAACATTTCTCATCCATCTTATTCCAAAACTATGATTAACTGCTTTAATTCTCATGGTTCTAAGCATTTGTTGAGCTGTGAGGCAAATGTCTTAGCCATTCTAAAGTTATGGCAGGAGCAGGTAGTTGCGATGCCTTCCAGCTACATCCCAGAACTAACCAAGGTCAATCTAGTCCTTTCTCCTGCCTCTCACAGAAGCCTATAATTGGATATATCAGATGCAAATGAAACCCTCTCATGCTGCACCTGCTCAGTTAACCATTTGTAACCCAGGCTTGCTTGGTGTGGCGCTCTGTCGCCCTCCAGTGGCACCTAGTCCAGCTAGAGATTGATGAGTCTGCTACAGCCAAGAGAGACATGTTTTAGCTCATGCAGTAGAAGCTCATTCATTAAGCTCTAGAAGTCCCAGGTTTGATCCTGGCTGCCACTGACTGGATTCTGTCAGCACACATATATCATGGGGGAAATATTTCCTTTTTGAACCATACTGATTTCTTGAAGCATAGAGATGGATAGGCCTGGTAATTGTTACCCTACCTACCTAGTTTAATTGCAGATGCCATTCTGACTTATAAATGTATAACACATTTTTAATCTTAGCCCTTTACTGAGATTTTGTGCTGCAGCGTGTTCTGCAGTTTAATTATATATGACGTAAAAAACGATACTTGCTGTTATTGGCTGGAATTTGTAGGGGATGGATAAACTGGATTGCCCATTCTGCTCCCACCAGCCCATTTTAATTTATTCTCTTATCTTTGCCATTCCAAACGAAATAATTCCTTCTCTTCGAACCACATGGAAACTCCCATTGGCTAATTTTTGTTCCCTTTTTCTGGATCAGTTTCTATGGCATGGCTTTGGAATGCATATACAAATGCATTAATTAATGGAGTGAGGAAGTGATAGTCCCTTTATACAACTCTGTCGATATGGCACCTGAAAAATCACCTTTATAAACATGGATAGTGAGATCCTCAGCCCCACTTCAACCACTTTAAGCCAAGTAAAAGGGCCAGAGGGCTGTAAATGGTCCCTAAAAGTCCCATATCTATTTGAGGGAGGATTCCCCGAGTGTAGGCACTGCAGAAAGCAATCATTAGCTGTAGCTTCAAGCATGTCTTCACAAGCCCTAGCATAGAGGGTGTGCCAGGAGCAAGATAGGGCCATGTCAGAGGTTAGGCCACATCATACATCACTGTGGAGAGTCTGGCCTATGCTGCAGCCCACTGGTCAACCCAGGGAGATTGCCACAATTTAGGTTCCCATGGGAACCTATCCAAATTATGCCAGGGGCAGCTCCAGGCCCCAGAACTGCCCAGGATTAGGTGGCACAAAAGTGACTTAAAGCCATGTCTCTCTCACACTCACTCGTCCACCCACCTGCAAATTTCTCTTAGAGGTGGATCACAGAATTTGGAATGACTGGGTGGCGGTGGGTGGGGGACAAGGAGGGAGAGGGAGAACAAAATAACACAAACAACAACCCCCCGGAATGATGGGGTTGCTGAGGCAGTGATTTATTAGGAAAAACTATAAAACCTATTCTCATCAGGTGTAAATTGGCAAATGTCCATTGATGTCAGTGGACCAATAGAAACATCTGTCTCTCTCCAGACATAAGTCTTAACCAAGTAAATTCTTGGGGGCGGGGCATGATCACTAAGAAGAAGAGGAATTATTTAGGATAGTAGAAGAGAATATAAAATTAGATAAAATTAAGACAAGGAAATAATTAGGCTGAATAACATGACAACCTTCCTTACAATCAGGCATATTAAAGTGTGGATTACTTTGCCAAGGGAAGTGGTGGAAGATTTGTTATTCAGAAAATTTAAAACTAGACTGGTGAAAAATAGTAAGAAACTGTACCAAGGGATCATCGCAATGTAGGACTGGAAGGGACCTCCAAAGAAAAACTAGCACATCCCGTGCACTGAGGCAGGAACAAGTATATCTAGACCGTCCCTGACAGGTGTCTGTTTAACCTATTCTTAAAAACCTCCAATGACAGGTGTGCCACAACCTGCCTTGGTAACCTATTCCAGTACTTAAATATCCTTAGGGTTGGAAAGTTTTTTCTAATATGTAACGTAAATCACCTTTGCTCCAGATTAAGCGTATTACTTTTTTTCTTACCTTCAATGGACATTGTGTACAATTGATCACCGTCCTCTTCGTGTCAGCCCTTAACATATTGGAAGACTATTGTCAGGTCTCTTCCCCTCTCCCCTGCCCCAGTCTTCTTTTTTCAAGACTAAAAATGCCCAGTCTTTTTAACCTTTCCTCAAAGGTCAGGTTTTCTAAACCATTATCATTTTTGTTGCTCTCCTTTGGAGACTTTCCAATTTTTCCACATCTTTCTTAAAGTATGGTGCCCAAAACTGGACACAGTTCTTCAGCTGAGTCCTCACCAGTGCTGAAAGATGAGACAATTACCTCCATGTCTTACATGTGACACTCCTGTTTATACACCACACAGTGATATTTGCCTTTTTCACGGCTGCATCAAATTATTGGCATGTTCAATTTAACCACCGGGAACACTATAGCCCCCAGATCCTTTTCTGCATTATTACTGCCCAGCGAGTTAATCCTCATTTTCCTGCCTAGGTGTAGTCCTTTGCACTTACCTTTATTGATTTTGATTTTGTTGATGTCAGACCAATTCTCCAGTATACCAAGATAATTTTGAATTCTAATCCTGTCCTCCATAGTGCTTGCAGCCTCTCCCATCTTGATATTATCTGCACATTTTATAAGTATACCTGCCTTATCCAAGTTATTAATGAAAATATCTATTAATACCCAACTCAGGACAGATCCCTATGGGACCACCATCCTTCCAGTTTGGCATCAAACTATTATAATTATTTTTTGTATATATTTTCTGACCAGTGGTACACCTAGTTAATATTAATTTCATCTAGACCACATTTCCCTATATCACTACAGTAGTTAAAAAAAAATCACCCCCTAACTAACATTACTTGGGAAATTTAAAACTAGACTGATCAAAACACTGAAAATGTACTGAGGGATCAACTGGATGACTTGATGGGATGCGTTACATTTTTATGGGCAAAATTCATTGATAGTGTAAATCTGGTGTAAAGAGTAAACTAGTATTAAAGCTGCTAAATTGTATCACTTGTGTTGATTTGGCATCCTGTTGTAAAATGAGTAACAATACAAGAGGGTGCTGTAGCAGAAAAAGGGCATATGCATTGTTAATTTCCAGTAGACCTAGCCTATTGTAGCACAAAAAGCAGACAAAAAGCAACTAACACAAGGATGTAAGATAACAACCACCCCATCCACACTTCAATTTGCACCTTATCTGGTAGACATTACAAGTCAAGGGCCAAATTCAGCCTTGGATTTAAGAAATGTTAGGCCTGCTTACTCTACATCTGAAGCAGACTTTGGATAGGTGACACCATTTGTGCCTCTGGCTAGATTTTGCCCTGTAAATCATCTCTTTTTAGTTGATCACCCAATTTCACTCTTTTGACCTTCTGTACCCACTTCAGCCCTTTAAACATGGAAATTACTTGTGTTTTGCACACTAGGAAAATATCAAATTTCTGCACATTACATTACATCAGATTGTTTATGAACATCTTGCACCACCTCTGAATTTTGCCACTCGGTGGTAAACCCTGTCCTTCTCGAGAGCAGGGATCTAAAAGCAAAGTCAGTCATGAAAGGGCAAAAACATGAAGTCGTATAATTCTGTTATATTTATATACCATTCTCCCATTTTTTTAATACATCCCTAATTTTTAGGCCACTTCTATGCCTAAATTATGTTAAATTATGTTCATGGTGAAACCGAGAACATTATCCTGAGAGGCTACACCGGATTCTTAATCCAGTCGGTATGAGTAATTTAAAAATTGTTCCATCCTACATACATAGCTGAGAATTCCCAAAGCTCTTTGTGCTAAGGGGTTCTCAACACCCAAAAGTTTTGCAACTAACTTTACGTGGCAAATGCCTCCTCACCAGTGGGGATGAAGTTATATCGGTATACAAATGCTTCTACTGGTATAGCTTGTTCCAGTTCATGAAGCAAAATAAACGATATCAGTATAAAGCACCTTAAAGTATCCACACTAGGGCTTATCAATTTTACTTTTTTAATGAATATCATAAACTCCTCAGTTTGCCTGCCTGATGTTAGCCGGCCTGACTGCATGGAAGTTAGTCAAAGAAGGCCATTGGAGGTTGTGGGGAAAGGGATAGGAGACAAAAGACTGAAAGAGATAAGAGTATCACTGCGGAGCTATTAACTAGAAAAGGCCTACCTGTCTGGCTCCAACCAGGCTAGCAAGGTTTATTCTATGAAACCATGCTGACTGAGAGTAATGATCAAAGCTAAAAATATATAGTCCTGAATTAACCATCCCATTATTTTATCCAGAATCAATGTCAGGCTAATGACCAGTTTGTAGTTCCCTGGTCCCTGCCATCTCTTTTACCCCGTTTTAGATATTGGAATTATATTGGCAGTTATCCCGTCCTTTGGAATTTTCCCATTTTTCAAAATTGTTAAATGACATTTTTAGAGCATAGCGTCTGGCATTTGTCTCCTTTCAACTGCTAAAATAATAGATTTTAAGGGTGATCTGAGAAACAATTTAATTCCCCAGGCTCCCTTCTTCAGCCATGTCATGTCATGTTGTGCTCACACAAAGCTTAGGAGGGCTAATTCCCATGATTTTATTTTGACTTCTGAGATTAACATTTAAGGCATTTAGAGCAGGATTTTACAGAGGAGGGCAAGTTGCTGCATCAAAGCACCAAACGCTCCCCTGACAGTGGCTACTTAAAGGAATTTGTTATGGAGGCTATCCACACTTTTGTGTACCATAAATTATATACAGTATCATTTAGAGAGGAAGAAAGGCTGAAAGTGCACTTTTCTTGAGAACTATAGCTTTAGAAAAAAAATCATGAAATTATTTATTATAGTGTAATCTTTCTTGATTCCATGTAGAATTTCATAAGCTTCTCCCTGTTGGAAATTCCAGAGATCCTGTATTTCACGTGTGAAACTGGGCATGCAGTAATTTGAAAATCAGAAGATGTCTGAAACTATTCCTTTAGCGTGCAATAAGATTTGTGATCCACTTCAGAGAGGGAAACTGCAAGCTAAATTTGAGGTTGAACCTTGATCTCGCTTCTAGGGTTTCATCTCTGCAAGTCTGGTCAAATTACCCAAAACAGCCAAGAGGACTGTACCAACACAGAGAAGTCATTGTGCAACAAATGTTCTTCCAGTGTCAAGGCTTAATGAAGAGAACTGATAGCGTATGTTGCATACATTCCCCAAACTATAATTAAATCATCAGTATACCTTTCCTGCATGTTTCTTTCTATCTAATCCAATATTCAGTGTTAGCTTGAAAGTTCTGTGCTAATGTCCACCTCCATACCCACTTATACAGCGCCACAGAAGTATCACTGTAAAGGTATTTCCTTACAGCAGACACTGAGAATTAAATAAATTGCTTTTGGAAGAACTGTCCGCTGTACAATTTGTATTTAAACATACAGCAACAATGCAGGCATAAGACAGCAACTCACTGACTCATTTTTTCAGGTGTGTATCACCCACTAGGATGCTTGCCTCTGCAGTGAATTTACCCTTCGTTTAATTACTTTGGGATTCCACATTAATAAATGTGAAATTTTAGTTAAACGTACAAAAATTCTATTATGTGGAAGTGTTTTAGCTTTCACTAAATATGAAGCATCAGGAGTCTCAAAACAACAGATTCAGACATCCTACCAATCCATTATTTTCATAAAGTTACAGTTACATTCTCAGTATTTCTGTCAAGAAACACATGGGTGTATTGGAATACACTCCTGTATTCACACCCTACACACTATGTAATGATCTTTGTACAATATATGCCTTGTGAGGTATCATTTGAAAACTAGTAACTCATTGGTCAACAATGTCATGATGAAATGTGTGTGGTAACTTTATATGTACAGTTATAAACATAAACTGAAATCATGACCAAAGTGTGTTTACCAGAACCAAAGTGTGTTTACCAGACAAGTCTGGGGAGGTGGTAAACCTGTTTCCCAAAGACAAAGGACAAGTTGATGCCTGTAGCCAGGTGTCATCAAAGCTGATGGGCCATCACCCATCAAGTGGCCATTCTTTGGCAAGGAAGGGGGGCAGGAACATCTGCATCCTAGCAAACAACAGCATGGAATCTCTTTCACCATGAGACTCCAACCACACAGCAGGAATGAACGTTACATAGGGGTAACCCTCAGGAAAATGAATTTCAAAAGGGGGACTAAACTATAAAAGTGAGAGGCAAACACATGCCCTATCTTGCTCTCTCTTTTCCACCTAGGAAGACAAAAAAAAGCAGCCTATGGTCTTTGGTAGGAGATCCTAACCTGAAATTAAGTCAGCCCTGTTGCTGAGAACATGTGGTAAGAATTTTATCTTGAACCAAGTCTAGTTTGTTAAGTTTAGAACTTGAAAGCATTTTATCTTTATTTATCTTGTAACCATTTCTGACTTTAATGCCTTATACTTATATTAACTTAAAATCTATATCTTTGTAGTTAAATAAACTTGTTTTATTCTTTAATTAAAACTAATCCACTATTATGAATTGTTTGGGTAACTTCAGTTAAGGTAGCAGACTATTGTATACTGATCCCCTTAGAGGAGCTGGTCTATCTAGGAGAGGGCTGGACAGTGCAGAACACATGTTTTAGGGGAAAACCCAGGAGGGGCCGTATGCTAGGGTCATCTTGCAAGTGGTAACCAAGGCTGGTGGAAGCTGAAATGTGGCTGGCAGACTGCAGCTCTACACAGACAGTCATGGTGTTACTCACATACTGGAAAACTGCTTGTGAAAGGCCTAGTAGGAGCTACAGCAGTAAAGTATTGTGAGGCATCTGAGTTTTCAGGGCAAGGGTGACACAGCCTCTCTCTAGTCTGGACTGCACCCTGTCATGTCATAGTGGGAAATGGAAAACTTAAATAGGTTGAATTCCATCAACATATAAAGTGGAAATCTACTGGTATGTATTCATTATTGCTTCTAAGTAACTTAACTGGCAAAGGACTTGATGACAATATTTATCTTTAGGGAGTAATGTATTAGTAAAACAATTCCACATTTTTCAGTGCATGGTATTTTTTTAAAAATCACAAACAATAAAATATAACTCTCATAAGACTTACTCCTGACTTTATATTGCAGAGCTGCTGATGTACACTTTGATACCTCAAAAGAGATATCCAAATATGAACTTGGTATGTAATTAAAATAATTAAGTTTTGAATGTTTTTTAAATGGGGAATGATTCATATCTATTTTGACCAGAAACTTTGGTTAAAAAAGCTTTTGGGTTTAGTGTTTTCCTGCAAAACGAACATCCCATCATCTTTGAATTACTTGTACTTCACAGACTACAATATGCAAAAATTTCTGTTTTTCTTTCCCATGATGGGAAATCATGCTCATCATCATCATGCTTTGGCTTATTAAAATATAATATGTACTCATATCAGAAGTTCTGAATGCAATAGTGAAGTTTGGGTAACTAGATTTATCTCCCAGATATGGAAATACCCCTACTTAAAGCTTTCTGAAATGATTTGCCTGAGCCATTCTGAACTGTTCAGAGCAATGCTGAATAGCAGCAAATAGATTAGAATTCCTCTAGAAAAAATCCAGTTAAACAGATCTTAATAAGGTAGAGAAATCTGTAATATATTCAGAGTAGAGATGAGCATAAAATGACAAATTCATGGGGTGTTCCAATCTGGTGGTTTTAGTTCAGGGCCCATTCAACACTGGATGCATGTTTGGACTTCAAGCCCCCAAAATTCAATACTATTTGGTTCAGTCCCATCTCTAATGTCAACTAATATTCTTGAAACTATCTGTGCTGGTGGGGTTTGATCAGAGAGGACCATTAACTTCGTTGTGAGTCTGTTAATGCCTATTCATTCTTTACCTCATGCTCCCATAACTCTGAACAAAGGTAGTCAGCCATTTTTAATGGTGTGATGAGGTATACATTGTGCAGTACCATATTGTATGTACAAAGCAGTATTTTTGATGCCTGGACACCCTAAAGCACTAAATAATGGAATAAGATTGCAGTCTGTTACCAGAAATTCCTCTAAATAAAGAAAGATGTCTTTCTCAGCTTAAGCCATTACCATCTTTGATATAAACCTGCTGATTTGGTTAGTAAAGGTAACCTTCAGCACAGGAGTCATCATTTCCAAATACACAGGAGAAGGTCAGTGCATTGAAAGTGATGACCTAGACCAGAATACTGTTTTTGAATACGGTTTGACATTGTCCATGTTGCCTGGCCTAAGTGTGTTAGAATCTGTTTTAGACATAATCAGAGTTACCTGTATGGTTTTACCCTCTCTGCAAATACAAAATGTCCATAGCAAGGATTTTTATATATGTCTGTTCACATCATAGGTTTCAACATCTATTCCCAAAATGCACCAATGTTAAGTGTAATTTTCATCATCAATGGGTCTAGAATTTGATCTCGCAAGTTTTATACCATTAACTTCAATGAAGTTACTCCTGATTAAAACTGAGTTCAGAATCCGGCCCCTTTTTATTCACTTTTGTTGCTTGGATACTATCACAACTTGTTAATCTCTTGTGACTTCCGCTGATGGGGTCATGTATTTATTATCGGCTCGGCGATTGTGTCCTCTCTTAGCAGAGATGAGGTAGAAAGTCTGAGGAGAATATAGGATATGTATCAGTGGTCAAGCGGTGCATGTATTTGTCTGGCTCCAAAAAGCAAAGCCCGTTCTTGCGTGTACTAACTCAGGCTACACAAATGCACAAACTGCAGCTATGCTTCTTGGACAAAGCTGCAAAAGAAGAAATTCAAGTTACTTCTACTTAAGTGACTATTTGGGGCTAAAATCCTGTTCTTACAGAATACGAGAGGGAATAAGGATCATGCCACTTGTAAGTGACCATGAGATACTAGCATCATTGCATATCAGGATACCTCAGAACAAGCTGGCCCAACACATTCATCAGGAAGCAGGTTGCTGCTCCTCTCAGCAGAAGCAGCAAGCTCTTCTTAATGGTTACTGACTGTTACCAACTGACTGACTAACAGTTACTAAGGGGTTGAACCATTGTTCCTGTGTGAGATGTGACATGTCCCTTGACAGCAAACATGCATGTGTGCCGATGTGCAATGAATGTATTCTCCTTAACCACTTGCCTGTTAGGGACTCTCTATTCCTTATTTCCCACCTCAGGTGCATGCAGAACAGAGGTAAGGACTTAGTCCTGGGTAGGCTATACTGGGGAAGTTTTAGGCTCCTCCATCCCAATAAAAATCTTGATGCTGCATCAGTGATTCAACACTTTCCAGTAGCAGCTGCTTTTGTACGTTGAGGTTGTTTATGAACTTCATCATTTAGTCGTAAAGGCTCTATAGTCAGACGTTCCTGCTGACCTTGTGTATAACAGCAGGTTAAAAAAAAAATTACTGCGGCTTTACTTTATTTTCTCTCTAATAACCAACATCTTGTTAAAAGGATGGCAGCCCCATTTGCCACCCAGGGAACTGAAGACCTAGGGTAAATTTCAATCAGCAGATCTAGCTTTGATCCTTCTTTACAAGTCAAGCTATACTTGGTAATTATTGGTTATAGAGGGTGACTAAACACCCTTCTGAATATGTGCAAATAACTCACTGTGTCATCTTAACACTGTGAGGTTGGGTTTTGTCATCCCCCCCCCCCCCGCAATTAAGCATTAAAATGCCTCAGGGGGATGGTAATGGAAAAATAAGCAGCATTCAATTAGTTTATCAAAATCAATGTTCCAGATCAAAGTAAACTTGTTATTCCTCAGGGCGTAATTAATAATTCTCTCTCAGCCCCAGACTGTATGGAAATTTTCGTATGTTTGGATGCTTTTTCAAATGACTCTTGAAAACAGTAACAAAACAAACAAAGCTTTGCCAGGCAACCAGTGAAGTTGACAGTGGGTGTATATGAGCAGGTGTTTGACTCTTGAGTCTGCATATTAGTAACAGCCTTTATAACAGTCTGAGGAATGCAATGATTTATTCTGCATCTTATGAAAGTTCAGCATGACCCAGGCTGGAAGAGACCTTTATTAAATGGAACCACCTTTCATTCTTTTTAGCAAAGTAAAGAATTCACCCTAATTTTAATGAAAGAATGGGTAAGGTAGCTAATGAATAATGTGTATGTGAGCATGAGAGGGAAAAGAAGACACAGTGTGGAAAGGGAAGGCTTACTGTGGAAAAAATGTAAATTTCAGACTTTAAGAAAGATGAGGTGGGTGAGGTAAAATGTTGGACCAACTTTTTCCAGTGAAAGAGACAAGCTTTTGAGCTTCACAGAGCTCTCCCTCCACTCAGGGGAAGATAATCAGAATGTAGAAGCTAAATACAGATTGCTTGGACAGATTGTTAAGCATAAGGGGTTCTCACATGTTGTAGGAAACCACTTAAAATACTGTGGATACTTCTACTGATCTAGGACAAAGGAGGATAATAGGCAGCAGGATGTGTTATGAATTGTTGTAATGAGCCATAAAACCAGTGTCTTTGTTAAGCCCCTGTTTTTTAGTGTCCAGCAGAATTATGAATTTAAGTTTCCAGACTTGTCTTTAAAGATGGAAATGACTCCATGATGGGGCTCGTTAGGTCAGTGTAGAGCTGTCATAAAGGCCATTCTTCTGGCATAGGGGGTAGTGGAGAGGTTGTGCATGGAGTTTACTGCACTATGGCTAGTTTCTACTTCCTGAGAACTGTGGGAAGCAGAACATAAGTTAGAGTAGCCTTAAGGTTGCTCTAATTTTCCACTCAGGGAAGGCAGGTCCCAGCCTGGCTACAGAATATGGGGAGGGCCAAAGTGGCTTAAAGTCACCTTCAGTACATCCCAGAACTGCTTCAAGCATGGGAATGAAGTAACAAGTGTTGCCAACTCTCTTGATATTATCACACACTTGTGATAGTTGGCGTTTGTCCCATCTCCTGGAAGCATCCTATTTTGTGAGAAATTCAATTTTCATTTTAAAAAAAAGTTTCTAGCCCTCCTGGTCCCAGGAAAAATCTTGGAAATGTGACCCAAGTGTAACCTAAGTACTCAGAAACCAGACAACAAGAGCATGAAATCTATTTTTTGTTTTAATATTGCATGTTTTTTGGGGGGACTCAGTTTTTAAGCCTTGGAGATGACAATATTGAGTAACTGTGAATCAGACCTAAGATTTCTATTTCTTGTTTCATGAATGCCTCAGAGACACAACTGAATACCACAGCTGAGCAAAAAATGGAAATTCCCTCTGATGAAAATTTACAAATTTTTGATATTTTTGTCTCAAATTGGGATGAAAAGTCAAAATGTTGACACTTCTCAGAGGAAAATGTTTCTGAAGATTTCTACTTCAAGAGAACCAAAATTGAATTTTTCAGCTCCCTCTTGAGCTGCCCAACTCCCCAGGAAACCAGGTCACTCGGGAGGCTGTCCAGGAAGACACCCAGACAGACAGTCTGGCCAGTCAGCCAGCTTGGCATCCATCAAAACTCTCAATGGAATCAACACATTCCCATGGAATGTTTCAATTCCATTAAATCAGCATTTTCTAACAGGAGGCTGTTCCATCAGAAACTTCTCCACTAGCTCTGTTAAATAGTTAAAACCTAGCTATAACCAGCTAGGAAGACACATGAAGGTGGATATAAAAATCAGTTTCAGTTAACTGATGATAAAACAAACAACATTCACAGGACTCAGTCCAGCTTCCAGATCTGCCAGGATCTGCAGTCTTTGGGAAACACACATGTATTACAAGACCTGCCAGCAGCTGCCATACTAAACTCTTGATCCATTTAGATGTTTCTGTCCTCCAAGAATGTTCTTTGAATGGTGGGTCTCAGAACAAACCTTTAGCTTAGGTAAAAATTGGAAGATACACCTAAATTCACATTGTACAATGTTCAACATGAATCTCAAAGAGGCCAATATGAAGTCAGTGAGCAAAAATTACAACCAGATTGATATGGAATAATAAATATGGAACCTGCCTATATGTGGCACTAGCCATTTTGTGTGCAATTGTTTTAAAGAGACAAAGTCTTTTTCTGTCTTCAAAGTAATTAGTGTGTGAACAGATTTTTATGTATTTACCTTTAGAACAAAGGATACAGAGATAATTTAGCAAATATTGGTTTATTCACTGTGACGTTGCACTCTATATGATTTTATGAAAATATGCTAATGAGTTTGAACATAATGTAACTGAAATATGATTCATGCAAAACGTTTCTTGTAAGGTATCATTACAAAGCTTATAATCTACTGAGTGTGATCATCCTATTTGTATAAATGTATCACTCTTGTATCTGAAACTAGAAATATGAAATATAACTCTGAGGGCCTATTGTAATTATGCAAAGTGTGGGCCATTAATGGTGGTTTGGAATCTTGATGGCTCTCATCAACCAGGACAATTGACTGCAGATGGCTTTGTTTTACTTTTAAGTCTTCCTGTATATGTGTGTGCTGGCAAGCAAGTAACAAAATCTTACAGTGACCTGTGATCATGTCACCTGAACTGGAATCCATCTTTAACCTGGAGCTTTTCCATTGAGAAGGAGGGGGTAGGAACCCAGAGAGGGACAAAGGATTCCCACCTTATGCAAAAGATATGTAAGTGGGTGAAACAGAACAAATGGGGGGCCATCATGAGAAATCCCTTAGCTACCACCTGAGCTGGAACAAGGGGTGTACGAGGGGAAGGATTGTGCCCAGACTAGGAAGGCGTCCAGTCTGTGAAAGAAACATGTTGAAACATCTCTGAGGGTGAGATTTTATCTGTATTCAGTTTTATTAGACATAGATTTGCGTGTTCTATTTTATTTTACTTGGTAATTCACTTTGTTCTGTCTGTCAGTACCTGGAACAACTTAAATTCTACTTTCTGTATTTAATAAAATCCCTTTTTACTTATTAATTAACCCAGAGTATGTATTAATACCTTGGGAGTGTGGGGGAGGCAAACAGCTGTGCATCTCTCTCTATCAGTGTTATAGAGGGTGAACAATTTATGAGTTTACCCTGTATAAACTTCATACAGGGTAAAACAGATTTATTTGGGGTTTGGACCCCATTGGGAGTTGGGCATCTGAGTATTAAAGACAGGAACACTTCCGTAAGTCTGCAGCTTTGGGGCACGTGGTTCAGACGCTGGGTCTGTGTTGGAGCAGACGGGCGTGTCTGGCTCAACAAGATGTGGTGCTGGTGTCGCAAGCTGTCAGGGAAAGCAGGGGCAGAAGTAGTCTTGGCACATCAGTTGGCAGTTCCCAAGGGGGTTTCTGTGATCTAACCCATCACATTCACTCTGTCCACTCCCATTTCCATAAGCACACAATGGGTGTCTAAATGCTACAGTGATGGGACTCCATATAAGAAGATGGATAAACAGAATAGCCTCTATAGAATATAATATCTCTAACAAACCAAAATATCACAGTGCAAGGGATTGCTTTTTGGCACAGATGATATATGTGCCTCTTCCGAGTTATGTTTATTATCATCACGTACTGCACATACCTTGTTGAAAAGTGGTCAGTCACAAGAGAATGAAGAAATATCATGCAGTACTTTACATTAAAATTTGAGGTGATCTATCAAAATAAGTGATAGATCTAACAGCAAATGCCAGGGCACATCAGAAACCAGTTGTTCTGTCATATGCAATATACAGAATTGGTCCAGAAGATTTTAGCTCTCTCTGAGAACATGCCTAATGGGTCATGGCTAATATACTTTCTGTGCACCCTAATCCACCACTAAGATTGTGTAGGTCAGGTGGTATAGACCATGCAGGTGAAGGAGCTATGCTCCACACTGCATGAGAAGCATTTTGAAAAGCTTTCCATTTTATCTGTTGCTGATCTTTATCATGTGGCTTTGCTTATTGTAACTATATGACTTGGTCTTTAGCTCAGAGGAAGTGTAATTTCAGATTTAATTCTTTAATTATTAGGTAGACAGGTCTTCTCATCCCTCTTACCCCCATCCCATGCACTGGCAAAAAAAAGTTCAAAACTGCCTATCTGGGTACCCCTTTACAGATCAGCTAGTAGGGATCATATTTTCATATGAGTTTGCACAGCAACCAGCACAATGGAGCACTGATCGTGATTGCAGCAGTCTCCTGGTGCTGTGGTAATATAGAACACACACACCTATCATTATGACCCTCGGTGCCATTAGGAAATGGCTGGGTTGGATAATTTGGAAACAACTTCTACAGCATGGATCTAAACAGAGACATTTCCCACATGCTGTCAGGGGCGGCTCTAGCCATTTCGCTGCCCCAGGGAGCTCTGCCGGTCGCCGGTCCCGCAGCTGCAGTGGACCTCCCGCAGGCGTGCCTGCGGATGCTCCACCGGAGCCGTGGGACCAGCGGACCCTCCGCAGGCACGCCTGCGGGAGGTCCACCGGAGCCACCTGCCACCCTCCTGGCGACCGGCACAGTGCCCCCCGCGGCTTGCCGCCCCAAGCATGTGCTTGGTGTGCTGTGGCCTGGAGCCGCCCCTGCATGCTGTACAGGGAATGAGCCATGTCACTGCAGGTCATAGATTCCTAGAGATGGAAGCCAGAAGAGACCATTAGATCATCCAGATTGACATCCTCTATATCACAGGATCATAAATTTCTCCCAGTTATCCCTGTATTGAGCCCAATAACTTGGGTTTGGCTAAAGCGTAATTTCCAGAAAGGTATCCAGTCTTAATGTGAAGATCTCAGGACATGGAAAATCTACCACATCCCTTGGTAGTTTATTCCAATGGTTAATCACCCCCACTGTAAAAAGTGTGCCTTATTTCCAGGTAGAATTTGTCTGCCTTCAGCTTCCAGCCATTGGTTCTTGTTATAACTTTCTGCGCTTGACGGAAGAGCTCTTTTGTACCTGCCATTTCCTCCCCATGCTACAATAATGCAAATAAATTAAATAAATAGTATAATACTTATTTCCAGTTCATTGATGAAAATGTTGAATAATGTCAGGCCTAATGCTGATCCCTGCGAAATCCCACTAGAAACACCCCATTTGATTATTTCCCACTGACAACTACCCATCGTTTAACCAGTTCTTAATCCTTTTAATATGTGCTTTATTGATATTGTATTGTTTTTTAAATCAGAATATGATGTAATGTAACACCAACAGACCCTGGTTGGTGGGATTGAACCTGAGGTTTCTGGCGCTTAGTGCATGATCTTCTACGACATGAGCTAAAAGCCACATGGCTCTTAGCTAAGGCTATAGCAAACTCATTAATCTCTAAGTGGTCTTGGTGCCACTAGAGGGGACAGAACACCACAGATAGGAGGTGTGTGGGTTACATAGCACTAAGTCAAATACATTACAAAATCTAAGTATATAGTTTATATCTACAAGGTTCCCTTTATCAACCTGACTTGTAATCTATTTCCAGAATGAAATCCATGTTGCTTGACAAGATCTATTTTCCATAAAACAATGTTGACTAGCATTAATTATATTCCTACCCTTTCATTCTTTATGTATTGAATCTTATAACTATTTCTGGGAATTCTGAGCCTAGATCCTTGCATGCCACCCAGAAAACACGTTCCATAGGGCCTGAATCCAATCTAGACACTTCCCTGTTCCCAAACGAATGGTGAAATGTAATCCTGAAAAACTGGTGAAAATGTCATGAATAATTGAAGAGTAATAGAAGAGATGACAGCCTGACACTATCCGGTGCACCACTGTCTGAAGCAGGGGGGCAGAAAAAGTCTTAAAATGCAGTACAGTTATAAAACAAGTATCAAAGGGGTAGCCGTGTTAGTCTGGATCTGTAAAAGCAGCAAAGAGTCCTGTGGCACCTTATAGACTAACAGACGTATTGGAGCATGAGCTTTCGTGGGTGAATACCCACTTCATTGGAGGCAACAAAGTTATACAACAAGACTCTCTAATGATATATCTGCTACAAATCATAAGACAGGAAATTCATGCAGAGTTCTCAAACTCCTCACAGGTCACATATCGACACCAGTTGCATAAATTCCATGTAAGGAAACAGGCAGATCTGATCAGACATTATTCTGAGGGATGTTACTCACTCAATTTGGTTTCAAAGTTCCCTATGTTCCAAACAAGTTTAGTGTCCCGTCACTTGTATTAAAATTATTTAAATCGGAAATAAAGAGTAGTGCAAGAGATTATAGGAAGGGTTACTTATGCTACAAGAATTAACTCTGCAGCAGTTTACCTTTCTAGCATGAAGACATGTAGTGTGGGCCTCCTTTTGGGTCTTTGTCACATGTGAAGTTCCATATTTGGGCACTGGCAGAGTTGTCTCTTTTGGTCTTTACACAACAATGAGAAATATGAAGAAACCACAGGAACGCAGTTGGGTGCCAAATAGTCATGTTGACTAAACATACACAAACACGCGAGGCCAACCTACATATAAACTGCTGCTTTGACTGGCAGCTTTGGAAACTGAACACAGTGAGCACTACTAGTGGGCTTGCTAGCTATTTAACAGGATACCGCAGGCAGTACATTCTTGTACTCTATAGGCAGGTTGAGAGCTATAGATCTGACACAGGTAAACAACTAGGGCAGGAACATCAGGTATATTTAATCCCACCTCAGCATGGGGGGTAGGTGGGTGGACTAGTGACCTCCTGAGGTCCTCTCTAGCCCTACATTTCTAAATTTCTAAAAGGTACCATATATATTGGCAATTGTGCTACAGTTTCGTAAATGGCACTGTCCACTTTTGGGGCAGTGTTGGCTTCCCATAGGCCCTTTGTAGGATGCATTTTGGAGAGACCTTGTGCTACCACAATCCCTTCCAGGAAGACTTTCTGATTCTAGGAAGAGAAGAAGGATTGATGTGTGGGTAAAGCACTAGACTGGGACCAAGAGGCCTGGGTTCTGCTCCTTATCTCCCACAAACTTTTGTGTGATTTTTGAGAAAGTCACATAATTTTTTTATGCTTCAGTTGCCCATCTGTAAAACAGGGGTAATACTACTTTCTGATCTCAGGGGGTGGGGAAGTTGGTGAAAATAAGATCATTAATGTTGATGAGGCACTCAGATACTGCAGTGCTGAGGTCCATATAAATACCTAGTTCAATGGGAACTTTACATCAGTGGAAGCTGACCAATTCCATGAGTGAATCTGGCCCTGTGTGAATTAAAAGACAGGACAGTCTCTTCCCTCTTTTGTAGAAATGATGGTCTTTTACATCAAGCAATAGGAATTTGAACCTTTTACCCAGTGTCTCTGCTGACAAATGGTATTTGGCAGTAGAGTTCAATTTCTTAGCTAACCTCTTATTTTTCTCTCTTTTTAAGCTGCTCAAATAAGGTTTCTCTCTCTAATTGTTTTCAGAAGGTCTTCCATTGGGCTTTGAACTGAATGTCCTATGTACCTATTAAACAGACACATTCTTCTCTTAATAGAACTGCTGCTATATGAGCAAGGCAGCAACCTGGAAGTTCAATAGGGAAGAAGTAATTCTCAGTGTGAACAAACAGTATCTGAAAATAGCCATGAGGGTCAAAAACAACAGATTAAATCAAAACCTATAAACCAGCTTCCTATTTACTTTAATACTGGTTTCAGAACCAGAAGAAGAATTATAGACATCTTGATCATCAAATAAATATAAAAAGCAACATGAATAAAGTACTGTGCATACAAAATTAGCCTGACTTCAGAATCTCTCTAACATGACTACCACCTTCCATTGTTCTCTAGTATCTCCTTTCAGATATTCATGTAATTATGTACACATACATAATGTACTTGTGGTAAATGGCTCTTTTTTGACAGTATAAGAGTCTGGAATCCTGTATTTACACAATAAATGTGATACTGAACCTAGTCCTAGTCGGTGGCAACTGATGAAGGGTTTGGACACATGTCTACTAGAGACCACCAAGCTCATTTTACACAGGACACTGCATAGTCATCACACAGCAACTACTTTCAGTTTCTGTTCCCTTAAGGGTAGCCTTCATGTAAAAGAAATGTACCAGACATCTGAGAATTGTATCAAGAAGCCTCAACACATCCTGATTTTTATCCAAATTCTAGAGTTAACCTTCTCTATTCACTGCTTGTATTGTGGAATCTTTCCATGATGCTCAAAGTGTTATGCTTATGAGAAGCGCACAGGATCTTTTTCAGGGAAAAAGACAATATGCCGCATTTATTGAGAATACAGCAGTTAGCATATGCTGTTCAGCACTCACACACACACACACACACACACACAGTCCTGCCAGTTGATGTTTATAGTTACCAGTCCAGAGTCTCGATCAATCTAGTGGCCAGCCAGATTGGTCGCAGAGGGGAGCCGGGCTCTGTCGGTCGCAATCCAATGCTCCTGGAGTTGTGGCAAGATGAACCGAAAGTCCCATGGCCAAGCACCCTGTTCTTTTTTTCTTTTTTCTCTGTTGAAGTCTATGGATTTTGCTGTGTCAATCTGTGCCTGGTTACTCCCTATCCATGGCCCCACGAAGTCACTGGACCTCCTGGTCAACCTCCTCCTCGCCTTGGCTAAAATGGCCATCTACGCAACCAGGGAGAGGAGGTTGGCCAATAGAGACTCCTGTGACTGTGAGGCTTGGTTCCGATCCTCTGTCCGTTCACGCATCCGGGCAGAGTTCCTCTGGGCGGCGTCCACTGGCTCCCTTGACGCCTTCGAGGAGCAGTGGGCGCTGTCCGGGGTTCTCTGCTCGGTGTCCCCATCAGGCTCCCTTCTTATGACCCTTTGACCGCACTCCTGTCCCTGTTCTTTTATTAGTTGTCCCCCGGAATCAGTTGGGTTTTTGAGGTCCAGTAGATCCTCCCCTTAGGCTGGGGGGGGATCCATTAGCAGTGGGCAGGCTTCCACCCACCCAGTTCCCAGAAACCCAATAGGTACTCCCTAATTGGTGTCATCTTCTGATGTTAACATTCCAAAACACCTCCCAGAGGGTCATCCTGTCCTGGTCTCAATTTAATCAATTGTCTTGTCTTTAGGGGTGCCAGCTTCCACCTCAGGGTCGTCAATCTACCCTTCCTAACTTATGGATGCGCGTTGATGGTTCTCTGATGTCATTAAGTTTCTCCACTCCTTCCTTGACCATCTGACTTCACACCTTATCTTTTCCTGATGCATGCATTCCTCATTCACACAAACAGTCGTTTACAGAGACCTTCAAAGGTATACAGCAGTTTTTATGTTGAGCAAGAAAGGCATTGTAAGTTAAACCTTACTAAATCTTGTAATCAAAACAGTTCACATTCTGGCCTGGGCCTTCAACATTCCCCTAATCTCCTTAACATAGACACAATACAAGATCCTGTCTCTTACTTACTAAACCTTAAAACAAAGAAATGTATATTTAACTAGAGTGCCTAATTTATAATACATATAGGAAACCATATTAGACATTATAACTTATCTTAAAACAAAAGGGTGACCATAATCAGTCATAAGGATTGTTCTGGTCTGTCCCTGCCTTAACATCAGTACAAACACTGACAGTCTGTCCGATGCGTTTCTACCAATGTCGCACAGGGTCATTCCTTTCTGCTATTCAAAAAGGATGGCTAGCAGGATGATCAAATCATACATTAATTCTTATAGTACGAATATAAAATCCTGCTCCTACAAAAGAACTGCTGTTCTCCTGAACTAATATAGAAGCAGCAAAGAATCCTGTGGCACCTTATAGACTAACAGACGTTAGTCTACTGAACTAATATAGTATATTTTGCAAGCAAAATCCATCATTTACAAGCAATAGATTAACTTTTGTCAAAATTTAGTGTTTCATTTTGCAGCTCTGCTCTTTTCTGCATTTCTTTCTGGCCAATGTGGCCCTCCTTTTTGGTTTATTGTCTAAATAAGCTACTGTGTATTGACAGTGAGCCTTCCCCTATCCTTGAGAACCATTCTCAGATTCTCTTTAGATTTCCGCTGCTCAGTTCCCTGAATAAACTTCTCTGCTAGCTGAACTTTCTTCTCTTTTCTACCAGCCCTTCTTCTTTTTGTCTCTTTAGCTGTTTTCTTCCTTTGGCAATTAGAGAGATGCTAAATGCTATTCGTCTCCTTCACAGGAACACCATACATACCTCCCATTTTGCAGGGCCCCTCAAGTCACTAGTTCTACAAGATAATTGTTTAGTGTCCAGAAACACCCTTGAAAGTTTCTAGTATTTTATTTTTTTCCCATTCCAAGGTACCTCAGTAAACATTGACTTTTACAAGAAGACCATTATATTACTAAGAAGACAAGTAAGAGTACATGGGATATTTCTCTCAAAATACATAGCAAAATCTACCTCCTTTTCTACAGGGAGATACCCCCTGGGGTGCACAGAGATGCAGGTTGTATGTTCAAAGGATGACAGGGGTTGTTTCCACCAGCACTCTGCCTCAGTAGAGGCAGTTTAAATTCCATCAGAGACTCCCTGGGAACTATGCAAACAGAGGCTGGAGCAGAAATATGCTGAATTAGTTCCCTTGTCTCCTGGCTGCCATAGATTCAGGCCAATGGAAGCTGATATAAAGTAGGAATTAACTTAGCCCATAGAATCATCACCATTTTGTGCTAATAGAAAGTAGCATTCATTTGCCACCAATCAAAACCTGTCACCCAAATAGTTGTTCTTGGGTGGGAAGACTCCTGCAAATCACAGACAGACAACAGATATCAATGACATAAAGAATACTCATTTAATTTTCCTTTCCAGCGGCATTGTACTGGATAACTAATGCAAGAAGCTATTCACCCTTCTATTGAATAAGTTATTGAAAAATGCAATGTGCTTGATTTCGCCAAGTAGCCAACTAAGTCTCCCGTCTATTTGCACCAAAAAGATGAGCAATGGGGTAGATGCACAGTTTACAGAAGAAAAGGAAGTTTAAGAAGTCAGCCACTGAGTTCACTGAAAGGGAAGGAAGACCCAATTCTCAATGCACCTTAGCAGGCAGCCTGTGTTGTCAGCCACATTCTCAAAAGGGACCATTTGTGCACCAGGATCACCTGCACATGCAGTTTTTGAACAGTACTATTTTGCACATAGGTAACAGAGCACATCGGTATTAGTGCTTGGAAATGCACCAATGGAGGCTACTCTTGGCTGAGCCTCAAATATGCAAAACAACATAATATTCCACCACTCACACTGAGATTCTTCGTAATCTCCACATGATCACTCATTCTAACTACTAAAATATAGTCAAGAAAAATCAAAAAATGTGCAAGATTTCTATAATACTCATCCCCTTCATACACACTATATTCCAGAAAATATATTCTGAAACTTCACCTGAGATTAATGGCAACTTAAACAGTCACTATTTCTAGGTCCCAGAGGACAATCTCAGTTTTAATATAAAACTAATAATTAATTATTGATCTTGATAACTATTTACCTGCAGAGGATCATCTCTCATCATAACTGATCCAATCATAATTCAGCTATTTTATCCTTTTATCTCATGTTAGGTTATAGAAATTATTCCATGGTATGACTGAGCAACTATAGGTGCTATTATAGCAATCACTTATAGGTCAATTGAGTCTGTTTATATTTAACCCATTCAGTACATAGAGTTCATTGAAAATTTTCCATTGGAACAGTTTTTCACTGGAAATTGCCAATTAAATTAAATTAACTTTTTCCAGAAGCATATTGATTTTTGTCAAAAAAATGTAATGAAAAATGATCAGAGCACTTCATTTTGACTATTATATTACATTAAGGAATTTATATTATCAAAGTAAAAAAAATTAAAGCAAACCTCTTTGACTATCAAAATGAAGCACTTCAAAAAGGTTGTTTCACTATTTCCAAAATTAATTTTTTTTGCGGGGGTGGGGGATTTTTGTTCCCCAGGAAATATGAAAATTTTGATTTTTTTGGTCTGATTTGGGACAAAAGGAAATTTTGAAATGTAGAAATTTCCTATGGAACTGACATTCTAAGTTTTAAACAGCTCTAACTAGCATGTTGTAACGTTACTAACAATCTCATGGATATCAGTGGAGCCCTCCTTTTAAAACCGTGGCATGCCTAGCAGTTCAATCATCATCTTGGTCTGTTTGAAACCTAAGACACCCTTATAGAGTCTCCACACATGTTATCTTTACATTTCTCCAAGATCTGTGAGGAGCAACCTCCAATATAAATGAGAAACAGCCTTAAATGTCAGAAGGGTAACTCTGAACCCCCCACCCCAAAGGTGTTGCCTAGTGGGTGAGGCACTAGAGGGGTTCTTGGATGCCAGTATGCATCTCTCCTGCCCCAAATACTGCCCACAAGTGAGGAGGCTTGGGGAATTTTCTTAGTCACAATGTGCCCTTCCTCCTCCACTAGCAGACATTTCCATTTCAGAGTTCTTAGTCTGCTTACATCTTATTGTAGCCCCAGCCGTCAGTTAGTGGAAAAGACTCCTCCCTCATCCTTTGCCAAATAGAAGGGAGCAGAGTCTCAGACTGCCTCTAGCAGGACTAGGCAGCTGCACAGCAGCTCCGTGGCCTCATTTAGGACTGAAGTCACGTTCTGTGGGTGAAGAGTCTGACCAGGCTATGGAGCTCTGGGTCAATATTTTGCCCCAGTAAGCCTGTACCAGTCAAGTTGCTTAGAATGTGCCTTAAAATGATTACTAACAGAAAATAGAAGAGGAGGGAGGAGAAGATATTTGGCCATCTCCTTTGAGGGTGCAAGTAGAAGAAAACATGTGACGGGGGACTACTTAATGGCAAGAATCACCAGTATTAACTGTTGTAGTTCACTTCTATCAGTGTCCTGCCCACTCAGCAAGAATCACTCTGAAGCTAGCTCCCCACTTGCCAGAAGAGGTTACAAACTCAGTGGAACTTGCAGATATAACGGGGGGTGTACATAACTAGAATGAGGAGCTTATTGTGGGAGAGAAGTTATCTAATAGGCACTCCAAACTGTCCCTGAGTAATGAAAGGAAAATGGGTTGCATTTATCTGCCCCCTCTAATCTCTCCATTTCCCATGTGCAAGGTTCCTCTTTCAGTATTTTAACCTGATATCTACTAAATGCACTCCAGCAGCATAAATCATTGCTCTTACACATCACATTTCTTTCTAGAGCAAACAAACAAGAGGGATGATCTGTCAGAGACAGCATCATTGTGGTTCACCTGGATGTTCTGCTTGAGAAACTGAAGGATGAACATGTTTTCCATAAACCAGTAATATGCCAGGAAATGCATATTATTTCCTTAGCCTCCCCATTCTGATATATTGACAACTGGCTTATTGTCTTCCTAATACTCAGCCCCTCTAGCTTAATGAATGCATTCTACCTGGTCAACGCTTCCCGACTGAGCATGTACAGAGGAAAAGCTGTTCTCAAGTGTACATACCACATTTGTCTCATGATTAAGGATAGCTCCACCAGAATGGGTGGGAGAGGAAAGGGTTAGCCATTTGGCAGTTGTACCATCCTGTTTTTTTCAATACATCTGTTGTGTACTTTTAAAAATCTGTACGTCCAGAGTATCGCTTGTTTCATTGAACTCAGTCCCTTGGCAAAGTGTTTGAAAACAAGATATTCAGCAAGTCATTCCATATACACAATAATCAGTCTGAATACCAGACCATTTATCAGTAGGCATATGCTTCTTTCACTTCAGACACTTAACCACTTGCTGCTGACTGGAGAATTTAGACACCTTTAGCTAGAAAATAGTAGGTGCTTGTAATAGGGTGCACTCACCTCTCGCGAGTGCCCCCTGGTCAAATGTCTGCATGCCTGCATTTTTTTCTCTATTTCTTCTGCTCACGATGCCCCCTGTTGGCCGCTGTGATGGTCAGGCAGGTCTTCAGTGATTTGGCTGTGTAGGAAGCAAACAACCCCTTCCAGGGTACACAATCCAAAATGTCCTCAATGTCCTCCCTCCGCTGAGTCTTTAACCAGTCCAATAGGGCTCATCACGGTACCCTTGCTTTGTGTGGCTAGGTTACAAGGTTCCTATTCTGAAATTGAGCAGTGTCCCAAGAGTTTTTTTCCCTGGGGATTCCTTGCCTCTACTTGAGTCCTCATTGACCCCAACCTTCCTGTTGAGCCACCCCTCTTGGACTCAGTTCACTGAACACAACTCCCCACCGAGACGAACTTTTCTCTGAGGTGGAGTTATTATGCCAATGTGCAGCTGATCTAATGTAGCGCTGTTGTATAGATTCACCCTTATTCAGTGTCACAGCTCCTGAAGACAAGCTCTGTGTATGCTTGAAAGCTTGTCTCTCTGACCAATGTGTCTCTGCATATTTCTTTACTTTCAGAGTTAGTTGCAACCCAACACATGCTCAGGAGAAAAGACTTTGTCTTTCAGTGGTCAAGAGTTAAAGTAGCCATGGAAATCTCATTGATCTTTCCCCAAAGTAAAAGATTTTACAACCACCTGCTTAGGCTATTTCTGTTTTATCATTTCAATCAGAATTTCAAGGATAAATAAAAAAGGAACAAACAGTGAATAAAAAACCATGCTATTTTAGTACAAAGAAAGGGGAAAGTTATATGGTTTTCTAGTCAAGTAATGATTTATTATTTGAAAACAGTCTATGGGAGCTGTACTGCTAACATTTCCCAGCAACTAAGTAACTGAGATAAGCCTATACGCAGCTACCATCGAACTGCATTTTACATAATGCAAGGAGACCGTTGTTGTCAGTTACTAATCTAAACAACTGAGCTGTACTGCACAGCTAGGCTGACTGCTGTTTGCCTTATGTGAAATGTAAAACATGGAGAAACCTAGGTGCCAAAATTAGGCCATCCTAGGGACACACAGTGAGGGGGGCATTGGGGGTGAGGTGAGATAGAAGTGGAAAAGCTTCACCACTCTCCAGAGGATGAATTCTAACCCATAACTTTTCCCAATAATTCCATTACCAGAACTATACCATTTGGTTTCCAATGAGTAGAGGTCAACATTTACCAGGTTGCTGGCACTGTGAAAGGTGACAGCCAAATGGAAACCACTATAGGACGACATGCAAGGATTGAGAATTTACTGCAGAGCAAGGAGCAGTCTAACAACTCCCAGAATGAAGTGCACATGGCTGAAGTTACCAGATGGTGTTCTAAATGAAATACATTCACATTACAATTGGTAGTTTTGTAGTAGCTGCCACTGTCCTGGAAAACAACAATTCTTTCCCTGCTCCCTTCATGATCCCAGGGAGAGGTAACTTCCTGTAATCTTTTGATGGAGCTTATTTCCCTCCCTTATGCAGCCGTAGCTCCTCCTGCTCAGGGGATGGAAGAAGAACTAGGTGTGAAATCTCTGTCCTTCCCCTGTTTTGAGGGAAACACCAAGATGTCGGCACCAGATGTGCAATGAGTCCTCACTCCTCCTTTTGTCTGGGTGGCCACATAAGACTGAGTCCCAAGCTAGGCATAAATTAAATTAATGAGAACAGCAGATGTCTGTGAACCAAAGCCACCCTGAACTTTCAAGGGTTTGGAATCTACATCCAAATGGTACAGCTTGGGGCCATCTCAAATTAGAATATAAAATAAAAGGCAATTGAACTTTGAAGCATATAACTGGTTTGTTTTTCATAAGGCTGTTATTTTGGGCTGGTTCCTATTTCAGCTGAACTGCGCTTCCACCATTTTAATCTTCTGTAAGTATAAAGCTGTGAAATGTAACATTTCTAAGCTGTTCCCTAATACAATTTCACAGTGCAAAGGAGTTTCCTTGGGCATGTCCTGGGAGAAGATTCCAGTCCACATTTGCATCATAGTGTGTTTCACAGTCACATAGAATCAATGCATGATACTCATTACAAATGAAGATGCCCACATCCCTATAGTCCTGACCTTTCCATCAGCTGAGCTCTTCACAGCTGCAGGGTTCTTCCCACTTAGATCTAATTGCAAGATTGGGGCCAATTTTACTAAAAATTAAAAAGAAGAAACAGAAATGGTTGCCCTTGTTTTCCTTTGCTTTGGCTGCACGAAAGCACAATATCTAATAATTGTGTCTAAAAAGCAACACACAAAATAGGAAAACTATATAAGAAATCTAACACCACAGAGCAAAGCAAAACCGGAAGTTTTTATGTAAACGTTCAGAGCCAGTTGGGAGTTAGTAAAATCCCGGCTACTGGTCATGAATAACTATAGAAGACAAATGTACTGACGAGAGAACACCCATTTCGATACTTTAACTGAACGAGTCAGTGTCCTTTTTACCTGACCTTTGGCTGTTCTGGTGAATTATTACAATGTCTTTATTATCCTGATACAGCTGTTCTGGACAATCACACAGACATAGTAACAAATATTTTAATTTGCTGGAGAGTGAAAAATATGTAAAGTCTGAAAATAGATGGCATGGTCATGATCCAAACCCCGTTAAAGTTACTTGGAGTCTTTTCATTAGTTTCCGTGGGCTTTTGGATCAGGCCTGACATGCAGAATAGTTGAGCCCATACACTAATATTTGTATTCGTGGAGACGAGCGCTCCTTGTGGGTAGACCTCAAGGGTGGGATTTTCAAAAGAGCTCAGCTTTAGCCCAACTCTGCTCAGCTGGAGAATGTTCCCTTTATCTCACTAGCAGCAGAGTTAGGCCAATGCTGAGCCCTTTTGAAAGTCCCAGACATTTCAGATGTAAGGTTTGGTTCAGGTTTTGAGTGAGGATCAGGAAGTAGAGAGGGGCCTTCTATGTAACCTTCATAGATAATTAGCCCATCTGTATGTTTGACCCTGGTCGGAAATATTTGTACTTCCTTTGAAATGAGAGTAGATTTGCATGGTTTTATTGTTTGCACTGCTTTAAGCCATGTATTGTGCCTTTTATTTAGTTATAGAGGAATTCTTGTGTTATTTTGAAATTAATTACAATCATTTGAAATATATTTGGCGGTGAAGGGGATCCTACTCTGTTCTAAAAAAGAGCTGAAACGTGTTTTAATGTTGCAATTTTGCTTTCATACTTGTGGGTGTCACCAACTTCCACTGTCTCCTTATATCTCTTTTGAGCCTATCAAAAATCCACTTGCCTGGTAGTGGAGCCCAATAATTCTGCTAGCCATGTATAATGAGACAATGGAAGCAGTGACTCAAAAGAAGAGCTTTCCAACTATTGGTTTTATCTTGCTTTCTAAACATGGATGTTCGTGAAACAACCAGATTTCAAACAGAGCAAAATGCTCTGGTTTTGCTCTGCAGTAAAGGTTTGTCTGGCTTTGTCATATGAAATCATGATTCTATTTTGTCTCTGGTTGATGTTGTGAATTCCCCGGTCCTCCCAGGATAGTACATCAAGAAAGTACTGGGAGAGATTGGCAAGATTACAAAAGTTAGGGAAACTGCACATTTTGTTTTGTTGCATTTATAAGTGATACAAGAAAAAAAAGTCATCAAATAATTTTCCCTTTGGAATACATGTAGACCAACCACAGAAACAAAATAGTTGGGAATTACAATGATAAGAACTTTCTGCTGTAGCCTTTTCTTTTAACTTTTATTTAAAAATCTTTGTGCTAAAGTAGCAGAAAATTAACGTACTGAAGATAAATAATCCACTTGTCTCTATACCCATAGCAAATGCCAGAGGCAGTATATTCAGTTTCTTTGATTTCAACCACAGGGCCATGAAGGCTACAAAGATAAGAGTTTTTCTTCCACAAACAATCCTGTTCCTAAATACCATCATAATGGATTATAGTAAATTGCACTGCTTTGAGGATTAGTACATCATTTTTAAACTAATGGCCTTCTATTTGGTTTTCTGGCTTTCCACTTTGAAGGACCTTTTTCTAGTGGTATGATTAAGGCTACGATTTTATCACGAAGGTAGAGGAAGTCACGAAATTTGTGACTTCCAAAGACTCCGTGACTTCAGCCCCTGTGGCTGGGAGCTGCAGGGTTTTGCTGCCTCCCGCAGCAGCAGGGAGCTGAGAGGTACCCCCCACCACCTGAGGCAGCAGGCCCCCAAGCTTCCATGGGCAGCAGGAGTATCCCACAGCTCCCCATCAGCTGTGGTGGCAGGGGGACCCCTGGCAGCTACCCACTCGCCACCCCAGCGGGGCAAGGAGACCCTGGAGATCTGAGCCCCCATGGGTGGTGGGGGCCCCAGAGCTCCCAGCCAACCCACAGCTGTCCAGTCCCTTCCCATTTTATCATGGATATTTTTAGTAAAAGTCAAGGACGTTTCCTAAAAATATCCATGACAAAATCTTAGCCTTAGTTATGATTAAATATTCAGCTCACTGTTCAAAGTGTTAGCTGCAGAGATAGTAGAGGATTGTGTCAAAAGGATCATGTCAAGGATCAGGTTTTACACCACAGGTGCCATTTTTGCCCCTCATGGATCACCCCAGTCTCATTATTTGTTTAAGAATAAAGGCTTGCCCAATGTTTTCATAAGATATTTGTCCAGCAACTTTGGTAAATAAGCTATGATACTGTACTTGACATAAGGAAATGTACGCTCTAATAAGCCTTCAAATAAAAACATGTCACTCATCCCTGAAGTCTAAACTCAGAAATTAAACTTAAAGTGACCTCAGCTGTTTGCCAATGTACCAAACCCAATTGGACAAACTGCAGTGGCAAAAATATCTGTTTCCCCTCCAACCTGCTTCCTCCTTCCTGGTCTATGTTAATCTCACCTTTCTTCTTTTCACACCACATCCCCCAAACTTCTTCTCCAGCATCAAATTAATGTGCTTTTCAAACTCCTTTATATTTCTTGTTGCATTTCCCTGGTACCTTAGTCCACATATTCAGTAATTACATAAAAGAGCTATAATAGACCTATAAGAACCCTTCAGCCTCATAGAATCATAGAATCACAGAATCTCAGGGTTGGAAGGGACCTCAGGAGGTCATCTAGTCCAACCCCCTGCTCAAAGCAGGACCAAACCCAACTAAATCATCCCAGCCAGGGCTTTGTCAAGCCTGACCTTAAAAACCTCTAAGGAAGGAGATTCCACTACCTCCCTAGGTAACCCATTCCAGTTATTCACCACCCTACTAGTGAAAAAGTTTTTCCTAATGTCCAACCTAAACCTCCCCCTCTGCAACTTGAGACCATTACTCCTTGTTCTGTGATCTTCTACCACTGAGAACAGTCTAGATCCATCCTCTTTGGAACCCCCTTTCAGGTAGTTGAAAGCAGCTATCAAATCCCCCCTCATTCTTCTCTTCTGCAGACTAAACAATCCCAGTTCCCTCAGCCTCTCCTCATAAGTCATGTGCTCCACCCCCTAATCATTTTTGTTGCCCTCCGCTGGACTCTCTCCAATTTATCCACATCCTTCTTGTAGTGTGGGGCTCATGAGCAGCTATTTATTTCCCATCATGGACTACTTAAGCACTGCCTTGGATCAGAAGCTATCTAAAGAGACAGAAATGGTCAAAATGGCAAAAGGTTCACAGAGTAATGCCTCAAGATTCTGGTCCAGTACTGGTTAATTTATGTACTAATGATCTGAAAAAAGGGTGTGAACTTTTCTTAACAAGGCACTGAAGTTAGCAAGAGTAACAGAATCCTGAATCTTCCCAAATTACACTGGGGTTCTGGATTCTATGTGAACCTTTTGCACAGCTGTAGCTGTCACTGAGTCCTGTACCCTTAAAGTCTTTTCAACCTGAAGAATTTAGCTAAATTACCTGCATCACTCCCTATTATAATTTAAAAATCTTCTATTTGGTTACTCCCCTCTTTTCCACTGAAAATAATCCTGAATCCCTAAACTTTTCCTTGTAACTTCCTTGTCTATATGGCAAAAAAAAAAAAAAATCCATAGCCATGAGTCTCAGAGCCTGGGTCTACAGACTCAGTCTTGAGGTTCTCGCTAGGGTGCTAAAAATAGCCATGTAGACGTTCTGGCTTGAGTTGGATCTCAAGCTATAAAGTCCAGGAAAGGGGATGGATTTCAGACCCTGAACCAAAACGTCTACACAGCTATTTTTAGCAAGACCCATGAGCCCGAGTCTGCAGACCTGGGCTCTGACACCTGCTGCTGTGAAGGGTTTTTTGACATGTAGACATCCCTCAGATTCCTCAGGCTCAGTACAGCTCTTAACTTCAAGGGTGGGAAGAGGAATAGCTCAGTGGTTTGAGCATTGGCCTGCTAAACTCAGGGTTGTGAGTTCAATCCTTGAGAGGGCTACTTAAGGATCTGAGGCAAAAATTAGTATTTGGTCCTGCTAGTGAAGGCAGGGGGCTGGACTCAATGTCCTTTCCAGTTCTAGGAGATAGGTATATCTCCAATTATATTATATTAACTTTGCTGCACAAGCTTACTAAAATCATATTCATCCTGATCCACTGTGAGCAGTAATGTTCCCCACTGATCCAGAGAGGCTCAAATAAGTCCCATGTAACAATATGACCTTTTTGTATTTCAGCTACTACAAGTTACTTCCTCATTTGCCTGCTCTGTATTAATGCTCTGCACCAGGATAATGGTTTCAATGATTTTTCCAAGGTAGCCTCCTGATCACTATGATTGCTCCATTCAGCACATATTTCCCAGCTCCTGGGGTAATTACTCAACATAAGTTTACACTGAGCAATCTTTGCCATCCCTTGACCCAGTCATCTAAATAATCCAAATCCTTTTTGAATTTGTTTGCATTATATCTCACAGTCTGCTCTGCAGTTTGAACACCTGCAAACAGGGGCTTTTATTGTCTGTACTCTTCACCAAATCATTTTGATACATGACACCCTTCTGTCAAGTGGTGTCAACAGCAAGAAGGGCCAGGCTCGATATCTGTTAATGTTACAAAAGAACCAATTCAGAACCAGCTCACCCAGAAATCTGGGGAAACTAAATACCACCCCTGAGTGCTTCTAGTACGCAATACTTCCCCACTCACAAGCACTGAGTCTGGGTACAACAAAAAGAAAACTTACTAAGGGGAGAAGGAGCACAGCATTAACTTCAGTAAATGCAGCACCAATGACTCAGAAGTATGCAAACAATAGGTAAAACATCCAGCCCCCAGTATCTTGGGCAGTAGTTCTTTGACTCAGTTTCCCATCTTGCAGTGAGAAAGTCCTGTGGACAAATCTCCCTTTAACACATCTTTCCCCCTATCCCCCTGTTGAACCCCCACTCACAGTTTGTTGCCAGAGATGAGCAAAATCCTGTAGTCCAGGGGTAAATTCAGGTGTGTTCACCTCCAGCTCCTGAAAGTGGGGAAAGGTAAGCAATGCCTTCACCACTATTGCTTTGCCACTGCCACAGATGTAGCTCACTTCTTAGCACTTTCAGCTCTTCCTGATTTTATTGGGTAGGGGGGAACCTCTCTGCTATCACCTCCTCTGGGTCATCTTTCAACTCAATGCTGTCTCCATACCAGGTTTAAGGATCATCCCCCTAGACCATCTTACTATTGATTTCAGCTCTAATGGTCACTCAGGGCCACCCAGGGGATTCAGGGGTCCTGGGGCAAAGCGGGGGAGCTGGGGTGCTTATACTCACCCGGCGGCGGTCTGGGTCTTCGGCAGCACTGAAGGGCCCCCTTGCCGCCAAAGACCTGGACCGCCGCTGGGCCAGGGCTCATGGGGCCTGGGCCAAATTGCCCCACTTGTCCCCCCCCTGGGCTGCCCTGTGGTCACTTAGAAGAAATAAAGACTTTCAACTGAATCTTAGCAGCTCTAGCTTTAAACACTGAAAGGGCAGAATCAAATACTCTCTAGCAGCCTCAAACAATCCTCACCCTCACCCCCCTTCCAACTTTTAACTAGAGATTGATCACTACGCTGCACACTTAGAGAGTGAGGGTAAAGTTGTGGCAACAATAACTAATATTACTCTGTTAGGGCATAGTAAGTACAGTTCTGCTGCCCTATAGTCATGCAATAAAGATAACAACATTGAATTACTTCTGCATCCAAGTTTTAGGTGAATTTTAAACCAAAATGGCCAAAATTGATCACCTTGGTGCAGTAGGTGTGTTTATGCAAACAAGTTCTGTTCTTTTTCCCCAGTTCATCAGTAGATGGCAGGAGATAGTTCACTCAGACCACCAGTTTACATATGCTACACTGAGATTAATCCTATTCATGGATTTGAATGTGATTAAAACCATTGTCACTAATAAGATACCCCATAATAGACTTCTAAAATATTCTATGTGTAGTATTTTTTTCATCTTGTAGCAGTCTATTTCCTGGTTAGCCAAAGGGTTGGGTTTTTTTATGTAACTCCTCTGTTCTGTAGTTGTTCCGTAGGGAAAGTTTCATCCCTTTATAAAGAAGTCCTACATCAGTAACAGAATCTGCAGTAAATAATGGCTTAGTTCCCATTTTCAGATAAAGCATTAACTGCCCTCTAATGCTCTGCACCTGGCATTAGCGACACAACTCCCAGTAAAATAAATGAAAATTGTCTTGTGTTTGCCCTCCTCCTGATATGTACAGCTTTAAAAAGGCAGACGGTTGTGTATTCTCATATAAAGCACAATAAATCACTGATTATTCACATTAGAGATTGATGCCCTACAAGAGTCTGCTATGATAATACTGTATACATGGGATAGAATCTTCAAGTGGGTACATTTTCACTAGGTCAGCATCTTGCTCCATGGTTTTTAATACAAACTTACAAACAAATGAAATCACAGCAAAAAAGGTTGCTTTAATAATTCCCTCATAGCAAAAGAGGCTTATTTCTACTTCATCAGGAAAACAAAGAATCCTTACTGTGAGCATATAGGTACAGCTTGGGTGAAATAAAAGATAGCATTTTAAAAAGTACATCTCCAGGAGGTTTGCTCCACCTTTGTTATCTATACTTATTACTGATTTATTGGAGAGCAAAGCTGCTTAAGAAAGCAAATTGCCAGCAATTCAAGAACATGTAAGAGGTGGACTGAAGGCTTAATCAAGTCTCCTTGAAGTCAACGTGTGTCTTCCATTGATTTTGGTGGGTCATGGATTGCTCCCTGAATGCCTCGAATCTCTCGTTGCAGACTAATGAATTGTTTACTGTGAAGCAAATCAAAGGTGTGGTAAAAGGCATTAAAATCATCCCCACTTATAACAAACAAGAACCAAATGGATTGAGCACATTCAGGACCAATTAGTCAGATATCAGAAAAATACTAAAAGCGGTTGTTTCTCTTGTTGCTTCCTGTCACTGCCTGCATTTGGGGTGGTGTGGAGCTGCACTGCACCAACAAGAGCATTGGGGAGGCATGTGCTTCTGGGAGACACAACACGACCTGGTCTGGAGCCCTCACCTGTGCAGGGGAGCTCTGCAGCATGCCTTCCCTGATGCAGCCAGTTAGTTTGTCTTGCCAGCACTTCCCCAGTGTGGCATGCAGCGTGGGATTCTCATGGGATACAGGGACTGTGACTATAGCCAGACCTTGTGTGGGGGCATGTGAACGGGAATACAAAGCTTCTGGCATCCATCCCCCCTGCCTAGGGCCAATCAGAGTGTGTTTCTACCAGAATAATATATTCATCTGTTTATAAATATTGTGGGACAAATCCTGAAGCCTAATCCATGGCTATGCCGAGCTCTAGATGCAGTGCAGCTGTTAGGAATGAGGACCTGCAGCTGGGCCTAAGATCAGCTAGCTAACTTCAGCAGAAACCCCTAACCGGCCAGATCGCCTGATGGACTGAGCAGCATTGCCAGGACTGCTCTCAGGCCCCACAGCAGCACTTAGCTTGTGGCTACTCAATACGTGTACTTACAGCTGTGATCTTGTCTCTGTTGTCCTTGTTCCCAGCCTTGCTCTAGCCTGACCCCAGTTCTGCTCTTACCTCATCTTCAGCCCTGGCTTCACCCCGTCCAGCCCTCTTCCTGGCTCCGGCTCTGACCCTTGGCTTGGTTCCTGACTCCAGTTCTGGCCACTAGGCCTGGCCGCTCACATCCTAGTCTGTGACAGCAGCTCCAGTGCACAAAGAGATCAAGTTTTGGTGACTCACCTCTGATGGGGCAACCAATGTATCTCTATGCACCTGGGTTGGATGCAGGGAAAAGGAACTGGGAACTGGGTCACTGGATCTGCCGATGCACAGATCCACCAGCCATTGCCCATCACAGGGAGAGGGTGTATGCATAGCAGGCACTACCACCACCTTAAGGCAGCAGCTGAAGCCATGAAGGGTAAGGATTCCTTTTCCCCTAGACCCTTCTGCAGCTTCCCTGGACCACCCCTGAGCGTTCAGTGTAAAATTACAGGAATTACAGGCCTCTCTAAAAGTACATCACAGATACACTGTGCCAGCTGTTGTTTACACAAGCATTTCCCATTTGAGAGATCTCACTAGAATTCAAACACAAGGTAACCTCTGCTTTCACTGGTGGCCAGTCCCTTTATAAAGCACAAATGGCAAAGTCATTTGAGTTTTGCAGTTAAGTGATTCAGGGGCATGGAAGGGAGGGTTTTGGGGGCCCCATCCTACACTCCTCACACAGACCAAATTCCAGTTGAATTCAATGAGGTTTTTGCTGAGTAGGGAAATCAAATCAGCATCAGGCCCTGGATGGCTTGTTTCACACTGTACAGAAGTGATGAGCTAATGTTTGCGAGCCTAATGTTTTCATGTTTTGCCTTTCGAAAAATATACAGAGATGATATTTTTAGAGAATTTAGTGCTCCTGGCCGATACCAGAGTGCCAGGATTGCTTTGCATTCTCCATCCATATGTCAGGAATCACTTGGGCAGTTGCAGTGGAAACTTCCCCACACAAGCCCAGCAACGTACCTCAGCACTCTTGTGTAGGGGCACATGTTAGGGATGAAGAGAGAGGTCAGTCTTCATACGTATTTAGGGTAAAATTCACCCCTCTGCAAGCAGGGGCGGCTCTAGACATTTCGCCGCCCCAAGCACGGCGGCATGCCGCGGGGGGCGCTCTGCCGGTCGCCGGTCCCGCAGCTCCGGTGGACCTCCCGCAGGCATGCCTGCGGAGGGTCCGCTGGTCCCGCGGCTCCACCGAAGCCACGGGACCAGCGGACCCTCCTCAGGCACGCCTGCGGGAGGTCCACCGGAGCCGCGGGACCAGCGGACCCTCCGGAGGCATGCCGCCGAAGGCTGCCCTGCCTGCCGCCCTCCCGGCAACCGGCAAAGTGCCCCCCCGCGGCATGCCGTCCCAAGCACGCGCTTGGCGTGCTGGGGCCTGGAGCCGCCCCTGTCTGCAAGGGGCTAGCATATGGCCAATGTGCAAAGGACTAGTACAAGGGTGAACTTTACACTCCACCCTTGACCTCTCTATTGAAAGAGATGATAATTAATGTCACCTGTGATGGTGCTTTTTGTGCAGTGAACATTTATTGATTAGAGTCCTGATTCAACATCCATTGAACTCAGCAGGAGTCTTCCAGGGACTTCCCTAGGAAATGAGCTGAGAGCACCAGAATATCTCACACATGCCACCTGTCGTGTCAACTGTAGGTCACTACCAATCTGATCTAGTGACTTAAGTGTTGAAAGGCTCCATACTCATTAATCATTAACAACTATGAATCAATGAACTATTCAGTCATCTTTCCCAAGTCGCATGGTGAACTAAACATAAAGTGAATGGGACAAAGGGGATTAAAGCAGCCTTAATGAAGCAGCTGAAGATTCACCTATAACAGGGGAATTATCAGTCTTAGGGCTGGCACAGAAGTTGATTCTCCTGCTATATTATGTATATAAGAAATACATCTTTCTAGCAAATGTACACTCTAAACATTTCTACAAAAAGGAGTTTGCTATAAGCATGTGCCATGTGATGCTGCCTCCTTTCTCTAGTTATTATTAGAAGAGAACATTTTTGTTTAAATGGGGAAATATATTAATAGATTCCTCTGTCTCTCATTGTCTCTTCTCTATGGAGGTAGCCCATGGGGTCCTTCTGAAACTAAACGGAGGAAATTTTCATAGCAGTCCCTAGCAAAAATGTTGTCAGCACCTCTCTGGCTGGATGGAAAAGTACCAGAGAAACCTATATCAGAAGATCTGACTAGTGGAATATTCCACTTGACGCCTTAATCTCCAGAATATAGCTGAAGATTTTCTTTTTTAAAAATAATGTGGGAGGAGGTAAGTAATGTGTACTGCTGGATTCTGACTTCTGGTTTCAACTGGTGCATTTTCATAAGTTCATATTTTCAAGAATAGACTGCGGAAGCTGCTTATCACAGATTTAAATCTATCTATTTTTTCTGTGGTGTAGTTGTATTGCTAATAGCAAAAGAATGAAATCTTATCTAAGTGTATATTAAACACACACACACTGACACACACACCCCACAACAAATATTTTGTTAACTACCATTTCACTCACCACTGAACCCTAGCCTTAAAAACTAGTGTTAAAATGAGCTCAGCTGTTTGCCAGAGTGTCAAACTCTTTTGAACAAACACATCTAACCTAAAAAAAAAAAACCCAACCAGCAGCTTTTGTCTCTTGGAGTTATATCTGGCAGAGAAATGATCACTGATACTGCACACAATGGACAAAATTCTGGCAGGACACTCTCCAGATATACCAAATGCAGCAGAGCTAGCAAAGGACACAGGTTCTCCTGCTTCAGTTCTGGCTCCCACATTTACCCCCACATAACCTCCAAACAGACCACTCAGTGGGCCACCCAGGATAGAACCTGCTGAAAAGCTTTCCAGGGCATGCATGGTCTTCCTCATGTACCCTGGCCCAGCAGAGGCAGAAATAATTTAGCATTGGGTAGTTGTGTGTGTGTGTGTGTGTGACTGATGCTGGTGACCACAAAATATATCCTGGTTATTAGTTTAAGAGAAATACACAGAGCTAGGATATAGGCACACGCAGGGCCGGCTCCAGGCACCAGCCGAGCAAGCTCGTGCTTGGGGCGGCAGATTCCAAGGGGCTGCATTCGCTGCTTCGGCCACCCCCCGCAGGTTTTTTTTTTTTTTTCTTTTTGGTTGGCTGCTCCGGCCGCCCTGTAGGGGGCAGCAGTGCAGAGGAGAGAAGCACCCTGCTGGGAGCAGTGCCAGGTCTGTAGCAAGCGCGGCAGGGCAGCCGGTGTCCTTCCCTGCCCACCCACTGGAGCAGCGCAGAGCCCTCCTGGCAGGCAGCGTGGTTTGTTCATCTCCCCAAGCCCCCGACCCTTCATTGCTCCGGCCGGCCCGCAGGTTTGTTTGTTCCTCCCCCCTTCGCTGCTCCGGCCGGCCCACAGGTTTTTTTTGCTTGGGGCGGCAAAAATGCCAGAGCCAGCCCTGGGCACATGTCATTGCTGACTTCACAGAACTCTATTACATTTGGTTTTGATCCTACTGCTTGTATCTGCTCCTCCCTAGCTGAAGCAGGCTGACAAACACTGAAATCTGTTATTTACTCACAGAGCAAGTACAATGACAGTGCCAGCTTCACCACCAATGTACGTCAATTGTCCCCAAGGGACTGTCTGCCAGCTGAGGACAGGCAGAGTGCAGTCCACTTTGGCCACTACTGCTCTGTGCCCCTATATGCCAAAGGGATGCCTGCCAAAGGAGCCAGCTGTGCCAGCCCTTTGCCCACAGGGGAATACCCCATACTGGAGAGTCCCCAGCAGGGGAGATATGGCCAGAGTTCATTCACTTTGCATCTTCAGAGCTGTGCAAAGCAGCAGAGCAGAGCACAGAAATCAAGCCCCAGATATTTCGGTTACCATTTTTTTGGCAACTGTGTGACCCTGTGGCAGATTATATAACTTGAATTAGACACAAGCACTGCAGTACTAATTCTCTCTATGAAACATTGTTCCATAATTGTACTGTGGCCTTTAGGATCAATCTCACTGATTCTCCTGCAAACCCAACCCTAGGTCAACAAAATGTCGTGTTGCAATCCATTATGTTTCTGAAACAAACATAAGACTGCTTCATTCGTATATACCAGCTGTTGGGTAATAGCCTCAATTCCACTGGTACTGATTGCAATAAATTCTTCATTAATGAGTCAGTATTTCAGCTTGTATTATTCTACTTCCCAAAACCCCTTCTGAATCAATATGGCATTCTTTAAAACCACACACTCTCTTTGGCCTGGGATGAAATAGGGACAGGTGTCACCGCTCGCTGATATCATGATCTCTCCTGTGTTTCCTCCTCAGCCCAGTTTTTATCCCTGACTGGCAGCTAACAGTATACTGGTGCAGATGCATTGCTTGAGGTGGATGCTGCTTGAGTGTAAATGTTTTAACATGTGCTTCAGGCTTTCCATGACTCACAGGTACAGTAAATGAGCTGGAAAATATGGCAGGTACCAGGTGGAACTAGCTGCAGAAAATGTAATTACCCCAGGATGCCACTGAAATGATGACTTTGATCTATAAATCCCTACATTATTTGGGGCATGGCTCTTTCTCTTAGACATGATGACAGCTGAGGTCAGGTGAGGCACTCCAGGGGGCAGACACCAAAGTAGATAATTTGCAGCTGGGGAGCAAGAGGTTGTCAGTAGGCTCCGCTTCAACCTAGAATTTACCTCCCCAGCTGGTCTGACAGAGTCATAGTTTGTTGACTCTTAGGTGACTGTGCAAGGCCAATCTCTTTTTCTCAGGCTTGTGCCTGGAGATTGGGTTAGAGATGGGTTGTGTGTGGGAGGGGTTCTGTTTGTATAAATATTATGTCCTTAAAATTGTATCCTGAGGAGAGTTTGGCTAACATAATGCCTTAGGCCAGTGGTTCTCAAACTATGGGGTGGGCCTCCCAAGGGAGGCATGGGAGTGTGTCAAGGGAGGTGTGAGCTGTGTGCTATTTTAAGAGCTCTGGCTATTAGCCCCAGCCACCGGGGGCTCGTGCAGAAGGGCTGTGCACACCCAGGAGGTGGGGATAGAGGAGACAGCCAGAGCCCAGCCACTAGGGCTCAGGCTCTCCCTCAGACCCAATCTTTCACCTGGAGGCAGCAGGGCTCTGTCTGTCAGCGCTAGGGTGGCGGCAGCAGTGCAGAAGTAAGGGTGGCAACGGGGCACTCAGTCGGCTGTGAAAAGTGATAGTGACACCTTTACTTCTATGCTGATGCTGTCACGGTGCTGCCTTCAGAGCTGGGCGCCCAGCCAGCAACTGCTACTCTCTTCTCTGCCTTCAGAGCTGGGTGAGGGTATATGTACTTGGGGGAGGTTAAATGACTATAGACACAAAGAAGGTGGAGGCTGATCAAATATGTTTGAGAACCACTGCCTTAGGGGAATGAGGATGGAGGTGTCATGCCCCAGGCTGCAGCTATCAATTAGAAATGTGCAGGAAATAGCTGTACAATATGAACAGGACACACCTGCATGGGTACCCCAAGTAGTGGAGACCTTTTGCAGAGGTATGGGCCAAGTCTAAACTGGAATGTAGTTAGATGAACACCCACATTTTACTTGAAAGAGAGGACCCACCACCCCAAAGGCAGTATCTGGTACCTGAGAAATACATAGGTCACACTTAGCGTTAGATCTACTTGGCCCCTCCTGTATATGATGGACTTGGAAAGTAAAGGGCAGAACTGGGTTCATGCAAGCCAACTCAAAGCTCACAAAGGTAAATTAAAAAAACAAACCAAAATGGTTTATTCCCTTTTTATCTTGCAAATTTGCAGCCATAAAGCGATGGAGGCTTTCAACACTGTGTGTCCTGAGGTGGAGTGTGTGTAAATGGTCCCAAGGCACAGAAACACTCCAGTCACTAATTCCCCAGTCCTAAACCACCGCAAAAGTAAGGCAGGATCCAGTGGAAGGCATATTCCAAATACACTACAACTATAGAGCCAGAAGGGATACTATGGAAAACATACTGGATAGCACAGAAGTTGGGGTCTCCCCATAAAATTCTGCAAACATAAAAAAATTAAACCTTCAAGTTAACTCTCTAACTCAGGGGTAGGCAACCTATGGCATGTGTGCCAAAGGTGGCACACGAGCTGATTTTCAGTGGCACTCACTGCCTGGGTCCTGGCCACCGGTCTGGGAGGCTCTGCATTTTAATGTAATTTTAAATGAAGCTTCTTAAACATTTTAAAACCTTATTTACTTTACATACAACAATAGTTTAGTTATATATTATAGACTTATAGAAAGAGACCTTCTAAAAACATTAAAATGTATTATTGGCACATGAAACCTTAAATTAGAGTGAATAAATGAAGACTCGGCACACCACTTCTGAAAGGTTTGCAACCCCTGCTAACTAATAAACAGGGATTCTAGAAATCCATTTGCCCCAGAAAAACACAGAATTTACATTTCTACAGAGAATCTTCCGTTTTTACATTTTGTAAAAAAATAAAAACATATATTAACTATTAACTAAATTTTACTCAGAGTACCAGTGTCACTTATGCGCATAACCTCCTGCTCTTGTGGTTGATTTTTGAATGCACTTTAAATGTACATAGCTAAACACACACCAATAAGCTGCTAAAGGAATTTTAAATTGGTGGTGCCTCCACCTGGCTGGCCCCTGTACCCACTCAATGGTGTGCTTGGGAACCATCAGGAATAAAGCTATTCTAATAATAAATAATAATAATATAATCTGTAGCATACATGTAACTCAAAAATACCAACTATAAATATTATACATCCAATATACTTAAATTAGAGCCAACACACCTTTACTTAACAACTTAAAAAATCAGGATATAATAGTGTAAGATTATATGTCACTACTAATTTAAATCCACAGGGGGCAGTTGAATAAAATCAATTAACAAATATAGAATACAGTAAAAAAATGAAACATATGTAACTGGCATTTACACTGCCACCATTCACCCCACCCCGGAGTGCACACTCCTCTGGATTTCAGAGTCCTAGACACTTGCTTGTGTGGGCACGCTGGAAGATCTGCAGCTGGAGACAGCACTCTTTGGTTCTGTGCATCAATCCAGCCAAGGGAACAAGCTGCACAACCCCTCTGACGATTGGAGCTGGAGCCACCAAAGGTCAGCAGTTCTGGGTCCAGGTTCGGTGGGAAGATCACTCTGCCTCTCCTCAGACTCAGTCTTTCTGCTGTGCCTCTTCCCTTGCAAGTAATTTCCCAAACCAGAGTGGGGGTTATTCAGTGTCCTTCACTGCAGGCCCAGCTCAGTCAGCTCTAGGCATAGGAACAGTCTCTGCTCTGACTCCAGTGAAGTCACCAACAGCCTCTGAGGCTCTCAGTAGCAACTCCTGCTATAGACAAAGCTCCACAGCAGCAATCTCACACCTTTTCCACAAATGGTGTCCACCACCCGCTCTCCCTGCACAAGGAAGTCTCCTCCTCTTTCCCCAAGGCATCATGGGAGTTGTAGTCTCTGAGGCTAGATTACAGCACACAGGCTTTTCCCCTGGAACACTCCCAATAAAGTTCAGAGGCCCCTCTAGTAAAGGGTGCCTACATAAAGTCTGCCTTGTGAGGTATCGTTTAAAAAGTCTGATCGGCTGAACATTAATATCCAGTTGGATTGTATGTGCTATCACTGTATGTGAAGTTATGAAGTATTGCTATATGTGTTACTGAAATATGTTGTGAGGTTGGGAGATGCCCACAGCCAACCTTTCAATTGCCATAAAGGACCAGCCAGACATGTGCTGATGGCCCATTAAAGGGAATCCGCTCTCCGAAATGCCATCCCAGAGACTTCTCAGAGAGAGCACATATGCAATGGAGACTGCTTGACCAATTGGGGCTTTCTAATGCTCACATCACAGCAAGGATCTTTCTAGCTAGCTGCAAGAAACTATAAAAAAAAAAGAGACAGTGACATCATCACTTGGCCTCTCTCCTCCCCACTCCCCAACTTAACATCTGGAGGAATGTCTGGAGGACAAAGGCTTTGAACTGGGGAAGGATGGTCCCAGGCTGGGAAAGAGTCCCAGTCTGAGACAGTGCTTCATTCAAATCCTGATTACTTTGTAGAACTTAAACTGCACATTTTTTATTTCTTAAGTAATCAGCTCTGATCTCTATGCTTGCCACTTATAATCACTTAAAATCTATCTTTCTGTAGTTAATAAATCTGTTTTATATTTTACCTATAACAGTGAATTTTGGTTGAAGTGCTTGGGAAATCTCAGCTCAGTTTACAAAGGCTAGTGTGTGTCCACTCCACACTGAGGGAGGGGCGAGTTGGATAATGAACTTACATTGGCCAGGCTTCTGACATGTACAAGACGGTACAGTTCTAGAGTGCAAGGCTGGGGAAATTGGCTGGAGTCTCCCTATTGTTGGTTCATGTGTGGCTCGGAGGTAATTCGTGTAACACAGTTGGGTGTGACCCTGCCTGTGGATGTTTATGTAAGTGCAGTGCCTAGTAGAGGCTTGTAGCTTTGCATCAGAGTGTGAGAGGCAACCTAGGTTGGTGGGTTTGAGGGGGGCTCAGTGGTCCCACAGACTAGGTTGCACTCAGGGGACCCTGTCACAAGGGGTTCTTTTTTAATGCATCTCAAATTTTACTTCAGCCTCCAGGACTAACTCAAAGTGAGTAATGTTTATATAAAAGCAATTTTCACTTTATTTTTTGTGTATTAAAAACAATTTTCTGAAAATATAGAATACAGACATAGAAGTATTTGGTATATATAAGAAATACAATAAAATTAATAGAATTGCAATTTGTATTACAATGATTGATGGCATTGATAGGCTTTGAACTTGATTTAAAATTGTAAATATATCAATAAAACATTCTGTTCAACCGATACCAATGTACATTGTGGCTAGGGAAACTAAAGTTCAGGCTTTCATTTTAATTGCAGAAAAACACAGATTTTTATGGGTTTTTTTCAGGCAATTGTTCTTTTTTTAATCATGAAAAACTAGGATCCCTGCTAATAAATTAATCAAACCATTAAAAAAGGAGAGGATTAGTACTTTATCCTGGCAGAAGAGGCATTAACTATTAGTAATATGTATTCCATTGTGCATAACCTCTAATACAGGATATAGAAGAAATAAAGCAGGGGATTGTTAAACAGAACACTTATCTGGACCACCCTACTGGAAAAGGGAATTAATGTTAAGGATGAAAATTTGAAGTTTGCAAGGCCATAAGGTCCTGGACGTTAGGCACTACATGAAATTAATAATTCAAATGAGCAAAGGGGACCAATTGCTCTAACGAATAGTTGAACAACAGGAAATTGGTGACAGTACAGTACAGGCACTGGAGACACCATGGTGGTGTGTACCAGAGGAGGTGAGCGTGCACTTTTTGGTTCATACATTAAGCCTAATTTTAATGATGGTTAAAATTACTCTAAGTACTGTGGTTTGGGCATGTGTTGCTGGGTAATAAACTTTGGGAAAAAAACCAGAAAGACAAAAAATACAATGTAAATCAAACAAATGTTAATACAAAAAGGAGAAGCAAAGGCAGTGGAATGTACTGCCTGACAAGAGTAATTAAATACATGGGGGAGGCCTTTTTATTTGGAAGATCTGATTTATTTATCTCCCTTATCGTCAGATGGAGTCTCTGGTTAAACCCAAAAAACAAATAAAGATAGCGGTATGGAATGTTCGAACAATGTATGAAACAGGGAGAACAGCATTAGTAACAAAGGAAATGAGAAAATATGGTATTAACATCCTTGGGATCAGTGAGATGAGGTGGACGGACACTGGTATGTTAACACTGGACTCTGGTGAGACAATTTTTTATTCAGGACGCACAGATGGATATCACCATGAAGAGGTGGGCATCCTTGTCGGCAAACAGACGAGAAAGAGTTTGTTAGGATGGAGTCCTGTTGCCTCCAGAATAATAAGAGTGAGATTCTTCTCCAGATATGCGAAGACCACCATCATCCAATGTTATGCACCTACTGAACAAGCCGAGGAAGAGGAAAAAGACTTGTTCTATATCAGACTTCAGGAAGAGATACTTAAGACCCCATGCCACGACATCCTGATTTTGATGGGCGACTTCAACGCTAAAGTCGGTTCCAATAACGATGGGTATGAAGCATGTATGGGGCGGGAAGGAGTTGGAGAGAGAAATGATAATGGTCAACGATTTGTAGATTTATTTCTTGAGAATGGACTGGTGATAGGTGGAACAATTTTCCAACACAAGACAATACACAAGTTGACGTGGATATCACCGGATGGGAAAACCAGGAACCAAATTGATCACATTGCGATCAATCGAAAGTGGAGAGGGTCGTTATTGGACACCAAAGTATCAAGTAGTGCAGATGTAGGTGGCAATCATCACCTTGTATTGAGTAAGCTTCAGATAAAACTGAGAAAGACGAAGAAAGTTTATGGGCAACAAATTTTCGACTCAAGGAAGTTGAAAGAACCGTCGGTAAAGGCACAGTTCATACTGGAGCTCTCGAAAAAGTTTCAACTTCTAAATGATTTGCGAACTGGTAATATAAACACTATTTGTGACAACGTTGAGAAGGTATATGTGGAGGCCAGCAAGACAGTGCTTGGCTATAAGAGAAGAGAGCAGAAAGTATGGATTTCAGATCATACATACAAACTCATTGAGGAGAGGAAGATAGCAAAATTACGTATGCTGACTGGAAGTGGTGAACAACAGAAAGCTGCGAATGAAGAATACAGGGAGAAAAACAAGGCTGTGAAGAGAAGTGTTCGAAAAGATAAAAGGGATTATATTACCAGTCTGTCAAGAGAGGCACAGTCAGCAGCCATGCGGGGCGACACAAGAACTGTGTATAGAATCACGAGAACTTTGACAGGAGGGTTCAGCAATAGGTCAACAGCGGTTAGAGAAAAGGATGGGAGAATATTGATAGAAGAGAAAGAACAAATTAATCGATGGGCAGAGCATTTTAGAGAGACTCTAAATAGACCAAATCCTGAAGAGGTAGTTGAAATAGAGGAAACGAGTTTTCAGATGGAGGTAGAACAAGGGCCTATCACAGAGCGAGAGATAGAAGAAGCCATTACACAGACAAAAGAAAATAGGGCACCAGGCGAAGATAGAATAACCACAGAAATGCTAAAAGCCGACCTGAATATGAGTGCCGGGATTCTAGAGGAGCTATTTAACAAGGCATGGGAAGAAGAGAAAGTACCTGAAGCATGGAAGAAAGGTATCATTGTGAAATTACCAAAGAAAGGTGATTTGTCTTTGTGTGATAATTGGAGCGGTATAAACCTGTTATCAGTGCTCGGGAAGGTTTTCTGCAGAGTCCTGTTACAGAGAATAAGACAAGCAGTAGAAGAGGTCCTGAGGGAAGAACAAACAGGATTTAGGAGTGGGAGAGGATGCGTTGATCAGATATTTGTATTACGTATGATAATGGAACAATCCCTTGAATGGAACTCGCCACTGTTCATTAACTACCTTGATTTCGAGAAGGCATTTGATAGCGTCCACCATCCATCTCTCTGGAATATCCTAAAAACATATGGATTTCCTCCGAAAGTTATTAACATCCTCAAAGATATGTATGCCGATAATAAGTGTTGTGTTCGCCATGAAGGACAGCGGAGCGAGTGGTTCCATGTGAGAACGGGAGTTAGACAAGGATGTGTTATTTCGCCCATCCTATTTCTTGTGGTTATAGACTGGGTGATGCGGAAAGCCACCGAAGATAGGCCAAGAGGGATCGCATGGGGACCCTCTGGTCATATTGAAGATTGTGACTTTGCGGATGACATCGCCCTGATTTCAAGCTCTCAGATGGACCTCCAAGAGAAGACTGATAGAGTAGGTAGAGCAGCAAGGTGCATGGGACTTAATATCCACGCCGGTAAGAGCAAAACAATGAAAGTAAAAACAGCCAGCTCGACGACGACAGTAGTATGTGACGTAGAATTGGAGGAGGTGAACGATTTTAAATATCTTGGTAGTTACATATCGGCTGATGGTAATATTCAGAAGGAGATATCTACCAGAATCGGTCTTGCAGCAACTGCATTCTATAGACTTCAGAACATTTGGAGGTCGGCCATCTTGCAAATGAAAACCAAGGTAGAGATCTACAGGTCGAACATCCGCTCTGTGTTGCTTTATGTGGCGGAAACATGGAGGACCAACAAGAAGATAGAAAGTCGGCTTCGGGGTTTTGAAGGAAGGTGTCTTAGGCGAATTCTTAACATACGCTGGCCGCAGCGTATCACCAATGTTGAAGTGAGCCGATTAACGGGCATTAACAACATAGTGGATGAAGCCAAACAACGAAGATGGAGATGGTTGGGGCGTGTGTTGAGAATGGGTGCTGATAGACACCCTCATATTGCCCTACGATGGACACCACAAGGAAGAAGGAGGAGAGGTAGACCATTGGGGATGTGGCGAAGGACTATTGAAGAGGAAATGAAAGGCATGGGAATGAAGTGGGATGAAATTTGCTGCCTCGCTCAAGAACGAAATGAATGGAGGAGAATGGTTGACGCCTTATGCTCCACTGGGAGTGAATAAGAGGAAGAAGAAGAAGAAGAATCGTCAGTGCTATCTCAGATAAGTAAATGGGTCAATAGACTAAAAAGACAGAATGTCTGGGTCAGCTAAGATAAGAGGGAAAACATCTAGGGAACCATTTATCATGAACAAGGTAACAGTGGACAAGTTAGAAATATAGAGATGATGTAAAGAGTAGATTGAGCGTGGATAATGCATAGACAGAGCATGCTGCACAGGGATTGGTTCCTCCAAAGTAGCCAATCCAATCAAAAAATGTGCAATGCAATGTATAGTAAATGTAATGAATTGTGTAAATGTATATAAAGGAAGACGGTTTCTGTGTAATTTTGGAGTTGTGACATACCCTGCATCCATCCAACCTGTGTTTGAATCTGATCAACTCAGCGTAGTGTTGCTGAATCCCAAATTAAGATACCCGAGTGAGAAAGTCTGGAAGAGAGTGGAAAGTCTTGAAGGGAATCCAAACACAGATGTAAAATAGGGTAGCCCTAAACACTAACCTTCAAACAAAGCCTCCTCTTCCCCTAAAATCACCACAGAAATGAGTTAGTTAACAACAATAAACACTAAACATGCTCTTGGCTTCCTAGATTTGTCTTTCTCACCATTTCCCTCATTGTAAGCTTTCAGAGGCAGAGGAGTCTTTATTTTTATAGTGGTACAGTGCTAAGTGCTGTTGGCAGGCAATCCATCCGAAATAGTCATAACTGTATAAATTAGTAAGTACATAAATGTCAGGAAAATATGGACTCCTTTGCTGTGTTTTTTTAATATACCGATAAATAAGTGCACTCAGAAAAATCAATGAAGCCCAAAGGTCTCAGTGCCAGAAGCCCTTCTGCCCACACCACAGAAAATAAAAAGACAAAGTGCTGGGAAATCCCAGAGAGACTAGTTTCTGGAGCAAGAGGAAGCCTTTGCTGATGGGTAACTTCTCTTCTGGGACCACGGCTTGATTTATCCAAGCCTCTTCATCTGGTGGTTGATTTGAGTTTCTCCCATTGTGAGGACATTTCTGGTGACTTTGTGGATGAAGCTGAGTGGATTCAAATGGAGCTGTCTGCTTCCACAGATGGAGGTTGAGATCTGGAGTGGATAAAAGTGACTGGAAGTTTAGGCTACTGAGGTTGAGGAGCTGCCAGTAGCCATCTCGTCTACAGCCTATCGTTTGAATCAGTATGGTGGAGACTGTTAATGTTGTAGAATCATCGAATATCAGGGTTGGAAGGGACCTCAGGAGGTCATCTAGTCCAACCCCCTGTAGAGAGGGCAGGTTGCTGGCCTCTCTTCTAGAAGTGGTTGTGCAGACTTTGCTCAAACAAGTCATCATTTGACTGATTATCTGGCAACTCTTACCTAGTATCTATTCTTCCATTCTTGGAAGAGACGGTTAGAGGTTCTTTCCCTCAACCCTCCCACTTCCCTGGTTCTTACCACGCAGACAGCAAGCAGGAAAAGACTAGAAGTCCAAAGTGCAGACAATGCAATGTTTATTGTGGTTAATTTCCGGCAAGCATGATTCCAATTCCCCCATACACACTTCCTGTTTGACCCCAGTTTATATAGTAATATTCTCAGCTATACCTTAACCAATCATTTTACTGAAATTTAACTAACCAATCCTAATATAACAATTCTCTATCCAATTATCCCATTACCCTAATTAACTAACACCTAACAAAATTAAATATACAGGGGACAGAAACAATTAGAGAACCAGACAGATTAACAATAGAAAAGTGGGGCCCATAAAGATAAAACAATACAGAAATGCGGGTTTCACAACCACAACCATTGATAAGTGATTTCTTGCCAGACAGGATGGCTTTCTTTAACCATCTTAAGATCTGTTTCTTTATTTGGTGGTGATGGGCATTATCAGGACAGGATCATCTTCCTAACAGCCCAATACCACCTTATTTCAATGTGACTGGTTTGGAATGTGAGGATGTGACCGTACACTTCCCAGCTTATGGCTGCCCCTGCTGCTTAGCCAAAGGCCTCAGCCTAAGAACAAGGCCTCAGACTATCCTAGTGAGAGAAGGCCCATACACAGGCGGACTGTGATTTTGATTCTTTGTTTTATACCTCTATAACTAGCTACATGATAAAAATATACCTACGTTCTTAAAGTATAGGCCTTTACAGGCAGGCCTGAATATCTATATTCTAACACTCCACCCCTTTCTTTTCTTTTGGGATCCTCCTGCCCAAGTATCCCTGGAAAAACATAGGACATATGGCGACACATTTCCTGATAGGGCCAGGCATCAAGATGGAATGTGTCGATGCTCCATGTGTCCCACTGTCCCTGTGTAGTACAATGGCCTGCAACTTCTCTCGGACGGGCATACTACACCTCTTCCAATTAGTGTTCCAGACTTCCCATTATAGTCCTCAACTGCTAGAAGAGGGCCTCATCCTCCCTGATTGAACTAACCTCATTATCTCTAGACTGATTCTTGCTTGCATATTTATACCTACCTCTGGAAATTTCCACTACATGCATCTGACAAAGTGAGTATTCACCCATGAAAGCTTATGCTCCAATACGTCTGTTAGTCTATAAGGTGCCACAGGATTCTTTGTCGCTTTGTTCTGACCAAGCGTCTCTCATGATATCCATTAACATTATAAACTGAGCATTTTGTATACTTCTCCCCATGTTAGCCTTCTGAAGCCAATTCCCTACCCACGTCACAAAGTCTCCTGACAATGAGTAACCACAGGTTCACCTCTACTGCCATCCTCCATACTGTGGCAACGATAGTTGCTATGCCATTAATTCATTCATGAATTCAGCTATATTCCAACAGTGACTATGCATAGAGAAGGTGGTGGTGAGAGCACCTATTTGCTTCACACCCTACAGGGATGTGAATATCAATATAACAACTTAGACAGTCAGATGACACACTGCTTTGTTCTGAGTCAGGCTGAGTACAGACCTGGCTATACCACAAAAACTGTGCTGGTTAATGACCTGCTGCTGCTATCGGATGATGGTCAGATGTCCATGGGATTTAGTTAGATCTACGAGCTGCCCTTGATTCCATTGATTTTGAGGCACTCATCTGTAGGCCAGAGCAGGAAGGAGGGCAAATAAATATCACTGGGCTTGATTCCCCTCTCACGCTGGCTTTACAATATAATCCCATTTACTGGTGTGAGAGGAGAAATGGGAGTAGTGGGCAAGATCCTCAGCTGGTGAAAATCATCACAGCTCCACAGACTTCAGCAGAGCTGCACTGATTTGCACCAGCTGGGGATCTGGCCCACTGTTAATGCATAAGGTAACACTGTGTAATGGGAAGGGATAGTCTGCGGTTTCAAGAAAAAGGATTGTTGTTTCATGGAGTTTAGTGATTTGTTCATGAATCATAAATGGGGAAACAAAAACCTCTACAATTTATCCTACACTGAGTGATGTGCATGTTTTGTCAAAGTCCATTTGACAATCATTCACTGCTTTCTAGTTTTTGGCAGATTTGGGGAAATGCATCCAGGATAGATGGTGTTGTGCAACCCAGCCTTGAATCCTCAGCTTTACGCCATAGATTTCTACTTGCTAGGTTTTGAAAACCCCAATATTCCTTCCTCAAGATAATCCTTTACTTGTGTTTTGAACTCTTTCCCAATTGACAGGACTTTTCCTGATTGCTTATCTCCATTTACTATGTAAAAATGAGATTATTTCTAACTATGAAGGGGGATATAGTTAGGATTTGGCATTGTGAATTAACCATATTTAGGATTAGAGGGGGCTTTAAGGAGGGAGGGGAGTAAAAGGAATAAAGTAAGGGTCACCAGGGGACCCTAAATGAAGGGGAGAAAAAAAACTAATTATTTTAATATCTTAGACATTTAATGTCATTTAAACACTACCCATGTTCCAAGAGCTCTACAGAAACCAGCCTTGAAATATAGTAGCAAACTAGGGATAAGCCTAAATTGCAAACTTTTTATCTTGATCCAAAGATCTCCAAAGTTCAGGAGTGGGAGAGTATCTAGATCCAGGGATTTGATTATGTGAAATTCCAATCACTGGAGGTTTTTTTAAGGCAAACACCTGTCAAGGATTGTCTAGGTATACTTGGTCTTGCCTCAGCTCGCAAAGATGGACTAGAGAACTTCTTGTAGTCCCTTCCAGCCCAACATTTCTATGGAGCAATAACTGCCAATGTTCAGGAAGTGAAGGGTTTAGTTCCAGAGTTTGGATTCAGGACCATATTTACAGCAAATAGCAAAAATCTAGACAATTAAATATTATGGTATTTGTAGGAAATTCTAGTTAGTATCAACCAACTATTAGTAGAGAACAATGGATTTTCAATAATTAGCATATTCTACTATTTTATTGTTTATATTACAGTAGTACCAAGAAGCCCCAATAAGTAGGTGGTGGCACCAGTTGGGATCCAATTCTTCAGTTATCTTTTCCTGGAAGGACCCTGAACCGCATGAAGCCGAACTGACTTCATTGGGACTCCAGAGAAGTGCCAGAATCCACCTACACAAAGCTCATTGTAGGGCAGTATAGTGCAAGACAAGCCCTGAATTTACAGTGTAAATGAAGACAAGATACAAATAGGTGGGCATAACAAAAATGGACAGGAAGAGTGAAAAGAACAATTGGTTACCCGTGTATCATTTGCAAGTTTTAAGTGATATTGGAACCCCTAGCCTTCTTTTTTTAAAGATAAATAAATAAATATTAATGATCCTTTATAAGTCACCATTATCAGCTGACAGTTTCCATTTCCAGTAAAGTGGAGACATATAGTTGATACTTTATACTGTTTTCTTTTTCTTAATATTTCAAATTAATGTTTGTAATTGTGCAATTATGTCTTTGGAGTTTCCATTTATGCTGTTTACTGGAAAACATTTGTAAAGCTTAAAAATGTATAATCATTTTCAAGGTATTATAATGTAACAGAAATGTGATTGGTTTCCAGAACACAAGACCACATCCAACTCTGATTTATACCAGTGTCTATCTGGTGTAATTCCATCATCATTAAGAGTCACAAAGTGGAGCATGAACTGCACAGGTTTGGATGAGGCAGGATTGGAGTGCGGAGCTTCAGCTCTGCAGTTACTTTCACTGCTTGAGCCCTACTGCTAAAATTGTCCCCATAATAATGAAAGTATGTTAATTGGATTGAATATGTTTTCATTTAATTAAGAAAAAAACTAATTGAAAATAGTTTTGATAATCTTTTCCCCTTCATAATGAGACCAACAACCTGACTAAGCCTCGCAGAGCTAACTCAGGAAGTCTGCATACAGGATGTATATGCTGAATGTTTTTGTGGCTTTGTTGTATTCACTAAAAATACTGAACTATTGTACATGGGGCAAAACCGTTAAAATTTATCACATGTGCAATGAAGCCATATGCTGGGAAATTCAAATACACCTCTACCTTGATATAACGCTGTCCTCAGGAGCCAAAAAATCTTACCGCGTTGTAGGTGAAACTGTGTTATATTGAACTTGCTTTGATCCACCGGAGTGCGCAGCCCGGCCCCCCGGGAGCACTGCGTTACCACGTTATATCCGAATTTGTGTTATATCGGGTCGCATTATATCGAGGTAGAGGTGTACTCCTGAGACCTCAAACTTTTACAGTTGCATTTTACAGACTTCAGAAATGCAGTTTTTATGGGGTATTTAAATAAAAAGAAAGGTCAAGAACAGAAAATCAGAAATACAGAGTAAGCAGTGAATTATGAGCTATGCTACATCCTTTATATTAAAATAAACATTCTATATAGCAATGGGAAGTAGAGCCCTGAATGTTTGCTTTGTGTTGCACTGAGGGAGAGTTATCTGTGGATTTTATACTGCTGCCCATTTACTTAGTATCGGCATGCCCTCCATGTAAAATCAATAGCAACAGCAAAGTCATAGAATCATAGGACTGGAAAGGCCCTCAAGAGGTCATCTAGTCCAGTCCCCTGCACTCAAGGCAGGACTAAGTATTGTCTAGACCAGCCCTGACATGTGTTTGTCTAACCTGCTCTTTAAAAACTCCAATGATGGAGATTCCACAATCTCCATAGGCAATTTATTCCAGTGCTTAACCACCCTGACAGTTAGGAAGTTTTTCTTAATGTCCAGCCTAAACCTCCCTCGCTGCTCAGAGGGCTTCAGGAAGGGTCTGGTACTTCTCCTTTTTGGAGTTAAAAATTCTGCTTGGGGTAGAGCTTTTGGTTTTATTAATTTCTTCCCTTTTGGGGAGGAATTGGTGGGGTTTAGCGGAAGAAAGAGGTGTCAATGTTGTGAGTGTCAGTCTTATGGTGGAAAGGCTTCTTTTGTAAATGGTTTAGCCTTTCCACGCCCCCAAGCATCAGTGCGGCCTCTGTATATGATTCCAGTCCATCACTCCCTTTACCACCGGGCTGGGGCACAGCTAATACGATCACAGGTTTGTCCTGAACACAACTTCTGCTTACTTGAGTGAATAGCCAACTCCCCTGCCACTGCACAAATTCTGCTGTTGGCATAGATGCTACAGAGCACATTCCTTCTGACATCTTAGCTGTCATACTATGTGAAAGCAGGATGGCTCAGGCTCCCCACCTCACGGTCACGGCTTTGCTCCTTCTCCCTCTGCCCTGGAGCAGTGTAGATCAGACTTGTGAGGGCAAGGTTTATTCTAAGCTAAGGAGGGATAACTCAGTGGTTTGAGCATTGGCCTACTAAACCCAGGGTTGTGAGTTCAGTTGGGAGGGGGCCATTTAGGGAACTGGGGTAAAAATCTGTCTGGATTTGATCCCCCTTTGAGCAGGGGGTTAGACTAGATGACCTCCTGAGGGCCCTGATATTCTATGGTCTTGTGGTTAAGGCACTGTACTGGGACTTAGGTGCTCTTGTTCCAACTCCTGGTTCTGCTACCAGCTTCCTGTGTGACCTTGGACAAGCCACCTAAGGGGATTTTTTTTCAGAGATACAAATGGGAATTAGATTTAGGTTAGAATTAGATCTTAAAAGCTAATCTAATTCTAGAATAATTCTATCAGGAGGCTCAGCTGCCAATGGAAGTCAATGTGATTTAGGTGCATATACATCATTTGTGCCTTTGAAAATGTCACATTCTTTTGGTTTTCCCAATCTGTAAAATGGGGATAATAAATAATAATGCTTCCTTTTCTTGTTTTGTATATTCTGATTATAAGGTCTCAGGGGCTGGACTGTCCCACACTGTGTGTTCATACAATACCTAACACAATGGGCTCCCAACATCTGTTGGGAGCTGTGTGTGCAAGTATAACACAAACAATAAATAGTAGTTGAACTAGCTATATCAGATTGTTTAAAATTTTGCAAATTTCATTACAAGGATATAACACCAACTTTTGCCTATATATTGGCAGACTAGGCATTTCTAAGACAACTGCCATCAAAGTTGGACTGCTAACCAAAATGAGCTTTTTAAAATGCAGGTGCAATTTAATTTTTATTGTCGATTTGAACTGCACTGCATACTCAGGGCAGGCTGACTTACAAAAGTTTGCAGGCTCACAGCTATTCACCTTTTATCTCTGCATGAGGGAAAAAGGTAGGCTATAAACTGACAAAAAGTGGGTTGAGTTGCTGCCAGTCTCCATAACTTGAACTACTGGAGTGTGGGAACTAACAAGATGTTTCCTGCATTACAGAAGGGAGATAATGTCATGGCAAGAACAGGATCTCACTGTGTCACAGTCTCACTTTAAAGTGCTTTTTTCAAGAAAATGAGATTTGTTCTTGGGAACAAGACAAAGAGATAATGGGATTTGTCATGTTACACATTATATACTTTCTCTTTCTCTCTGTTTTTCATTTTAGGAGGTAGGGTCACTTCAAATAAAGTTGTTCCTGATTTTTGGAGGGATCGGAAGTGTGGGCACAAAACCCACATCTTACATACGGAACGAAGTAAAATACAAATCCAAAATAGCAGTAGATGTAAAAACGATAAATTCATTGAAACTGGCAATAATTTAAGTGTCAGCTTTCTACAGCTTGGACTAGCAACTTAGGACCAGCATCTGGCACCATCACTCATGCTAATTAAGTGACTTATGGTGATGATATTCCATTGAAATCAATGGAATTACTGGTGAAGTCAGATGCTTATCGGTGAGAGTGAGGCAGCAGAATCTGAGAGAGAAAATCCTTACTGCCTTGCCCTCAATTCTCCAGTGCCTTGGGGCCTGTCAGGGTTCCCTCCCCACTCTGAACTCTGGGATACAGATGTGGGGCCCTGCATGAAAGACCCCCTAAGCTTATATTCCACCAGCTTAGGTTAAAAACTTCCCCAAGGCACAAATTCCTTTTCTTGTCCTTGGATGGTATTACTGCCACCACCAAGAGATTTAAACAAACATTCAGGGAGGGGCCACTTGGAGCCATATTGCCCCCCCCCCAAATATCCCCCTATGCCCCTTCACCCCCTTTCTTGGGGGGGCTTCAGAATAATATACCAACAAATAGGTTAACAAAGTGAGCACAGACCAAGTGCCTTGTTTTTAGGACACTGAAAAATCAATCAGGTTTTTAAAAGAAGAATTTTATTAAAAAAAGTAAAAGAATCACACCTGCAAAATTAGGATAAATAAAAAATTTAAACCCCTCTGACTGACCCTCTCCTTCCCCAAAAACAAAAAAGGAATAAATTAGCATAGGGAAAATCAAGAAAAAAAAAAGAAAATAAAACAACACATTTATAACTTTTACTTTTCTTAATTTCTATTAATTTAGATGCATCACTTCAGGATCTTTTGGGAGCTGGTTTACCTGCTTGGTCTCTCTCTCTGTCCTGAGAGGGAACCAAAAAAACAGAGCATCAACAAAACCTTCTCCCCCACCTCCCAGATTTGAAAGTATTTTCTTTCCCCATTGGTCCTTCTGGTCAGGTGCCAACTAGGTTAATTGAACTGGTTAACCCCATAAAGATTCTGTACCTCTGGCCAGGAGGGATTTTATGTTACATAAAGGTTGTTATCCTTCCCTTTATATTTATGACAGGGCCTGTGCAGAGTCGGTGTAAAATGCTACGATTTTCCAGTGACAAGAGACTGCATGTTGCTACACTCTGAAAAGGGCGCTGCATATGGCCTGTGGTACCTGGCCTGTGAACCTGGCCAGCTCTGCTGTTGAAGCAGAAGAGATGGCCCCATCTATTCACCTCTTTAGAAAGGATAGTGCTGTGGGGTGACTGGGAGAGGGCAGTCCTTGCATTACCAAGAGCAGAGGCACAGATTGTGTTCGGTCACTGTATGGGGGAGATGTTGTAGAGAAGGCTTCATGCACACCCAAGAAGCAGTCAGATACACAATCTTCATCTAAACAGGTATGTCCATTTCTAGTGTTAATGAGTGCTTTTTTCCCCCTCCTCTCTCCCCCCACATATATTGTCCTTTTTTTTCTCCTCTCTTTCTTTCTTTTTGACTTGATCTTACATAATCATTCATCATGAACTCATTTTCTGGCTCTGAGAGGCTACTGTTTGAGTGTTGCTTAAAGATTCTTCCTCTGATTGAATTAAGTTCTTCCTTGCAGATCTTTTCCTTATTATTTCATTTTAAGAAGCCTTATTGTTTTGGCAGTTTTTGCAGTCTAGTTTCCATTAAAATGCTACAAACCCAAATATAGTCCCCCTAAAATCTGGTATATTAACCTCACCATTCCACTGAATGTTGGAAAAAGGCTGCAAATTCAAATCAAGCTTTTATTGGCATCACTGCATGAGTTAGACACTATTCACCCCATTATACAAATCACATACTAAATTTGCCAACAGGCATGAATACTGGTGCTATTTGACTCCATTAATATTACCTATATATTATATGGCATTGTTCTATATCCCCC